>NC_139555.1:59111492-59711492 GCF_965112155.1 Podarcis liolepis | reverse complement strand
TTCACCCCTCACTATGCTGCAGATATAGGATTGTTGGATCACGTGTCTGTATGTAATGCATTTCAGCTGCTGATTGTTAAAGCTATAGAAGAGGAAAGGGAGATACGCTGTTTGCTCCCTTCCTCCCACTGTTCTCTCACAGTGATGCTTTGTTTCAGTGTTCTCTCCCAGGAAGAGAGAGAAAGAGGAGCCATGTTTATTTTGTACTGTTATGTTTGATTTTGTTACAATAAATAAGGATTAGATGTTACACCTCAAGGCTAACGCTTCTGTTTTGGACTCTGCTGGTTGTGTGCTCATGTCACAAGAGGATATGGGTCACACCAGCATGACGGGAGACCAGAGTGAAGAATCCTGGGTGGTGCCAGTGGCGTAGCGTGGGGGGTGCAGGGGGGGCCGGCCGCACCGGGCGCAACATCGGGGGGGGGGGCGCTCACACTTGCAGCTCTCTGCCCCTGCCTGGCTCACTCACTCTCTCTCACTGCAGTGCTGGCTGTACAAATCCGATCCGAGCCGCCGGGTCGCTGCCCACTGTGGAGGGGGGGTGCCAGGCGTGCGGTGCGGAGAGAGAGCGAGGGACTATCTGGGGGAGGGACAGTGCAGCGGCCACCCAGCGCAGCGCTGAGCGTGGGAGAGAACCACTGAGGAGATTTCACCCCTCCCATACCCAAGAATCTCCTGATCATCTCCTGATGGTCTCTGCTGACTCTCCAGAGAAGAGGAGGCGTGTCCTGCCTATCTACTTATTCTGCCCAGCAACATATCTGTGTGTGTGAGAGAGAGTCAGTCAGTCAGTGTATCGGAGAGAGTGAGAGTGTTAGAGATCCTAGAGATAAGATTGCTGCTAAGAGCAGCTGCAGACTCTCAGTGTAGCATTGATTTATGCTTAGAATATTCAGCTCTGTATATAGTTTTGTATCATAGTTGTAGTTACAGAATAAAGGAAGATATTTTACAGAGCTGCTCTCCGAGTGGTTTATACTCTGCAAGACTCTGCAAGACTCTGCAAAACTCTGCTGCGCAACGACTGTATTATTGAGACAGTGAATCCGGTGCTCTCAGCTCTAAGCTGTGAGTCCACAGCACTGTGACCTGTTCCTGTGAGAAAGGAGGTCTCTGGCGGTGCTACCCAGCTCGCCTAGCCCAGTCGGGGTTGAGGTGCATGAGTCCAGTTGGCGCACTGGCTCTAGGGCGATGCTGACAACCACACCAGACCAGCCCAGGCAGCAGCAAGAAGAAGCTGGCAGCGGCGGCAGGTTAGGGGTTAGGGGGCGCAAATTACTTGCCTTGCCCCAGGTTAGGGGGTGCAAATTACTTGCCTTGTCCTGGGTGCTGAGAACCCACGCTACACCGCTGGGTGGTGCTGCATTGGGGGGAGGCACAAGGCCTCGGCGTTATAGCCCAGCAAACCTACTTCCAGGTTTGCCACGGCCGTAACCTGGGGGTTACGCAACACAAGGTACCACTGTAACTCTGTACAAGCTGGAGTTCCTAATGCAATATGGTCCTCAGCCAATGCCTGACCCAGCCAACTGCTAGCATTGTCTGTCATATGGACAAGATTAAGCAAGTGGCCCCCATTCTCTAAATAGCTGCAATGGTATTGCACATTGATTATAACACATATGTTTTGTGAGTCAATGAAGACTCAGAGTGCACCAAAGCACACCAAGTTTCAGGGCTGATCCTGCTGTGGAAGTACATTGATTGCATCTGTACCCCATCTGCAGTTTTCTTGCTTGGGTTGGTTCTAGCAGGATCCGACCTGAGAGGGACAGAGGTGGATTTAGGTAAGTGTGACTAGTTTGCTCGCACTGGGCATGGAGTCTCGGGGGCACTGCTGGGAACACCACAACTAGGATTATGATACTTGATATTTTATGTATTAGTGTAAAATCACAATGCAGTGGTACCTCTGGTTACGAACTTAATTCGTTCCAGAGGTCTCTTCTTAACCTGAAAACCATTCTTAACCTGAGGTACCACTATTGCTAATGGGGCCTCCTGCTGCCGCCGCGCCATTTCTGTTCTCATCCTGAGGTAAAGTCCTTAACTCTGGGTTAGCGGAGTCTGTAAACCAAAGTGTTTGTAACCTGAGGTACCACTGTATTGTTAACAGAGTCAGACATACCAGAAAAATATAGGAAAGGTTGTGGCATATAGAAAGCAAAATCCTTGTGTTTCAACCTGGTGGTTTGAAGTTCAATATCCTAGAATCCGCACAGACCTAAATAGCATGGAGAGGGAAGTATTTCTGGAAGCAACAATTTCAAAATGCCAATTCAGATCAATAAATTCAAAGGTACACAACAAGGCAGTGTCACTTCTGGCTATGGGAAATACAGCTTCTGTTTGCTGAAGCATTTAATCAAGAGGCTCTAGGACTTTAGCAACTTTATTGAAATTTATTTTGACAAGAACAACAACAACAACAACAGTCCTTAAAGACAGTATGGATGAATGGGCCCCTCTTCCTTAGTCCCTTATAGTACTGCTGAAGAGGGAAGAGTATTTGTGTTGGTTGGAGTAAGATAAAAGGATCACACTAATTAGTGCCAATTAGTTTCTACAAAGCATTGGAGTTCAAATAAAAGGTTTTGCAATCAAAGAGTCTTGCAACCATTTCAGAGACTACAATGAATTAAAGAAATCCTTAGTTTAAATCTCAGTCCCAAAACACTCATGCTGGTTTTCTAACTTTGGGTATTGTGTGTGATATATTGATCTCTCTCTCTCTCTCTCCCTCCCTCCATATGGACATCTGGTAAAAAGAGGGTGGTTCACCTGCCACTTTTTTTTTGGGGGGGGGGTGATACAAGGTAGTCCTTCTATTCTTCTATTGAGTTTAAATGTACAAATGTTGCTTGGATATGCATTTAATTTCACTAACACACACACACATTTACAAATGCCCATAAATGGCACCTGCATCTCTTTTACACTTGATAGATCTGCAGTACAATGAGAATCAAATAGTCTGGGACAACCCCTTTTAGCCTATCCGCTCATTGTCTCATATAATTGGTAATTGTGACTGATGTTGAAATATTTGAGCACATTTGTGTTTTGAGGGCATCACTAGGTCACTGTTTTTCATTAAACTGTGAAGATGGCAAGTCACTATTCCACAAGCCACTAGGACTCTAGCCTTTCAGCTTCTGTCTCCGGAATACTTCACTAACCATCCTTTTCCCCCTGTGAAATCTTACTCCTCTTTATATTCTTATGTTATCGGAGCCCTCCTTCTGTAGGATGCACTTTAACATCTGGGCTTATATTTGGAATGCACTGCTAATGCCTGAAGATGATTAAAATGCCTACTGAAGTGAATTGAAAGGTTTTTGTCTGAGCTAGATTGATTCCTTGGTAGGCAGTATGATCTTTGTCTAGTTATTGTCATTTTTCTTAACATAATCATAATTGCATTTGTTGGACCAAGAGCTTGTACACACACACATTACACTGTGCACAGCATTTTCCTGGAGTAAATTACTTTCTATGCTGCATGCTTGCCATCTGTCATGGCCTGAGGTTTCCTACTTACCTCCAGCATTTCTTACAGCAGCACTCCATCTTCCTAGAGGTAAAAGCAATGATTACTTCTTAGTATAGCAACCTAAGGCTGGCATGTAGTGAATTACTGATGAGCCACCAGTAATTCACGGATCTCTGCCGTGCCTCTAGGCCAACATTTCAAGGCTACCAGCCCCTGGATTAATCAAGCTAGGGGAAAATCAGTCAAAATATTTTCTTGGCATAAGTGATTTGAAAACTGCAATCAAATTTTTCATAGAAGATATTCATATTTTAAAGCAGGGATGAATAAAACATTTGACAGATGGCCACCAGAAATTTGAATGCAGTTTGTAGATAAAGTGCCTCTGAGGACTGGATCTACCTTCTGGAAGGAACATGAAAGTCTCTCAAGCACCAAAGACAAAGTCTTCTCTGACATCCACGAGCCCTTGCCAATGAATGTACACAATCCAAAGCCATAGTAC
The DNA here is from genome assembly GCF_965112155.1 of Podarcis liolepis. Lineage (NCBI taxonomy): Eukaryota > Metazoa > Chordata > Lepidosauria > Squamata > Lacertidae > Podarcis > Podarcis liolepis. Next base: position 59,707,491 of record NC_139555.1, on the reverse strand, counting down.
ACTATACCACAAGAGGGAGCAGGTTCTCCACAGAAGGTGCTTATGAAACAAATGGCTCTCAAAGACAAAACAAGTAAGCCAAGCCATATGTGACAGAGGAAAGTCAAGTGGAGCAATGAGAAACCAGCTTAACCTAAAGTCTCAAATACAGGATAGATAAAAAGGCGTGATCATGTGGACTCAGCTCTCGCAAGATGCGGTGATGGCAACCAACTTTGGGTGGCCTTAAAAGGAATTTACTCAAATTTTCATGACTGTGCGACATGATATAAGACTGAGCTGAAAGTGCAAGAACTTTGAAGGCTGAGCAATCTTTGGGTGAAGATCTCTGCAGCACCCAAAGGGGCAGTGGGAAGTTTCAACATTCTCCTGTTGCACCGTCTCTATGTACTACTAGGCTGGCCACTCATTAGTCAGAGCAACTACCTTTGGTTACTATATTGCTGCAGGGCATGTGTGAATGTGCTGTTTGACTGATAGCTCTAGAATGTATAAAAATGTATAAACACTTTTGAAAACTGGTGCCAGTGCTTTAGTTTCTGTTCACTCCTACTCTGATCCCAGGCTAAATTCATGACAACTGGTCCTGCCTCCTTCTGCAGAGGGACTGGGGAACCTTTTTCAAGGGTCACATGCCCTCATGGGCAACTTTCTTGGGGCTGAGGTTCCCCAGTCTTGCTCTGGGGAGCCAGTGTGGTGTAGTGGTTAAGAGCAATGGACTCGTAATCTGGTGAACCGGGTTCGCGTCTCGCTCCTCCACATGCAGCTGCTGGGTGACCTTGGGCTAGTCACACTTCTCTGAAGTCTCTCAGCCCCACTCACCTCACAGAGTGTTTGTTGTGGGGGAGGAAGGGAAAGGAGATTGTTAGCCGCTTTGAGACTCCTTTGGGTAGTGATAAAGCAGGATATCAAATCCAAACTCTTCTTCTCTTCTTCTGCATCTCTTTAATAATGTGCCTCAGAAACCATTTGACTTCCGAGGCACGTTCAAAAATGGAAGCATACTTCTGGGTTGTCAGCATTCAAAAGCCAAAATGTTCCACAACCAAGGTTCCACTGTACATATAATTTAGTGGCAAGCAGATCTAAGCACTTTATTCACTGCTCACAATAGCAGATCTCCAGAAGATGGAGCCACTAGGATCTTATTTTCTCTAGCTGGTCATCATCCACGAACTTGGCCAGAAGCGAGTGCTGCCATTCAGTGGCGGAGAAAGCCGCTCAGGGGCCTGGGGTGAGACACCCATAGGGGTGGGGCACACCACGGGGCCTCCAAAGTCTGCCTGCCTCCTCCCACTCAGCTGCCCTACAGCTGCGGGGGTGGGGGTGTAGGCAGTGGGCGGAGGGAGGCTGTGCATGCCCAAGCCCCCATGTCTCTTCCAGGAGAGACACGTGGCTCAGGTGCACTGCGGGCCCCGTGGTGAGTGCCACCTGGCATTTTGTCACCCCCCTTAGTGGTGACACCTGGGGTAGCCTAGACCCACCGCACCCCGTTCCTCCACCCCTGCTGCCATTGGCTGACTCAGCGCTTGCCAGGTGACAGGATTAGAGGCTTCACCTGGATCTTGACAGCTTCAGACTTTAAAATAGAGTATCTGTTTGAACAACTTATTGTAAGAGGGAAGACCAAGTCCTGGACCTCTTTTCTCATCTGGCTGCTTCAAGTCTGCCAGCCTGAGTCTCAGCCAGATTTACTGCTTGTCCAACTCAGTCAGGGCTCTGCCAGACATAACATGGATTTGCCTTTTAATTCCTAAGGATATGAAGATGAAATGGCCTTTCCTTCCTCTCAAAATGATTCTAATGGATATCCTTCAATGCTTGTCTTTTTTATTACTGCCAATTTTAATAAAGGAGTCATCACCAGAGATTTGTTGATCATGCTAAATGCAGCCCAGGGCCCTCCTTTGGGAGGAAGCATGGGATATAAATTTAATAAATAAATAAAATAGGATGGAATGCCAATTAGCTACTTGAAATATGTGACCTTTTTCTGACCAGCTTACAAAATTACATTTATTTTAATTTTTATGGAATGATTGTTGCCAAAGCCCATAGTCAACATCAGCAATAAAGCACGTGGCTTAAGAGCCTTTTGCAATTCAGCCCTGCGATGACATCCATGATAAATGCAACATCCGATGCATCAATTCTTAATATAGTTTGAAAGAAGACACAGCAAATGAATCCAAACCTTTCCTTCTGTTCTGTCTATTCTGCAAAGAATACCTTGGGGACTGGAAGAGGGGAGGTGATGTTTAAATGCACAATAATGATCAGTGGTGTAGTGGCAAATTTTGAAGTGCAGGAGTTCATCGTGATATTGCCTAAAAGCTATCAGAAGCTGAAGAACAGTCAAAAATTGTAGTGGGGCTCTCTGGCAGATAATGGCATTCCTCCTGCTCTGAAAAAGCATCCTGCAGCTGTGCCCCCCTCCCACGCCATCACTGATAACAAGAAATGGTGTAGAAAAGTCATACTTGGAAGTACAGCACTTAACAGCCACAGACGATGATCCCTGAGCTGATAAATGAAAGCCCCATTCATGCATGATTCAACACTGAAACGTGTTACAAATACATTAAAATGTTGTTACAAATACTGAGCTTTCAATGAGAAGACAATTAAATGCTTAAAAACAAATGGCTATATTCCCGAATAAGTAAAATATAAAGGCAGCTTTACTCTGAAAAATTATCTGGCATATTTTAGTACATCATCAAGATGGGTAATAATTCTTGCATGTCAACTGATTAAGAATGCCTAGATGCTTAATCATATGCCTTTTAACTAATCAATCAGTTAAATAGTTATATTTAAATATATTTGAATATTAGGAAGATGATAGATAGTTAGGATTGCCTGAAGAGTTGTAGGATTATCTAAAACCATCTAGTGAGAAAATGAGGTAAGTGTGAGGTTGTGTAATTTAATAATAAGAGGCAGTGCCCCTCAACTTCTCAATGAACAGCTGATTTGTGACAGAGTATCTATCTGGGCATATGGACACACAACTCCAGCTGTTCCAAGTGCATGAATTTCAAATAGAACACTTATGTAGATGGTCTGTTTTGTGAGCAAGAAAAAGAGTATGCTCATTTGCTGTACAATAAAACCACTGGAGAGGACAAAGGGCTTTTTATTAACTCTGCTCTGAAGTTTATGACTACCAATATTGCTTATTGATGTGTGGGGATTCCCTCCCCTCTTACGTTAGTGCTGCAATGCTTCTCACAGGCCAGGAAACCATTCAGATGAAATGCGGTCTTCCAGAATACAGTTTTAAATTCTGGAAATTTGCATAACTAACCGCAAAGGCTGTGTGCATCCGTTAGCTTAGCCAAAGAGACTTCATTGCAGCACGCCATTCATCACTGACCTTAGTCCAATTCTAATTGTTTAAATGTGCATCTGTTCTTTTAATGAACTGGGTTAGGGATGGATTAAATGGAGAGCCTCAGCACCATTAGCTCTTTCACAGCCAAAATATAATATTGCTGCTGACGCACGACCTTCTATAAATTAGGCAGTTTTATGAAAGGCTAGTTTTCAGGCAATGACATGTCTGCATCCTATTGTATTGTGGTCGTAGATAGGCTATGGTTTTTGAGACTCTTAGATTAATTGAACCTTAATTCTTCTATTTGATGTGTTCTATTTTTTTTAAATGTTGTTCCAGGGCATTCAGTGAAAGGATACCAATTAAGGCAATAAATAAATATAAAAATATTTTCAGTGCAATCCTTTACTCAGAACTTTACTCATTGCACCAGACTGGTGGGTTAGATTGGGCAAAGATGTCCCTCAGTCCAGCCCAGCAGATAGTTGCAGTCATCTGCCCATAGAGTGGCCCCAGCATCACTTCCCTAGCATAGAGATTCTCATTCATTCTGCTGCACGTGCGGGTAGAACTCTGTTGGGGCAGGGAGGAGCCTCAGCCCCACTGCTGTCATGTGATGGCATTAGCCCTGATTCAGACCCCCTTTGTGCACCATCTCCAGATCCTTTGCCTTCCAACCAAGCCGCTGTGGGTGGCAGCGCTGAGGATTTGGCAGCAACCCCACTAATCCACAAAAACCCAGGTTTTGGGTTGCAGCCTGAGTTCCATTGTTTTGAATGGGGTTTATTCTGAGATAAGTTTGCACTGCGTTGCAGCCTATAAAGCAGTCAGCTTTATTGTGAAGTTACTGGCATATACTTGATAACTGCATCTTGGATATCACTGTGACTATAACCTTATCCTGTGCCAGATTTAGGGTGGTGTGGGCAATTCCTTCACACAGGGTGTTGAGCTGAGGGGGCCAAAAATTGAGAAGATCCATAACTGAGAAGGTCTATTTCGGGGTGGCAAATTTTGACCTTGCACAGGGTGCGTATTATGGAAGATTACCAAAGTCTACACCTGCCTTATCCACATCTTCCCCCTCATGCATGGGGGGCGTGGGCATGGAATATGACAGTGCTCCCTCGCTGTACCATCTCTGATCCATTGCCATCTTCAACATGATGGAGAAGGAAGATCAGAATTGGAGAAGTTTGCTCCAGAAGCCTGCACAATCAAGGTTCTGAATCACATGGGGGACAATGTATATGAGTACAGCAGACATTCTGACTTAAGTAATATTCAATTTTGTGGTCAGATCTCAACCTGAGCAAATTTGCACATCTTTACCAATATATATTGGATAATTTGAAAGATATGTGACACATATTTGTTTTTAGCCAATGTTGTCATAGGACTTGGAAACATGAGGTGTTAACAAAGAGAAAAATAAAAACCACATGATTTGGAAACTTTTCAGTGACTTACAAACATGCAAAAATTGTACACAATTTAAATGCTTTCACTTTATCAAACCAGGGAAGCCTCCAAAAACCCCTCTCATCTTTCATTGCTGTTCTTTTGATGTGCCAAACTGAAGATTTGCTCTTTCATATCAAAGCTCCAAGTTGCACTTGCTTAAAAAGCACAACACAACCTGAAAACATTCAAATATGCACCTTTTAAACTTTTATAAGTCATAGAAAAGCTCCCAGTGGCAAATAGAATATTAAATAAAAATATTTAAATCAACATCTCAGATTTTCAAAATGATTGCTCTGACTAAAAACATGTCAGTTTCATATGTATTTAAAACAATCTTACAGTCACACTACAATATTATATGATTTGTCTTTGCTTTATAGTCTCATGAAATTGTAAGAAGAATGCTGTGAATTACAAAAAAATATGAATTAATCATGAACAAATAGTATGTGACTGGTAGATTTACTGTTCTTTAGTGCCCCCTCTGACAACTGTATAAAGTCATGTTGGTATTGAAATGTGTTTGCCATTCCTGTGATTTACAAAGGGCTAAGGAACGGTAAATAAATATTACATGAAGCTGAAGGCTTGGATAATAATCTTATTGCAAATTCTCAGAAGGAGACAAATTAGCTATGCCAACAATATATGCAAAATGGTAGTATTATTTATTCTGCGTAATTGAGTACTGAATTTCTGCTTAATACAGGATTCAAATTATGCCATGAATATTGATGCATATATTCCATTTAGGACAATGACGTTCTTAGAGCAAATGCAGCAACATCAGCAGAGCTTACTTCACTGACTGGCAGACTGAGATAAATGCACAAAACCTCCCAAAAGAATAGTGGGTTAGATCAGATTTCATGTCATGACTACTTTAACTATCATTGATGTCAGGGCATTACTCTAAGCATGACTAAGTCTGAATCCAACACAATATTTTAATATCTTAGTTACATCATCTTCATCATCATCACCACCATTATTAATCATTTCATTTATATAGCCTCACATCAATAAGCAGTGTGAGGGGTGACTTTCAAACAAAACAGTGCTAAAATGCAGTATCTCATGATTCAAACCAACCTGTGAAATAAAAGGCAATAAAATATTTTCATTACTACAGAGATGGCATTAAATAGCCTCCTATTAAAGCACAATTTAAAAGCCTGGGTAAATATAAAGATCCTCACATGCCATTGAAAATACAATTAAGAAGGCTCCAGGTCAGCCTCTCCAGGTCACCTTGGTAGCCACTCACCTAAATTCACTTGGCCAGGACACCTGGAACAGGGCATCTGAAGAGGATCTGAAGGTTTGGGTAGGCAAATATGGGCAGAGGTGATCTTTCACTTCATATTTTAGGCTCAGTGCTGTTCCTGGCTTCGTATTTGGTTCTCTCTGGGTTAGATTTATACTATATTACTGTCATTAATGAGTTACACTCTATTGCCTGAGTTGTTCCATTGTCAGGAGTTCATAAGATTCTGATGGGATAGTGATGAAACCAATGGGCAATTTTATCCTTGCACAAGTAGTGACATCACCAAAATACATATTTGCTTCGGTCAAAATATAAACTTAACCAGTCTGAAGTGCTTGCCTGCATTATGGATTTCCCCTAAAATTTCTTCTTCACCTTGAATTTCATGTTTGCCTGTGCTATAGAACAGATACCCTGCCTCTTGACCATCAGGTTCTCAAAGCATCTTAGAAAATAAGCAGATTGGGAATGAGAGATGAATAGAGAAGCCTCTAGTGAAAAGTTTATGTAGGTGGAATGGAAGAAACTGTTTGGGCAGGAGTTGGCTGGAGGGTGTGCAGGGGACAATTTGGCACCAGCCATTGGATCCCATTATATTGATGGTTTCATGATAGAGGCTGAATTCTGGATTTGGGGTTCAGTGTGTCAAGCCTAGTTCTGAAATGAGTCAAGGAGAACTCACCTGTGGAAGAACTCACCTGTGGATGCCTCCCTCCCAGTATAACATGAGAACTGATCTAGCTACCATACCATACCATATCAGACCAGACCAGACCATGCATCTTTCTTCATAAATCATTGTGGAATACATTGTGGAGTTTTCAATATTAGACTCTGCTATTCTCACCAACCTTTTGGTACTCATCAACTATCTACACCACCACCCCATAGCACGGTAACTTTTAGCCACAATGCCATGTATTCTGCAGGTTGTGTGAATGTTAATGATCTGAACACTGTGGATCACTGTGACTGATATCTTTAGCACACAATCCCATCTTCCTCATTTTGTCCTGTTGCAATGGTGTGCGAAGAAGACGGAGCCAACTCCTGATGCATGCAGTGAGCCAGCTTAGCATGGGGCACAATAAGTAAAAATCTCTGGAGCTGAGTAAAAAGTGCAACTGCCATGGCAAAAGAGGGTTGTGTGAGAGAGAAAATATTTCAGGGATATGTCCCATAAGAGCCTGTTGCTCTTTCATGCCTGAGAACAGCATTATGTACAGCACATATCTTAGTCTTTAGTTTAGTCATTTTCAGTTTTGCCTCATGCTTGGCCCCTGCTCTTCCCTTTTTGACCTATGAGCATAATTTTGTTTTCTTTGCTAACTTATGACAGGTAAGTAGGACAGGAACATAACCATTTCCTTTTCTTTTAATCTGATTCAACTTTAGGGTATAAAACAAAAGAACATTGTTTTTTCCTGTGAGAACAACCAATCTTGACGGGTCTTTTTCTTTCTACAAGGCAGCTGGCAAACACGAAGCCTTGTTGTTGTTGACTGTTATTTAAAATGAAACCTGCCAGCAGACTCCCGCAGGAATAAGACATTCTTCTTCTCTTTAACCCTCAACCAATTATCTCCTTAATAGAAGAGTCTCTAGAACACAGAAATGTGTTGCTTTGAGAATTTGCTTTAAAGCCTCTTCGAAAGGGTTTTATTGGGGGGGGGGGTTCAAAAGCATTCCCACTGACAGCTTTTGATAGCAGTAGGTGAGCAGAAAAGTTTTTTAATTGTGCACATTTCCATTCTAATCTAAATTAGAATATAACAACTAAGCATAGCCTAGGCTGGATCCAACCACCTGGCACTGTCTCCAGCTGTGGCCCTGGTATTTTTCACCATGTCAGAACTACCCATCATTGATATATATATCTACACACATTTATCTAACACAGGAATAGGGAAGCTTTTTTCAGACCAAGAGCCACAAGCATCTTTCTGGGGACCAAATGCCAGTGATGGGCATTGTCAGAGTGGGCAAAGCCTTTTAACTTTGGATATGCCTTTTAACTTTGTACAGTTAATGGATATGCCTTTTAACTTTGTACAGTTGGGTACATTCCAGTCAGGCAAAAGCTGGCCATTTCAAGACACCTGCATCTCTCCGTCCTCTATCCAGGCTAGCAAGAGGCATTGTCGAACTCCAAGGACACGGAAAGCAGAACCAGAGTAGTCATCCCTCTGTCCCTCCCCGCTTGTTCAGTCAACATGGTGTTGGGATGCCTTCATATAGGGCTTATATAAAGATCTTTGCTCCTCAAATAAAGACTATAACCTGGAGCTGGAATGATGGGTGACATAGGGGCTCTTGATGATTTTGGAAATTGTTGAAGCAGGGTGTCTGCTGCTTGGGAGCTGTCCTGGGTGCTACAGAATATATATTGGACCTTGATTTTGTTTCTTGTTTTATGATAATTTTTCAGTTTCTGGTTTAGGATTGGATACCACCGCCCTGTTTCTCAAGTGGACTACTCTTATTCTCTGATAGTATGTTCAGAAAGTTCTGCTCAGACTCCCCACGGACAGATCTGGACAGTCTTATAGCGTTACATTTTCTGTCATATGTATTCAGATAAGAAGTATATATGTTTAGCATCATTGAAATGCAGCAAGCTGCTTTCTAATTTGGAGCCAGTGAAATTAATAACCTGTTGGCACACACCAGATTGCTTCATAGAAGCCGGTCATTTTGCTTGCTTATTCAATACAGCACTGATTGCAGACTTGATTAAAATGTATGCTTGCTTGCTTAATATGAGATTAGTGTACTTACATTCGTCACTCAAATGTTTGAGCCTAAGAAGAGCAAGGTATGCTGGGGTTGTATATAACATTAAGGAAGTGTATTTTCAGCACCCTTGAGAAAATCATGTTCCAAACAGTGTCACTGAAATAGTGGGGAATAGTGAGTTTTTAGGCATAAAAATCACTTTGTCTCCCTACAACTCCCACATAACCCAAGCATACTGGAATTAGTTATGTTTCTGCCAGTTTCACCTTGTTGATAGCAACTGATCAGCAGCTGATTCCAACTGTGCAGAAAGAAGATGAGATTTCCCTCCCACATTCAAATATCCTTGTCAAGTAAAAGAGATAGATGAGTATTCCACAAATACTTTTCCTAGTTGGGTTTGGAAGTCCCTTGCAGCCTTCTCACTTCCATTCAGCTCCTCCTCTGGCAGTAGAAGGAAGTCAAGAGAAGAGAAGTCACAGAAATTAAAAGAACTGGCAGATGTGATCTCAGAACCACTGGCAGTCATCTTTGAGAATTCCTGGAGAACAGGCAAAGTCCCGGCAGACTGGAGGAGGGCAAATGTTGTCCCTATTTTCAAAAGGGGGGAAAGAGAGGACCCAAATAATTACCGCCCAGTCAGTCTGACATCAATACCAGGGAAGATTCTGGAGCAGATCATTAAGCAAACAGTCTGTGAGCACCTAGAAAGGAATGCTGTGATCACCAATAGTCAGCATGGATTTCTGAAAAATAAGTCATGTCAGACTAACCTGATCTCGTTTTTTGACAGAATTACAAGCCTGGTAGATGAAGGGAACGCAGTGGATGTAGCCTACCTTGATTTCAGCAAGGCATTTGACAAGGTGCCCCATGATATTCTTGTAAAGAAGCTGGTAAAATGCGGTCTTGACTATGCTACCACTCAGTGGATTTGTAACTGGCTGACTGACCGAACCCAAAGGGTGCTCATCAATGGTTCCTCTTCATCCTGGAGAAGAGTGACTAGTGGGGTGCCACAGGGTTCTGTTTTGGGCCCGGTCTTATTCAACATCTTTATCAACGACTTGGATGATGGACTCAAGGGCATCCTGATCAAATTTGCAGATGACACCAAACTGGGAGGGGTGGCTAACACCCCAGAGGACAGGATCACACTTCAAAACGACCTTGACAGATTAGAAAACTGGGCCAAAACAAACAAGATGAACTTTAACAGGGAGAAATGTAAAGTATTGCACTTGGGCAAAAAAAATGAGAGGCACAAATACAAGATGGGGGACACCTGGCTTGAGAGCAGTACATGTGAAAAGGATCTAGGAGTCTTGGTTGACTACAAACTTGACATGAGTCAACAGTGTGACGCGGCAGCTAAAAAAGCCAATGCAATTCTGGGCTGCATCAATAGGAGTATAGCATCTAGATCAAGGGAAGTAATAGTGCCACTGTATTCTGCTCTGGTCAGACCTCACCTGGAGTACTGTGTCCAGTTCTGGGCACCACAGTTCAAGAAGGACACTGACAAACTGGAACGTGTCCAGAGGAGGGCAACCAAAATGGTCAAAGGCCTGGAAATGATGCCTTATGAGGAACAGCTAAGGGAGCTGGGCATGTTTAGCCTGGAGAAGAGGAGGTTAAGGGGTGATATGATAGCCATGTTCAAATATATAAAAGGATGTCACATAGAGGAGGGAGAAAGGTTGTTTTCTGCTGCTCCAGAGAAGTGGACACGGAGCAATGGATCCAAACTACAAGAAAGAAGATTCCAACTAAACATTAGGAAGAACTTCCTGACAGTAAGAGCTGTTCGACAGTGGAATTTGCTGCCAAGGAGTGTGGTGGAGTCTCCTACTTTGGAGGTCTTTAAGCAGAGGCTTGACAACCATATGTCAGGAGTGCTCTGATGGTGTTTCCTGCTTGGCAGGGGGTTGGACTCGATGGCCCTTGTGGTCTCTTCCAACTCTATGATTCTATGATTCTATGAAATACCCTTGTTCTTCCCTTCCAGAAACCAATCAATTCCAGAGAGTGAAAGGAATAGCAGAAACAGCTGTGATGCTGGATATGAATCTCTTTGTGGGTGCATATAACACACAGCCAGTCATAGCACCTCCTGGCATTCCAAAGCTTAATGGACATGGGAAGTTCAGACTGTTGTATGAATTGCTTCAATTGCTGTGCTATATTCCTCCCTCCCTCACTGCACAAGGACAAATCCTCTTAACAGACCAATCCTCTGTCCATTTGCACTGACCGAAAAGCTTTTAGGACAAGATATTAATATCCCCATTGCCACAACAATGCTGTAGTTTCATCTCCGTGCACTAGCGCTGCCCCTGCTACTTTCACTTGCATCTTGAGTTGTCAAACTTTGTGTTAGCTGTGTGACCATATTGCATCACTAAGTTACACCTTAAGTCAGCCTTGTATTTAGCAAGTTGCCTGGTTGTCATAGGTGACAAGGCAGGCAAGTGAGAAGGTTGGCCGAGGAGGAGTAGATTGCTTCATGGCTCCTCCATAAACCTGGAGTAGCTTCCATTTCCATGTTGACCACCAAGCAGAGCCAGTGTGGTGTAGTGGTTAAGAGCGGTAGTCTCCTAAACTGTGCTCCTCCACATGCAGCTGCTGGGTGACCTTGGGCTAGTCACACTTCTCTGAAGTCTCTCAGCCCCACTCACCTCACAGAGTGCTTGTTGTGGGAGAGGAAGGGAAAGGAGAATGTTAGCCGCTTTGAGACTCCTTCGGGCAGTGATAAAGTGGGATATCAATTCAAACTCTTCTTCTTCCCTCTTCCATGTCCAGCATAGAAACACAGGCTACTCTCCTCTTAGCAGGCGAGTAAAAAAGTTGCAGGATAGTAACTTCTGTGGACGTATTTATAAGGGAGCCCCAATCATTTAAACAATCTGTATGATAAAACTATGTGTTGCATACCTGGTTTTTATCATTTTAAACAATCTGAAAATATAAATAGTGGCATAAATATAATTGCATTGTGGAAATTAAAAGCTCAAATATGCGCATTAGATCAAAATCTGGATTCTAGCACCCATACACTATAGTTTAGCTATAGATAGGTAGGTATAAGATGGAAGAGTCATTTCCTTCATGTCCTGTATACATGGAAACAGTGTGCCTTAAAAACTCCCATCAGAATGAAATTGCAGAGTTTTGAAAAGTTAAAGGACAAAGTGCGAGATTGGCTCCACTATTATCAAATAATGGAGGTTTTCAAGTTGGACAGGAAAATTGGCTTCCAGGTGGAAAAATCAAAATTAGAAACGGAACTGATAGAACCCAATACTAAGAATTTGTCAAGAATGTATAACTTGCTGTTGAAATGGAATACACAAGATGAAACAGTGAAATCAGCCATGATAAAGTGGGCACAAAATATTGGTCATAACATTATGTTTGCTGACTGGGAACAGTTGTGGACCACCGGTATGAAATTTACAGCATGTAATGCCCTAAAGGAAAATATTATGAAAATGATTTATAGGTGGTACATGACCCCAGTCAAGCTTGCAAAAATTTATCACTTGTCTGACAATCAATGTTGGAAATGTAAAGAAATTGAAGGTACTTTTTTCCACCTTTGGTGGACGTGCCCTAGGATTAAGGCTTTCTGGGAAATGATATATAATGAAATGAAAAAGGTATTTAAATATACCTTCCCTAAGAAACCAGAGGCCTTTCTCCTGGGCATTGTCGGCCAGTCGGTGCAAAAGAAAGACAGAACATTTTTTATGTATGCTACAACAGCGGCAAGAATACTTATCACAAAGTATTGGAAGACACAGGATCTACCCACCTTGGAAGAATGGCAGATGAAGGTGATAGACTATATGCGACTAGCAGAAATGACTGGCAGAATCCGAGACCAGGGAAAAGAGACGGCGGAAGAAGATTGGAAGAAATTTAAGAACTATCTTAAGAAATACTGTAAAATTTATGAATTTTAGAATAATGTGGTTTTTTAAAATTAAATGGAGTACAGCTGTAAAGATTAAGTGAAAGGAAAGTAAGGATGATAATTAGATAAAATCAAGGGTGAGGACTTGCTGAATTAAATTTTTGAAATGGGAATGCAGAAAGGGGAGGTATGAGGAGGTCAGTGAAATAAGTTTTAAGAAAATAAGGTATTGAAATTATACTTGTTTTTTATGTTATTTTTGTTTGTGTGTGTGTGTGTGTATTGATATGTTTGTTATAATTTGTAAAATCTTAATAAATATTTATAAAAAATAAAATAAAAACTCCCATCAGATGTCGCTGGAGGCCAAAACTCAACACCACATTCTGTTTAATATGTTTGTTAAAAAGGGAAGAGATCTAATGAATGCTTCATTAAACATATGGTAAGCTTTGGTTCCCGAGGTAAGGATATGAAATCCAATAAGCAAACTGAGCTGTAAGTTTTGGATGAACACAAATGCTTATTAATATACCTTGTAGCTGAACTCAAGAGAACAATTAAATGAATTCATATTGGAGAGAGATGAACACAGAGGGATGTCTACAGGGTGTCTTTTATTTTGTGATAATAAACCTAGGTCCTGATCCAGAAATAGTCACATATAACAGTGCAGACCTAAATCAAGACAGTGGCCAATGATGCTCATTCTCATAACATGTCCTTATGATGAATAGAATGGAAATAAATGGATCTCAAAGCACTTAACTTTGCCTGGATCGAGCCTTATATTTTAAAAGACTGCTACTTCACAATTTTATTTTATTTTTTGCGCTGTATTATTTCACGGATAACAAGTCTGGCAGATAATAACTATAGACGCTAGCATAGTCCAAACGAAGGCACGCAAAGGTCACAGGCTGACCAGGAATGCCTTCATGTGTTATCTTAATACTATTATGACTGAGTTACTGAGCAAGAAAAAGGGAAAATGTCATTCTTGACAGCAACATATGTTCAGCTTCAGGCTCTCGTTCTCAAAATCATTCTATACTTCTAATGCAGAAAAAGAATAAGTATTGAAAGATTTTATGTTTCCCTCTCAGATTGGTTAGGACAGAGGCAAAAGAGTCTGAAGGGTGGCAGAAATGGGGTCACAGCTCACAGGTCATGTTTTCATTTCTTAAAAGAAGCAGTGTGAGAATGCTTACCAGCCTAGATGAGTCATAGAGAAATGTTCAACTTGTTTTTCTTATCAAGAAAAGCTGTGGATAAACCATATAGGCAGATTTTATGTCTCTATTTTTCTCTTTCCTTCCATTTATAGGAGCTAGGATACAAATTAAAGCAACAAACGCTAACACAAAATAATGGGTAGAGCCTCTTGCATCTGGCATGTGCAAGTTTTAGAAGGAAGAAACCCTCTAATGGCCACGTAAGGAAAGAAGCCATTAGAGTGGTGTAATGTTAGACTGTTGGACTAGGACCCGGAAGACGGTTGGACTAGGAACTGTTGCAGTAAGCAATAGTCTTTAATTAATACCCACTGTACTGGTAGGGAAAAGCCACTGAAAACTGAATGTACGTAAATTTAGTTTCTTGCACCTGCTCCTTAACTCCTTGCTTCTATTGTCTGATGTTGTTAAGCAAAGGATGCAGTTTAAACTTCACAGAGACTGAGCCCCAGGAAGCATAAAGAAAGAAGTTCTGCCAGAAGGGGTTTGGAATTTGGAAGAGGTACTTAGGAGATGCACAACTTAATCCCGATTCACACATCCATCATTCCCCTTAATCCAAGAGTTGCTGATAGCAAGAATTAATGCATGTAGTCCATGCATGCAATAATTCTCACATGTACCTCCTGCTTTCTACACATGTGAATGAGTCTGTATAGTGGGCAGCAGCAGGGCTTCCAACATCACACTTGCACAATGCCCCATAGACCATTTGGGTGGCTCTGAAAAATGACTCATTCTCTCTCTCTCTCTCTCTCTCTCTCTCTCTCTCTCTCTGTGTGTGTGTGTGAGAGAGAGAGAGAGAGAGACAGAGAGAGAGAGAGAGAGACAGAAGGCAGTCCTTGCCTAGGACAGTATTTATCCTAGGGACTAGCCTTGGTTACAAGCCATAATTATTATATTTCAAGCCACAAGTTATATTTTATAATTGTTTTAGAATTTTACTTTCTCCACGGAGCATAAAATATAATAGTAGAAGTAACTACCGTAAATTAAATCAGTTCATTTGTCCATTTGAAAACCATAAACTATCAGTCACACACCAAAGAGAGAATCTCTCATTCAAAGGCAATATGTTGCATTTGCATTGTAGTCATTTACTTGTACTCCTTCCCATACCAGGAATATTTTATTTCTGCTATACGGCACACTGAGGAAGAAACAACTTTCCATCCACCCTTCTTTGTGACAAAGTATTTAGCTTGGAAAAATATCAGACCATGTGTCACTTATTGTTAGTAATATCAGCAATAAATGACCCAGTTGCTGGAAAACAGTTCATTATCAGTTATGCAACTGTGAAGTAAAAACGAGCTTTTATAGATACTATTTTATGGATATTGCTTTTGTTCTATGCTTTACAAACAAAGGGAAGTATTGTTTAGGTTTTTGATACAGTCGAATGACTTTGGCAATGAATCTCCATGTAATAAAAGACACCTATAATATCACGTGAAATTGCTTTAAGGTGATTAAGATAGTAATCGCAAGCACATTTACCTGGGAAGAAGCTTAACTGAACAGAACAGGGCTTATTTCTGAGTAAATTATCCTGTTGTTAAGATATTTTGAGACTTTTTTTGTATAAAGTGCTTAACAAATGCAATAAATAATAATAAATATGCGTTGTGTTACTGAGCAAACATGAGAAGTAGAAATACTTGTATATGCCAGGAAACATGCAGCTCTATGCTGCAGGAGACAATTTTTGGACTGGACTATGGGGATCTCCCCATCACTACATAGCCTGCATAAATGTTTATTTATCACTGGGGAATTCAACTATTTTGGCTATGTCCTGGGCCATTTGGCAGATAAATGATGCTCTGTACTATTTCATTGTTCCTTGAAATTAAATCAACCATCTCTCAAACCAGTAACTGCGAAGTAAACAGAATAATACTTCAACCATGTAACAAATAATACAAATTGTCAAGTTGGATGAAACTATGCATACTTATAAGGCAATGATCAGGTAATGTATTGATCACATGCTTAACTTTAAATGTGTGAATAATGACTTCGATACCATTAGGATGGGATCTGTTTTCTATGAGGATGAAATATAATGACTTTAAAACAACCCCAAAAGTCCAGTATCAAAAATTTCCTCCAATGACTTTCCATAGTGTCTCCGAGAATGAAGGATCTTCAGCTGTGGTGGGACAGGGGACAGTTTCAGAATCAATGTGTATTGTTTTCCATCCAGTAGGATGACTGGAGTTTTCCTGTACTCATACTGCTTTATTTCACTTTACATTAGTCTAGGGAACAAGAAAACTGTTTCATTTCACGAAGCAACAGTTCAAATGACTGCAAGGAAAACTAAGCACTGTTGAAACCAATGTTCTTTGTTCTAAGAGAGTACAATGCCCCAGGGCAATTATTTTGGAAATTCCTGTTATTAGTGCACTGAATTGTGTCCCATCGAGTTATTTGCTACCAAAGAAAGCTAATTTTTCATCCCAATCTTTTGTACTCTAGTCTTAGTCAGGAACTATACCACGTGGTTGATCCAGTATGAATTGCACACTGCATGCTTGATCACTCACAGTCCCATGTGTAGGTATGCTGCTCCTGTGTATATGGGTTGCACCTCTACACAAAGCTTTACAGAAAAGTGGTGCATAGCTGCATTTAAGGGCAATACAATATGTTGTGGCAGATGTGTGCTTGCTGTCAAAAAGAATGACTGCCTATCTAATTCCCATTTCATCCTGTAGCATCATGTAGAACTTGCCCTCTTGTGTTGTGATACCCAGACAGCATTCTGGGTTCTACTCTTGCTCCACACAATCTGGCTGATGATAGAAGATGGAGAAATAGGGAAAGCTGTGACATCACATGAAGTATATTTTACTAGACATTCAAGATGATGAGAGACAACTGGAGACATGGACAACATCTTTGGTGATAGCTGCATATTTGTCATAAAGTTTAGCTTGGCCCTAGAACTAAGCAATTTATTTGTTCAAGTATATGTAAAAGTAGCTTTGGGCCCTATTGCCTACATTATTCATTTTAATTTAATTTATACTTGCTCATATACTCCCTTTGCTCATTGGAAAATGTGTGTGCTAATAGGATCCTGAGAACCTTTATTTTTCTTCTTAAATTACAAATGAACTCTTTCCCAAATCAAATTCTAAAGTGAGCAATGCAACTCTTTAAAAATTTGTCCCTGAGCTACTCTAGACCTAGTAGAATCAAGAGAGTTTAGGGACACATAACTTTTAATTCCTTGAGTTTATACAATTAGAAGTTATACTAACAATATTTAGCAGCTTTTCTCATGATACTTCTCTGATCTGCTTTCATGGGAAGAAAAGTTCCAGACAGATGTTTCGGTGTTCAAACAATGACATGTGAAGTAGAAAAGTGATGCGTTTCATTATAGCTTATTTCCACCTACTCTGGAAGCAGTATGAATTCAATTACAGTTCTCCTGTGGCAATAAACCCGCAGACGAAATCTTAATTGTTCTAGCACTATCGTGTAATTTGCATTTCTACTGCATTGGCAACTCTAATAAGAGATTTCTCATATTAGATAAAACAAACAGAGAATTTTGGAGAAGCAAGTCTTTGTCTTTGAGGAACAAAATTGCCAATGATAAACTTATTCCAATCTAGCTACTGCATTTCTTTCATTAGTTCCTTTGCCTTAATTGTAAAGACCAGAAAATTTTCATTCTTGCCTTACCTGTTCTTATTTATTACTGGTGTGTTATTTCATTCTATGCTTGCCTCTCAAATGCCAGATAGGGAGGAAGAAAAGTTGTTTGAAGGTCACCTAGCAAACGTCTTAGTCAGGTAAAGGTAACGGTAAAGGAACTAGGTAAAGTGGTGTAGGATTGGACCCAAGATAAATAAGCTTGTTGCATATTGGCTGGGCATATGTAAACACAGTTACCTCCTGTATCACAAGCACTAGCATCAGAGGCACTTGTGGATGGAGGAATGGATGTGACTTACCTTTGTGCAGTGGGCTACATTATGGCCACACATAAATCAAAGGTCTCTAACAC
Organism: Podarcis liolepis; assembly: GCF_965112155.1. Taxonomy (NCBI): domain Eukaryota; kingdom Metazoa; phylum Chordata; class Lepidosauria; order Squamata; family Lacertidae; genus Podarcis; species Podarcis liolepis. The sequence goes on along the minus strand of NC_139555.1, from coordinate 59,689,500 downwards.
ACACATTTCCATCTTCCACTCTGGCATTATCACTGTTCAGGTACACATTCTAGCCAGGCAAAATCACTTAAGGAGGGGCAGAGCAGAGAAGATGTCTCTATCTGAGCCATAGGACTGAGAAAACATACAGATATCAGCAACCTAGACTAGCAAACTTGTAATAGGTGAAAACAACTTTAATTGTGCAGGAAGTAGAAGACAGCAGAATTAAGTTCCACCTAAATAAATATTTTTGTGTGTGCAGCCATCTTGAAGGTAATCTAAGATGCTTAGAAAGCTGGGGTAATTTTAAATTGCTTTAGTAGTTTGGCTTTTGTATGTTTTAAAGTATGGTTGTGAATTTTTCTTGATTTTACTGTTTTATACTGTATTTTATAAACCGCTTTGAGGTGGTGGTGGTGGTGGGGTTTTTTTTACAATCAAGCGGTGTATACATTTTATGAAATGAAAAAATAAAATAAATAAATTCAAATGAAATGATTTCATTGACCTGATGGCATGAGCCATGCAATGTAACACCATGGCTTGGTAAGAATGATAAGTGTCAAGTTACTTAAAATGAGAGGCATCATTGAGTTTTGTAGATACCCACACTGGATATAGAAACAAAACAAAAGCACTTAGGCAGTTGCAGATCTTTAACATTATTTATTGCGCCTTAAAAGCTGCTTCATAGTATTAAGCAGTCTAGCCCTCTGATAATGTATATTCAAAGCAAACACTTACAGTATGCTTTCAGCACTTTGCAATACAATATTTTCATGCAGTCCACCTCAAGCACTTTATGGGTTGTGCATTTGACATACCATGAAAGTATTTTGAAAAACCAGTCAGCGTGAATGTGCATTATCTGGCCCCTTCTCTGTCCAATCTCCTGCAACACACCAGAAAGGTCAACAGCGTATCTGACTATTATTCCCCAACTGAAATATCTTTCTTCACTTCAGTATACTGTACCTTGCAAAATGGCTTACAGTGACAATATCTAAAGATTTTGTCCTGAAAAATATTCCATTGATGCGAGCCATTTTTGAGAAGAGGGTTTTCTGTTCTGTTCCTATTTTATTATTATTATTAACACTAAAGAACGTAGTTGAAATATTTCAATTGAATTCAGTTTGTGGGTCATGGGCTTCTGGAGTAAAGCCTTTCCCGTGTGGATTTATCATTGCTGTCAAGGCATACGTTGCGCATATAAATGTCAGTGGGAGCCATTAGCAGCTGCTGCTCTCCTTTCTGGTGACTTGCCAAGCACATCAGTAGCATGCTGATGGAGTGACAGACAGCAATGCTTTGAGTTTCACTCCTTTCTAAAAAAAACCAAGATGTTTGTAGAGAGGATACCAAGGTTTTGCTAAAATTATGCCCAAGAATATGGATCAAACTGCCAGAGCTGCCTAGCTCATCATCCATAAGAACATCAGTAGGCTGGCAAACTACCTAACAGGAGAAAACAGTTCAAATATCCATGTCACAAGGGAAATGAATAGAAATGAACAGACTTCTCTCATTCTATTACTCTTCTATGGGTTCATGTAATGGGACAGCAAGGTGCATCTGGCATAGGCAGGGTCTTGTATATTCCAGCACATACCTCTAAATTCCTGGCAATACATCAAGGTTCCATTACTGACATTTGCAGGGTTCTTTTGCTTACAACAAGACATGGCTCAGAACATCTTATATCTTATAATGGCAATGGTGCCCACCTGAGGTGCCAGAACTGAGTTCTGGCTGAAAAGAAGTCCTGTATATGTCCCACCCTTCTAGTTCGTCTGAAATACACGCCTCCCTCCAAAAAAACCCCCAACCACTGTAATAAAAACAGAGGAAGCGCAACAGATAAAATACAGTGGTACCTTGGTTCTCAAACACCTTGGTACTCAAACAACTTAGAACCCAAACACTGCAAGCCTGAAAGCAAGTGTTCCAGTTTGTGAACTTTTTTCGGAAGCTGAACATGCTCCATTTTGAGTGTTACACTTCCGATTTGAGTGTTACGCTTCTGTTTTGAGTGCCACACTTCCGTTTTGAGTATTACTTTGAGGTCTGTCTGTTCTTGCTATTTATTTTGCGTTTTTGCTTTTGCAGCTTTTTGTTTTGTTTTTGTGACTGTGTGGAACCCAGTTCAGCTACTGATTGTTTAATTGTGTGACCGCAGTACATTTTTTATTGATTTCATTTTATGGATGAGTGGTCTCGTTAAATAGTAAAATTCATGTTAAATTGCTGTTTTAGGGGTTGTTTTTAAAAGTCTGGAATGGATTAATCCATTTTACATTACTTTCTATAAGAAAGCGTGCCTTTGTTTTGGTACGCTTTGGTTTTGGAATGGACTTCCGGAACAGATTAAGTTTGAGAACCAAGGTACCACTGTAGAGGTATTGGATAACAAACACCTGCCTAAACAAGAAGGTGACCATGTGATGAAACATCACCAAAAACGTGGGAGGAGGACTGAACTTCTCCTTATAGTCCAGGGGTCTGCAACCTTTAAGACAAAAAGAGCCACTTGGACCCGTTTCCAAAGAAAAAACAACAACTGGGAGCCGCAAAACCATTGCGACATTTAAAACAAATATATCTCTGGAGCCATGATCTGACAGCGGGCGGGAAGGTGACGTCGGGACGGTGCGTGACTAACGCACGCACCGCCCCCATGCGACGTCACAGCCAGTACAGCGCCCGCCACAGTGAGGAGTGTCGGGGCGCACAATGCACCTCCTCCCCTTGCTAGTATCCGCCCCGGAGCCGCAGCAAAGATGTAAAAGAACCGCATGCGGCTCCGGAGCCGCGGGTTGCAGACCCCTGTTATAGTCAAAAAGTCTTACCAAATATTGTAAACTGAGTCTGACAGGTCTGCAGAGGAAGGGGGACTCAACCAAAATGGAGCAGATGAATCTCACATGGCTAGAAGGTTCCCATTCCTGCTGTAGCCCTATAAGACACAGAGGACATTACTCAGTAGGTCCCTCTGGAGGGTTTTACAGGCAAAGTTCAGGGGGCTGCAGGAGGGAGAAGAGGAAGAGAAAGATTAGTTGAGCAAACTGCCTCCCATTCACATGATGTTGGATGCAACCCTAGCTGTCTTGTAGATGTCCCTTGGACATATCTAGCCAATGCTATTTGTGAAATGCGTTATTCCTTAGACCGCCTTTGGTCACACACAAAAGCATCAAATCATAAAACGTCACATGCTTCCTATTTTCCATCATCAGTGAAAATTAACACATCTTGGCTACTTGTGAAGGGTAATCTACTGACTAAGCTCCTGAAATCACTGTACAGTTCTTTCTTATCAAACCAGATTAGCTAGTGCTGGGAAGAAAAGAAATGCATTTGGCTTTAAAAACCTGTTAGCAATGGGATAAATCAGCCAAAAATAAGCCCTTCTGTTTCAATGAATCCCATTGATTTTCATTTGTCCCACTGAAATCAATTTGGCTTATACTACTTAACTTTGACTTCTAGGGCATGCCAACTATTTATATCTAAAAATGATTATCCCTAAGAACCAGACTTTGGACAGGAACTTTAATCTAGTTATTCTAGAGTAATCCCATTAGCACTGGCATTAGCCCAAATGGTGCTACAGAACCTACTTATGGTTTTATTGTTAAAAGTAATAAATCAAGGAAAGGAAATTAAAAGCACACCTGGATATAATTCTTTATGTATAGGAGGCTTGATCAATCCTTTTTCTCCCTCCCACAATTATAAAAAGATCAATAGAAAGCAAACCCTCCGGAGTCAATTCAGGCTTTGTTGTCCCATATATGAAGGCTTGGATCCTAAATTAACATAAGGAAGTTCATGTTATGACCCTGAGGTTCCACAGTGCTCTGAAAAAGGCATGAGTGAGGATTAAATTTGTCGTTCCCTCTGAGAGAAGCTTCAGCACTGTTCCTCATGCCCTCCCAAACATTATCTTCAGACTCCAAGAACAAGCCTTCAGGAGCTGCTTCATTTCCTAGGCCACATTTGCATGACAAGTATTATTCTACCATGCTAACACTCATGGCAACCCACAAAGAATTATGGGAGCTGTAGTTTGTTCAAGGTTCTGAGAGTTGTTAGGAGACTCTTAACACGATCACACAACAGACACTACACAAGCCTAAAGTAGTAACAATTGATGCCTAACTATCTTCTACCAAGCCTTGGACAATCTCTTGGACAATCACCTCTACCAGTTCAAGCAGCTATGCTAAGGAATCAGTTGTGCTAACCAGCTATAAATAACAAAACGAGAGCTTGAATCAAGTCTAACTGATGGCTTCAGATTCAGTTTTATTAATTTTATTTTTTATTTTATTGCCATACTGCCAACATTAAAATAGTTATTTTGGTGAGCAAAGTTCAATTACATTGATAAAAGCAAATTCAGAATACAGCTTAAACAAAAAAAGAGTAGCAGCATATGGATGGTAGGTCTTACCTTCAATAAAACAATACACTAACAGTAATTAGCCAGCAACATTATCAATAAAGCATCTTGTTAACAAAACAGTTAAGAACATTTAATCAATGACCCCATGCAAAAAGTTCATAGGCTCTAAAAATAATTATTATTTATAACGCTATTGAAGCATTCTGATAATAACTGATGCAATACTTCGTACTTATTTCTGAATAGAAACTCTGATTGCAGGATGTTCCAGGGAGAAAAATATAAATGGATGCCATGATTCAGTCCACTGTGAGCAGAGTGCCTACATGCTGAAGGCTCCTCATAGGACTGGGGAACAAGAATTGAAGAAGTGGTCCGATTCCCCCAAGAAGGATGTCACACTGGAAAGCCTGTACTGAGAGGAGCATTATTTTTGTATGGTAGCCATTCCTGACATAGACATGAAGCAGGCTATGCAATCTTTTTTTTTTTTTTTTGGCTTGGAAGAATCCCCTTTCATGCTGCTTTACTCTCTCTACTACGTTATAAAAGCCATAGCCAAGATGCTTCACTTCCCATGTAATTAAAAAAGAAATAAAAGCCAATCGTGATCTACTCTAAGCAGTGCCAGTAGTGACACAGTTTGAATGCCATGCTGTTATAATTGCCTTCCTTTCTAGACAGTGTGCATAATGGAAGATTTGCTAAGTATATTAATCATAAATATGATACATCCTCTGCAAACATCTTATATGACATATAGAGTACACATCCACATATTTCCCAGTTCATTAAACACACATCTTTCTTGATCACTGGAGGGAATTACACCTGGCTAAAAGAGAGGAGGAGATTGCAGAGATTAAAAGCAATGTGGGGTGACTTTAGCTTCCAGGCTTGTCTGTGAATATCTTGAACTCAGTATAGAACTACCAGTACTTATGTATTTCTGACTGCATGTTTTAAACAGATCTTAGCACTTGATGTTCCTTGAGCAGTGCAAGTAGTGTATCTCTATTAGGAAGAATGTTTTCATTTCTTTAAAAAGCCTCTTCTTTTATGGCCATGATTCTTAAGGAGCAACCTAAATGAACATTTATGGATGAATCTGTTTAACATCCAGGCTCACTCTAAATTAGCAAAGCCTCTCTAGGCCACGTTGCGTTTCCAATTATGCCAACAGGACTCTGGTAAGGTGAAGACACTCCCCCATGATACCCTTCTCTTGTAAGCCTTCCCTGTTTCACTGTTTTCTTCTTCTTTTTTGCAAAGTTATCACTGGTTAATAGAAAACGGAGAAGGAAATTTGGATTTCACAGAAGCCTGGATGTTCTGAGCATTTGCCACAGCATGTGAGATGTGCATTTGTCTGTGCTACTTCAGGCATGTCCAGCACCATCCAGGCAGGCACACCTGGAAGTGTGCTTCCTTCCCCATCTGGACACTGCTGCACATGCTCATACCAATGCCCAGGCATCGTTTGTGTGGCTAGTTGTGCATTGCCAAAAAAGAGGAAATGCATCTACAAAAAGTGGACAGAATACAAATTTGCATGAAATTTGCATGTGCTGATTTACACGTGTGGATGCATATTTAGTTATCTGTCACCTATCTTCTGCCATGGAACCCAACATGGCATGCATGTGCTTCCTAAGCTGTTGCCCATCTAGGCACTGACAGTTCTAGGCATGCTTGGCTTCAGCCAAGGTGGGGCAGCTTATCCGCCTTCAGGCCATACTCTGGAATCATAACTAGAAATAATAAAAGGGTAAAGGTAAAGGACCCCTGACATTTAAGTCCAGTCGCAGACAACTCTGGGGTTGCGGCGCTCATCTTGCTTTACAGGTTGAGGGAGCCAGCGTTTGTCCGCAGACAGTTTTTCGGGGTCATGTGGCCAGCATGACTAAGCCACTTCTGTTGCAACGGAACACTGAAACAAGAGCAGTGCACAGAAACGCTGTTTACCTTCCCACCGGAGTGGTACCTATTTATCTACTTGCACTTTGACGTGCTTTCGAACTGCTAGGTTAGCAGGAGCTGGGACCAAAAGACGGGAGCTCACTCCGTCGCTGGGATTCGAACCGCCGACCTTCTGATCGGCAAGCCCAAGAGGCTCAGTTGTTTAGACCACAGCGCCACCCACGTCCCATAACTAGAAATAATACTGAGAAGTAATTAAAAATAATGATAATAATTTTGATAAAATAACCATATTAATATATTTCACCATAGTGGCACTGTTCTCCTTTCTTATGCCCCCATCCTGTTTAAACCAGATTTGGACCAGACCATCCCTCAAATATAGGCCACCTTCAAATAGTAGCATGTCTTCTGTAAAAACCATGTATGACAAAAGGGTTCCTATGCACTAGAAGACTCTCTCTCTCTCTCTCTCTCTCTCTCTCTCTCTCTCTCTGTGTGTGTGTGTGTGTGTGTGTTCTGTGTTGAAACAGTTTGGTTTAAGACTCTGGAAGAGTGAGGCTTGTGGGTCCAATTCTCAACAGCTTAAACCTGCATTCTTTACCAACAATGTGTGTGTGTGTGTGTGTGCGCGCACACACACACACACACACACACACACACACACGTGCATATTTTACTCTAAGTATGAACTTGCTTTATCAATGATGTAAGCATACTGTTGTCACCTTCATTAAAGTAAACGACTTAGCCTAAATCAAAAATTAAGCAGCCAAACATGCCAAGCTAAATCTTCATGTGTCAAATCTACTTTCAGAGGGTGGTAACTGGAATTTAATTAAGCCCCAAAGAAAGCAGTAGAATAATTGCATTAGATATATCAATCTTTCAGTGTTCTGGGTACGTGAGCTGCATCTTTTTGTCACTAAACAAAACAACGGTAGAATGGAAGCTATATTTGAATAGTTAGCTGCTATGAGACATAGTAGCAGCCCATGTTTGGTTCATAGATTTGGCTCACCATGGTGACATAGAGATCTGGGCCCTTTGGTAATGAATTCATTTTGTCAAGTACAGAGCTCCAACAATGTACTCTACTTAGCCATAGAGACTGAGCTTATCTAGCCTTAAGAGGTCCTGGAACACCTGCTTCACCTTCTTTCTGCCTGGATACAGGCAAATCTATCCAACTGTGTTCCCTTAGTATGGAAATGCTCCCTTCAAACTCACACAAACACACATAGTGAGAACTGGACAGTGTCAGACTTGGTGGATCCAATAGATTGTATACAATGCAGAGCTAAGTAACCATCTCATCAGCACAAGTATTTGGCTTGTGCAATGGAACTTCCCTTCCCTCTCCTCCCCCTAAACCTGTTCTGAGGTTTCCCAAGCACGTTTGGAGAGGGCCCTGGGAGAAAATTCTTACACAGATGTGGTGGTTGCTTAGCTCTGTATTGGATACAAGCCAACGATTCTGCAAGACCTGTGGTTACTATGTTAAGAGGTTTTGGTGGCCACAGCCACTTCTAACCTTGGAAGTAAATATCCTCTAGCAAGACTTTGCTAAATCTAATAATATCATGCCACCATGAGATGTTTTTACCAGTCTCTGAAGACAATGATCTGGGATTAAAAATTGCCACAACTTTGTGGATTACAGATACAGTTATACCTTGGAAGTCGAACAGCTTACTTCCCGAACATTTTGGCTCCTGAATGTTGCAAACCTGGAAGTGACTGTTCCGGTTTGCGAACTACTTTTGGAAGCCAAATGTCCGGTGGGGCTTCTGCAGCTTCCAATTGGCTGCAGGAGCTTCCGGCAGCCAATCAGAAGCCGTGCTTTGATTTTCGAATGTTTAGGAAGTCAAACAGACTTCCGGAACGGATTCCATTCGACTTCCAAGGTACGACTATATAGGTAGGCTTTGGCTCCGGTATTGGGTGTATATCCATTACAGCCTCCTGATGGAGGGCTGACGCTTAAGCATGGTCATGTCTGGGGTATGGACCATGTCAAGACACAGATCCATTGACGTGGTCCAGTCCTGGCCACTGCTGAAACCTCTATGGCCCATTGGTCCCACACTTGGCTTCTAGACAGAGATTTCCACTTAAACCCTTCTAACAGGGTATCCTGTGACTGCACTTGCTATAGGTTGGGGTGATGCACTACTTCATCCCAAACCCTTTTACGGACCAGGATGCCTTACCTGTGCTGTCCTCCTGTCACTCTCTTTCACTTCTGTGGATCATCACTCTTTGGTCTTCTGGTCTTCTTGCTCTTTGGCTGACTCTGCTGAGTAATCCAGGCACAGTCAGCTTTTATTCCTAGGCGGCAGACAGGAGTGAAGATTCTTGGGCTCTGGTCTATCGCCCAGGATCCACCCCACTGCCTGTCCATGATTGGGCAGTTCAGAGTTTAGGTTAGGTGGGTTATCCCATCACCTTAAGCTGCTGACTGGGGGAGGGCCCAATAGTTGGCAATGAAGAAGCAGCTTTCACCCCCTGGGGACAGAGAGGGAGCCTGCAACAATCTGCAACCACCGCTCACCCTCGAGCAGGGCTGTCCATTCTATACTGTCTTTCTCCAGCTTGGTGCCCTCTAGTATTTTGGACTACAATTCCTGTTACCCTTGACCATTGGCCATGCTGCCTGGAGCTGATGAGAGTTGTAGTCCAAAACATCTGAAGGGGAACAGATTGAGGAAGGCTGCTCTATACATTCCCACTCAGCTGAAGAGATATGCAGTAGTAACTATGAACTGGTGGGAAGGGAACATCTTGCAACTGGCACTGGAACAGAATGTTTTTTGTTTTCTGGGCAGGTGTTTCCAAAATGTGAAATAACATTCTGTAATTATTTGTTTTTCAAATTTATGTGCTAGTATTCCATTTCACTTTTTAATTTACTTCAGTTGTTGGAGTGAACTTCCACCAGCTATTAACAACTCCATTCTGTCTCTCTCAGAATTAAAATGCACATAAATGAGCAACTTTCTTCCCCTTTTAATTACTGCTAAGACCTCTTCTTTATGGCCCCATCCCATGTCATCTGATCCCTCTTGTTCTCAGATTCCATGCAGATTGCTGCTGCTGCTCATTCATATCCATCTCTTGCTGCATTCTTCTCTTCTACTTACTCATTTGGCTCCCTGGTGCTTCTTTAGCTCTTAAATCTTGCATTTATCTGTTGCAGTACTTCAGAAGTAGCAGCAAACAGAGGGACCAAAACAAAAAGTATAGTACAATTTATTGGAGTTGTTCGAATCCCCCCTCAACCAGAAAGCTCACTTTGTGCCAGCTACTATCTCTCACTCTAACCTACCCTATTTTGTTAATGTGATTTTTAAAAATGGGGTGATTACCTATGTATTCCATCCTATGCTTCTTGGAGGAAGGATGTGTGATATTCAATGTTAGCCATACTTGGAGTATACCCAGTTGGCTATCACCTAAGGGCACTAAGATGGCACTAGGACAGCTTTGGGAAATCGTTTAAGGTTGCCTAGAGATGAAGCCATTCAAGCACTATGTTACTTTGTGTGATTATCACAGAACTGTAATGGTTTGAAAAGGACCAGAAGACCTTTTGCCTGGCAGAAGCCTCCACACACCACCAAATTATGGTTGCCAATCTACACTCATGGCATGGGTTGCCATACGCCCTGGTTTTCCCCAGAGATTTTGACCAATTTTTGGAAATTCTGTCTGGATGCTATTTTTGGCAGACGAATACCCTAAAAATAGTCTTCCATATACACCACTTCCTTTCTGAGTACCACTGCTCGGTGCTATCAAAGGATGATAGCCAACTAAGTCATGCTCAGAGTAGGTCTGCTGAAGTCAAAACAGTTAAGTTGCTTTCCGTGGTTCTACTTTGAGTGTGACTACTGTACTGCTGGAGATCTGTGCACCTACTAATTATTTGATTATATAGTGATGGTACCACATACATCCAGATGGCTCAAGTTTTGATGACACATATAGCAGCTCTAAACTAAAGACCTTTCTTTAAAAGGCAAATAGCGTCAAGCCTGAATGTTTGAGTTCCTCATTTGTTTCAACCTCGGATACCTTTTCACAATATTGTAGTCAGGGCTGAATAATAATTTCCTTGGATACTCATGCTTCACCTATTTGTTATGCTTCATCAGTGAGCAGACACATGTAATACAAAGGCCGATTCATTTTCAAAATTGTTTCAGCAGAATATAGCATGGTAATGAAAATGACTTCAGAGAACATTTTCTTCCATTTTTATCACCTTACAGTAATGATCTCTATATGTTTAATTAGTTCATATTATACCTGTGTAAAACGCTAGGCTAGTGGGCCATATAGTACAAGAAAAACTGAGAGGACAGCTACATAGGAAAGTATTATGTCTTTTATACCTGACATATTTTAGTACAATACTTTCACAAGAGATGTAAATTTTAAACACGCAAGCCCCTCCCCACCCCTGCCACAAAAAACCAAGACCAAAGCCATTAGAATTTATCATTGTAGGTCTGGAAATTCCTGCTGCTTATCTCCCCCATAGTCCTGGGCTTTCTTCAGAAGAATCCATTGGTGCTAGGAAGACTGGGAAATGGGGTTCACGGTGCCTCCCACCTCAATGCACTAGGAAGTGAGAAACCTGTTGCCCTCAACTTGATACTTCTGGACCGCAATATTGCAGGTATTAATATCGCACAGCTTGAAGTGAGTGGATGCATGAAAACTGACTCCTTCTGGAAATGAAGTATAGTCCAGACCCATTAGATATTATTCAAACTTGCAGAACTTTCTTCAAAACGTAACAAAAGCATCAAAGATACATGAAAAATAGCCATGCAATATATTGTCCAGCACAGGCTCAGCATCTTAGAAAATATGAAATGATCCCAACGGAACTAGAAGCAGAGGCCTGTCTCTCCCCACAGCCTGCATCCTGCCTTAGGTTGTTTATATGGAGAGCTTCATTTACATCCTCCTTCCACAAAGTTTAGGAACAAAGAACCAAAGGCAACGTCCTTCAAAATGGCGATTTGCAATTCAATACCTTAATTGCCTGATCTAATGTTACTCATTCACATGTTAGTAAGCTAGCAGAAAACAACAGTTAGTTAATTATCAATCCATTAAGGAGCTCAGAGACCACTTAGAAACTACTGTGGCAAACCCCCAATGTTAGCAATACACATTTAACCATTTTCCATTTTAAACTTTCAATAATACACAGGCATTTCCTTCACTTCTGTGTGAATTAAACCAATTATACTTCACATGCAACTCCCTTCACCTTTGACCCACTGACCATGCCAGCTGGGACTGATATGAGGTGAAGTTCAACAGCAGCTAGTGAGCCACAAGTTTCCCACATTTTAATTAAGCCAAGAGATGTTTAGAGGCTTCCAGCCCAAAATATGCACATGTTGAAAAGTAGTCACAGCATTTAGGCCTTCAAGATTTGGAAACTACTACTTTATTTTTGTAAATTTCCAATGAAATAGTTAAGAGGGGAAAACAATCCTAGAACATGGAGAATGTGGAAGTCCCACACAGCAAGTCCCCCTTCTGGGAACCAGCTCTCCTTTCCAATATGCAGTGTGGGAAAGAGGGGTGCCAAGCAGGCTGCTGACATGATGGATTTGACTTGGCCAGAGGTTTCTCTCTTTCACAGCATATTTTTATAAGAAGCAGAATGAGCTCTATTGTTGTCTATAATACCATGCCACTCAAGCGTTTTGGAACTGTCAACATGCTCTGAGCAATTATTTTTAACACGGTATCTCTAGGGACTGTACGATGTTCGAATTTGGTTATGAAACTGTAGAATGTGATACTAGACTGTTCTAAGTCTTCATAATCTTGCTTTATATTTCCTTTAGGGAAACAACATTCTGTTGGTTAATAATGCGAAGTGTAGCGCCAGGGCTTTTTTTTTGATGGAAGATAAATGGATGAGACAAAACACTCATCCTGTGCCCAGAGAATGCTGCCAGTACCAGTGGCTAGCCTCGGGCCTCCAGCACATTTTGCTTTGTATGTGATCTGTTTCATCTTTCCACTTGAACTTCCCAAGAGAATCCCAGTGTTCAAGTGCAAGAAAAAAATATGGATGTTAAGTTAGTTATAAATACAAAAGAATTGTTCTAAATTATGCCTACTTAAACAAAATAATGAGAAAAAGGCAATGCTTCTCCCGTTCTTTCATCTTTACTGTAGATAAGTTTAATACCTTCACTAGCAAAAGCCTATAGGATATCACACAATGTCTACTGAGTGGATTCTTCCCTTATATTGTTTGACTAGGACACACTATAACTGCCTAGTATAACCACTGAGGTGTCTTAATATTTTATTTTCATAATATATCTGTATTGTATGCAAGTGTCTCTAGCACCTGTTATATTTCTGAATCAACTTTTGGCCAAATTCTAATCCTAAATCCACTTACCTTTAACTTCTGACTGGTAGAAGCAGCCACTAGTCATTCACACTGATATTTCCCTGACCAACCAGGAGAACTGTTTTAGGGACAGTATGCATAATACTAAGTGGGAACTCTACAGCTGAGATGATCAGTTCTTCAGTTTCCTCCAGCCAGAGGCATTTCATTTGTTTCTTCTGTCTCTCTTCAATAATAATAATAATAATAATAATAATAATAATAATAATAATAATAATTTATACCCTGCCGGTCTGGCTGGGTTTCCCCAGCCACTCTGGATGGCTTCCAACAAAATATTAAAAATACAATAAAACATCAAACATTAAAAACTTCCCTAAGGGCTGCTTTCAGATGTCAGATAGTTGTTTATTTCCTTGACATCTGATGGGAGGGCATTCCACAGGGCAGACGCCACTACCAAGAAGGCCCTCTGCCTGGTTCCCTGTAACCTCACTTCTTGCAGTGAGGGAATCACCAGAAGGCCCTCGGTGCTGGACCTCAGTGTCCGAGCTGAACGGTGGGGGTGGAGACGCTCCCTCAGGTATACAGGACTGAGGCCATTTAGGGCTTTAAAGGTCAGCACCAAGACTTTGAATTGTGCTCTGAAACGTACTGGGAGCCAATGTAGGTCTCTCTGGAATGGTGTTATATGGTCTCGGTGGCCATTCACCAGTCTGGATTAATTGCAGTTTCCGAGTCACCTTCAAAGGTAGCCCCACGTACAGTGCATTGCAGTGGTCCAAGTGGGAGATAACCAGAGCATGCACCACTCTGGCAAGACAGTTCACAGGCAGGTAGGGTCTCAGCCTGTGTACCAGATGGAGCTGGTAGACAGCTGTCCTGGACACAGAATTGACCTGTGCCTCCATGGACAGCTGTGAGTCCAAAATGACTCCCAGGCTGCACACCTGGTCCTTCAGGGGCATAGTTACCCCATTCAGGATCAGGGAGTCCTCCACACCTGCCTGTCCTCTGTCCCCCCAAAATAGTACTTCTGTCTTGTCAGGAGTGAACCTCAATCTGTTAGCCACCATCCATCCTCCAACCGCCTCCAGACACTCACACAGGACCTTTACCGCCTTCACTGGTTCTGATTTAAAAGAGAGGTAGAGCTGGGTATCATCTGCATACTGATGAACGCCCAGTCCAAACCCCCTGATGATCTCTCCCAGAGGCTTCATATAGATGTTGAAAAGCATGGGGGGAGGACGGAATCCTGAGGCACCTCACAACTGTGAGCCCAGGGGTCTGAACACTCATCCCCCATCACCACTTTCTGAACACGGCCCAGGAGGAAGGAGCGGAACCACTGTATGACAGTGCCCCGAGCTCCCAGCCCCTCTAGATGGTCCAGAAGGATATTATGGTCAATGGTATCAAAGGCTGCTGAGAGATCCAGCAGAACTAGGAAACAGCTTTCACCTTTTTTAATATATAATTTTTATTAATTTTTAATACAAATATGCATATAATTCCATAACAAAATTTTCACCAATTATCTCTTTTGGACTTCCATCAGCTTCTCCGCCAAGCATCCATATTTAATTTTTAATTACGCATTTCCTAAATTTGGTATTGCCTTTAAATGTATCCTCCCCATCATACTTCTTTTTAACAATACCCCTCAAATTTCACAGAGCTTCTTGAAATCCCACCAGTGTTGTTTGCTCATCACATATGCTTCTCAGATAATCTACAAACTTTCCCCAGTCCTCGATGAACTTTTGGTCTCGTAGATATCTAATCTTCCCTGTTAATTTGTCCAGTTCTGCATAGTCTATCAGTTTCATTCTCCATTCTTCAAGCGTCGGTAATTCCTCCTGTTTCCATTTTTGGGCCAATAATATTCTTGCTGCTGTTACTGCGTATTGGAAAAGTTTGCAGTCCTTTCTGTTTATTTCATTTCCTACTATTCCTAAAAGAAAAGCCTCTGGTTTCTTTACAAATGTATATTTTAACATCTTTTTAAATTCATTATATATCATCTCCCAGAAACCCTTCACTTTCTTACAATCCCACCACATATGGTAAAATGTCCCTTCTTTTTCTTTACATTTCCAACACTTATTACATGTCTTAAACATTTTTCGTAATTTTACCGGTATAATATACCATCTATATACCATTTTCATAATGTTTTCCTTTAACGCAGTACATGCTGTAAATTTTAAATTTTCTTTCCATACTTTTACCCAGTCATCAAATTGTATATTATATCCAAAATCTCTGGCCCAGTGTATCATTACCGAATTGACTTCCTCGTCCTTCGTATACCATTCCAACAGCATCTTATACATTTTTGACAAAATTTTAGAATCATTGTTTATTATTTCTGTTTGGAATTTTGAGTCTTTTTTTTGCATATCCACTCTCTTTAATATCCTTTTTAAACATTTCATTAACTTGAAAATAGTGCAACCAATCATATACATATTTTTTAACTTGTTCATAAGGTTTCATTTTCCATTTTCCACCCTCTTTGACTATCAACTCACCTTATGTAATCCAACTCCCTCTCATATTAATTTTCTTTACACTCATAACCTCTAATGGAGATAACCAGTGTGGAACTCTTGGTTCTAAAAGGTTTTTGTACCTATCCCATATTTCTATTAAAGATCTCCGGAAAATGTGGTTCTCAAATCCTTTATGATTTTTCTTCTTCCCACACCATAGATCCTTCTAAGTCTAACAACTCCGTATTTTCTAATTTTATCCATTCTTTCAACCAGCAAAGACATGAAGCTTCATAATATAATTTCAAATCTGGCAGTGCGAAGCCTCCCCTTTCTTTTGCATCTGTTAATAACTTAAATTGAATTCTCGGCTTCTTACCCTGCCAGATATACTTTGAAATTACTCTTTGCCACTCTTCAAAAATCGCTATCCCCTTAATTACCGGGATAGTCTAAAATAGAAATAACATCTTTGGAAGCACACTCATCTTTATCGTTGAAATTCTACCCCAAAAGGATAGCTTCATTCTTCCCCACACCTCCAGATCTTTTTTTATTCCGTTCCATACCTGTATATAATTATTCTGAAACAAATCAATATTCTTAGGGGTTAGCCATATTCCCAAATATTTCACTTTCTTTACCACTTCTATCTCTGTTCATTGTTGCATTATTTCTATCATACTTTGATCCATATTTTTTGCAATCATTTTAGTTTTCTTCTTATTTAATATAAACCCTGCCACACATCCAAATTGTTCAATCTCTTCCAAAACTTCTTTTACACTTTTTATCGGTTCTTCTAATGTTATTACCAGATCATCAGCAAAGGCTTTAACTTTATATTCATTCTGACCAACTGTCACTCCTTTTACTAATTCATTTTGTCTAATTGATCGTAGAAAGACCTCCAGCACCAATATGAATAACAATGGCGAGAGAGGACATCCCTGTCTAGTACCTTTAGATATCTTAACTTCTTCCGTAGTTACATTATTTACTATCAACTTAGCTCTCTGCTCTGTATATATTGCCTTTATTCCATTGAAAAATTCCTTCCCAACATCCATATACTCCAGGTTTTTTCACATAAAATCCCATAATATATTATCAAAGGCCTTTTCTGCATCCACAAACATTAATATAGCTTGCTTCTCATTCCTGGCAGTCAGATACTCCAAAATATCAATTATATTCCTTATATTATCTTTCATCTGTCTGCCTGGAAGGAAACCCACTTGATCCTTATGAATAAATTCTTGTAATATCTTTTTCATTCTTTTTGCCAAAATCCCTGCAAAAATTTTATAATCTGTATTCAACAATGAAATCGGCCTGTAATTTTTGACTTGTGTTAGATCCGAATTCTGTTTTGGAATAAATGTAATAAATGCTTCTTTCCATGTTTCCGGAATGTCTCTTTCCTTTAGAATATTGTTCATTACTTCTTTTAATGGTACAGTCAGGGTGTTTCTCAATTCTTTATAATAACTTGATGTAAATCCATCTGGTCCCGGAGCCTTTCCCTTCTTCAATTCTTTTATAACCGCTTTTATCTCCTCAATTTCTATTGGGGCGTTCAGTTTGTCTTTCTTATCTGTCGGGATCTTCTGACCTTTTTTTCTTTTAAAAATCTTTCTATTTTCCTCATATTATTCTTCTCTCTGCTTTTATATAATTGTGTATAAAAGTCCAAGAATCCTTTTCTGATTCCTTTCGGATTGTCTATCTCTTCACCTTCCACAATGATTTTATTAATTGTATTTTGTTCCTTTCTTTTCTTGATTTGCCACGCAAGCCATTTGCCTGATTTGTTAGGGAAACAGCTTTCACCTTTGTCACTAGCCCGCCGGAGATCATCGACCAGCACGACCAAGGCAGTTTCAGTCCTATGATGAGGCCTGAATCCCAACTGGAAGGGATTCAAATGATCCGCATCCTCCAGGTTTCCCTGGAGTTGTTCAGCAATCACCTGCTCAATCCGGTCTGATTCAGAATGAGTTTTCCACCACCGGCACTCTAGCTGTCTCAATGATTGTTTCATTGCCCTCAGCTCCAGGGTAAACCACGGGGCTGTCCAGGCTCCATGCAATTGAAGAGGGCGCTTTGCAGCCAGACAGTCAATAGCCCTGGTTAACTCTGCATTCCAGCGGGCCACCAGGGAATCAATTGAAAGGCCATCAACATGGGATAAAACATCCCCAACCACTCTCTGGAAACCATTTGGATCCATTAAGTGGGGGGGGGGGGCAGACCATCTGAATCGGTCCCACCTCCCTGCCGAGGGGAAGGTTTGTGGAGAAGTCCAGTTGCACAAGGAAGTGATCTGACCATGGCACTTCTTTTGTTTCGCTTTTACTTAGTGTCAGATCACCCACATCGCTGAAGTAGGGCAAGGTGAGCCTGGCCCCTAGGCCAGATGAAAAGGGCCTTGCAGGGAGCGGCCTTCAGCACTCACAGCTGGTAGCATGGACAAACTGGATTGGCTTTATGGGGAAGTAAGCTCAGGAGTTTTCAGGGTCACCACCAGCTGAAAACACAGATCTAAAAAAATAAAAAATAAAAATCATTTTAAGATACAAAAGAGAAAGATACAAAAGGTTTCAAAATAGCCCCAAAGGAAGCAAAATGTCCTACCTAAATGAGTTTATATAACATAGAGTTTATATTACATTTATAACTGAATCAGGCTGAGGAAGCATCATGCTAGCTGAGGGCAAATATTTTTGAATTTCACACAGTAGGTATTTTCCAGGGGGAAATGATCCCATGTGAATTTTGTGCATGCCTCAAAAAGGGAGTGGGGAGGCAGTTTGGCAGATCAACCAACACCTAAGATATAGGGGCACTCCTGCTCCTCCCTTTCATGCACTGATGTGTGCACTCCTGTGTTGTCTGAACATGCCAAGGCACCTTCTTAATCACACCCACTCTCTCAGGTAATATAGCCTAAAAGTAACACATTTAGCATTTAGCATTTAGATGGCTGAATGGAAAATTCCCTGTCTGTCACAGAGAACATGTTTAGGCACTCACAAACCTCACAAAAGAAAACCCATGCATTCAATCAACTCAATTTAACGCAGCAGAGATATTGAAACAGTTTGCCGCTTTTCTCAGCCGTTTAGTATCAGATATATCTTGTTTCAGAATTGTTCGTATCATATGTTGAAAACAAGAAAAATGGCAATCATGCCCACTTGCCCAGAGAAAATGGAAGGCCACTTCAGATGGCGGTGATAGAAAAACAGAATTTTTCTCAACTCTGCATGGTTATGATAGAAAATCTGCTGTATTTGCCAGATCGGCAAGGTTATGTTATCAGCTTCATCAAGCAACAGAACAATGCCAGTTTGCATCACCATTGACGTGATCTGCAATATCTCTCTTTTTTCACTGCTGAGGGACATATGCTTACGGCTAGATATGAGGGTATAAAACATTTGTTAGACGAAAACATGCACATTATTTGGCAGCTGGCTAACAATCCTTTCCCAGGGCTTTAGCCAGCTGCATTGTCAAGTAGCCTTAGGAAATGGCTTGTTTTACACTGCAATAATACTTGACAGACAATTAAACGTTTACTGTAGCTCTAAGGCTCTGGAAAAGGATTGTTAGCCAGCTGCCAAATAAGTAGATCATCTAGAATGTTCTCTATGAAGGAATCTGCATTTGACTTTATAATCCAAAGGGCAGCATCTCTACTTCTTTTTGTAAAAACAACATTGTATTGAAATTTCTTCCATATATAACCAACACCATTGCAGCTCTGTACTGCTCTGGATTGACCATTAGAAGAAAAATATGTGGGTGGTGGTGGTGGTCACATGCATGACATGTGAAAAGCATAGTGTGATGCTTTACATCTGGTTTGTGGAAGTATAATAGTGAAAATAGGATGGAGCTGAAGGTTTTGGCATTAAGGTTTACAGATAACAAACCTATCTGGAGAAGATGGGCCTGGCATCAGACATTCATGCCCTTGATACCTCCAAACTGGATTGACGTCATGCTTTCCTTGAGGCATTGCCTTTAAAGACAACTCAGAAACTTCAGTTGGTGCATAACATGGCTGCTAGGCTGTTCGCTGCTATCATGATATTGGAGGCTATTTCTCTGATCTTATACTTTCTGTACAGGTCCCTCATTTTCTGCTGGGCTCAGCTTAAAGCACTTGTGCATATGAGCCTGTTGGCCTTTCAGTTTGGCTGTAGGGCCCTGGTCTTTGTTCCTTTCGCATGAGCTGCCAGGTGGGCAAGGGACAGGGTCTTTTTCGTAATGGTGCCAGTAGTGCCAGTGCGGTTAGGCAGAGTTGTGCTCCTACCCTGCTTAGACTGGTGTCGCTACAGCTTACTAAAATGGGGCTGGGTGTTGGCAAAGTAGCAGTTGCTTGGATGCACTGCTACTAGCATTGGATTGGCTCCACGGCTGTAATGATGCCAGTGTCAGGAGGGTAACTTGCTTTCTGCCCCACCACATTCGCCACTACTGGGTGATGTAATTATGGAATGTCCTCCTGATGGAGATACACTGGGTTTCTCTTTCTTTGATTGTCTTTGACAGGTGCAAACATTAGTTGAGAGCTAGTTTCTAAGAAGTGATCTAGTTTCTAAGCATTAGGGATATTTATTTTGTTGTGCTTCTTATTTTTATTTATTGCAATTGTTGTTTTAATGTTGTCAATTGGTTATGTGATTTTATTCTTCGGCCTCTATCATATATTGTATGTTTTAATTGTAAACCACTTTTTTATATAGAAAAGTGGGGTGTAAATATTAAGCCAAATTAAACTTATGGGCATACATATAGGGAACCAGTGAAATGAATGGGAGCCAAAGAATGATTTTGGACAGTTAAGGCAAGCAGGTGAAGTATTAAGCACCCCTTCTCCCTGCTGTTCCTCCACTAAAAAAACCCTCATCACATCTTCAGTCTGCTTGTCATTTTAAAAAGGAAAAAAAAAAAAACAGTGCTTTTTTCTGGGGGTACTTAAAGTTATGCAGTACCAGCACCATTTTTCTAGAAGAAAAGCACTGGTTAAAAACATAGCATTTACTGTAACAACTTCATAGTGAGTACTGGCACCTCTTTTTCTAGGAAAAAAGCACTGAAAAACAAAAGAACTTTTATGGCTATGTTACATGCATTTATGTATAAAATGAATATGCCCCAGGTGTGAATGTACTATATAATTCATAGGCTTGACTAATCTAGAATGGTTTGTTGTGTTATCCACTCTCGATAACTGAATTTAGCAAACTTTGATAATTGAATTGGCACAGCAAATAATAAAAAAGCCATTTTATCTATTCTGCTTCCCACCAAAATGCAGACATGCTCTCAAAAAAATAAAATAAAAAAAATCCTGTTTTGCTTTTTGAAGCAAATACACCATTATTGCAGTTCTCAGATTGGCAGACATTCATTTCAGATGATGCAAACATTAAATAAAAAGTAGCTATGAGTCTACATAGAACAAGATACAGCAGTGTGTTCATGACCAGCCCCAAACATTTGCTTCCTGAGGCAAAGGACAAGATGGCTTACCTCTCCATTCCACATACAGAAATTGATTGGAGTGGCAGCTGAATCTTGCTTCAACACTGGCAACTGGTTAGCATCCTTCACTGTACCTGTAGCAGCAGGCAAGTTTAGGGGTCTCCAGGACATGTCATGTGGCATACACAGCTCTGTCCTCCAACTGACCTTACCTGCCTAGACTGATAACACAAAACACATAATAGAAAATATTATAATAGAAAATAATAAATTGCACACTGTATTAATTGATATTGTTTTTAACATTAGTGGCATGTGATGATTTTAGCTTATGAATTTTATTGTTTAATGTTTTTATTTGTACATTGGGGTACTTTTATAGCTTTGTTTAGAGTACGTAATGCTTTAATAATATAAATGTTTTAAGTCTTTTTTTTTTTACCAATTCAGTATATTTTCTTTTAATTCTCAAATAATTCTGTGTACATTGCGGCAGCCTTTGGCTATGTGCAATAAAACTGACTGAGATTGAGATAATAGAAAATACTGCCACCTCCTTCACCAGTTATGCATTGCTGTTATTATCCAGTGGTCAATAATTCTGAATAAGATTTCCATAATCAGGATGGTTTTAAGCAGGCCTGCCCCTCATTTGCTGAAAGGTTTTGAGGTCTCAGTTGTGAGGGGAGGGGTGTAGGACTATGCATTTTCATCCAGTCTCATAACTCTCCTTGGGTTGTAGACAGGCAGTTGTAGTGTCTGTGAATGTTTTTCCTCCTGAATTCTTATTGTGTCCCTGTGGCTACATAATAGCCAGTAGCACGCATGGCATGACAAATCACAACAGTAAAAACTCTTCCGATGCTGTTACTGCAGATGTGTGTAATCTTGTTTAATGTAATGTAATCTTCACAAGCACCTATCTGATAGTGTTTTGACTTCACAGCTGACACCAAACACAACTACCTCCTTTACCCATGCCTGCACAGCTTGGTTTCCCTCTTTTCACAATGGTATCTTCCTTCTTCCATCTTTTGGGAAATAAGAACTTCTGCCTGAGGTGGGAAATGGTTTTGTTTATTATTATGTTGTTTAGTTTTGTGTTTTTATACTGTAAACCACCCTACAATTCTCGGATGAAGGATGGCATATGAATTTAATAAATAAAAACATATAATGGATATTGTAAGGCTATATATAGTCTTACACTGATAAAGTTAGACCAATATTCCACCTGTTAATGTCTTAGTCCATGGGTAGGCAAACTAAGGCCTGGGGGCCGGATCCAGCCTAATCGCATTCTAAATCCGACCCGTGAACCGTCCGGGAATGAGCGTGTTTTTACATGAGTAGAATGTGTCCTTTTATTTAAAATGCATCTCTGGGTTTTTTTGTGGGGCATAGGAATTTGTTCATCCCCCCCCAATATATATATATATATATATATATATATATATATATATATATATATATATATAGTCTGGCCTCCCACAAGGTCTGAGGGACAGTGCACCGGCCCCCTGCTGAAAAAGTTTGCTGACCCCTCGAAAAACCATATAGGTTTTACGAGCATTTCTCTTCAATTCTCACACAATTATGAGGGGTTATTCTAGGGTTTGAAAACACTATGTAAAGTTCAAAAAGGTGAAGAAGCACAGCCCGTCACTTTCCTACCAAGTCTCCACCATCTTTCTCAACTAAAAACAAACAAAATACTTCAGGAAAATTCATTACCAAACAGTATGAAAACTACAAGCCCCATCATTCCTGACAGGAAATGACTCTCTGGGCATTATTTTCAGGGATGGTGATGGACAATATCTCTCCTGTGTGGTAATGAACCCCTTTTGCCCCCTGATGATACTACTTCCCCTTCTCCCAAAGTAAGGGACCGTTGCTTGGAAAGGCAGGTGGCTAGAAAATCTATATATAAAATATGGGAGAAATATAAAAGACTCCTAGAACCGAAAACTCCCTGGTGGGCATCGCCAGCAGAAGTTGTCGCAGTGAAAAAATTAAATATGAAAGAAAATTGGGCTACCTATAAAACTGTATTAAAGGAAGAAAATGGAGAATTGGAATTAAAGGATTACACAGAAATTAAAGCTCATATTAGTGATTGGTTCCAATATATTCAAATTAAGTATAGATTAGCGAAAGACAAAAAGTTAGGATTTGAAAAAGAAATATCAAAATTTGATAAATACTTAATACAAGAAAAATAAAAAAATATATCTAAATTGTATAATCTGATTTTAGAGTGTGAAACAAAGGATGAATTGGTTAAAGCATCAATGATTAAATGGGTGCAAGATATTGGGAAAAATATTATGTTTGAACAATGGGGAAAATTGTGGAAAGAAGATATGAAATTTACTATGTGTTATATACTGAAAGAAAATTACCTTAAAATGCAACATAGATGGTATTTAACACCTGAAAGAATAGCAAAAATGAATAAAAATTGTAGCGATGTCTGCTGGTGATGCAACACGGGAAAAGGTACTATGATACATATATGGTGGAATTGTTTAAACACCAAACAATTTTGGGAAATAATATATAATGAAATGAAAAAAAATGTTTAGATACTCATTTAGGAAAACACCAGAAGGTTTCCTATTGGGAATAGTACCAGGAAGCCTAAAGGAAGAAGATAAGACCTTATATTTATATGCAACAGTAGCAGCAAGGCTATTGATTGCGAAAAACTGGAAAAGTGGTATAATACCGACAAAAACAGAGTGGCTTGCCAAATTATTGGAGTATTACAATATATCCAAAACAATGGAAGAAATTGGAAGGATTTCAAAAGAAAGGATAGATAGGGACTGGAAGGTGTTTAAAAGATACTTGCAAAATCATATCGAAAAATCAGAACTCCTATTAGAATAAAGAAGTTCCGTTTCAAATACTGAAATATCAAATAAGATGGATAACAATGTGTAATAGAAAAAGAAGTATGAAATTAGGCTAAAAGTGTGTGAAAGAAAGTAATAGAAGTGGAAAGAAATTGTAATTGAGTAGATTGGAAGTCAAACACAAAGGTGGGGCGAGGGGTGGTGGATGGTGATGGGGAAAGGAATTATTTGTGGGATTGAGTGTAAGTATGTTTGAACACTTTTAAGGATTGTATGAAGTGTATGTTTGTATGCTTGTATATGTGTATTAATGATGAACTATTTTAACAATAAAAACTTATTAAAAAAAAGGAAAGGCAGGTGGCTGTAGGGCAGGGTGTGACTGCCATTTTGAATTGGACCCAGGTGAAGGGGAGATGAGTGTTTCAAGTCATCTCACACCACTTGCTGCTTAGCCTGCTTGGCACAGTTTCCTAGAGAATCTTAAGTAGAAGACTCTTTCACTTCTGCTACTTGAAATCCTTTAATTAGGGATGTTGAGGATTGCAAATGGGCGTATAAAGTTTATGCTCAGCTGCTGAGCTGTGCCTTCTCCTCTCATAAGGAAGCTACTGAATGCCCTTTCTCTTGTTGCAGGAGCAGAGGACAGACACATGCGGCTAGTGTACTGAATCTCATCTACATAAGTTAGCACTCATGACCGAAATCATAGGAAAACAGTATAACCATTAGAGGGATCTTGGCTATGGGAACTCATAGACAAAAGGAAATTATGTTTGCACAAGAAGGTTAAACCAATACTAGTCACACACTGTAAAAAGTATGAGATGAGATAACAGCATAAATCCCTCATTGCTGTAAAAGTCCTCAGTTTATACTAGAAACCTACTTAAAAAGTCATCTGAAGCTGGTGCATCAAAGGCAACTTCTTGATTAAAGCTATATGGCAGAAGTTGGTAATAAAAGCTGCATGATGCAGTAGGATATCACATTTATACAAGATGCACGGCACTACCTTTATTATCATTCATTCATTCATTCATTCAGTTCCCTATGGATACAATCATATTCCCACATACCTAAATGGAGTAGGACTTACTTCTGGGTAGGCATGCATAGGATTAATTTTGTGTGATACCTGTGATTTTTTCCTTGCCAGTTGTTAATTTTTAATGGTAAATTTATGTGATCTTTATGTGCTTTAATTACATATGATGAGCTTATTAAGAGAGTGTTTATTTTCTTTTTTGCAGTTCTGATTAAAGTTGGGGTCTTGGCATGCTTTCACTACTGAATGCAACTGAAACTTGAACCATGTTCAAGTAAGAATGAGGATATTGAAAACTGGCTAATATCCACTGCTGAGCTAGATTGGACAAAATTCTCTTGCATCCTGCAGGTTTCATCTGTAGCATGCAATCCACTGAGCAATTCTGCTGGACAAATGCCATTTGTTTAAATGAGCAGCTTGTGCAGGGGCTGCACTTAGTAAATTGTTGCTAAAATTTGCCTAAATTATTGGCAATTTGTTAGTCCTCTGCCAGGACTAACACAGGAATATTTCTGTGTGTTTTAAAGCTGCAGTTACAGTACATAAACCAGGGGCTCGGCTATACAGCCGCAAATATAATGTTTTAAGTACATTATACAAATGTGACGCTAGATCAGGCATGTCCAAAGACCGTTTTGGGGGCCTAATCTGGCCTGCTGTTCAGGTTAGTCCGGCCCCTGTGGCAGTTTATTTCCTGGGGTAAAATCCTTAAAAAACCTCAGCACCTTAAACCCTAAAAAAGCTCAACAACTACAACTTTGGGGTAAAATCATTTAAAAAGGTCAACAACTTTGGTCTTTGAAAAATGTTTGGACACCACTGTGCTAGATGGAGATGGTGAGCTTATGGCAATTTCAATATATTTTTCAAAACTTTTAAAAAGCATTTTCATAGCCTTTTTTTATGTGCCTAGATTACACTCAAGTATGCCAAAACAATAAGAGGAACCTGTAGTATTCCAGATGTTGCTGGACTCTAATTTCCTTGAGCCTTAGGCAGCATGGCTGAGGGTTAGAGATCTCCTCATCTCTGTATCATATAGAGTTCTACTATTTCAGTTACCACTGCACTGCACATAATTTCCTAGTTCTCAGTAGCAAATGTCTTCAACAGTACCACTTCAGAGGAAATGTGGGCTCACAATCAAACTCATGACTGAATATTCTTCCATGCCAAAGCATTCTATGCACATAGAAAAAATTGATCACCAGGGAAGGATAATAGCTTAGCCCTCTCTCCAACAGGACAATATTTTATGAAATGGAAATTTGTTTGTTTCTTTGTTTTGTTTATTGTTTCAAAAGAGGATTGTTCAGTTATGTGGGAACCAAATCTCCCCAGGGGTAGTTAACACTGTGATCTCTAGATCAGGGTTTCCCAAACTTGGGTCTCCAGCTGTTTTTGGACTATAACTCCCACCATCCCTAGCTAGAAGGACCAGTGGTCAGGGTGATGGGTTTAGGAAACCCTGCTCTAGATGTTTCTCAGTCCAACAACAAGCATTGCTGACCATTGGCCATGCTGAAGGTGGCTGCTTGAAACTGGAGTACAAAAAGCTGAATTTTTCAGTTATATAAAAAAATTCAAATTGGAGCAGCTTTTGATGTGACTCAACCTATCTGACCCATCCTGAACACTTAAGTATGAATCCTAAGGGTTCAGTATATTTTTAAATAACTACAATTCTTAGTCATCAGTAAATGCCACAGAAAGGGAACTAGCTTTTGTCTTATCTATCTTACCTTCATCTTAAAGAAAGCAAGAACACAAATAAGCCACTTCAGATTAGTATGTGACTGCATAGTCAGAGGTCTCCATAGACAATGGAGACCAAAACACACTGTAGATTTTTATCCTAATTGGTTCTAGCCAATTAGTTCCTTCTGCCTGACTCAAACTGGAACTTTACCATTGGAGGCAATCATTCAGCCCTATCGTGGCTGAAATGAGCTCTCTAAATGCTTTTCACTAGTGCTAAAAGAAAGAGATTTGTTCATAATAGAAGATCTTAACAGCTCAATACTGAAATTGCTTCTCCACAAATTAGTTATTAACACATAATCCCAAACAGATGTTCAATGCTATCGTTGACGGCCTTACTGGAACTATGTGCACACAGTTCTGGCTCCTGAAGAGGACCTTTTGGTCTTTGGAAATAGATGTGCATCACCCTAGTGCTTAGTCACTTTATTAAAGAGTATTGCTGTTGCT
Source organism: Podarcis liolepis (assembly GCF_965112155.1). Taxonomy (NCBI): domain Eukaryota; kingdom Metazoa; phylum Chordata; class Lepidosauria; order Squamata; family Lacertidae; genus Podarcis; species Podarcis liolepis. The sequence goes on along the minus strand of NC_139555.1, from coordinate 59,662,673 downwards.
TTCTAGCATAATTTTTGCCAGCTAAAGAGCAAGATTTGCTTCCATTTTGTGTATCCCATTATGAGCACGTTAGCTCAAATGGCTATATTTTGTTGGAAAGATCAGCTAACCTGGAAAGGATCTAGAAAACTGGGACAAAATGAAAGTTTATTTGCCCAATATCCTCTACTGGAATTCAAGGGAGTGTCTGCACCTTCCAGTCCCCAGTGTCCTGAAATGATTAAATAATCAATCTTTGTCCAGTTCTACATATAATCAAAGCAACACTGTCTCACCTGTTGATTGACTATGTAGGGGCCCAAATTCTCAAGTATCTTCACAAGAAATATTTCAGATTCCTTCTAAAGCCTAGACCCCATATGCTACTTTGTTAAACAACAGGTTTTTGGCATCTGTCTTGAGAGACAATTGAGGGTGCCTCCAGGAGTGAAGTCAAACCACTGACTTAACAGCATCAAAGTGACCTATCTGGGGTGCAAGTATGGGCAGTATGTATGGAGGACCTGGGCTGTCCAGATGATAAGACCCCAGTCTTGCTGATGTGGTCCAAATGAAAGCAGAACAATACATTTGGCACTAGCTAGGCTACAGGAGTTGCCCTTTCTTCTCCTGAAGATATCCCACAAGGCAGTGGAGGTTTGGGATTAGAGTTTTCATTCTCCTAGATGGGCTACCTTCCCAGGTTGACAAGCCCCATCTGACCCTCTACAGAACATGCAGTAACTGCCTTCTTGACCATTGGAGCCACTATTAGTCTCATCTGCTCAATCCACTGGAGCCTGTCTTCATATGCAGGGGAAGTCCCTAGCTAACTAAGGGTTTGAGACCAGTGGTTACTCTTACCTGGTTTAGTTGGCTGGTTGAAGCCATTTCTGGGGTGTGTTCATTGTAGCATTCTGACAGCTTCTAGGAGCCACAGGTGAGAGGTGAGTGCAGGGTGGGGACTAAAAGTTTACATACTACCCCAGACGGAGCACAACATGCCCCCCACCAGAGGTACTACCCCTAACACCCGATATAGGTACAAGACTATCATTGTTTCAGAGCCACCTATCACATTCCTGAATCTTTGTGATCAATGGGTGTAACTTGTTAGTTTCTGTTTCTCACTGAGCAGCTGCTTGCAGTCACAAGACTGTTTACATTCCAGAGAGTCCAGATACTGTTGGATTCTCACGGGAAAGGGAGACGGGATGTGACGTTACTGGTTTCCAGTTTCCTTTGTTCTTTTGTTTTCTTTGTTCAGTTGCTCTCTGCTTCTCACAGAGAGATGTATATTTCTTTGCTCTCTGCATAGCTTAGTAATAAAGCATAGCAATGTAGCCCATACCTTCCTCATCCTTCCGCTGTGGTCTTTGTTGTTTTAATGCTCTGCTGGGCTCAAAGGAAGATGAGCCATATCAGCTCGGCCGACCGGAGCTGAATTTTCAATATAACTATCCAAGGAACCCTGAATTACACAAGTCACCCAAGTCCTTCACAAGTCTTTCCAGAGACCTTTCAGTGTGTCCTTTATGGAACTTGTAACTATATTTTGGGAGTTCTCTATACTGTGTTTGTTCTTGCACCTCTGAACTCCAAAGGATTCCAGAAAAGGGTACGATAGGTGTGTGCCTGACTTTGCCCCCCTGCTCCCAGTGTATTGTATGCCTTGATCAAGAAAAAATTTCCTATTTTTATCATTCTTTTTGGATTTACCTTGATATTAAGAACCCCACATACTCTCCTTATGTTGCAACAGAACATTGTCTTTTCTCCATGTCTCTTATTCTCAACAACTTTTCAGTGTCCAGTACGATGTGTGGAACCAAGGAATCACTATGCAGCCACTGTGGCTGAAGGCTGCCCTTACTACTCATTTTCTCCACCTTCGCTTCATACTTAACTATGTTCATGGAAATAAGAAGAGTGCTAATGGAGCAGGTCAAAATTCTATCTAGTCCATCATCTTCTCCTCAGAGTGGCCCACAAGGCATTTGCTAAGCAAATAATTGCATTGTAACAAACCAACAACTGGTCTTCCTCTCTGAAACCAAACAATTAGTTTTCATATGGGAATACTTTAGTGGGCTTCTAAATCTCTTAAGCAATGTTGGGGCTTGTTTTCTGGCAGCTTTGAGCATCATACCATTTCCCTTTCACTTCTCGGATCAATGTCATGTTCAGGGGATCCTGTTCAGGGATCCTTCTCAGGTTTGGTTTTCCTTCAGAGGACTGCACAATGAAATCTACAAATAAGGATGTGTTAACATATTTGCAAGCTGAGAAAGAATTGATGGCAAGCATCAGATAGCATTGCTAAATCCAAAACAGAACCATAAAGGTTTGTTTTATGCAGAGTATTCTCACCCACAGTTCAAGTTACTCTTCCCTACTGAGAGGCTCTCAAGCATGGCCTGTTATTAAACAGATAAACAGCATTTTTCAGCAGTAGCAGACTCTTCAAAAGAACATTTAAAAGCTATCAGATCCCCAAGAGTTCCTAAAGCCAATTTAGAAACAATTAAAAGCCCAGGAAAACAAGATAATTTTGCTTGGCACCTAATGGTCATCAAATTGGATGCCAGGTGAACAAATAGGAGGAGGGACTTACATAGCCAATGTACAACCAACAGGTATTTGGGATATGTAAAATCCTGGAGCTTTTGGGAGTAGGCAGTTCTTTTCAATGATATTTAGGGATTTAAAGGTTACTAAAGTCAGAATTTGGAATTGTGCTAAATAAGAATGGCTTATTCTTATTCAAAAGACAGTAGGTTTTCACATTTTTCACAAGTGCTTTAAGAAAGCATAACTGCTTTGATTTTTTTAAGTTAGCAAATTATTATCAGGGCTGAGATGAAGGGGTCAATATTTACAAACTTTTTTAAAGGGTCTTTAAAAAAGATATTTTTCAAAGTCAGCAGCAAAAGGAGATGAAAGTGTTCAGCTGCTCAGGTAACAATGATCTGATTTGTTTGCCCTCAGTACTAACACTATAATCACTGCACTATAATCACTAGTCAGGATGGCCAATTTGATCAATATGATCGTTACTTTGATCTGCAGATCAGTTAACTGATCTACAGATTGTAAACTGCTAATGCCAGGCTGATGTGCTATATAGCATTGTCATATTATCACATGCACATTGTGATTTCTGTTTGCCTGGGATCAAATGAGAAAGGAGAAATGGGAGAAGAGAGGGTGATGATGAAACATCATCAAGAAATGGGCATTTGCACCTTTAAAGATCTTTTCAGGAAATAATTATCTATCTCCTACAACCAGAAATTGCTACTTTTCAAAAGAACATCAAAACCAACTAACATTTGATCAAATCCTACATTTATTACAGAGTTGAACTCCATCCAATCAGTAGATTATTGCTCATTTGCTAACATTTCTTTTTGAACAATGAAAATCTTTTATTACTTCCTTAAAAACACATATTCTATTACTGAAGCAGGAAGCGACGTATTTAGAGATCACATTGAATGCCAGTGTGCTCAGATGAATGGCAAGAGATAGGGATCATATCCTCAGCTGGCATAAAATTATGTCAGCAGGGTGCTTTATTTCCAACAGACGATCTAACCCAAGGGAAATGGAACAAACATTCTCCTCCTCTTCAAGTTAATTGCTTTTTTTATCTTCCTTTCATTGTAGGATGAAACATGACATTCACTTGCCTCTTTTTCCCAGGGAATATTAATCTTTGATATCAAGAGATGTTAAATAGCTGTAGTCTAGCCACAGGTGGAATGTGTTTGGGGTGGTTTCGTTTAGAAAATATATGAGCAACAGTGCAATGCTATACATGTCTACGCAGAAGTAATTTCCGGTATAAGATTGCTATGTAAGGGAGGGATATAGCAGAGCAGAGGTGGGCCGTGAATCATTTGGCCCGTGAACCAAATGTGACCCTCCAGGGCTTTTTAACTCATTGACCACATCCCTTCTCCCCAGGCAACACCCCATATTTTGCCTGGCTGCAATGGTCCTTGAACTGGGCTCAGAGTCACATCATCAACCAGTGCAACTCTTTAAGGGTTGGCGTGATTTGTTTCCAGCCCATAGTGTCTGCCAGGATCCTGACCTCTGCATTTTGCCTCACTTGCAGCTTCTCAACACTTCAACAGCAGCCCCACATAGAGTTCATGACATAACCCAGTCCTGAGGTTGCCAGAACATCAGTCACTGCAACCAAGCTTTCTCTGTCCAGGAAAGGCTCACTCCTAGCCACTGAGGCCACCTGGTCTCAAGAGATGGTCCTGGGTCAAGAAGCACCTCCAAGCTATGAACCTGTTGTCTCCCTGGAAATGGCTCTCCATCCACAGCAGGTTATCCAAGTGGAATAGCTGAAGCTCATACAAGATAATAGGAACCATCAATGCTTGGGACACATCCTCAGGACTATTCCTAACAGTGGTATCTAATTCTGGGCAATTCTGGGCAATTGTATAATTGAAGCGTCTTGCAAATTGTCACAGCAAGTTTTGGGTGGTTCAGAAGACCCTTGGGTGGAATTCAGCATCACACTTTTCTAATTGTTACATCTGTGCTGGCATTACAGCTTATGAAGTGGAACAATCCCTCTTCTCCTCCTGCCACCACTGTTCTGGGGGTGGTTCTTCTACCCACCCTCCCGAGCCAATTTTGACAGCTGTGGAGGGAGGAGTAGGAGGAAAGCCCCACTGAGCAAATGTCCTTGCACAGGGCTTTGACTGATGAAGCTGTTTAGGTGAATCCTCTCAATCCATCCAGATGTTACTAGTTGTCTAAGGACTTGGAATAGTTTTGCTGGACGGCTATTCCAGAATGCAATAGAGATGAACAGGTAGTTGTCATTTACTGCCTCCACTAGCACATGATGATGTGTCCAGTCATGCTGACATCAAGATTTACACTACTTATGCTCCAGCCATTGCCCCTGTTGTATTTCTAATGGAGACACCTGTATTCTGTACATCTAACAAACAACCACACATATGTTGTATTTTGAATGGTTTGCTTGGAAATATTCTTCTTCAGTTCTTTCTTCTCCTCTCTCCTCTATAAAAGTATAGTAACCTCATGCAAGATCGAGATCAGTTGGGTTTTTTTCTTGTAGTATTGCCTTTTAAAGCACCATCTCTTTTTTGAAAGAAAGAAAAAAGAATTATTAAGACCTTTACATGAGTCATAGTCTAACTATCTAGACCTTCACTATTTAATCAGAAAGCCTCTCCTCTGATTGTTCCTTTCATTCCTGGACATTTCTTTCTTTAAGGAATTGTTCAGGGATCTTTAATATTCTGCTAATGCTTCCCCCCTTTTTTCTTTTTGCTGCACAGATTGCTCATTCTCTTTGCTCTTCCCCTCCTTACCTTACAATTTGTCAGCTTCCCTTTGTCCTGTGCTGCTTTCTCTTCCTTATATGCCATCTACAATTTCCACACAAGAAACCTTTTCTTATTCCTTTTCTTTTCTGCAGTCAGCACTGAATGTACTGCACTAATAACAGTCCATACATCAGTCCCCTCCGCACCCCTCCCTCTCTAGAAAATTATTAATCATTTCCCCTTTGCTGCTCATTATTCACATACAAATCCATGCCACAGTGCTGGAAACTGGCTATCCGTCTTACTTAAAGCTGAGTAAAAAGATCCCAGAGATAAAAGTGCGAAATGTTTACAGTTTCAACAGGCAGTGGTTGAGGGCACAACCGGGGAATGAAGGAAGGAAAGCATCGGTCCTGAAGTTGATTAGCAAGGAAAGATGGAGAACAAAGGGAGGAGAGTACTCTTTCTCTTCTGAAAGTGATCCACAGTATACGGTCTGCAGCTCGGGTGTCCCTCGCTTGCCTTTCAAACCACTGCTCAGAATACTATTACTGCCTGGATGACGATTGATGGAAAAACATTTACAAAACCATCTATTTTCTTTCTTTTAAATACGTCTGATAAAACTTAGCAATATCTTGGGATCCAGGGTGCTTCCTGAGGGGGGCTTAATTCACAAATCGTATCACAATGATAGATCACAAATGTGTGCTTGGCAAGAGGCTGTGTTTGTGTGTGATACTTACTGGAATTTCCTTGGAAATGGTAAATGGAGCAGGCAATGGACTGGCCTTTCGAGGCCAACAGTGTTGTGTGGGAAATGCCTCCCCCGCCAAAACCAAAGTTGTGTGCATGAGCAGCGCCAACCCCACAATAAGAAGGGAGTTCCCTGTGGGCTGAACTGAAACACACCACCCCATTTCATGGGGCCATACATCTGCCATAAAAGTGGGGTTATTTAAAGGGGGTTATTTTCCCAGTCACCCAGGTGGGAGGAAACAGGGCCCCACAAGCCTTTTTGAGGCAGTTGCTTCAAGGAGGACTCTGGGAGGGGTGGCAGATTTAGATCTGGGTGTTGTGTCTGCCCCCCTCCCCGTCTCCTGCTTGCTTTCCTGTGGTGGTGTCACCTCCTTCTCACTGGGGCAGCTTCTCCATACTTGCACATCCCTTTCTATCTTCCATTCAGGAAAGGTCTCATCTCAATCGCCTTCCTCACCCCACCAAACACCTCCTCTTTCCATTTTGCCTACCTCTCTCACAGCCTTTAAGCAGGACCTGAGAACAACAGTTCTCTTCCCTCCTGCAGTTCCTGGAAACTGGTATAAATGGCTAGACGAAGGGGGATTTCTTATTCTGCTGCATGAAAGATGCACAGTCTTCCTGAATAATCAAATTAGGTTGCTTATGTCTGAAGATAGAATATCTGTTACTCAATACAGGGAGACACCCTTAGGATTTAGGTTTTTGGCTTACGTCATTGAATTAGGTTTATAATTAAGACTTCATGATCCAGTCAATAAACTATGCATATTTCCTTAAATGTGTTAGTTTTAATGATAACAGATGAGTTAGAAAAGGCTTTTCATTACACTCAGATGATAAATAGTTCAGAACAGGAAAAACTTGATATCAAAGTAAATTAGGTAGATGAAATCACAATTTTCAAAACATGTGGACATTAATTGAGTAACCAAAACTAATAGATGGCATTTAATACCAGTCCATGTTAATGAAAAACATACGTTAATGAAAAACATTTCATGGCCACAAGGATTCTGAATAGTTTACACTAAAGTCACAGGATGACTCTTACCAAGGTATTAGTTTGCATTATTGTTTGTCGGACTTTATTTAATTGCTAAATCGGTACCTTAATTCCCATCATCCTTGACCACTGGTCTTGCTAGCGAGGGATGATGGGAGTTGTAGTCCAAAAACAGCTGGAGGCCCAAGGTTGGGGAACACTGCCTTAATCAGTCCTTTAATGTCTTGAGCTGTAATACCTAACTACAAATCATATTTAGGCCCTTAAAATACTACCCTAGCCATACAAGAAGGAATGCCAGCCTCTGTACAGGATCCCATTTAAACAGAATTTTATTTAGATTATCTATGATGACAACAAATTTTATCACACCTGCCTGAAGGAGTCCATACAGAAACAATACAGAATTAAAAACCATTTAAGATACATGTGGAGACTGTTTCAGAAACAACACTTTCAGACCTGCTAAAACCAACTTTTGGTTACCAAATGCCTGGGTGAACAGAAAGCCTTTCAGATTCTGTCTGAAAGAAAATATTGATGGGGCCAAAAGACATAATTAGGGGGAGGTTCCATAAGTCCACTGAGAAAGCCTTGCCATACTCAATAACAGCAGCCCCCCCCCCCGTCAACTGTAAGGCCTGGAGAGGGTGATACTGGGGAGGAACTCTTTTAAGTACTTGGCCTTTCAGTAATTTAGGATCTTGTACACCAGTACCAGCACTGTGAATCAGGCCCACAAGCCCTCCTGCATCTAATGCAGTGCTTTGTTGACTGGTGGCGGGTGGTCCCACCATGTTGTCGCACTCATCACCCTGGCTATCACAGTCTGCACTAGCTGCGGCTTCTGGATTATCTCCAAGGGTAACTCTGCATTACAGTACTCCGAATGAAGGTTGCTAGACAGTGGAGGCCAGGCTATCTAGTTGCAGGAAGAGCAACAGCTGGCAACCCAATCAGAGCTGGGTATAAGCACCCCTTGTCGCACGGGCCACTTGGGCCTTCAGCAATGGATTATGCATCTTCAGGAGTAGCACAAACCATTTCAAAGGAAGTCCTCCACCTAATTCCTGGACACAGGAACCATCAGCCCACAGCATCTCCATCCTGTCAGGATTTAGCTTCAGTTTATTGGTCTCCATCCAGCCCATCCTTGTCTCTAGGCACCTGTCCAATTTTATGGCCAAGGGCCATGCGCAATTGGTTGTGTCAAGTCTCCTTTCACACATTCACAGATATCATTGAGGCAGTGTGGGTGGGCCAGCTGTTAATGCTGTATAAGGAATTTCTGCAGGCAGGAAGAGCCAACAGAATGTGGCCATAGGAAGTCATGGCCCGTTGACGACATAGATTCAGACCTTATCAGATCAGGCTTGTCTGAAGGATCTGTGTTGTGATTCTCATAGTCAAGAGTCTGATAACCTTATCCTCCTCATTCTCAAGGAAGAGAGAATTTCCTCTCAGAATCTACATTTGGTCAATTAATCTGTGGAATAACCTTGTCACCCACACTGATGGTCCTGCCTTGATGATCATGAGGGAGATCATGACTGGAATTATCTGGGGTCAGGTCACAACACAAAGTGGCCTGTGGATGGCAATTTTGCAATCTGGTTCATAGTAGTTTAATTTGAGTTAATTTGATTGCCTTTTATCTAGCATCAGTTCCTGTAATTCTTCTTGGTTTGTGTAATTTTCCTGAATTGTTTGGATTTGTTTATTTTCATTCTTCATGTAATTCCAAGGGAAGATGAGACACACAATGTCTCACAAAACTTTAGAAATATGCCAAATTTGCAGCATAGGAATGTGCCCTGCAGCAAAAGAGACCTCAGTGGGTCATGGACTACTGAAGAAGATGGATAATGCTAACTGGATGGATTCATTATTTAAAAGACACACCTGCTTCACACCTGCTTGTAACTTTTTTTCAGCCTGTATTTAAATCAGCTCATGCATCCAGGGCCATGATTCATTCCTCTTTTAATGACAGGGAGATTCTCCATTGTGGGGCAGCTACAGAGAACACTGTACTGCACACACTCGCATGGCAAAAAAAACAACAACAAAAAAAACACCAATTCAGTCCAGAAGATGATGCCAGTTGACTCTGATGGCTGTAATGCCAAGAATCTATGATGTATTATTTTAACCCCAGATTTATAGGCAACAGCCAGCACCTTGAATGATGCTTGCAAGACAACAGGGAGTCAATACAGATGCTGGTATCATCAATGTTCAGTCCCAACATGCTTACAGGGTTGTAGCCAAAATGTCACTACTGAGCAACAAGAGGTACCTGCATGCTCAGGTGCATTTGAGGCATGCAAAAGTACAAAAAATTCTGCAGAGAGAACCCAGAAGGGGGGAATTCCTCCCCCAAAGGCTTTGATTGCAACTGTGAAGATATGCAGCATATGCTAGACTCACCATGTTCTCTCCCCACTACAATCTATTCAGACCAAGCCCAACATGGCAGGTTTTCATAAGGCCTTGGTGGAAGCAGGAAGGAGAATGAGAAATGGGATACAAACTAACAGATGACCAATGGAGGGGGTGAGGGCAAAGGTAGAGAGGAATGCAAATCAGAAAGTAGAAGTCAGTAGTGGATGGATTACAAAAGCAGAAGCAAGAATAACACAGGAGGGTATAAGGTGCTGGCAGGAGCAGAGATAAGTGGGAGAAGGAAGCTAGAGATAGGAGAAAGTACAAGAGGGACAATGGAAACAGGACCACTAACAGCTGAAGGAAGAGCAAATGAGAAAGAATGAGCAGAAGGAAGGGAAAGGGCAAGATCAACCACAGACCCAAGAGGAGGAAACAAGAGAGGTATGAAATGGAAACTACAGCAAAAGAGTGAGGAAGAGGAAAGCATTCCCTTTTCGATAGTACCCCACTTTATTATGGAGCAATAAAATGTTTAAGCTTAGGACTGGCACAGTTGACGATTGCTTAGATATATGACAGTTTAGATTTATGAAAGCGAGGGAAGCATCTTTGGGGAATCCTCCACTTTCTATATTGGGGGAGCTTTGCATTGTGTGTGCTGAAAATAAACTTATAAGGCAAGCCACACCAACGGGTCTTTTGCTTTATGGCATAGATAATAACTCAAAGCTGGAGGGAAGGAAGAGAAATCAGCCCAAATGCTTTTCAGAACATAATTAAAGAAAGAAAATGAAGTTAGGCTTTGTTTAACATTGGCACACTCAAATGATTTGGTGATGTTGTCCCTGACTTACTGTCAGGGAACTGACATCGGAGCTAGAGGCGGAGGGAAGGCTCCCAAATGATGCTGGAGAAGGACCCAGCAGGGAGAGAGGCAGCTCATCAGCTGGGGAAGGAAATCAGCGCAACACCAGGGATAAAGGGGGGCAGATGGGGGAATTGGCGAGAGGGCTCCAGGACTCTTCGCTGGACACCAGTGGGGAGAGCACGGGTCCTCTGCTACCCACACCCTCCCTGCGCAGAAGACTTCCGCGCAGGGAGAGTAGGAGGAGACTTGGCGTCAAACAGCTTTTATGCTGGAAAAGGTTTAAGAAACGCCCACTGACGGATTCTGCTAGCGACTGACGCAGCCACGAAGTGAAGGGCTGTCCAGACAGAAAGGGTTTAACAAGGCAACATAGCCAGGAGTGGCGGCAACTTACGCATGAGCAACCCCATACACATTACACTTACTTAAAATAATACAAAATTATTCTGGAAGAAAGGTTCAAGTTTACCTAGTTCTGTCTCAAGATTCCTTCCTACTGCTGTATTGATGGTTTTAATCAGCGCACTTCATGGCCATGGCAAATGGTGCTCAGAGAGGGGTGTGTGTGTTGAAGCAATAGGCAAATAAAATGTTTAAAACCCACATGTATAATTTCTGCCGATGCAGAGAAAGACAGGCTGTTAAATTAATTGAAATGTCAAAGTACTCTGAGCCCCGTGGAGTTCCTGAGGAAGAGACTTTCACAGCGTAGGTTCCTTTCGACAAAGGACTCCTGCTATGTGAAATTTGCTGACAGGACCTTGTGAAGAGGTTAGCTTCAACAAAACCACAGCTCAGAGACACTGAACATTTCTGGGGATCAATGCTCAGTAGTCCTCCCTAGCTAGCCATGTGTTTTAAAAATCAATATGTTGTGAAGTCATCAGGGAATTCAGGAGAATGTTTCAGTACCCACGGCCCATGGTTGCATTCTAGCAGCTGCTATTTAGTGTACCAATTCTGATGACTGTGAGAAAGGGAAGTGGTACAAATAGTCCAGGTACACTAAGTTAGATAATGCCTTCTCAAAGCTTCACTGAGAGTCTTACTGGCCATTTCCTGCACTCTGTGGTCCTTCACGATAAGACACTGCCTGCACCAAATTATTGATATTACAGATGAAAAATCCTAAAACTGCCTAGTGCATTGAATATGAGTGCTTCTTGAATTTTTCTGCCTTTTAACTTCTCTATATTCTTCCCTCCTGTTGCTTCTGTTTCCAAGCCTGCTCTTCTACCTGTTTCCTACCTGTATACCTGTGCCAATGCCACGTTCCCTGAACTGACTTTTTCTTTCGGACACCAATTTGCAATTGTCTTCACCTCACATGGAGCTGCTGCTGTGCTATTTAGTTCAATTTGTTGTCAAATAAACCAAATTGACACTGCAACTTAAAATATAAACAACACAACTGCCATAGAATAAAATGAAATAGATTTTAGGTTCATATCCCACTAATCCCACTGTCCCTCCACTAAAGTCTCATCCTCCCAACTGCCAAATGAAGGAACTGCAGACTGTGATATATTATTAATCCCCTTTCCATCAAAATTAGATCTGGCATTAGAGGTAGTCTGTAGAGTTACTCCTTTCACAACTTCAGCAGTGCGGGGATTCAAGCCTGCTGAAATTGATAGAGTGCAATTGGTAGATATTCCACTTGTGTTGCCAATTTAGGAACTGCAAAAGACGCCAATAGCATTAAAAGGTACTGATAGTGAAACTATGAGCCTTTGTGAAGCTGCACTCTTTGCCTTCTTGGAAAAATGTCATTGTAGGGAGGAGACCAACCTGCTCCTAGCCACCTGCCAGTGAAGAAGTAGTTGCGCCAGTGCTTGCTTTCATCTACCCTCCCCATTCCTTCTACCTTTTGTATTGTGTCTAGTCAATTATCAGGCTGCAGGCGGGAGGCAGTCTTACCGTTTATTATGTATGCAGTGCTTAGAAAGTGTTAGAAGCTTTGCTAAATAATAACAGCAGTTACAACTAGAAGTTCCTACCTCAAAAACCTGTCTCTAATGAAGGGGTTGCCAATGTGGTGCCCACTTGTACTGGAAGAGGCTTTCCTTGGTGCCCACAGGATCTCTTCCCCTGCTGCTGCAAACAACAACAACAACAACAACAACAACAACAATTTATTTATACCCCTCCCAACTGGCTGGGTTTCCCCAGCCACTCTGGACGGCTCCCAACAGAATATTAAAAACATGATAAAACATAAAACATTAAAAACTTCCCTAAACAGGGCTGCCTTCAGATGTTTTCTAAAAGTCAGATAGTTGTTTGTTTCCTTGACATCTGATGGGAGGGCATTCCACAGGGTGGGTGTCACTACAGAGAAGCCTGGTTCCCTGTAACCTCACTTCTCATAGTGAGGAAACCGCCAGAAGGCCCTCGGAGCTGGACCTCAGTGTCCGGGCTGAATGATGGGGGTGGAGACGCTCCTTTAGGTAAATTAAGTTTGAACAAAGCACTCTGCTGCAGCTAATAGAATAGGTTGCTGTGTGTGCTTTGTTGCAGCCTGTCTGTAGTGCCTGCAAGCCTTTCTTCACTTTCCACAAGTTCACAGGACCAGCAAGGTTGGCTATAATGAAATCTGATCCACTTCAACTCTCAGACAGCCTGTGGACAATTTACACTGTGGACTATTGCAAATCAATCAATCTATCTATCTATTTGATGCACCATCCAACAAGCAACCTTCTTTCCCCACTACTTAACATTCATGGTATGTTTCATTGTGGCATGAAGAAAAAGAACAGATGTATAAGACTAAAATGGTATTTGAGACTGCCTGAAACTTGCATGTATCTATATTAATTCGTCGCTTTCAAAGCGGCATCAGGTGATCTGTCAAAGCTCTGAGAAAAAGGCAGAGATCATTTGTTAAAAGCCAACACCTGTGAGCTGAGATTCATTCCCTGGTCATCAAGTCAGACCATGTTCATCTCTGACATTATCCCATGACATCCTCAGAAGGGATCAATTTTTATCAAAACAGGCTGATTAGTCCCTTTGCTCTAATTTAAAGCAGTATCAGATTCACACAAGTCAGGAAAATTAGCTTGGGCAAGAAAGTTCTTGGGATAAGATTTAGCGACTATCTGACATTAGTCATGTGCAAAGATAATTCTTTTCATATGCTGCGCTTACTGTTGGTTGCAAGGGAAAAAATGGGTATAAAAGGAGAATTCCTAGATGACAAGACCCAAGTTTGGGGCAAGTACTCTTTGGTGAGAGAACCCCAGTAGAGATTTAAAATTGCAGAATATGCAGGAAAGTAAAGTGTGGAAATATAGGTTGTTAGGGTTTTAAACTTCTAAGTTCCATCCAAAGTTCCCCCTTTCCCTTAGGATAGAAAAAGACCACACATTTGGTAAGTTAAAAATGGTTTACTTACAAACTCTCCAGAGACCAGGTTCGTGTGTTTTTCTATACAGCTATCAAGAAACACAAGCAATAAAACTTGGCTTAGTTACAATGGTGAAAGTATAGGAATACAAGAGTGGTTTGTAATTAAATGGTTTCATCCTGTAAAAGAAGTATCCTGGTTCCATCTGTTTCAGTTCTTGGTCCAGTTGACTTCCAAATCTACCAACAGACCGCACTCCAGGTATAATTTAGAGACATCCCTAGTTTCAGGTACCCTGAACTCCAGGATCTGGTGGTAGGGCATGCAGAGTGTCTCATTGGGCAAGTACTGAAACCAACCATCTGATAAGACTTTTCTTCTTTGGGACATTTTGTTCCCATTTTGAGATTCCAGAGATCTCAGCTGACCACATGGAATGGACCCAAATTCCATGGATCTCCCAAACATGGTGTGAAAATAATCTAGTTTAACCATAGTTCACTAACAACACAAATACCTGCCTGAGTGGTTCAGGCTTTAAGGATCTGGTGTATCTTTCACCAGAAGGAATGTTGTCAGGATGCAAGCAACTGCTGGCTCTCATAATCCACCCACACGAGTTTCTTAAGCGGCTGGAAAAATCCTTCCAATGACATGGGTTCAGTCTTAAGCCTAGCCAAGGATATATCTCTGCCTGTACAGGAACTGGGCTAGAATGTGTAGCATGGCAGTTTTGCAGGGGGCCCTGCTGACATCAGCCTTTAGCTTGTGGGCTTCCTTGTGCAGATATTGCAACCGTAAAAGAATTAGTCTGAGAATCTGTCAGGTTGTTTCTTAATGGTTTTCCCACTTTTGCTGAAATAGCAAAATGTGGCTCAAGTAAGAGCCACATTGGCAGTTTGCCCCAGGTTTTAAACTGGGGCCAAATTTATAAGGGGGAAAAATGGGTGCATTGCAATTGCTGAAATTTTAAATGCAAAAAATGTCAGGGGAGTTCTGAGCCTAACACATTGGGATCCAAACAGCATTAACGTATCACCAATACGTGATTTCCCCCTGCTTAATTATTTTATTCCTTTTGGTGGAATGTGATTTATGCTGTTAAAAAGAAATAACAAGATTGCTATAACTTATCCACCCATAAAAATCTAGTGTAACCAGTACATTTCAAAGGTAGTCCGGGCTTAATTAAGAGCTGTGCCAATAATAATAATAATAATAATAATAATAATAATAATAATAATAATACCTTTTCCACATCACTTAATGAGAAAAGAAACTGCATTCAAAAAATATCAAAGGGGAGGGAAAATTTTGCTGAAAAATTCATGGGTGGGGTGAAGTGTTTTTCTTGTACTTACCTTTGAGGTGATTAAGGGTTTTGTGGGTTCCCTTTCATTCTGCAAGGCATCTCTGCAGCAGTATGGCTTCTGTAACTTTCTCAAGGGCCTGCATTTCCTGAAGACCTGGAGACGTTCTGAGGTGGACTTCCCAGGAAGCCCAGGAAGGTGTATTTGACAGCTGGTTGTTGTTGTTGTAGTAGTTTTTTAAAAAAATGAGAAATCACCCTACATTTGATAGAGTGTGCAAAGTTGTTTATTTTTACTGGCAAGAAGGAACTTAGCTTGTAAAGAGGCTTTGTGAGTACTCAGTAGCTTCTCATGGTTCAATTAAAACCCAGGAGACAACATCATTAGGTACTTTTGCCAATGGTTCACCTCCAGATCAGGCAGCTGGGGAGACTGCAGAGTACTCATTAACGGGCAGACACCACTCTCAGCATCTCATAATGATAAATTAAACTATATCTCACACCCACTGTAATTCTAAACAAATTCTGAAGTGCAGTGAGGAAGAAAAAAAATGGAAGGATTATCCTCTTTCACCGGGGAAAAGAACTTTTGGGAAATTAGAGGATAGGTTTGAGCACAGCAATGGTTTAATTTGGACAGAGGGTAAAGGCACAGATCTGCACACCTTACCTTATGTGATTAATCACATTTCTCAATGCTACACTGGAAGTTTAACTGGAAACCAGATTTTTGCTTCCATGGAACCGATTATGGAATAATCACATATGATGTTGGACTCACCTTCTCCTAGTTTCAGCTGGACCATATAGCTCTTCATGCTATGTGCCATTGTACACTCATAAGCACACATGGCCCATGCAAGCTGGTTGAACAGTTCAGTAGAGATGCTATGCAATATTTTAATAGTAAATTTCACTATTTAATAGGTCACTTTGTATTTCATGGTTCAGTTGCCATATAGTGATGCGGTCACATTTAATATTTACATTTCATCACTGTATTTTTAGCGTTTCATAGTAGATGGGATTCTAGCAGTGACATTGAATCACCTTCTAAGAGGAGGAAGAATGCTGGTCTGCAGTCATAGTGGAAGGAAGGAAGGAAGGAAGGAAGGAAGGAAGGAAGGAAGGAAAAGACAATTCTGGCAGAATTCCAACAAGTTATGCTTACCCTTGCCAGAAAGCACAAGGCAAATGTAGGGAAACAGTGGCCCTCCAGTTGTTGCTGTACTACAACTCCCATCATTCCTGGCCATTGACTGTACTTGCTGATGGCAGTGGGAGTTGTAGGTCAGCAGCATTTGGAAGGCCAAAGCTTCTCCACACCTGGCCTAAGGGCAATTGTCTGATGTGCAGCTATGCCTGGTATATGAACCAGTTGCCATAGTTCACAATAACAAGAAGAAAATGATGACTGGCTATATTAATTTGCTAATAAAGAATTTAAACAGCATTTATAAAGAACCCTAAAATCTGCTGGAGATGAGAGACCCTTCTCTGTGTTCCATCTGTGGTGGAGAAGTAAAGGGCTGGGATGAGAACCGAACCCAGATTATGGAATACAGTGGTACCTTGGTTGTTGAACAGCTTGGCTGTTGAACAAATCGGCTCCTGAA
This sequence comes from Podarcis liolepis, assembly GCF_965112155.1. NCBI lineage: Eukaryota > Metazoa > Chordata > Lepidosauria > Squamata > Lacertidae > Podarcis > Podarcis liolepis. The sequence continues at coordinate 59,646,069 of NC_139555.1, read as the reverse complement.
CGCCGCAAACCTGGAAGTGAGTGTTCCAGTTTGCAAACATTTTCTGGGAGCCAAACGTCTGACATGGCTTCTGTGGCTTCCGATTGAGCGCAGGAAGTCTCCATATACCTCCCTGGAGAGACCAGTGATTGAGCAAGGGACCTTCTACTTGCAAGGCAGATTCTCTGTCACTAACCTTTACCCTTCCCATACAGGGAACTTCATTTGTTTCCTCCCTTGCTGTTTGCTGAGGTTGCTTGCAAATCTGCTGCACCTGCTTTTTATTTTGTTGATCTATTACGGTTCATGGAATTTTGATTCTTGTGAGCCTCTCTGAATAATGTGAATGCATTACAAGGCTGAGATATAAATTTCTGAATAAACCAAATAAATACATTAAATGAAGCATCTATTCTGCTTGGAATTTAATTGGATTTTAATGGGGTCTTCACTCACAGGTAGTCAGATCCTATAGCATAGGCTCTCCTTAGCTGCAGCTGCACAGACAGTGAGTTCAGCAGTAAAACCAGATTCAGTCCTTCCAAACATGCTACAGTTTTGCACATGTATTATGGATAACCAAGGGCTAGGCCAGAGGTCAAAGTTCTGATGATCCCCAATGACCCAAAGGAGACCACCTGCAAGTTAAAAAGGAGACAGATATTTGCATTTATTGGATCTAGCTTGTAAACCAGGGGTCAGCAAACTTTTTCAGCAGGGGGCTGGTCCACTGTCCCTCAGACCTTGTGGGGGGCCAGACTAGATTTGGGGGGGAGGGGAATGAACGAATTCCTATGCCCCACAAATAACCCAGAGATGCATTTTAAATAAAAGCACACATTCTACTCATGTAAAACACTGATTCCTGGACCTTCTGTGGGCTGGATTGAGAAGGCGATTGGACCGGATCCGGCCCTTGGGCCTTAGTTTGCCTACCCATGTTGTAAACCTTTCTAAAGTGTCTACAGTCATACATGCAGTTACTGCAGCATTCAATGCAAATAAATAAATCCCAAAGTGTAGGAGAGTACAAACTTACACATACTTACTTTGCATTTTCAAGTCCCATTGAAAATAGTGGGACTGACTTAACATGTATAGGATCAGGCCTCATGGTTGTCATTAAATATATATTTGGATCTTTGTTACGGCACCAAGGACCTCGATTCAGAGATGGGTGGTGAGGTAGCCTTCACAAGGAGCAAAAGGACAGTGTAACTTTGCCAATGGGCACTTTTGTGCAAGATAACCAGAGGTAGCAGTCATTTATAAATCACTTAAATCAAATAACACCCTGTAAGGTTTACAGTCTGAAATTCAAAACCTAAAAGGGACTTGAGGTGGGAAGGGCAAAGGAAAATCAGCAACATGAGGTGTCTATTCTTAATGTTAAATAGTTCGCCTTATAGTGACAGATCAGGGAGGGGAGGAGTCAGATGGCAGCTGATCTCTCAGAGAAGCCACTAGAGAAGGCACTGTTGTCCCTCTCCCTCTACTACAGCCAATTAGGATAGCAGAAATAGCTGTAACATTAAGGTGCAATTGTGCTCTAGCAAGTTGATAGAGTATTATGATCTTTATCCTAATTCCATGAGTTTTGTGTCTGTGATTCTGGCTCTAAAGAGTATCTGCTTTTGTGGAGGAAGAGTTTTAACACTGTAGCTTTTGTCCCCTGGCTTCTTCTTTGCATAGGAGTTTGACTTGATTGTTTCTAAATAGCCAATTCGGTGGAACTGCATGAAGGTGCAAGAGCAGCTGAGCCTGACAAATGAGGAAAGGTCATTACAATTTGTCAAAATGTATGGCGCTTTGCCCAGGACTTGCTTTTGTTCCATTCTCCTCTTCGTCTAATTTAAGATGGTTAATTTCATGGGGAGGGGAGGGTTGGATAAATGAAGAATGCTAGGCCCCGTCTCACTATTGTATGTAGACCATTAATTTGATACTGAGCTCTAATGCTGCAGTGGCTGAAGCCAACTCTTCTTCCTTCTGTTGTAGCTACCTGAGAACAGCTTTTAGCCACTTTATTGCTTTGATCTATAATCATCCATAGGAATTTCCTGCAGGGGGAAAAACCCCACTTACTCTTATATTTTTATTGTGCCAGTTTGTATTCTTTCTTGGCCAGTTCTATAAGTGTTTGTTCTGGCCTTAAACTTGTGAAAAGAAAGAAAGCTATTATGATTTAGGTTTACAAGAAAGTGTTGAACTATGTAACGGATAATCTACTCTCGGGGTTCTACAGCTGTGTGTGTAATATTTTTAAAAATTCAGAAATAGTTAAGACAGTGGGGAAAATATCTGCAGGGACCTAACTGTGCAATCTTAGCTAAGGCCCTGACTATATTTAATGAAGCTCACTTCTTAGTAGGATTGTTTAGGAATGCATTTTTAGGCATAAATTTTATCGAGTTAGGAAGTCAAACTTGCAGATGGAAGATGAAGATCCAAGCAGACTATAGTCCTGTTTGGGCACTCAGTCTCTTTGTGTGTAAGCAGAAGAATGTGAGAAGTGAAGATGTGCCTCAAAGCTCTACCCACTATGGCATATCACAGAGCCCTCCACAAGTCTGAGGGCAAATGCTTGAAGTGTGGAGTCTCCTGTACTCATGGCAGCTCCCCATGCATAATCATGGTTTTAAGTCATCAGAGGAGCCTCCATAAGTAGCAGGTGCTGACCCCTTCAGAACTTTCCCCACAAACTAATGGAGGCCTCTAAACTGTACGGATGATGTGCCAAAGAAGACTGAACTGTGTACAGATTATGCTTACTTGTGAAGAGATTGAACACCCAAATAGAACTTATGCAAACATCACATATGGGGAGATATAGATTCTCTCCCCCAGATCACTAGGATTAGACAGCCCTGGATAATCATTCACCGTGATTAAAAGCTAGACTTGTCAATAAAAATAAAAGATCCCTCTTTCCATTGTGAGCTCTGAGGTTTTCCTCAACCAGCTTTCTTTAGTTTTTCAGGGGTGTAGGGTGGGGCTGTTGCTGTGAGGGGTTTTTGGGAGACCCCAAGCCATGGAGACACTTGGAACCTTAACAATTCACCGATCCCTCATTTTCAATGCCTTGCTAATGACACGATCCATTTCAGAAATCTGGAAACTGTCCCTCAATCACTCAAATTTTCCTCATAATTTGGGGTACACCCAGAGCCATTGCATACTTCTAGTACATAGCCAACATGTCAAGGTCACTGCTTTGGTTAGGGGTGCCTCAGACTGATCTCACTTAATCACAGATGAGCCCCAAATCCATCAGAAGTGCTTTAGTGTCCAGAGTCCATTCAAATCTGATGCACAACTCTACTCAATGCTAATCACATTGACATATCTGCATACAGCACTAGAGCAGTACTTCCACCATCTTGGATAGTGTTATACTAATGGAACTGTTAGTTTGCCCTTTCTATGGATTTATATTCTACTGGTCCCTTACAGTTTAGCAACAGACGACTTCCTAATACAGATGCAAGAATGGGAGAAGGGGGGAGGAGAGGGAGAAATATTATTAATATTTCATTATTGTATATAATCCATTAGTTAAGTAAAGTGTTCTCAAATTAGTATGCAGAATAGAGGTGGTATAAAACTGAGCAGAAAGCATTTTTATCTGAAGTCTTTATAGAAGGCTGTGCTTTGCTCATAGTTTGGGGTTTTTTTACTTAGATTTCTTCAAAAGGTTGCCAGTAAAAACCGATCATAAATAATGTTTTATCATCACACCAGGGGCTGATATTTTCACTTATACTTAAAATATATATTTTCATTTGTGAAAGCTTAACACTCAAATTCGCTGAAATGATAGGCTTAGTATATGAACTTTTAGCTACAAAGGACTAAAGATTTTGGGGGAAATATAGTGTTTACATATGATTGCCCTAAACTTTATGATGGCACATGTGTCTAAAATGCTGGCACAGCATTGTGATTGATTCAATTAAAGGACACGCACAATCTTAGGATCAGAGTTTAGATCATGTTTAAAATATTTTATTAGCATTTATTTGATGCCTTTGAGACACCCTCTCCCTTTCAGATTATTCCTAATTAGGGCTACCACTAAATAGGGCTAACAGGAAAATGAAGAGAAGGGGATCTCAACTAAAACAAACTACATCCAAATATGTTTGAAGTGTGAAGTCCTTCTTCAGGAGCAAAACTCCTTTCATGATTTTTACATAGAGTAGTACCTCTCATACTAAGGCTTCAGTCCTAAAACCACTTACCTGGGAGTAAGCCCAATTGAATTCAGTTTTTAGTGCTGCCCTCCATATTTTCTTTTTTGACAATAATAATATACCCAGTTAAACCCAACACAAATTCCAGTTGTTTCCCCCCTAATTTTTTTATCAGACTGTAGCAGAAGCAAAGGCCCAGATTTCACGCAGATTTGGGATGTCATGAACTTAATGAACAGATACAGCAAATATTCAGATTCAAGTGCAATTCAATTTTATTTATTCAAAGGCAAAGTGAAAATACCTCAAAGGTATTATTTTTCTTCGTTTGCTTCATCTATTTACTGTGCCTCATCAAACAGTACCGTATTTTGAGAAATGTGGACCAATGGGAATAATAAAGGCATCTTATGATTCTTGACTGATGAGCAAATCGGTTGATTTCATTTCGACTCAGTTTCTCATTTTCCCAATATTTTGTTCATTTTTTTCACAGCACTTTGCTTTTTTTTTTAAGTCCCTCATGAAAATTCAATAGTATTTTAGTGGTAGTTTCTCCTAATATACATACCGTATTTTTTTTGTGTAAGACAATGCTTTGTGCTAAAAAAAATTAGGCAAAAATTGGGTGTCTTCTTATACATGGATAAGAGGGGGAACGTGTGATTAATGGCAGCAGCAAGCAGGAGATTGGCAGCGGTGACTGGGCGGGTGATTGGTGGCTGCGGCAAGTGGATGGGTGGGCTGTTGGTGGTGGTGAGTGGGCAGACAATTGACTGCGGTAAGGTGGGCAGTGGCTGTGGTAAGCGATTGGTAGTGGTGGGAAGGCGGGTGAGCGATTGGTGGAAGTGACCTCCCCCCCCCAAAAGCTAAACAACTTAATTTCTTAATTTTGTATTTAAAAAAATAGGGGTTGTCTTATAGATGGGGGCGTCTTATACAAGGAAAAATATTTGTATGCAATTTTGCCTAATGTGCACATTTTGGGAAAGCTATTTTATATAAATGCTGTTTAATATCACACATGTTTGCATGTTGCACTACTACATGCATTTTTCTGCACACTTTAACTAAGTATATGCACTGTAGACATTTACATGACTGGAAACTCAACTGCAAAATTAATTGGGTGAAGTGTGAATTTCAAAGGGCGGCTCTGTTTCAGTTTGTGTATGATTTCGACAAATGGAAATTAGGTAGGTTCGTCTTTAAATACAAACTGAATCAAATTTCTCCCCATTCCTAATCTTAACATCATAGGAGCTTCTAAACAATGTATCTGAAAAGCAGCTATTTGTTTAAGGGTAGGTCCGTATAGTTAAAGCTGTGGTTTTCCCAGTGGTGATGTATGGAAGTGAGAGCTGGACCATAAAGAAGGCTGATCGCCCAAGAATTGATGTTTTTGAATTATGGTGCTGGAGGAGACTCTTGAGAGTCCCATGGACTGCAAGAAGATCAAACCTATCCATTCTGAAGGAAATCAGCCCTGAGTGCTCACTGGAAGGACAGATCGTGACAATACTTTGGCCACCTCATGAGAAGAGAAGACTCACTGGAAAAGACCCTGATGTTGGGAAAGGGCACAAGGAGAAGGGGCAACAGAGGACAAGATGGTTGGATAGTGTTCTTGAAGCTACGAACATGAGTTTGACCAAACTGCGGGAGGCAGTGGAAGACAGGAGTGCCTGGCGTGCTCTGGTCCACGGGGTCACGAAGAGTCAGACATGACTAAACAACAAAACAAGCTGACACCGGCTTTTGTTTTACAAAACTCCCATTTTATGTGTTTGATCTTTCTGCAGTTTGCATGGAGAATTTCCCAGTCACTTTCATCATTTTCTAGAAGGGATGCTGCAGTTTAACTGGCAAGGTATGTTATTACTCACACATCATGAGGAAAGGGCATGAAGATTTACTGAGAGTCAGTCTCCGAAAGTGCAAATGTCAAAAGGGAGTGGGTGAAAAGAAATTTAACAACATCCTCGGATAAAAAAAAGCCTTGGCATCTAAGTACAATAGAGTGTACTCTGCAAATATTATGAGTACCTGTAGCAATATGGTCCTCTTGAGATTTGAGGGTAGCACTTTATAATTACTTTGCATTGTTTTCATACTTCTGAAGGTAAAGCTCTGAAAGCAGAATGTACTTTTCAATACTTTAGTAGTGACTGTGTAAATGGTGAAATGTGTTGACTTATGTAGAATTGAATTTGTGTTCAAACTGTGGATTTTAACTTACCATGACTACCAGATTATTTCAAGGTGCACTTCTACTTTTTCATTAGTTATGCTGGAGACGAGGAACCTAGACCCATCTAGAGGTTGATGGGCTACAGCTCCCATAATCACTGACCATTAGCCATGCTGGCTGCATCTGATGGGAGTTAGCATTCTCACAGGTTCCCCATGCCTGACCTATGTAATATTTTCATACTTTACTTGTCAACAATGAGATTATGCTTTATTTTTATGAAACACAAAGGGCAAAGGAAAATGATACCAATATTCCATAACAATGAACAATAACTTTTGTTTTCAATTGTGACATGCTCCTGATTGCCAAGTGCTGAGCATAGACAACAATGGGAGAGACAATCACCTTCCACTCTGTGAGTTCCTGGCTCTGATTGGTTGCTCCTGGAAAGAGTATGCTGGACTAGAGAGTATGCTTGTCTGATTCAGCAAGGTTCTTGTGTACTCTAAAGCAGCAGTTGATTGAATATAAACAAAGCAATAGGCTATGAGTCCCACACAAAATGTATATATGGCGTACCTTGGTTTTCAAACAGCTTAGTTCTAGAATGTTTTGGCTCCTGAACACTGCAAACCTGGAAGTGTTCTGGTTTGTGAACTATTTTTGGAAGCCGAATGTCCGACGGGGCTTCCGATTGGCTGCAGGAGCTTTGGTTTTTGACTTCCAAGGTATAACTGTATTGATTTTGGCCTGTATTTTTATATTGGAATGTGCAGCAAAGAATTATTAAAGCACCATAATGACTACCAACTTTATTATGATGAATATGATGAAGTGGACTCTTGTTCACAAACACTCATGCAGTCTGTAAGGTACCACAAGACCTTTTGCTGTCTTGGCTGTTCCTCCAGAAAACAAATATTGCGTCTTGATGGTGTGGATACTTTGCTGCCTGGGGTAACACAGCAAATGGCAACATTTCCTTGCCCAGAAGTCAAACATGTATCTGAGCCAGAATATAGGTACCTCTCCCGCTCCCTTGCAGAGAGAAAACACACACACACACACACACACACACACACACACACACACACACACAAATAAAATAAATTAAACTAACAATTTGCTGCTCTTTCATGATACTGGAAGCAAACTGCTTGAGGAAGACACCTCATTCTTCCTAAAGATAGAACTGAGAAAGATAGCACTGGCCTTGCAGGGGAACCGCCAAACCTCAGCAGCTTGAACCTGAACTTGTTCCCTTCTTTAGGATTCATGTCATCTGAATGTGAGGAATTAATCATTTAAAAAATCATGATGATTATATATAAACGTAGAGGACTCAGTACATTTAAAATGCACAAGACCTGCATTTTGCTCACCAGCGTGAAAATATTTTGGTTTGTTGTCAAGGGCTGAATTTGTACAAATTATTATTATTTTCATTTAATTTTATTTCAAACTGATCATTTGTGGTAATTGTTAATTCCCAGAATGTGTGCATTTTAAATATTGTAAATTTAGTTTTTATACATCCACATGGCATTTTGGCACAGTAAATATACAAACCTAACATAAAAGGCCATAATAATAGTAATTCACCTCTATTTTAAAAAGCACAGCATGTTCGACTTGGGGAAAGTGCTGTGGTAATAACATTGCATTCAACAGGCTTCCCATCAAGAAAAGCAAGGAATTCTCTGAAAGAGGTGCTTAATAATCACATTCACACTGAGTTCTTATCCAAATGGATATTCCAAATGCATGCCCTCTAAATAGTACAATGCTGTTGGTCTGTCTGCTTCTATTATAAGGTCTTAAATTTCTTCCTATTCACTAAAGAAAGTGTAGTTTAGGAGTAAGATTTTTTGTAAGATTAAGAAAATCAGAAAGGTTTGGGGACATGTGTGTCTTAAAATATCCTTTATCAGTCACAATCTAACTGATTAGGGTGGAGGAACAGCATTTGACATCTCAAATCATGCTTGAGAGGTAACCAAGAGGTAATCATGCCTCTTGGTCCTAAGAAATAATACAAAGCCTAATATAATTATATAGGCCAATGATGAGGAACGTGTGGCTCTCTAGGAGTCATTGGAGTTACCCATCAGCTGCAGCCAGTGATCAGGGAAAGTGGTCCAACAACATCTGGAAGCCATGCTGTTGACTGCCCCAATATAAACAATATGGATCAGAAAACACGGCCTGGACTGTTGCCCATCCTCATCTCTGCTGATATAGAGCTCTATATTTCTAATAGGTTTTGCAACAGAGCGTTTTTGCTTTACCAGTTGATATCTTTAAGATTCTTCAGGGATCCAAGAAAGTGAAAAGAAGTGGCCAAAGCAATGTGTGGTTAATGGTTCTGAATATTTAGATGGAACATGGTCTACCTTGTACAGATAGAGATGGCTTGAGAACCAAAGTAAAGCCTGAGTCAGAATGATGCCAGATTTGGGCACATTATTAGAACGTCTAGGAAAATATGGAATGGCCAGGTATTCAAACACTGGAGAACTCAAACACTCTCTAGTGTTTGAATACCTGGCCACTTCTTGATTCAACAGATCCCTCTTCTGACTCATACAGATCTGCAAACTGAGAGCTGGATTCTGAGAGCACTTGTGTTACCAAGAGCCAGCATGAGTCCCACCCAGCACAACAGGCATTCTCTCACTCTCCTCCCATTGACTTGGGTCAGGGGTCAGGAGAACCCCCAGGAAATTATGGTGGGAGGAGATCATTCTATCTGGCAAGCAGAAATGCTTGCACTAATGGAACCAACATAATAGCCTGATGAAGAAGAGTTTGGATGTGATATTTCGCTTTATCACTACCCTAAGGAGTCTCAAAGGGAATGCGGGTGGTGCTGTGGTCTAAACCACAGAGCCTAGGACTTGCCGATCAGAAGGTCGGCAGTTCAAATCCCCACAACAGGGTGAGCTCCCGTTGTTCGGTCCCAGCTCCTGCCCACCTAGCAGTTCGAAAGCACATCAAATGCAAGTAGAAAAATAGGTACTGCTCTGGCGGGAAGGTAAACGGCATTTCTGTGTGCTGCTCTGGTTTGCCAGAAGCGGCTTAGTCATGCTGGTCACATGACCCGGAAGCTGTCTGCGGACAAATGCTGGCTCCCTCGGCCTATAGAGCGAGATGAGCGCCGCAACCCCAGAGTCGTCGGCGACTGGACCTAACAGTCAGGGGTACCTTAACTTTTACCTTTAAGGAGTCTCAAAGCGGCTAACAATCTCCTTTCCCTTCCTCCCCCACAACAAACACTCTGTGAGGTGAGTGGGGCTGAGAGACTTCAGAGAAGTGTGACTAGCCCAAGGTCACCCAGCAGCTGCATATGGAGGAGCGGGGACGCGAACCCGGTTCACCAGATTACGAGTCCACCGCTCTTAACCACTACACCACACTGGTTCTCCAATGCTGAATTCCTCCCTGAGAATGCATTTCTACATTACCCAGACTTACAGCTCTGTTTTTATTATTTATTTATTTCATAAGTAAAATTAATTGGATTCACCCATAGTGAAACCAATGAGCTTCTGCTGATTATCAAGCACAGGTAAGAGCCATGGCTCCTACTTGGGACAAGCACATCAAAAGTCTTGAAAAGAACTAAAACTTACTGTTAACTCCTACTTTTCCTGTTCTGTGGGCCATCTCTTTGCAGATGTGATTTTTATTCAAATTGTATTTTCACTGCAGTCAGCTATAGGCATTGATTGATCCTTACCACTCTAGTCAAGTATTAAAATAGGATAATTTGCATGTTATGGAATACAAAGAAAGGAGAAGGAACACAACACATCCATTAGAGAATTGACAAATAATGGCCAAGTTTGAGGCAAGCAGTTTGTGCTAAGAGAACATAAAGCATTTTTGTATCACTGCAGAAGGCATTTGTTAGCAAAGGACAAAAGCAGACAACACATTATGGACATTATCGAACCTTAACATGATAAACCTATTCATAAAAGCTAGGAATGAAACTGCAATTTTCTTCACATGTGGGGAGGGAAGTGGTTCAGTCTATCAAACTGGCTATCAACAGACTGAGCTAAATTGAAGCACTTGGCAGAAAGCAATTTGTAAAATGCAAGTACTGGCATTACAGATTTTAAAATGCTATCAAGTCACACCTCTTATTGGTTTTATAAAAGGCATGCCATGATTGGAAATGTTAAGCTGCTGGACTAACACATATGCCATTAAGATGTCAAGAGTATAAGGTCAGGACTCACACCTCTAAATCATGCCAAAGGGACTTGTATGAAAGGACCATTTACAGTTTCAAAGTAACTGCATTGGATCAAGACTTACAGTTCAATCCTAACTTGTCCAATCAGAAGCAAGTCCTACTGTGTTCAATGAGGGTTAGGATTACAGCCTTAGACATGCTTTAAAAACTTCTGTTGAAACCACTGCAAAGAGCTATACAGTGTTACCTCTGGTTACGTACTTAATTCGTTCCGGAGGTCCGTACTTAACCTGAAACTGTTCTTAACCTGAAGCACCACTTTAGCTAATGGGGCCTCCTGCTGCTGCTGTGCCACCAGAGCATGATTTCTATTCTCATCCTGAAGCAAAGTTCTTAACTGAAGCACTATTTCTGGGTTAGCGGAGTTTGTAACCTGAAGCGTATGTAACCCGAGGTACCACTGTATTTAAAGCATGGCTAGGTCTGGTTTCCTTTGAAGATACTTCTGTTCTGACAGGCTTCCCCAGCTGGATAAATGGGTCTTTACCACCAGTGTCCACTAGCTAGGGTTTTAGTTTTGCTTTAAATGTATTTGTTGCTTTTGTGGGTTTTAAAAACTGTTTTCAATTATTTCATGTGTACACTGCCTTTAGACCGTTGCTTTAAGGCGATCCATAATTTAATTGCAATAATAAACTATTAATTTGAATTCAGTGGGACTAAGAGTACTTATTTTGGGCAGGAATAATTGCTAGATATTAATGTTATATAATATTTCATAGAAATCTTTGCAATTAATAAGCTGTGCAAGGCGGTTCTGCTAAGATCCAGGAGATACAAGTCACAAGGACACCTGGAGCCACTGAAGCATAAAACCTTATGGAAACTCCAGGCTCTGATTCTAAAGATTTAAATCTGGCAGAAGGCTGTGGTGCAACCGTGCAAGCCATATCTCTGCATTTCCATATGTTCTTTTGCTTGACAATTCAATCCAGCTGGAAAACATTTTGGCTCCTGAAAGAAAGTTTTAATATTGTGATGCTATCTCAACAAGCAAGAAGAGGGCTGCGCTGAAGCAGTTTCCAGTGTGCTTGTGGTTCCAAAATTCATTCAGACACATGAAAGAAGTGAGAATGTGGTTTAATAGAATGTGTTGGGTTTTATCTGTTTACAGAAGGCCAAGGTGGAGTCGTGGAACATTACTGAAAAATCTGTATAGGCACCTGTTGTATAAAAAAACAAAGCCTATCCCTACTGCACTCTGTCTTCCTATCCTTATGCTGATTAAAGTTGCAAGATAATTATTTTGAACCATCGGCCATGCTCCAAAAAGCCCTTTGGGCATATTTAAAAGTTCCTGTATTCAGTGAGATCTCATTATGCTGTGTTAGAAGTTGCATCTGACACTTTGAGGGCAGATTACCTGGTGAGACAGGGGAACGTTTCCAGAAAAGAGCATCTGCAAGGCCCAGAATCAATCATAAACCTTAGGGTGATGGGGATTCAGTGAGTCCTAATTTTTAAATGTGTGGGTAGGGGAGCGTGGAGGAAGTAGAAATTACCGTAATAAAGGTCTGATACAGCACTGAGGCATTTTACCTCTTACCCTCTAAAACTTGCTCTATTATGGAATAATAATAAAATATTCTATTGCCTGGGGTGAGTGCTAAGTGAAACACATTCTGAATTTATGACATGACAGATTAAGAGCCATATATACATAATACCTGGCATTTTCAGTGAGTTGGTATTGAGTAGTACAATCAGGACTGTTTAAGCTAGAGGGTAATATTTGTGGTGTGAGTGAATGGCAGGCATTCTGAGGAAACAAGCAAAGAATACTAAAGGAGCAGGAAAACCTTCCTTGCAGCTATGACTGGTGATGCAATGGACAGAGGTTTAGGGTATATACTATTTGCAGCATCAGCACGTTGCCATTAGTATTGCATTGCTATGATCACTTTGCTATTTGGAATCCCAAAACTCAACAATCAATGTGTTGAGGTGTGTGTGTGTGTGTTTGGAGGTAAGTTGAGGGGGGGGGGAAATGTATCTGTGTAAGTGATATAATGATAGAGGATTATGATGATGGTGGTGATTGAACCAACATCATATATGAGTGGTAGGTAAAACAGGAGGAAAGCAATGAGCAGGCCAAGCTAACAAAGGATGAGTATGAGTTTTATACCATGTGATTCATCCTTTGTCTAACAAATTGGGTTTACAAAACAATAAACTAAGGTTATAATTTTTGGATAGTTTTTTTAAAATGTTTTGCTTTCTGATGAAGGGTGGTGTGTAAATTAATAAATGATGAAAAAAGATCTAATCTCAAAAATCTTAAGTTTCACAATAGATAGCAATAGCACTCTTCCTGAATGAATGATTTTAGCATAAGCTGATCATCCTTCTGGACCGTCTTGAGGGGCTGGGAGCTGGGGGCACTGTCATACAGTGGTTCCGCTCCTTCCTCCTGGGCCGTGTTCAGAAAGTGGTGGTGGGGGATGAGTGTTCAGACCCCTGGGCTCTCACTTGTGGGGTGCCTCAGGGTTCTGTCATCTCCCCCATGCTTTTCAACATTTACATGCAGCCACTGGGAGAGATCATCAGGAGGTTTGGGCTGGGTGTTCATCAGTATGTGGATGATACCCAGCTCTACCTCTCTTTTAAATCAGAACCAGTGAAGGTGGTGACAGTCCTGTGTGAGTGTCTGGAGGCAGTTGGGGGGTGGATGGCGGCTAACAGATTGAGGTTGAATCCTGACAAGACAGAAGTACTATTTTGGGGGGACAAGAGGCGGGCAGGTGTGGAGGATTCCCTGGTCTTGAACGGGGTAACTGTGCCCCTGAAGGACCAGGTGCGTAGCCTGGGAGTCATTTTGGACTCACAGCTGTCCATAGAGGCACAGGCCAATTCTGTGTCCAGGGCAGCTGTTTACCAGCTCCATCTGGTACGTAGGCTGAGACCCTATCTGCCTGCGGACTGTCTCACCAGAGTGGTGCATGCTCTGGTTATCTCCCGCTTGGACTACTGCAATGCGCTCTACGTGGGGCTACCTTTGAAGGTGACTCGGAAACTACAACTAATCCAGAATGTGGTAGCTAGACTGGTGACTGGGAGCAGCCGCCGAGACCATATAACACCATTCCTGAGAGACCTACATTGGCTCCCAGTACATTTCCGAGCACAATTCAAAGTGTTGGTGCTGACCTTTAAAGCCCTAAACGGCCTCAGCCCAGTATACCTGAAGGAGCATCTCCACCCCCATTGTTCTGCCTGGACGCTGAGGTCCAGCGCCAAGGGCCTTCTGGCGGTTCCCTCATTGCGAGAAGCAAAGCTACAGGGAACCAGGCAGAGGGCCTTCTTGGTAGTGGCGCCCGGCCTGTGGAATGCCCTTCCAGCAGATGTCAAAGCGATAAACAACTACCTGACATTCAGAAGACATGTTAAGGCAGCCCAGTTCAGGGAGGTTTTTAACGTGTGATATTTTAGTGTATTTTTGGTTTCTATGGAAGCTGCCAGAGTGGCTGGGGGGGGGGGGGGCAGCCAGATGGGCTGGGTATAAATAAATCACCATCACCACCACCACCACCATCATCATCATCATAGTCAAAGTAACCAAAATTTAAAAAATTAAAACCTTCACTAATTTGCAGTTAAGTAAAGGGCTATAGCTCTGGGGCAGAGCACATGCCCAGAGTGCAGAATACTCCAGTTTCTATCACCAGCTTCTCCAGGTAGGACTGGGAAATACACCTGTGGAATCCTAGAGAGTCATTGCCATTTCATACTGAAGTAGATGGACCAATGATCTGACTCAATATATGTAAGGCAGCTCCATTTGTTTCTTAAAGTAAACATCAATCTGATAATATTTACTATAATGTTTTCTGTTGGGTGTGAAGAATAGGCAGTACAAAAAGGGGGTTAAATCTATCTCCTCATCCCCTCTATAGGGAAAATCAGATTTGTGAAGAAAAGAGAATCTGAGGGTTTAAATATGAATATATAAATCTTAAAGGTAAAGGTACCCCTGCCCGTACGGGCCAGTCTTGACAGACTCTAGGGTTGTGCGCCCATCCCACTTAAGAGGTCGGGGGCCAGCGCTGTCCGGAGACACTTCCGGGTCATGTGGCCAGCATGACGAAGCTGCTCTGGCGAGCCAGCACCAGCGCAGCACACGGAAACGCCGTTTACCTTCCCGCTATAAAGCGGTACCTATTTATCTACTTGCACTTAAGAGTGCTTTCGAACTGCTAGGTGGGCAGGAGCTGGGACCGAAAGACGGGAGCTCACCCCGCCGTGGGGATTCGAACCGCTGACCATACGATCGGCAAGCCCTAGGCACTGAGGTTTTACCCACAGTGCCACCCGCGTCCCACATATATAAATCTTACCTAGGCTCATATTCTCCTATTGTGTTGAATTCAACACTATTCCCAAAGCTATCATTTAAAAATCAGCTCACGCCTGAAAACAAAGAGGGGTGTTCCATTGTTGTCTAGCCCGGCAGCCATCAACCCAGTTCTTTTAGTCTGTAGGGGAAAGTAGAATATGTAGTGAGGCCCCAAAAGTTAATGTAACTAAAATTACATTAGGACAATGAAGAAGTTAGCTGAGGACTTGTTTGTATATACCGCTTGATTGTAGTTAAAAAAACAACAACTATAAGTGGTTCAGAAAAATATTATCTTTATCAGTAGAAACAGTTAAAACAATTTAAAACATTGACAAATAATTAAAAATTCCCAGTAAAAGAGATTAAAACCCATCAACACCCATGTGTGTGGGTCGGCTTGTCTAAACAAAAATGTTTTAAGTAGGTGCTGAAAAAACACATCAAAAGTGACTGCCTGGTGTCAAAAGGCAGGGAGTTTCGAAGTGTAGGTGCTGCCACAGTTAAAGATTGATGTCTTACAACTGTGGAGTGCGTATTATGCGGCACCTGTAAGAATGGCAGGTCCAGAGATCAAAGAGGTCAAGTGGGCACATATGGGAAAGGCAGTCTGGTTGATTAACTGCAACCTTGGATGAGTCATGGAGTAAATCCTTATAAAATGAAGAATGCATGCTTTAAAAAATGAAAGGGAAGCAAAACTATTTTAGCCAGAATACGGAGTCTGCTAGCATGGAATGAATATTTGAAGAATATGCCTATCCTCTCTAGCCACAAGTGTGGACTGAATGATTGAGCCATGCAGCTGACCGTTTTTATATAAGCATGCATGTGCACTGGCCACATCCAAAATCATAGTTCCTACATGGATGGGCATTTCCTATCTTGGATGAGACCAACACCAAAGACTCAGAGAATCAATGAAGAAATTACTTGGTAAGTAACAGGTCCAATTATGTAGAAACATGGGGTAAGCTTTCAAAATTATTAAGACCAAGATTGCTTATTCATCTGCTCTCTGTTCTATCTTATTTCTAGCACACAAACTGAGCAAGTGCTTTAGAATAATTTGTTCTGAATGCATCCATGCTTGCTGTTATCAATCTATATCTTTCTTTCTTTTTTGGATGGAGCAGCTGGTTCATTTATTGGATGAGAGGTAATAAATCAATACAACATTACAAGGTTGTTAACACAGATCCATATGTCTTTACTGAAAACCTACTAGAAATATGAGCTAGGAAGAACTGCCAATATTGTTGATGTACAATTGCTAAGGCTGCTGTGCAAAGGTTGCAATCCTATGCTCACTTACTGTGAGCAAACCATATTCAACTCGGTGGGGATTATTTCTGAGTAAACATGGATAGAATTGCACTGTAAAACTGAATTTCAATGTATCGGTATCAAAGTTATGGTATGCAATAAAGGATGGGGAACATAGCTGTCAACTTTCAGATTTGAAAATAAGGGATCAGCAGCCTCACCTGTCCTGGGGACAGTCTACGGGATATCTAACAATCTGGGATAGCAGCGGGAAGCAGAGGGGAAACAGCGTTGGAATAAGGGAATTTCCCGCAAAAGAAGGGAAGGTTGATAGCTATGATGAGCAAGGCTACAGCTATCAGTCTTCAATTTGGTTTCATTTACCATTTTTATTAGTGTGTCCATCTAAGGATGTAGAAAGTGCTGCCCACCAAATCTGCTACTATTGAATACTGATGAATAAATTCCTTGTGGGATTTGAAGAGTTAGTGCTCAAATCAGAGAAGAGGCTTACTTTACATTCTTAGACAGGTAGCATCTCAAATTTAGACCACTGCCGAGAGCCCCTCTGATTTTTCTGAAATGGGGGCACAAAAAAAGATTACTGCAGAACTATCTTAGGGCTTGGGACATGGGTGGTGCTGTGGGTTAAACCACAGAGCCTAGGACTTGCTGATCAGAAGGTCGGCGGGTCAAATCCCCATGACGGGGTGAGCTCCTGTTGCTCGGTCCCTGCTCCTGCCAACCTAGCAGTTCGAAAGCACGTCAAAGTGCAAGTAGATAAATAGGTACCGCTCCAGCGGGAAGGTAAACAGCATTTCTGTGCACTGCTCTGGTTCGCCAGAAGCGGCTTAGTCATGCTGGCCACATGACCTGGAAGCTGTACGCCGGCTCCCTCAGCCAATAAAGCAAGATGAGCGCCGCAACCCCAGAGTCGATCATGACTGGACCTAATGGTCAGGGGTCCCTTTACCTTTACCTTTGGGCTATGGTGGCATCCCTACTGAGGTAATGTAGCTCTTGGTGTTGACTGTGGAGAAGCAAAGGATCCCAGAGGCTTTGAAAGAAAAATATAAGGGCACTGAGGAAGGTATAAAGGAGGTACAAGATGAAGACACTCACCCAACGCAAGTGCAGTGCAGGAAGAGTGCAAGACTGGAAGGGATGAGTGTCAGTTATAAAGTAACAGATAGGTAGCCGTGTTGGTCTGCCATAGTCAAAACAAAAAAAATTCCTTCCAGTAGCACCTTAAAGACCAACTAAGTTAGTTCTTGGTATGAGCCCTCGTGTGCAAGCACACTTCTTCAGTTATAAAGTATGCTTTAAGTTTAAGCAATGCAGTGCATTGCTGCATATTGAGCTTTGCAAACAACATTGTAGTCCCTGTGATTGGAAATTCTAGAAACCTGAAATTCCATCAAACTTGCATTTTAAACAAAGAAGGTAATGTTGTTTTTAGGGTGCTTTGCGAGTTTTGTGGTGTGTCTTCCTTTTCTCACAGCTGCAGAATTTGTCACTAACATAAAATCCAAGGACATTATTTGCATTTCTTGGCAGACATCCCCAAGATTTGCATAGTTAAAGCTTTGATACATATGAGTAAATGAGTTGCATAGAGGAACTCCACAATTTAAAAGGCCATCGTTTATTTAATTAGCCAAAGGCCTGGAAGAAGAGGAATGTTTTTGCCTGGCACCTAAAGATATGTAACGAAGGAGCATTCCTGGGGAGAGTATTCCACAAGCAGGGAACCACCACAAAAAGGCACCCTCTTGACCTCTTGCAAAGGAGGCACACAAAGAAGGGCATCAGATGATGATTGCAGGGTTCTGGTCAGTCGATATGGGGAGAGGTGGTCATTGAGGTATTGCGGCCCTGTGCAATTTAAGGCTTTAGAGGTCAGAACCAGATGTTTGAATTGAGCCCAGAAACTAATTGGTAGTCAGTGCAGCTGTGTGCAGTGGCTACTGTGGCTACTGAATTCTGTACCAGCTTAAGTTTCCTAACTGTCTTCAGAGACAGCCCCACATATAACACATTGCAGTAATCTAACCTAGAGGTTCCTAGAGTACAGATGATGAAGGTTTAGCTATTCCGGCTGGGCCATCACCCAATGCTGATGAAAGGCACTCCACACCACTGAGGCCACCTGAGACTCAGGTGACAATGGATCCAGAAGAATCCCCAAGCTGCGTATCCATTCCTTCACATGGTGTGTAACCCCATCAAGGGCAGGCAACCTCCCAGACATCTGGTCCAGGGAACCACCCACTAGCAGTGCCTCAGTCTTATGTAGATTGAGCTTCATTTTATTGGCTCTCATCCAGTCCATTACTGAGGCAAGACAAGGGTCCAGCACATCCACTGTCTCACCTGCAGATGTAAAGAAGTAGAGCTGTGGGCCATCAGCATATTGCTGAAAACTTACTTCAAAACTCTGGATGAGCCCAGTCAGTGGTTTCATTCAGATGTTAAACAGCATGGGGAATAAAATCAAATCCTGGGGAACCCCACATTGAAGGCTCCACGGGGCTGAAAAGCACTCCCTAAGACAGGAAAATTGGCTTCCAGGTGGAAAAAATCAAAATTAGAAACAGAACTGATAGAACCCAATACTAAGAACTTGTCAAGAATGTATAACTTACTGTTGAAATGGAATACACAAGATGAAACAGTGAAATCAGCTATGATAAAGTGGGCACAAGATATTGGTCATAACATTATGTTTGCTGACTGGGAACAGTTGTGGAACACCGGTATGAAATTTACGGCATGTAATGCCTTAAAGGAAAATATTATGAAAATGATCTATAGGTGGTACATGACCCCAGTCAAGCTCGCAAAAATCTACCACTTGTCTGATAATAAATGTTGGAAATGTAAAGAAATTGAAGGTACTTTTTTCCACCTTTGGTGGACGTGCCCAAGGATTAAGGCTTTCTGGGAAATGATATATAATGAAATGAAAAAGGTATTTAAATATACCTTCCCTAAGAAACCAGAGGCCTTTCTCCTGGGCATTGTCGGCCAATTGGTGCAAAAGAAAGACAGAATATTCTTTATGTATGCTACAACAGCAGCAAGAATACTCATTGCAAAGTATTGGAAGACACAAGACCCACCTACCTTGGAAGAATGGCAGATGAAGGTGATAGACTACATGGGACTAGCAGAAATGACTGGCAGAATCCGAGACCAGGGAAAAGAGACGGCGGAAGAAGATTGGAAGAAATTTAAGAACTATCTTAAGAAATATTATAAAATACCTGAGTCTTAGAATGATGTGGTTTTCTAAATCAAATGGAGTACAGCTGTAAAGACTAAGTTGAAAGGAAAGTAAGGATGATAATTAGACAAAATTAAGGGTGAGGATTTGCTGAACTAAATTTTTGAAATGGGAATGCAGAAAGGGGAGGTATGAGGAGGTCGGTGAAATAAGTTTTAAGAAAATAAGGTTTTGAAATTATACTTGTTCTTCTTTTTTATTTTTTTATTCTATTTTTGTTTGTGTTTGTGTGCATTGTTATGTCTGTTATAATTTGTAAAATCCTAATAAATATTTATAAAAAAAGAAAAAAAAAGAAAAGCACTCCCTAAGCATCGTCCTCTGAATGTGACCATCCAAGTAGGATCAGAACCACTGTAAAACAGTGCCACCCACCCCAGCTTGGACAGATGCTCCAGAAGAATACTATGGTTGAGAGGTCGAGGAGAATTAACAAGGACATATTTCCCCTGTCTCTTCTGAGAGAGGTTACCATACCGGGTGCCCAAAGCAGTTTATGTGCCAAAACTAGGCCTAAACCCCAATTGAAATGAATCCAGGAAATGAGTTTCCTCCGAGAGTGAGCTCAAGAACCTTGCCCAAAAAGAGGAGATTGGCAACTAGCCTGTAATGACTTACATTTTCTGAATCCAGGGAAGGTTTCTTGTGGAGTGGTTTCACCACTGCATCCTTCAAGCAAGCAGGGACCACCTCCTCTCACAAGGAGGCTTGTACAACTAATCTTTATTTTTTCCTCTGTATCCCTAAACATCAGGGTCTATTTTAGACAAAGCTGCAGTAGAAGGTGGAAGACATAGCCTGAAATTTGCCAGATGGCTCTTGCTGGCAAAGCTTGCATTGACCCACTCATACTTAACTGCTAGAGCATTAAACATCAATGTATTATAACATGAAATGGAGAAATAGAGCTAAAGGTTAGATAATGGGCACACAGTGAGACCATTAGGATGCATTGCTGGATCAGATTAAGTCTCATCTAGTCCAGGATGCCACAGCAACCAGCCACTTGCCTTTGGAAGGTCACAAAGAGAGCATGGTGGCAATAAAAATCCCAGTGGCTGTTCCCAACGTTTGGGCTGTTTGAAGAATCAAGCCCCAATGAAGCTTATGTACAGAAATGTTCCCTGAAATTCTTACATGTGGCCAACATTTGGCTTCTAAACATCTCTATTGAAGCACTAGCATTTATTAATGCCATGGTACTTCAGTGTTCTCTTCACTAAATTCTTTCTATAATTAAAGTGTTCCTAGACTGATTGATTGGAAAACAGCTTATCATCAGATGGGCTGATTCACCAGAGAGGTTTTCATGCAACATGCTCTCACAGCTGTGCATAAAACATTATCCACGTTAGACAGCCATTAGATGTGACTTGGGGTTAAATTGCTTTCTTGGAGCTTCATGTCTCCAAATAAATAGTTTTCCCAGAATTATACTGTATATCCTCAGGGGATTCAGAAAGAGATCACAACGTGCTCCGTTGATGTTCCTTGTCAAACTAGCTTTTCCAACCTTGAAACAAAAGCAGCTCACCTTATTACAACATAGCATGCCTACTTCTGCTGATGAGACATGACAGCATGATATGAGACAATGTTCAGAATCTTAACAACATCCTCCTTTGTTTGTTTGTTTGTTTGTTTATTTATAGCCTGATATTTTAACCCCATGAAAATGGTGGGAAATAGCTATATGCCTGAACTGGTTAGCATCCGTCTGTCTTGGGAGACAATGGATGAGTGTTCCTTTGGGGCTTAAGTCAAATTGTTGGAAGGTTAAAGCGTATGGTATCGCTCTAGAGAGACATGTTTTGTTGCAGCTGGGGCAGATATCTGGTTGTACTCCAGATTACAACATGTGAGTTGTGGTGGTGTGATCCATGAAAACTGTGATTTTCTGGCTTAATGAGTTTGCAGCAGTGAGATCTTTCTGGAAGCAATTAACTTGGAAATGACTGCTAACCTTTCACTAGATGCTGCAAGATTTATAGAAGTGGCTTTTAGAATGTGTGAAAGAGGATATATAAAACATAAAAATTAACAGGGGACGAAACACTGGGAAAATGTAATAAAGTGAATGCAGCCCAAGTCAAACCATTGGTCCATCAAACTAGTTCATTTTTCTCTATACTGACTGGCAGTGGCTCTTTGCGAATTCAGAGGGGAGTCTTTTCCAGTCCTACCTGAAGATGTGAGAGATTGAACCTGAGACACTTTGCATGAAACACGTTTGCTCCACCACTGAGCTACAGCGCTCCTCATGACCCCAAATATTGGGTAAAATGCAGCAATGTTTTTGCAAAGCTGCACAATAAATAAATGGAAAACTGGATACTGTGTGTTGCCACGTACCTCAGAGCAAGAAGAGCAGATGTTAAAATCTGATAAGGTCATCAGCCTGCTAGAATGAGTTGCCTGTGATGACATTTCCTGTATAAATGCAACTCAGAATATGTAAAGTTAGATACCAAGGAAGGCAAGTTGCTTCATCATATCCCTTTATAATCAGATTTTGCTTGTACTGTCTCCGGATTTGCACTGCCTTTGACCCCGCATCTGCAGAACAAATCCGCATGCATAATCGGCAGAAGCTTCAACATCTGTGAAATATAAATATGTACCAAGAGTTAAATGGAAAACCTGACCCTTCTGTCAGGCTCCTGCCCTGAGACAGAACAACCCCTGCTGATTGTATCTCCCAAACAGATAACGTGCTGCGGAGAATATTTCAGAATGCCAAGGCTCACTCTGATGAGTCAATCCGGTATGGAAGGTCATTAAAATGGTGTGGAGATGTTGTGCATATTTCAATTTAAGCTCATAAAATATGCAATGGGAATCATAAAGAGAGATGGGAAAGTCTCATGTTCACCCAGGTATTAATAATGAAAGGGCTTCCAGGGTAGCAAAAGAGAGAAAGTAAAGGGTCACAAAATGGATTAGATCTGCTACACTCTGAAAGTGTGGTGTTAGTGAGGTGATCAGCAGGTTTACTCTTTGCCACTGGCAGGGGGTCTCAAGCAAGGATGGAAAAACTTGTCCGTTTTCATTACTCTCAGTTTCTTGTTTTCCCAATCTTCACTTCAGTTCACTACATTTCTGCATCAGCTTGCACGCACACACACGAGAGAGCGAGAGAGAGAGAGAGGGAGAGAGAGAGAGAGAGAGTCATCAGCAGCATTCTAATGTGCTTTCCCCTAATAAACATATTTTGTATGCATTTTTGCCTAATATGCGTATTTTTCCCAAATATAATCCATCTGTATATGCTTTTTTCAGGAATATGTGCATTTTTATATGCACATTCTCCCAACCTATCCACCTTTGTGCACTCTTTTCGGCTGCAAGATTAGGAGACATCCACATTTTTAAGAACAGCTACATTTTGACTGGCTTATCATTTTGGGAAGTGTGAAATAGGTAGTTTCACATTAAAATTGTGGCTAAGAGAAATTTTGCATAGGAATTGCTTTTTCTAAAGCTTTTTATTTTTGGGAGGGTGGGTAACGCTGGTTGAGAACAATTTTTGTTACAATGCCTGTTTCTATTATCATAAAAGCAGTTTTAAAACATGTCTACATTCTGAGGTCAGCTAGCCAATGACATAGTTCAGTCACTGGTGCACTCAGGTTTTTTTGTGGGGACTACTGTACAACTTTTGTGATGGCTGGGGTTGATAGGAGTTGTGGTCTAAAATATCTGGATGGCACCAGGCTGACAAAACTTGACATAGCTCCATAATGTTCCTCCTGCATTCCCATTGCCCCTCCCTTTCTGACAAGGAACTAGACAAGTGCAAAACCTAGGCCTAGACCGAACAGAAAGTGATAAATCAGTTAAGTCTTTAAGCTCTAGCTGGATTAAGAATGGTGACTCCAAAACTCAGCTGTCTACTCAGATGTGTCTAGAAACTGTCAGTAGGATGGATTTCTTTCTTTCTTTCTTTCTTTCTTTCTTTCTTTCTTTCTTTCTTTCTTTCTTTCTTTCTTTCTTTCTTTTTTACAACATAGTCCACAACAACTCATACATACAAAGCCACCACCATTGACAATTTAATTATCAAAATTAAACTCCTATCCCCTTACATAAGGAAAACAAACATAATTGCCAGAAATTAGCAAAAAGAATTTGTGCTAACAAAAAAGGAATGGCAGGATAAATTATTAGATTATACTGAACTGGCCAGATTAACAGAGACAATTAGGGGACAACCAATACAAGAATTTCAAAAAGAATGGGGAAAATGCAGAGAATACTGTCAAAAGGATTTCACCTAAGGCACTGTTGGACTGGTTCCATCATTCCTCTGGCAAAGTGGTTCTGTGTGTTCTTGTACATACCATCACATTTGAGATGCTAAAATGATTGGAAGTTGCTGCCTTTCCCCATTTTCCTTCCTTGGCCGCTTGCTTCCGTTTCTGAAGTACCTTATTTATCTGAGAAATGAAGTGCTATTGATTCCTTTTCTTTGATATCTTCCCTTTAGGCTGTTATACCGGCTAGTAAAATTGGACAGGCACCAAACATGCACAGCCTTTTTCTTATAATGAAGGAAAATTGCCAATTCAGAAATATGTTATTTGTGGCTTTGGTGCTCTGTACTATCTTTTCTGGGAAGGGTGCACTATTAAAGTGACAGTTAATTAAATGCTGGTTGTTACCCCCCCCCTTTCCCCCTAGAAGCAATTTCATTTTAATTCATGGAGAGATAATAGCTGTGGTAAGATAGAACCTTTCCTGTTTATTCTGATCACGAGGATGCTAGCAACTCGTTCAGTTAGATATTGGATATGCGTGTGTTTATTTGGATTTCTAGAAAGATGGATACAATCTCGCACTGAGTAATGGCAAAATAACATAGCAGTTAGAGCTGGAGGAACCTAGTTGGACTACCTCTAAATAGGGGGAAACCCTTAACTAGTACAGAAACACAATACAGAGGGTTTTGGGGTTCACAGTAAGGTATAAGTGAGGTGCAGGGCTCATAGCCCTGGAAAATGGTAAGCAGAGTCAAATTACTTAAGTTCTGAGTGGAGCACTGCTATGATTCTTCTTTGCCTTGGCAAACGAGTTTTGATCTGCTTAACTCCCGGCACACATTTTGCCAGCTCCTTATTAACCTGTTACTTTACTACATTTTATTCTTCCAGTGCAACTCTCTTGGGTGCATTTTACACTATCATTATCGCCCCTAGAAATTAATTAGAATTAATAGTTTATTTAAGTCCACGCTGAAGGAATGAATAGCAATTAGATACTTGAAACATTTTCCTGTACAACATTTTGCTCTGTGTTTGTGCTGATTAGTAGATGAAGCAGTAGATGAGAAAATGGGAGAATGGGGTTTTGTCCAAATTTTCCTTTCACAGGACTTTGGTATTCCATTGATCAAGATATATTTTTAAAGTAGAAAATTACACAATAGATTATACTTTAGGAAATGCTTGGTGTTTGAATGATGTTTGAATAATTTGCTATTGCCAGCCATATAGTTCAGGTTGTCCAAGCCATAGAATATTTTCTTAATGAACACAAAAGTTTAGAGATATTCCATTTATGAGTTATTAAAAATGCCAATAAAAACTTCCATACATCAGTAAACTGTATCAAGACTAGTCATCATGGTTTTGCTTGCACGACTTATAAAAAACAGTCAGTGCAGAGAACTTCTGATTGGTTACTGACATAAATAAATTTTTGGGGAATTTTAGACGTGACTACATCATACTACAAACAATGCAACATAAGCACCTAAAGACTCACTTATTTCCCTTTGATTTAATATATATGCTCTTTCAGAATTGTCTTTCCAATTATTCAGGGAAAGTAAACAAAGTAAAATATGGGGCTCAGTAGGGAGACAGTTTACTTGAGCTATAAACAAACAGAACAACTCAGCAAATACTAATGAGACTTGCAGTAAGTCTCACAGAAATCAATGTAATTCAATTTGGATGGCCAGGTTGATCTCTTGGTCCAGTTAATACAGCTACAGTGGTATTTGCCAGTATAACACAGTTCTAATTCTAAGACCCTCCCCCACTGCAAAACAAATAAGAAAAATACCAATAAAAACAAGGGATGATCAAGCAACTTCCATAGCCTCCCTTGCAACTCTGCAGCCACTGTGCACTGCTGAGCCACAGTACCTAAGCAGAGAAGGCACCCAATTGAATTGTGGCATTGCTTTGCCAGAGGACAGCTGTTCTTTGTGATTTGGAGGCAATAAGCACATTTTTGGGTGATGACTACAAGTGTTATTCACATAAAGCAAGAATCAGCACACCACACATTGCTAGCCTGCTTCTGAGCATAATGCCTGAATAAAGCATATTAAAGGATAAACATGGGACGCGGGTGGTTCTGTGGGTTAAACCACAGAGCCTAGGACTTGCCAATCAGAAGGTCGGCGGTTCGAATCCCTGTGACAGGGTGAGCTCCCGTTGCTTGGTCCCTGCTCCTGCCAACCTAGCAGTTCGAAAGCAGGTCAAAGTACAAGTAGATAAATAGGTACTGCTCCGGCGGGAAGGTAAACGGCATTTCCATGTGCTGCTCTGGTTCGCCAGAAGCGGCTTACTCATGTTGGCCCCATGACCCGGAAGCTATACGTTGGCTCCCTCAGCCAATGAAGCGAGATGAGCGCCGCAACCCCAGAGTCGGCCACAACTGGACCTAATGGTCAGAGGTCCCTTTACCTTTACCTAAAGGATACACTGCACAATACCTAACAATAGGGCAGAATCCTAACAAGACAAGAATGGCAAAAGCCTAAGGCAAACAAGCAAGGCCCTACTGCTTATATCCCTTTAGTTGTACAGGGTAAGGTTAAGGTAAAGGACCCCTGGATGGTTAAGTCTAGTCAAAGGTGACTATGGGGTTGCGGCGCTCATCTCGCTTCAGGCCAAGGGAGCCAGTGTTTCTCCCCAGACAGCTTTCCAGGTCATGTGGCCAGCATGACTAAACCGCTTCTGGCGCAACAGAACACTGTGACAGAAACCAGAGCACACGGAAATGCTGTTTACCTTCCCGCCACAGCGGTACCAATTGATCCACTTGCACTGGTGTGCTTTCGAACTGCGAGGCTGACAAGATCAGGGACAGAGCAACGGGAGCTCACTCTGTCGCGGGGATTCAAACCGCCGACCTTCCGATCAGTGAAACAGTGCGACTAATGCACCTAACTTCTTTTGTTTTGCATCCTCTCAATTGTGGTGGAGATGCTGAATAGATTTTTGGGTGCATTCTTTTGGGAAGAGGTGCATTAAAAAATACAATTCTCAGGGGGCAGTATGATAAGTGCAGATCACAATTTGTGCACTGTTATAAGCCAGAAGAAAATGCTCAGAAAAGGGTGAACTTTTTGGCCTCTAAGAGATCCCCCTTGTACTACTCTTTGGGGGCTTTTCACTTTCTGAACTTCATTTTGAGTGATTTCTTTAAAGTAGTCATTTTAAATTAAATGACTACCAGTGGCAAAATTTGATTTAAATCATTGAATGTAATCAATGTTTTGATTTCTCTTTCCATCATTTTCTAAAATGATGATACATTCTCAACAAATAACATAGCCATTGAAACTTATCATTTACAAATCAATAAAGCCTCAACAGTAGATTCAGTACACCTGTCTGAACGGTGATTGCAACTCAGTAGGCGCTTCAGGTGTTCAATAAGCCTATAAATGTTTAAGATCCAGAGCGCTACTGGCAATTCACCAGCTTCAAAAATGGAATTAATATCTGCATGTCCTTAAACTAAACAGCAAACGCTGGTCCAAGGCTTATGCCCTCTGCAACTCTTTTATGCTGACAAGAGACTTCCTCAGATGCTTGTTTAACCATTAGACAGACAAACATGGGTCCAATTTAAGTCTCAGTTAACCAATCAGACTTACCTGGGCCCTAGTACTGTATTCAGTAATGCTTGTTTTGTACTGTGTTTTTTGAAAAATCAAGTTTGAATGGTTGTTTCTTTCAGCAGACTCATTTCAGTCTGACTTCAGGACTGGGTATTGTAGTGAAGCAGTCTTGGTTACCCTGATTACGGTAGCTTTATTGGGAGAGAGATGGGGGAGTACTAAGCCATTAATTCTCTTTGACCTCTCTGTGGCTTTTGATACCATTGACCATGGTACTGTATCTTCCTGGAACAACTCTGTGTTGGACATTAGACGCACTGGATAGCAGTGGCTCTGCTCCCAGCTGCAGGATTGTTACACTGAGAAGACCTATGCCATCTATCCTCTGCAGCTTCTCAGGGATTCACTTTGTCTCCCATGCTGTTTAACATTTATATGATGTTTTTGGGAACTAGTTTTATTATACAGTTTCATATTTTCTTGCTGTAAAACACTTTGATATATTTTTATGACATAGAAATGTATCTGTTTCCAAAAAAAATAATACTCATAAGTATCTCTGAATATAATAGGAATGAAGTAGGAGTGCATGGCTTGAGAATGCAATCCTGTCTACACATACTTTGAAGTTTCCTTAACATATAGAATTGGGCCATGTGTGACAGCTTTTAGCATTCTAGATTCAAATTGTGGTGCACATTATTAGAAATAAAGCAACTGTTATTAGGCAATATACACTAAACCGCTAAATAAAAGCAAGGTGTTATAAGTGAAAAACGCAAACGTAAGTAAGATTTTTTAAAAAATCAGTATTTCTAATTAAAGTTGGAAATAAATCCTTTGCTATGACTACTTTAACTGTGTTATGCTTTGTAGATAGTAGAAAATGATGTGTTTGGGGCCTAATAAACCGTTCTGTAGTCTTCTGCACTCTCCTTTGCTCTCTAATTTGCTCTGCAGTCACATTGCTTATTTGCAAATGCAGCTGCTGCTGTCATATTTAATGTAATCATGGAAGGAAATTAGTATTACAGCAAGCAAGCTTGCTTCTTCTTCCTGGGAACCTGTTTTCCTAATAGCTCCATGTTGTTGCTTGAATCAAAGGACATTTATTCTGTCTCACCTTTCCACATTTTGATGGTGTGCATTAAGCAATGGCATATGCAGTGCTGCTAATTCTTGTGCAAAATGGCAAATGTTTGCAATGGCGAAACAAAATAAAAAAAATTCCTTCCAGTAGCACCTTAGAGAATGTGGCGTTTGCCTCCTAGGAAGCGTCATAAGGAAAGGGTTAAAATGGTTGTGATGTGATTGGCCAGTGAGAATGCAAGGGGGGAGTAAAAGTTAGAGTGGGAGGTTTTGAGTCAGTTGAGTTTTGGGAGTTGAGAGTTGAGTTTTGGGAGTTGGAGAAGGAAGAGGGAGGAATAGGCAGTGAGTTGGTTGAGTTGTATTGTATTGTGAGAGAGTGAGAGGAATTGTTAGGTTGAGTCAGATAGATAGTTGGAATAATCAGTTTGGAGTTGTTAGGAACTAAGATTAAGAAACTGACAAGAGAAAAATAAACTGAAACCATACGCTTGTTCCTGCATTTAAAAATAAACTTGATTATTTGTTAATGTTAGCAACTGTCTGGACTCCGTCTGTCCCCGTGAGAAGCAGGGTGGTGGCAGCGAAGAAAGCAATCACAGTGGTGGCACAGGGTCAATAGACCGTCAAACGTCCGGGGGCCCTGTGTGATCACCACAGAGACCAACTAAGTTTGTTATTGGTATGAGCTTTCGTGTGCTTGCACACTTCTTCAGATACCGTTTTCTGTAAGAAACTTTTTATGAACACCAGTGATGTTGTTGTATGTGCTTGAGAACTCAGAAGGCACAATATCATCATAGTGCAATTGCTGTGTGTCTGTAAGTTCCTTCATGGGTATATCATTTTTATGATTTTGACTTTGGGCAATCTAGAAGCCATTTTGGAAAGTAAGCAGTAAAAATTAATGGGTTTGTGGATTTTACCTTAAGTTGGCTTTGGTGGCCAGAAGTAACAAGCAATTGTCCTGCCATGCAGCAGTGACTCAACTGGAGGGAGGTCAGGGAAGCAGTACAGCCTCACTGTACCATCTGCTACTGGACAGACTCTTTGTCCAGCTCTTCAGACAGTGGCAGAGCAACCTTCGTTTTTGACAAGCTCATCCTCCTTCTCTGACTCCATGACAATGGCAACAAATGCCACCAACAGCCTCATGAAGTGCTACTGTAGAGAAAATTGTGCTGATCAAGCTTTACTTCAGTCCCATCTACCCACTTGGAAAAGGCTAAGTTGGAAGAAAAAAGACAGTAGATGAAACATCTGTATAATATTTAAGGGGAGGGCATTCCAAAGGGTAGGTGCCAAAGTATTAAAAGCCTGACTCCTGTATTATGTGGAACAGGTAAGCCCTTACCTGCAGAGCACAGGGATCAATTGAGTATATAACGGGGGGATGATCTTTTAAGTATCCTGGTCCCAAGCTGTACAGGCCTTAGACACTAAAATCAGCACATTGAATTTAGCCTAGCAGTTACTGATTGCCTCACTGAGGTATTCCTGATAAGCTCCAACAAATCTTAGTTCCGCATCTCAAGTTATAATTTAAGAACATTGTCTCTGTTTGTCGATGGTCCTACCATTTTCTTTGCTTTCTGTACCTAAAGTACTTGCAGATCTTCTTATTAAGTTTAGCCTTCTTTAATAGCTCAAAAATTTGTAAATTTGCCTTTTGGATTACAGTCATACCTCAGGTTGAATATGCTTCATGTTGAGCACATTCGAGTTGCACTCCGCGGCAACCCGGAAATAACAGAGCGCGTTCCTTCCGGGTTTTGCCGCTCGTGCATGCACAGAAGCTCAAAATGACATCACACGCATGCGCAGAAGCGGCGAAAAGCGACACACGCGCAGACGTGCCGTCTCTAGTTACATTAGCTTCTGGATGTGAACGGGGCTCCGGAACAGATTGCATTCGCATCCCGAGGTACTACTGTATATTCATACACATTCTGTTATTCCCAGGAATAAAGATTAGATCTTGCCTGCAATTTCCTGTATGCTTTCCTGGTCTAGCTGTCAGGATGCTGAGAGGGCCCTCATTCATGTACTTTTGCCTTTGGGGAATTATCACTTTGTGCGGGGTTCCATTTCCTTCATGGATCACTGCCTTGTCGTGGTGAAGGGGCTTGAATAACTCAGAGGAGCTATGAGCTAAGCCGTGCAGGGCCACCCAAAAAGGACAGGTCATAGTGGAGAGTTTTTTTTTTTTTTTTTTAATAAAATTTTTATTGGTTTTACAAAGTTTTTACGAAACAAACAAACACTTAAAAAGACAGACATACACGTATAATTTCAAACATATTTTCATAAACCTCTTTTCTTGGACTTCCCCATACCCCTCCTTTCTGCATCCCAAAGTCCAAAATCTCACAGCAACTCCCAACTGTTACTTTCCAACTTCTGTCATCTTAGTCCTCTTTATATTCTGGCCTTATATCACTGTACCCCTTTGTTCCTAAAAACCATAACATTTTAACATTCATTAAGTTTATAGTAGTCCTTAAGATAACTTTTAAATTTCCTCCATTCTTCTTCCACCGTCTCTTTTCGTTGGTCGCGGATTCTGCCTGTCATCTCAGCCAATGTCATATAGTCCATCACTTTCATCTGCCATTCTTCCAGAGTGGGTAGATCTTGTGTCTTCCAGTACTTTGCGATAAGTATTCTTGCTGCTGTTGTAGCGTACATAAAAAAAGTTCTATCCTTCTTTGACACCAATTGGCCGACCATGCCCAAGAGAAAGGCCTCTGGTTTTTTTAGGAAAGGTACATTTAAGTACCTTTTTCATTTCATTATAGATCATTTCCCAGAAGGCCTTAATCTTCGGGCATGTCCACCAAAGGTGGTAGAAGGTACCTTCAGTCTCTTTACATTTCCAACATTTGTTGTCGGGCAAGTGATAAATTTTTGCCAGCTTGACTGGAGTCATGTACCACCTATAGACCATTTTCATAATGTTTTCCTTTAAGGCATTACATGCCGTAAATTTAATACCGGTGTTCCATAACCATTCCCAGTCAGCTGACATAATGTTATGTCCAACATCCTGTGCCCACTTAATCATAGCCGATTTGACTGTTTCATCTTGTGTACTCCATTTCAGCAACAAGTTATACATTCTAGATAAATTCTTAGTATTGGGTTCTAACAGTTCGGTTTCTAGTTTTGATTTTTCCACCTGGAAACCAATTTTCCTGTCCTGTTTGTAAAATTCCATTATTTGACGGTATTGAACCAATTTTGTACTTTATGTTTCAATTTCTCATGACTTTGTAGTTTGAACTTATCTCCATCCTGTTCTAAAATTTCCCAATACTTCGGCCATCCGACCTCCATATTGAGTTTCTTCACTGCTTTAGCCTCCACTGGTGACACCCATCTAGGGGTTTTGTTTTCCAATAGATCTTTATATCTTATCCAAACATTAATTAATGCTTTTCTAACAATGTGGTTTTTAAAGGCACTATTAACTTTGTCATACCATAGATATGCATGCCAACCAAAAGCATTGTTAAAACCTTCCAGATCCAAAATGTCCGTGTTCTCGAGGAGCATCCATTCTTTCAGCCAGCAGAAAGCTGCTGCCTCATAATACAATTTTAAGTCCGGCAGGGCAAAACCCCCTCTTTCCTTAGCATCTATCAATATTTTAAATTTGATTCTGGGCTTTTTGCCCTGCCAGACAAATTTCGAGATGTCTTTCTGCCACCTCTTGAAACATTCCATCTTGTCAAGAATCTGTAAGGTCTGAAATAGAAATAGCATTCTAGGCAAAACATTCATTTTGATCACAGCGATTCGGCCTAACATTGACAATTTCAAATTTGACCATATTTCAAGATCTTTTTTAATTTCTGACCAACATTTTTCATAATTGTCCTTGTACAAATTCACATTTTTAGATGTTAAGTAAACCCCTAGGTATTTCACCTTCTTGACCACTGTCAACCCTGTCTCCTCTTGGAATTTCTCCTTTTCCATATCTGTTAGGTTTTTCCCTAAAACTTTAGTTTTTTGTTTGTTCAACTTAAATCCAGCTACCTGGCCAAACTGTTGTATTATTTCTAAGACCTTTTTCGTACTAGTGTTTGGCTCTTGCAAAGTTAATACTAGGTCATCTGCAAACGCTCTTAACTTGTAATGTTTAGCTCCGACCTGCACTCCTTTAACCTGCTGGTCATTCCTTATCATATTCAGCAACACCTCCAGAACTGAAATAAAAAGTAATGGGGAAATTGGGCACCCCTGTCTTGTTCCTTTTTCTATCTTAAGTTCCTCAGTCACTACATTGTTCACAATCAATTTAGCTTTTTGTTCAGAATATATTGCAGCCATACCACTTTCAAAACCTTGACCTACCCCCATCCCATGAAGATTCTTTTTCATAAAACTCCAAGAGATATTGTCGAAGGCTTTCTCTGCGTCAACAAAAATCAATACTGCTTTAGTGTTTATATTCACCTCTAGCTTTTCCAGAATGTCTATTACATTCCTTACATTGTCTGCCAGGTGTCTTTTAGGGAGAAAGCCTGCTTGGTCCTTATGAATCTTCTCCATCAACACTCTTTTAAATCTTTTTGCCAAAATGTCTGCAAAGATTTTGTAATCCACATTAAGTAATGATATTGGGCGGTAGTTCTTAAGTTGGGTCTTTTCAGTCTCTGACTTTGGTATGAGTGAAATATATGCTTCTTTCCACGATTCAGGTGCTTTTTTTCCCTCAAGTATCTCGTTACAAACTTCCTTTAGTGGTTGAGTCAGCCATTCCTTCAGCGATTTGTAGTATCTAGAAGTCAGTCCATCTGGTCCTGGAGATTTGCCCAGTTGCATATTCTGAATGGCAGCCTCTATCTCTTGTTCTGAGATTCTCTGGTTCAAATCCATCTTGCTTTGATGAGAGATTTTTTGTAATCCATATTTATCGAGGAATTTGTCTATGTCTTCTTCATTTTGCGGGCCTTGGGTGTAAAGTTTTTTAAAGTAACTCAGGAAACAGTTTCTGATTTCATTGGTTCCGTTTCATAGAATCATAGAATTGGAAGGGACCACCAGGGCCATCTAGTCCAACCCCCTGCAAGGCAGGAATCTTTTGCCCAATGTGGGGCTTGAACCCACAACCCTGATATGAAAAGCCTCATAATCTACCAACTGAGCCGTCCCAGTTCATATTTTCCCGTCCACCTCTAGGCTTGTAACTGTGTTTAATTTCTGCCTTTTCTTCAATTGCCATGCCAGAAGTTTGCCACATTTATTTGCTGATTCAAAGGTCTTTTGCTTCATTTGTTTTATCTTCCATTCAATCTCTTGGTTCATCAATTCCATGTATTGTGTTTGATATAACTTAATCTCTCTTAAAATCTCCTGGGACTTTGGTTTTGTTCTTAGTTTTGTCTCACCTTCCTTTATCTTTTCCAAAATCTTTTCTTTTTTCTCAGCTTGCTTTTTCCTCTTTATTGAATTTTGCTGAATCAAGAATCCTCTCATCACCGCTTTACTTGCGTCCCAGATCACTCTTTTCTCCACTTCGGCCCTCATATTTATTTCGAAATAATCTTTTAAAGTCTTCTGGGCCTTCGTGAGGATTTCCTTGTCTCGAAAGAGGGTGTCATTCATTCTCCATCTGAATTGACCAGTTATTGTAAGTTTCATCTCCATCTTCACGGTGTTATGGTCGGAGCAAGTTTTTGGGCAGATTTCCACTTTCTTAATCTTTGGAGCCATACCACTAGTAATCCAGATTTGATCAATTCTGGTCCAGGTCATCATTGCTTGGGAGAAAAAGGTTCCCTCTCTCTCCAGAGGGTTCCTTGTTCTCCAAATATCTATCAAGTCCATGTTTTCGGTCATTTCAAAAAAAGTCTTAGGGAGTCTCCCTTCTTTGGTAACTGTTAGTCTTTGTGCCTTGTCCATATTAGTGGAGACCACGCCATTCATGTCTCCCATGATTATCATATTGTAATCCAGATAGTCCGTCAAGGTTTCATGAAGTCTCTTAAAGAAGTCAGATTTGCCTTCATTTGGTGCATAAATTCCAACAACTAAGAATTTTTCTCCTTGTACTTGTATCTCCACAGCCAGATATCTCCCTTGATCATCTTTGAATATCATTTTTGGAGCCCATTTCTCCTTCACATATATTACAACTCCTCTCTTCTTAACTTTGTCTGATGAAATAAATTCTTGTCCTAGCCTTTTATTTATAAGTAATCTCCTGTGGGCTCTGGTTATGTGAGTTTCTTGTAGGCATATCAAGTCCAGTTGTTCTCTATTCAATATATGAAATACTTGTCTTCTCTTCAAAGGCCCATTGAGCCCATTACAATTCCAACTAAGGAATTGCAGAGCCATCTTGCTATTTTCCTGAGGCTCCTCCAACAGCTCCAAGTTGTTGCTCTTCTTCTGATGGTGGTGGTTTTTGTCCAATCGAGAGATTCAGGATATCCAGTGCTCTCCTCTGTTCTGCAAGTACGTCCACAGTCCCCTTCTGTAGGTCCTCCTGGTATCTTGCCAAAAATTTGTCTTTATCTTGAATTGTCTTTATTTTCACCTTCTTTGCCTTGTAGTCAAATGACAGTCCTTGTGGGAATTCCCACCTAAAGCGGATAGAATTTTTCTTTAACAAGAGAGCCAAATCGTTGTAGAAATTTCTTAAATCCAAAATATATTTTGGGATGTCCTTAAATATCTGTGCAGCTGAGTTACCAATTTGGAGAGCCTTTTCAAAATGTAGTCCTAATATTTTGTCTCTTTCCTCCTTAGATCTAAATGTGATCAGGCAGTCCCTCGGAGTCTTTCTATCCTGCTTCTTACCCAGTCTAAAAGCTGTTGTAATTTTGAACTCGTCTTCCTCCAGATCCCAGCAGTCCGAAAACTCCCGTGTCAAGTATTCCGCAAGGTTATCTCTCTCGTTCTCCGGAATCGATCTTAATTTCAAATTTCTCTCTTTTCTCTGTAACTCCCACAAGGCCAAAGTTGCGTCGTGTTCATAAACCTTCTTAGCAATCGGCTCTAATTTCTCTTGCATTTCTCCAGCAGTAGCTTTGGCATCTTCGGCAATTTTACGCGTGGTGGCGTTTTCCTCTACAAGTTTATTTATAGATTCTGTATTCTGGTTTAACCTTAATGATATTTCTGATAATTTTTGTGTATTTTCTGAAGTCTGTTTTGTCAAAGACTCCAGAGTTTGGTTTATCTTAAGCAGAGCATCTGTCACAGCTTCCATAGAAGCAGCTGCTCCCTTTTCTTGTTCTGTTATTCCTGCTGGTCCTGCAGTAGCAGCTGAGATTGAGCCTCTTTTCTTTGGTTGCTGTTGCAGCTGTTGTTGTTGCTGTTGTTGCCTGATTTTGGCTCTTGTAACTATCTCTTCTTGTGAGCCACTCATGTCAAGGTCAATTCCCACGGGAACTATTTCCCGTTGGAAAATTCCACTGTCCTAAGCCGTGCCAAGGTTTACTTTACCCTCTAGGGGGAGCAAGTCAAAATGGCCATAAAGCAAATTATCCAAGTACAAAAGCAAAAGAGAATGTCCAAAGATGTAAAAAAAAAAGAGAGAGATTAGCACAGTCAAAGTCAGTATTATTGAAAACTGTAACTGCAAGTTGCCACAGTTACCCAATTTACACTGTTTCTTCTTGTAGTATAATGTAACCAGTCACTAAGTAAACTTTGTATCACAGTCTCACTTTGCAGGGAGAAATCAGTTCAGTGTCCTGTTGTTCTGAAAGGCAGACCGTTCCGTACTTTCAATAGATGAGACGGCAGAGGATTTTACTTCAAATAAATCATGCAGTTATTAGAGTCTCATTCACCTCCCCTCTGCCCTGCCAGCTAGAGGGGAGATCTAAAGTCTCAATGTCCGGTTTAGTTAATTAAAAAGCGGGTTTCAACGGATGCAAGTTTAGAGTTCCGTTGCTTTCACTTTCATGCAGTCGGGGGGAGGCAGACTTCCTTGATTTAATCTCCCCGCTTTTAGCTCAATTTTCAAGATTTAAAGAGTCCCAATTGCTTTTCAATTCTTACTCACGGGAAATCAGTCCAAATTTTCTTTTCAGGAAGGAATCGGCGCTCTCCGCTTATGGCGACGCGGCTTCACTTCGCAGGCTGGGTAGCGACTCTCAGCACCGCGCTCAATCCCGATGTCGATCCGTAGCCTTTAAAAAGGCTCTTTCACGGTACCGGGGGGCGCAAAGGTGCCCACCGAGTCTCCTTGTTCTCAGGCTTCAGCGCCTGAGATTTTAGGGGTCCCCCGCTCGCCGTAGCGGGTAAGACCCGAACTTGCGAAGCAGTCCTTCTCCGGAGCTCGGAGGTAGGACCGCCATTAAGCGCTGGCACCGACCGGAAGTCCTCCATAGTGGAGAGTTTTGACTACTTTGGCCACCTCATGAGAAGAGAAGACTCCCTGGAAAAGACCCTGATGTTGAGAAAGATTGAGGGCACAAGGAGAAGGGGACGACAGAGGACGAGTTGGTTGGACAGTGTTCTCGAAGCTACTAACATGAGTTTGACCAAACTGCGGGTGGCAGTGGAAGACAGGAGTGCCTGGTGTGCTCTGGGTCCATGGGGTCACGAAGAGTCGGACACGACTAAACGAGGAGTAGGGGAGGGGTTCCATTTAGGTCCTCTCACTTGTATCTTTTGAGGCCTTCAGCCAGAGATTGACAAAATTGTCTCCAGGAGGAGGCTCTCAAAATTCAAATAGACTACAGATGTACAGAACAGGAAAGGGTATGTCTTTGTGATTTGATTTGATTTTTGTTGTTGTGGGGAGCAGATTTTGATAAATGTGGTCAGCATTTCACTTGGTAGGGCTAAGCCCTGATTTCCCCAAAGGGCCAGCCCCCACTTCTAGTAATAATGAACATAAAAAGATTTATATTCCTTTCCTCCACGTGGGAACAAAATAAGGCACAGAAAAAAGGCAAAGTACAAAGAGATTCTTGAATAAAAGTTTTTCAAATTATGTCTCAAATGCTTTTCTTGCCCTTTTGTGCAGAATGCAATAATTATTGAGGAAAAATATGGCTTTCATGCAATGTCTCAGTTGACATTACACATACGATAAAGTCTATACCTGTTAACAAAAAAATACATCTTTTACCAAATTTCATATCTTAGTTGCTTAAATTTGTAGCTGTAAGCTGAGAGCGTGTGCCACATTTTTGTCTAAAGAACATGAAAATATGCTGTGCAACTTACCAAATACCATTCCTTCTACAAAGGTAAGAGGAATGGCTT
This sequence comes from Podarcis liolepis, assembly GCF_965112155.1. Taxonomy (NCBI): domain Eukaryota; kingdom Metazoa; phylum Chordata; class Lepidosauria; order Squamata; family Lacertidae; genus Podarcis; species Podarcis liolepis. Next base: position 59,608,373 of record NC_139555.1, on the reverse strand, counting down.
CCATTAAAAACAAAATTATTGAGTGTGCTGATCTAAGGTGCTTGGTAGCTAGCATCCCCAGCTTTCCATATAAAAATTAAAGCCCAGTAGTTCTGCTGAGTTCTCCGATCCAGAAGTTGCAGATACCATCTGCCTGAATTTATAACTGCTGTAACACAATATAGCTCACCAGTGCTATTTTTTTTAGAAAAAGAGGTGCTGGAACGCACCATGAATGCCTCCCTTGTTCACTTATAATGGCAATGGTGAGAGGTGCCAGAACTGAGTTCTGGCTGAAAAAACCCCTGTATTTCACCATAACGGGGAAGACACCACATGACTTGTGTGCCTGCTTAATGCGCTGACCAGGGTGCTGCTGACTGTTGGTGGGCAACTGCAAGGCTCCTTCTCTCCTTTTCCCTCATTCTTTATCTTGAAACTGGATATAAATGAGACAACCCTTCAAAACGCAGGTGTGTCCTCTGTAAAGCAGGACATCTCTTGTTGGGTGACTTCTTAACTGTAGCATCCTCTCTCACAGGCTCCTTTTTAAATAATGCCTTTCTGTGATGGCCTGGGATTCAGATTCAGAGGCTGAACCTGAGGAATCCCACAGGAGTCCCCGCCTCCAGAGCCAGCTGAGCCAGGGCTGGGGCCTGAGCCTGAAGGGTCCTCACCTGTGCTGGATCCTCAGGTGCAGGCACCAGCTGAGTCTGCTCTGGCCCCTGAGGTGATGGAGGTCCCATTGCCTGCAGGTGCTCCACTCTCAGCCCCGTCAGGGGAAGAGGAGGTTGCCTTTGTGTCCGGTAACCCTCCAGCCTCTCCTGAGCTACAGAGGCTCAGGGCAGAGAGGTGGAGGGAACTAAGTTCCTGCAGGAGGAGTGCTCACCTCCAGGCCAGGAGAGGCGAGTCACCTGTGGACCGGGGCCGCCCTATGCCTCGGGGCAGTCCCAGGTTGCGGGAGCAATGTTGTTGCTAGCCTGTTCCTGCCTGCACCCTGTCCTGCTCTTCTGCCAGAGTTCCTGACCCCACCTGACTCCACACCTTGGACCCAGCTACATCTTCGACGGACAGCCTCCATACCGCACCATTGACCTCGGACTGGACTCGGACCTCGCCTCTCGGTTAGCCCCCGGGACCAGCACACTTTCATTGCATCTGCCGTATGAACCTACCTGGACCCTGCAGTCACCATCTAAGTCTCTGCTTCGTGTGCTCCCTCCACGACAGGTTTGGAGGATGGCAGCACAAGAACATGCCTTTTCTGTGGTGGCTCCATGCTTGTGGAATGCTCTCCCCGGGGAGACTTGCCTGGCACCTATACTACATGTTTTTGCCAGGCATTTCTCTCTCTCTATAAACAGGCTTTGGGCTGATCAAACAATCTATGGCCTTTTAAATGTGTTTGTCAGGGGTGGGGTTATTGGTTTTTGTTGTTGTTATGTTAGGTATTTTCCACTACTCTATTCCGAACTTAAAAATGGAAAGTGCAATGCTGGTGGTCAACAAAAGAGGTTTAAAGACTGTCTCAAGGCAAATCTTTAAAAATGTAGTATAAACACTGACAACTGGGAAGCACTGGCCTGCAAGCACTCCAGTTGGAGAACAGCTTTTACCAAAGGTGTCATGGGCTTTGAAGACACTCGAACTCAGGACGCAAGGGAGAAATGTGCTAAGAGGAAGGCACGCTTGGCAAACACTCACCATGATCAACTCCCACCTGGAAACCAATATCTCCACTGTGGAAGGACTTGTGGATCCAGAATTGGCCTCCACAGTTAAAACTGTGTTTATAGAAGACAATCTTACTCGGCTATGAGTGATCTCCAAAGAAGAAGAAATTTAATTAATAACAATAAATAATAGACAGAATACTCTGCATGCATATTTTCAACAAGGGTGTCAGTTATGCTTTTTTTAAAAATGTGTCAGTTATGCAGAGGTAGCCTATGATTCAAGGTGAGGACTTTCTGTGTAGGAGGTCAGACTTCCCCTTATATTCCTAAGAGTATTATTTGGGTCACCTTGTCTTTATGCTTCACACTACAGCTCTTTAGTTCACAGTTGCTTGTTCATAGCTGGCTGATCGTGTGACATATACTTCTTGAATGACAAACCCTGTGATGCTGAGAGCCCTCATCTTGTTCTCAAAATAGCCTGGTCCCTCTTATCACTGGACTTGGTGTGCAAAGACAGGACACTGTCAAAGGATAGTCTTTATGAAGATACTGAGATTTGGGGTTATGAAAACAGAAAAGCTATCATTGAAAGTGGGGAAGAAATATGATTAAAATGGTATAAGATTGTGACTGGTGATGATAATTTTTCCTGTTAATTAAAAAACACACACAGCAAAAATAGCATTTAACAGCTTCTGACCTTAATATCTAGCACAGGGTTTGCCAACATTTTGGAGCCTGGGGACACATTTGAAATTTTGAGAAAGCACCATGGGCAGCAGTCACAAAATTGCTGCTGTGGCGGCATGTGGCATAAGACAAAATGGCTGCCACATCTAAAAGTGCAGAAAAAGCCAGGCCCAGAAAATTGTGGGACATACCACTGTCACTGGGGAAGAGGCAGCCACGACCATGCTTACTCACAGAAAGAAGCTCTATTCACTTTTCGTATTTTCAGAATAGAAAGTAAACTTTTGGGATCCAACGAAATGGGGTATGTAGGAGAGGCCAAGCCAATGTAAACAGCAATGGCGTAAGAAAAACAAACAGTAGGATTTTTGCTGAAACTTTTTGTGGGTGTCATAGAAGGTACTGGCCAGATACACAGGCACTAGCTTATTTTTTCAAGAAAATGAAAACTACCAGGAAGTAAAGCACACAAAATACAATGTGAGAGTCACTGCCCCAAATGTTTTGAAATCCATTTGGAAAAATGAGTCTAGAAAGGATTAGATCATTTCATGCATGGAAGGTCAGTCAGTGACTCTAAGAGACAGACATTCTGATCCCATGCTTGACATCTATCTCATTCCCAATGGGAATTAAGCAGCTCAAAATTATTGCAGTTGTGAACTACAATTTTTCGTCATATAATGGTCCTCTCACTGAGCATATGTAATTGGTCACTAACTTTGAAAGAAAGGCTTTATTGCCATATGAATGGATAAAGATGGCTCATTTTGAAACTGATTTCCCCACAGCTGGGAATGAAATACTCAAAGGTATATCCGCCTTGTAAATTTCACATCATGTTGCTGTGATGGTATCTACTTAGCAGCTTTGGAGGAACATCCCCATTTCATGCCAGTCCACTAATACAGTGGTACCTCGGGTTACATATGCTTCAGGTTACATACCTTTTAGGTTACAGACTCCGCTAACCCAGAAATATTACCTCAGGTTAAGAACTTTGCTTCAGGATAGAACAGAAATAGTGCAGCGGCTGTGCGGCCGCAGCAGGAGGCCCCATTAGCTAAAGTGGTACCTCAGATTAAGAACAGTTTCAGGTTAAGAACGGACCTCCGGAACGAATTAAGTTCTTAACCTGAGGTACCACTGTATTTGGAGTGAATATTAGAATATGTTTCAGTGTAGATGACTTCCATTCTTCTTTTGTAGTGCCATGCTTGATTCTTTTTCCAGGTGCTGACAAACTCTAATTTTCATCATCCCTAGGCAACAAGACTAATTTTCATGAATTATGGGCATTATAATTCAGGAATATCTAGAGGACCACCAAGCTATACTATACTATACTATACTATACTATACTATACTATACTATACTATACTATACTATACTGTGGTACCTTGGGTTACATATGCTTCAGGTTACAGGTGCTTCAGGTTACAGACTCCGCTATCCCAGAAATAGTACCTCGGGTTAAGAACTTTGCTTCAGGATGAGAACAGAAATCGTGCTCTGGCAGAGCGGCAGCAGCAGGAGGCCCCATTAGCTAAAGTGGTGCTTCAGGTTAAGAACAGTTTCAGGTTAAGAACGGACCTCCGGAACGAAATAATTACTTAACCCGAGGTACCACTGTACTGTACTGTACTATACTATACTATACTATACTATACTATACTATACTATACTACACTATACTTCAGCTTGGCTTTTTATGCACAAAGGGAGGAATTCAACATTCTGTTGTTCCATTCGTTCCATCCACACAAGCATTTCCACTTGCCGAACGCTCTTCTTTCCCAACATGCTGCTATGGGAGTTATCTAGATTTTTTTGGCGGCGGGGGGGGGGGGGGAGGAGGGAAAGTCCCATTGTGTTGACATGTTTTAGTATTTTACTGTTAAATTATCTTTTAAATTTTTAACCACTTGTTTTTAACTGTTTTAACTGCTAATTTTAATATTTCTTGTACACACCTTAGAAGTTTTATTACAATCAAGCAATATATACATGTTGTTAAATAAAATAAATAAATATTCTTGATGTAAGTCGCGAAGCCTACATGTTTAAAAACTATATTCCTTACCAAACAGTTGGTCGAGGACATTGATTTCTTTATTTAGAAGTTTTGGCATATTATGCTGTCCCTGAGGAGAAGTCAGTTCTATCTGGGTTCAGCTACCCACGAGGAAAAAAATCTATCCAGGGAGAATACAAAACCACTTGCGTGCAGATATCCCTTAAAGAAAGAGGTGTTTTGCTCATGTTTACTTTCCCTGTGTGCTCTCCCAGGGCTGTGATCATGTGAAAAATATCACGTGAGTCTTTAAAATGCATTCGTATTAAAAGAAAGTGCTACACCTAGCAATTTGGTCAAAATATAGCCACTAATGGGAGGCAGAACAAAGCAAATCATAGGATTGTACAGTTGGAAGGGACCCTGAGGGTCATCTAGTCCATATTACATTTATTACATGCCAAATTAACTAATTATCTGGCTTACAGTTACGATAACATGCCATATAATTTGCACAAACCGCATTTAGCAGGAACCATGTCAGAGCCCAACTGGATGCATTTAAATGTCTTTTAAATGAATGAAGAACAGCAGCTTTGGTTTGGGGAAACCAAGATGGGAACCATGAAGTGCAGGGGAAGGGGTTGAACACCCCTCCCCCCTCCCCTGATGTTGTGGTACTGATCAGTTGTAACTGTAAGCCTTTTGTGATTGGGCTTCCAGATATTATCCTAGCATTCACAGAGTATGAAAAAAAATGTATTTTACATAAATGGCAAAACATAGAAGAAATTCCTAGGAAAGTCAGGTGGCCAGAATAATATAGCTTTGCCTTACTTATGGTATACTTTAATTGGATAAGATACTGACTACATAAAAGACAAAAAAAGAGCTTTTGTGCATCTAAGTTTGCTTGAATTCTGCCTCTCTCCCAATAAAACTAGGGAAAATAAATTAAGATGGGTTTTGTCTGGAGTCTGTTTTTCCTCTATCACACAGTCAGTGATGTTTAAATTCTCTTCTTTGCTACTATTTTTAACCAGACATGCAACCACAGATTATCCAGATTTGATTCTGCTGATTAAATTCAAGAAAACAGACTTGTGTACATTTTGATCCATTTTCAGGGAAGACTGATGAATTGTGCTAACAACTATTGTTCTGTTGTAGTGAATAAGAACCCCCTGCACAAGAGTGAATATAGAAAACAGTGTCCACAGAAGAAAAAGAAGAGTCAATCTTCCTAAGTATATCTATAGCAGGCTGTGTTAGTCCATTGTAGCAAAAGCAATAACAAGGAGTCTGTGGCATTTTAATGACTAATACCATCCAAACCATGCCTACTCAGAAGTAAGTCCTATTGAATTCAATGGGACTTATTCCCAAGTAAGTGGCATTAGGATTACAGCCCAACACATTTATAATGGCATAAGCGTCAATGGACATAAGAGTTTATAGGATCATGTCAACAAGACATATGTTAAACCACCTGGCGGGTTGAATACTGCTTTGCCTGTGATAAAATTCCTGGAATAATATATATGCAAAACCAAGTCCTCCACTGTTCATTTCTGGTTTAGATGCAGACTATAATTCTACCAATTGGCTTCACCTCATTTAACACATTTTTATACTTTATTTATTTTGCTGTGTGCTATTTTGTCATGAGGAAATATAGTCAGTCCTTTACATGCAGTGAGTGCAACTCTGTATGCGTGGAATCACTGCCAATACGTATGGGGCATGTTGGCAGAAAATGTCCACTCACAGAGCAGTGTGTGCACGTGCAAAGTGGTAGGAATAATTGAGGAATTGGATCTTTGTGAATTCCAATATGAGCAGAACTTTTGGACCAATGTGCTTGTTGGAACTGAGCTCTTCCTAAATGTTCTGATATAGTGCTTGGCTGAAGAAAAAGCTTTGCTTCAACATGCATTTTAAAATGGGTATTTTCAGATATCATACTGTATGTTTAGAAAAGCAATGGTTTTGTTTGTTTTGGAGGGGCACGTGTATTTAAATGTGAGTTCCCATGCAGATTCTATCCCCACCACCCATGCAGATTAATGTGGAAATGAGATGGAATGAAAGTGAGTGAACACAAATGGAAGTGACTTACACATGTGCGAATGCTGTTGCAGTCATGTCCCGCTTGCACGCTTTGCATAGTCATCTGGTTGGCCGCTGTGAGGACTCGATGAGCCATAGGCCTGATTCGGCAATCCCTTCCTGTGTTCTTGTGTGACTTCAACCAGAGATAGACCCATTTGCCCAGGGGATTCCACCGAGAAATTGTGCCCACCATCGCTAGCTATGACTCTATGCCCCTAAATTCCATCTGTGTTGTTTGGTAGTATGAGAAGTTGCAAGATGTAATAACTTCTTACACTGCAATGTGATTAACACTAAGAAAAAAATGATGCAAGGTCAGCATGCTTTTAAACATCACGAAAGCTTTTTTTATATCTTTGGAATGAGAGGGAGACAACATAAATGAATTAGCCTTTCATGTTATCCATGGTGTGTGTGCATAGCCGAGATGACATCAAAGTAATTACTTCAAGCATAATGGGCCATTTTATTCCACTGCTTACTTTCTTTACAACTACTTTGAAAATTAATATTGCCCCGCTGACTTCAAAACCACATAAATTTGACCAGCAGTCTGCTTCATTTCTTTCCAGAAGCCCAGAACAGGAGTCAGAATGACAGCTAGCAAAGCTAGTTGTGATTTCAGTCTGGTGACCATAGTAATAGGTTGGCTGAAGAAGCCATTTCCTCTATAGTAGGGGTGAGGAAGCATTTTGTAAATCTGAGGGCTGCATCCTCTTGTGAGGAAACTTTGGGGCACCGTATTCCTGTGGGTGAGCAGGGTCAGAGGTATAAGTGAGTGGAACAATGGATGTGACTCTTAGCCATGCAAAAGTCAGAGGTTTCTCTACTCTTCCCCCCACCTGCACCTCATCATTTCCTGAACTTGTGAACTTGTTTCCTATGACCTTGCAAGACTGCTCCCAGATGTTGTGCACAATAAAATGAAATTCACTATTTAGATTCTGTCCCAGGCATGGAGATTGGAACTCCACTCCACTTCCCACCAAGCTGCCCCATCCCCACAATGGCAGCCTGGGGAAAGAATTCATGTTAATCTCTGCCCATAGTCAATATGGCAGCAGCTGTGTTGCCATGGCAGTAGGGACTTGGCGATGGCATCTCTGGTGACTGGTTTACTGCAGCTGTTTTGGGAGGGAGGCTACAGACTTAAAGAAGCTGCTGGCCTCTCTCTCTGTTGGCACTGATACATTTGGTCCCTTTTCCTCCATGTCTCAGGCAATTAAGGGGCCCCCAACTCACAGCCCTCCTATCATTGGAAGGCTAATTCCCCAGCCAGAACCAAAAGTCTGGCTGTGGACTTGTTGCCATTTTATTCATACTTTAGATCTGGAATCAAATATATTGATTATCCTACTCCTGGCAAAAGTTGAAATACAAAATCTCCTCCTGTGACACTCAAAAGCAGTGAGAAAACTGACTAATTCCTGCTCTACCCAAAGTGGCTGGCTTTCGTCTGGAAGCACATTGGGTTTCAATGCTAAACAATACATTTTCAGTGATTCTGTTTCGCCTGACTGTGCAGGATCTCATTATAAGCTTGCACAAAACTAGATTATAGATGAAAGAAGAATTGTATGTTCTTCCCCCAGTTTGCCTTTAGTTGATGGAATTATTTTGATATCATTTTATGGCTACTTCATCATCTTTATATAATATTCTTCATGAAGAATAGTCTGGGGGGGGGTTTCAGCTGAAAGGGAAATATTTATACAAATGAAACACAGTTGATCTGAAATATAGTAGTTCATTTTTGCCTTGTTAATTCAGTTCTAGCTAGTGTTTACAATGGGTTGTACCCAATGCTGGTCTTACTCAGAGTAAACCCATTGAAGTTAATAGACATGTATAACTTACCAAACGTGGCCCTCCAGCTGTTTTGGGACTACACTTCCCATCATCCCTGACCACTGGTCCTGTTAGCTAGGGATGATGGGAGTCGTAGTCCCAAAACAGCAGGAGGGCCAAGTTTGGCCATACCTGACTTAGGTTCATTGATTTCAGTGGGTCTAGTCTCAGGAGGCCCTAGTTAGAGATAACCTAATGTGTTTCTTATTATGAAATTACATAGTCATGATTTTTTGCTGTTTTCCTTAGAATCTTACAGATCTTAGCAAATATTGAGGAGAAATCCATTAATTTATATCCCACCCCTCCTCCCAAAGAAGCCTAGGGTGGCAAATGCACAATTGAAGAAACAGCTCAAAACAATATCAGTGCAGACTGGGAAAGATCTCTGCTTAAAAGAAGTTACAGATAGGTAGCCGTGTTGGTCTGCCATAGTCAAAATAAAAAAAATTCCTTCCAGTAGCACCTTAAAGACCAACTAAGTTAGAGTCGTCAACAGGCTCATCTCAGCTATCTGCCAATCTCCCATTCCCACCACCCTTCTGAGTAATACCCCTCCCCACCTTCTCACTATATAGAAGGATCTGGCAACTTCTGTTTCAGTGTATCTGAAGAAGTGTGCATGCACACGAAAGCTCATACCAAGAACTAACTTAGTTGGTCTTTAAGGTGCTACTGGAAGGATTTTTTTTATTTTGCTTAAAAGAAGGTTTTCAGTAGGCACTGAAAAGACAACAGAGATGGTGCCTCTCTCATATTTCACAGGGAGGCATTCCAAAGGGCAAATGCCAACATGCTAAAACCCTGATTCTTATCACTTACTGTAAATATTCTGATTCCTGCTCCCCTTAGATCTCCCTGTTCACACTGCATCTTCTCACTTCTTGCTCTATGTACTTTCACCAGCTACTGCTGGTACACACTCAAACTCATGACCAGGGTTGGCCCAATACATTTTGGCACCTGAGGCAAACTACAAAATAGTGCCTCCACACCAGGCAAGAAGTGGGGAGTGAAGATCTACATCAGAAACAAATGTGGGAGGCGACCAGCAGCACCTCCTATTTGCCAAAGAACCACTGTAGAAATGACATGGGGTGGAGTTTGCTGAGGAGACAGCAGGTCCAGCCTCTCAGGAGTGCACCAAGACTGACATCAGGAATCCCATTCTAGCCAACCCAAGAAGGATAGACGCAGAATGCCATTTTAATTGCTTTAGTGACACTTTTACAACAATATATATTTGTTCCATTACACTTCACAGGGTCATATCCCTGTTCTAATAATCTAACGTCTTTACAAAAATTAAGGAAAATATCTCAACACAGCATAAAGCCTTTCTAGACAGATTGATGAAGCATGTTCGTAGGTGAGCTTTCTCAAGACTAAAAATGTGGGTGGGTAGCCTCTAATGGTACAAGACACCCTTTATGGAGATGCGGGAATGAGTTCCTTCATGGAGTAACATGGGACCTTTTATATGATTTTCATCCATTTTGGATCTCTGCCAAATTGCCAATAATGATCTAATGGGCTTTTCCTTATCACATCGACTCTTACTCTTATCGCACCACACTCACACTCCCTAAGCCTTGTCTTTTACTCAGTAAACATGTTTACTACTCCAATTCCTTAAGCGCTGAGAACATGTGCTTTAATTGCTCCAACCCACCCTGGGACCTTAGGGTGAACAGTAACGAATAGTAATGACAACAATATTTATGTACTTAGTATGTTTCATAGTCTTATTTGTTGCTTATATTATTTCTTCGTATATATCTCTGACAACCTAAGCTTTTCCCCCCAGCCAAACTTTGCTAAATGGACAACTTTATCACGAGACTTTCCATTATAGGTCATAGCTTTAGGGTTCCTATTTATAGAAGTTTTCCCAATGCAGTGGATTGCCACAACAATAAAATAAAAAATATTGCCATTATATTGGCAAATATGACCTAGGAAGCACTGTGAAAAGATTTTCATCTGTCAAGATATCCTGCACTCACCCCCAACCCCCCCCTCCAACCTTGGACATTTTACCGATATGAAAGTGACCTTTCCATTGTAACAGTACGCCATGTAATGACTGCTACTCATTCTTATGCTTGAAATGTCTGCTGCACAGGATTGACTCATATTATTATATTACCTACATAACATAAATGTGTGATAACTTTGGAATTCTGTAATACTCTAGCTAAACTCTCCATTCTCTGGCTCATTGGTCTTTTCTGTATTCCCCCTTACTTCTGGTTGATGAACATGGGTTCGTTGTTCAGCATGGATTAATTTAGCCATTTTCATTCCTCACTTTCTCCACACAATGAAGATCACAGGGAGAGAGAGAAGAAGAGCATGTTCTAGCCCTGCTCCACCATCATATCCCGTGCTGGTCTTTCCCCCTTGCTGCCCATGTGTTGAGGGCATGTCTGTAGATGAGAAGGCTGCTGAGTGTGAGAAGGCTGTTCCCAGAAGCTGTGACCTGATTGCACAGTAAACAAGACAATTGGTCACTTCTCTGCAGAAGTAACATGGGCTTTAAAAAGTACTTCATGTTCACCTCAGTAGTGAAGGACATAACTGATAAGGATACTAACTCCTTGCTGAGCCATGATCAAGGACAATATGAAGCATCCTGAGACCTCCAGGTATAGGGCGGTATATAAATTCCATAAACAACAACAACAACATTGCATTCAGGGTAAGCAACTGTCAAGGCTTTGTTTACTCACTGAGAGGTTATTTTATGAAGGTGATGGGCAGATCAACAAACAACCTGATAGCCATTGCAGATATAGCAGACTGGCCAAATTCTGAGCCCCTTACCCATTGCGCAGCCTCAGCTCCACCTTATTGCTGACAAAACCCAGCGGTGCCCCAGTTTGACTGCTCTAATTGCTGAGATGCATTTTTTTAAAAAAAGTAGAACCTGTTGCTGCTGCATAAGGCAGAGATAATAAGCTGCATGCAAGGGCCCCATTCTTGCTGTGTGGCATGCCCAGATCCGCATCACTTACAGCTGATGGTTCTGACAAATAAACAGTATGTGAGTGTCAATAGTGGATGTTTCTCACTCAGTGATAAGGTTCACTGAATTCATGACCTTTCTGTTGCATTGATGCAATAATGGCCCCCTTTCCATCTTTCTAGGACCATTTTGGGCATGTTGTTAGGAACAGCATTAACAGGAAATAGTCTTAAAGCTTTTACCTTACACATGGTAAAGGTGAGCTATTTGTCTGACTCCTACGCGAAATTTGGCAGAGAAGAAACAGAACAAGGAGCTGCTATCAAGCTGCTGTAATATATTGTGGCCTCAAGGTTGGTTCAGCGCTGGCACTAGCATGGTGTATTTCTTTTAGCAACCCATTTCCTCTTGCTCCTGTGGCACCTTTTATGTAGGAGTAATATATCTGAAACCTGGAAGTCCTATTAGAAAAGAACAAGGAAAGCAGCAAGGAAAAGGCACCAGATATTTAAAACTGAGCACGTTGCAGCTCCATCATGTGGCCTGGCACTTCGCTGAACCCTGGGAGACAGATTTACAGCTGATGGCATAGTAAAGTGGAAAAGTGAGGAGCTGGTTCCCTAACACCACAGCCAGCTGATTATAATCAATGTACTAACTTCAGTCATCACTCCTGAGTCACATGAGGGAAGTGAGAAGAAAATCAGGTCATCTGTTTTCTCTGATGCTGGGAGTTGAGAAGAAAATCTTGTGAACAATCAATAATATTTTTATCCTCTTATTGAGTCATAGCTCCTGTGCTATTTCTCTCCAGGCTGGACATAACTATAAACTCCTTGGTCCTGCAGGCAGTGTATGGGTGTGATTTATCCTTTACATAGTCATTTGCCACAATCTATCTCCCAAGTAGGGCGTTCTGGATGAGAGAGTCTTTGAAACACACAACATCTGTAGTACAATTTCAGTAATGTTGAGGAAAACTGCCCATCTGATGGGGCTGCTCTCTCGCCTTCCCCCCTGCCTGCCTGCTATAGAATCTTGACTTATCACACTTTTGAAGCAAGCAGCAGCTTAGCCTCCCCACCGAGATCCAACAGTGCACTATGAAACAACTCTCAACCCACTGCCGAGGAATGAATAAGGGATGAATTCTACTTCATCCCAGTTGGAGGGATAACAGTCATGACCACATGCATAGACATCACTACAGTGAAGTGAGTCTCTCTAAATTCAGTGGAACTTGTTCCCAGGAGAGTGTGCATAGGCTTGCAGATGAAGTCCCTATGCCATGGCTAGGATTTTGTATGTTGAGAAAAGCTAGAAGCTCAAGGTGACATTCTTAAGCCTCTGTCTGGTTTGGTCCTAAGGCAGCAAGGTGAAGAAAAAAACCTGACCGAGGACAGCATGCCTTGGCTTATTGACACTCTCAACAATATCTCACAACAAGCAGGAGGAGTAAAGTCGAAATGGAGAGACGATATGGAAACATAAAGGAAATACCTTGCTCCCTCAAAGGCATTTTCTAGGAAGGCATAGGAAAAGGGAGTGTGCCCTTAATACATCACATGGAACTGGGCCATCTGCAAAGTTAGCTGGGAAGATTTCTTGGTCTTGGCGTGCATCAGGTTGCCCTGAAGTATGGCAGCTCATTGCCAGCTGAGCCCTAGACCTTCTTTTCAAGGAAGTGTATGGATGAAAATGAGAGACAGAACACTGGGTTAATTTCCAGATCTAAGCCACGGTGGGATCAATTTATTGAAGGAGAAGTGGCATTAATGCACTTTCTTTGTTCTGTCTATACTGGAAGGTAAGGTTTGTCTTTGGGGTTTAATTATTGCATCCCTTTCTATAGGTCCTCAGTAAAGTTGTGACCAAATCTGTCACCCTCTCATCTCTTCCTTCTGGAGTTGTGCGTGTGCAGATGTGTGTCACACTAAACTGTACAACCAAAGTTGTTTAATCAAAACTGCAACCTTTTCAGTTTAATGTTCATTATTGATTCCTATAGACCAGTGATGGGAAACCTGTGACTCTGGATGTTTTTAGATTTCAGCTCTCATCAGCCCAGCCAGTATGGCCAATGGCCAGGGATGCGGGGAACTGTGATTCAGCAACATCTTGATATACAAAGCCAACATTATAAATGTATATACAATACAAAACCAGACATAATGAATAGCAAAATTAGATTCCAATTTTAAGAAAACCAGGAAAGAAACCAAATGATACACAGCCAAAAGTAGGAGGCAGGGGCTGTGTGCTGTGTAGAGCATTAAATAGATGGGTAAGCAAAGGCAGAGTTGTGAGTCCAGAAAGAATAAGTATTTATTAATCTGCAGGGAAGTGCAGCACTTTCATACAAGAGTAAATATCGTCTAGGCTTTCCCAACTGGTAAAGTCATTTTCTCCATTATTACAGTAGTAGAAAAGTTCGTTCTTCTGCTCTATATATGGGAGAGGTCAAAGAAGTTGCAAACATCAATTTTCTGAAATCAGATTTTAGCTACCAGATTTAGCTGATAAATTGTACTTCTTTATTGTGAAAATAAAATTATCCAGCTCCCCCTGCGAATTGCGGGGGATTGGAGTCACCCAAGATTTTGATGAGGCTCTCCTTGAATACAGTCCTCCAGAATAGTTACCTTTCTATGAAATGTGCAGCCAGTGTGAGCGCTAGGATTTTGAAGAACTTCAGATGAGACACTCTTTATGGACCCTATTATTATGAAATAAATGGAGTGTGCAAATTAAGGGTAGTCTTCAATGACACTTTAATCAGAGCAGACCCATTGAAATTAATAATCATGTCTAAGTTAGGGCCATTAATTTCAGTAGGTCTACTCTGACGACAACATAGCTGAATATCAGCCTAAAGGCTCCCTCATTCTGTGTCTCATCTTCTTGGATACTCCATGCAATGCAAAGTGAAAATGGTGGCACTGTTGACATTGTGTGCTTTTGAGCCTTGGCAAATACCTGTCCAGTGCACTATGAAGCCAGGTCAAAGTATAGGAAAGGTTAGTTATTTCCACCAACTTATGTAGATACTGTAGATACTGTAGATACTGTAGTTGTTGTCCACTCCATGTCCAGTTGTATAAAGGGCTGTTCGTATAAGCAGCCACAGATGAACACATGCAGAATATGGCATATCATTAGTATCTGTTATTCAAAGGAATAATATGGGTAATTAAAGGAATAATTTCTCATGTATGAACCGGCCAGTTAAGACCTTCAATGACTGACAGTTGGTTAGCTTGTGGTGCTGTTATCACCAAGGTTGGAGGTTTGATCCCCATCTGGGACAGCTGCATCTTCCGGCATTGCAGGGGGTTGGACTAGATGTTCCTCATGGTCCCTTCCAAACTTGCAGTTCTATGATTAAAGATTTTAACGATCCAATTTTCTTCCTTGGACCTTTCTTGAGTTTTCATTGACCTCTTACCTTTTGGTTTGCCTTTCTCCCTGGGTATCATTAGCTGATTTGCTCAGATTATCACAGGACCAGTAAGGATATATGAAGCAAGACTAACAAAGAGCCCAGCAGCATCTTAAAGAATAACAAATGTAATATTTTTAATTATGGTGATCTTGTGGAGCTAGAAAATTTGTACAAAATTTTGAATTTTTTGTTTCTATTATACAAACACAATGTTGGTTCTGGGTGGTATATAAAAAGACATCATTATGAAAACCAGGAAGTTTAATTTAGCAGACCCTTATAGTTAACAATAACTGTATAGAAAGATCAGTATTTATTTTGCATGTTAACAATGTCTGTGGATAACATTCAATAGTGCATAAGCACACATCTGCTCAGCCAATAGGATTTATTCCTTTCCTTCTCCCTGAAGCCCCATAACTCTCAAATCTTTGTGTGTATGTGTGTCCTAACCTTCCAGGGCAGATTTTGGAAGTGCATTGGCGGCTACTGGGTGGGTTGGGGAGGAGAAATTGCATTGCTCAAGTGGAAGTCTCTTAACTTCCATTATATTTTAGCCCTTTAAACACTCAGCAGAATTATGCCTCATAATCTCTTTCATATAATTCACTCATATCATATTGATGAGCATTTTATTTAGTTCTGTTGTTTTATGACAATCTAATATAATGAACAGAAATTACTTTTTTAATGGGTTATAATTACCGTAGATATACTCAACTGGATGCAGTTCTTCATAATCGAGCTTGCCGCTAGACTCACATGGTTTACATAACCAGATTTGCAGCAGGGCTTATGCTTTTCACTGCGTTTAATTCAAAAGTAAACCTTTCTACTTTTATGTACGATGCTGCTAGAGGATCTTCAGATATATAGTAGCAAAGTCCCTGGCAAATTAAGTCAAACTACCACAGGCCAACAAAGGTCGTGGTTGGCATTTTAGAGCATGACCTACAAGTTTGTCTCATTGTACTGCACAGAGGGTTCAAGATGCCATGAACATTGGTACAAAATAGGTTTGTTGATAAATTCTAGAAATTTGGCAAAAGAGAGTCAATTTCAGATTAGACTCTAAAAATATAAATCTGTTTCTGATTTGAAATATACAGTATAGTTAATTCTCATAACTATGCAAATATGTGCCTGCTCTTCAGATGAAGAAAATGTGGCTTTTAGCATGCTTGGAAATATCTTATTTTCTTTTATATTTGAATATCTTTTTATTCTAATTTCCCTGTGGATACAGCTGTTTTTATCTATTGCAAAATATGCCTGTAGATTAAATTATCTGTGCCCATCTTCCTCAGATACCTAGAGGCCTGAAGAGAAGTCTATCTGGTTGTGGCTAGAGACAAAATCTCTCCACCCCCATTTTTAAAGATTTTGTTGTTTTAAAAAATAAGGGGGAAGTCATAGGGAGTTAGGGGTTAAACGCTTTGGAGTTTCACTCGGTGACTATTGGTATCAAAAGTTTCCTCATACCTCCATTCCTATGGTGCTGAGCTTCCAGTTTTCTTCTCAAGTTATTGTACCTTCCTCCTGAGGCTTTGCATGCCTAGCTCCTGATTATTTAACTGCTGGCACATTTAATTCTATTTATTGCATCCTGGAACTCTGTGGTCACTGTGTCTTGTATCATTCTGATCACTCTTGCTTGTTCTGTTGGTATATAAAGATGATATTGACAGCATTTATGATCCCTAACCCTGTTCCTGATCTTGACTGCATTTATAAGCTGTTATTAATTTGGGAGCTGGTCAGTCTGTGGCATACACATGAAACTAGCCCCAGCTCTTGACCTTGGGTCAGGATTGTCCTGCTCCTAAACCCCTGACAAATGAATTTGCACCCCACGTCTTGAACTTTTCTATGTATGGAGCTTGTGTATACCTCTTCCACAAGACAGTATGAAAAGAGACAGAGAGAGATATGTAATTAAATATATTAAATATAGCAGAACACCATCAATTACCTTGACTGTAGTGGTGTCAGTGGGCTAGTGTTATCATGCTGTTATAGAACAAAACCTTGTGACAATGCCACCACCATTGTGGACCCATGAAAATTACACCACTCATTTACCAAATCGTGTAATATTTGGTACATTATCACATTACATTACATTAATTTATTAAATTTACATCCCAACCCTTCTTCCCAAAGGAGCCCAGGGAGCCATATTGCTGTGTGTGTGTTTTCATATATGCCTGAATGTACCAAGGCCATTTAAGTGTGCAAAATAAAAGTTGTAGCATCTAATGAGGTCTCAAACAATTTAGAAGTCTGGGAAGAAAGAAAATGAAAGAATGTCATAAAGAACTAATCCATGTGATTAGCAGATTAAGGGCTGGTACGTGTATTAGGAACAGGAATAATTAAGCAGTGCTGGTAATCCAGTCTCTTCTACAACCATTACCAGGGTTTGATCAGCACTTCTCTTTCTGGTTTCTTGTTCTTCCATCTCTCTCTATTTATCCCTGCTGGCTCATCTCACCATTTAGCTAATTTCCTCAGAATACTTGGTAATAGGTTCTAAGGCTCTGTATGCAATGAGGCTTTACTGTGTAGAAGAACATATAATAAGCATCTGGCCAGTACTGGAAACATTTGGGGAGCTGTGTTAGTGTTTCATTACCACACTGAATGATTGTGCCAGTCTGGAATCCCCCCCCCCACTTTCTCTTACATAGCACTAAAAATGTCTATGGACCAAACTCCCACAGATCAAATATTATGAAGTTTACCCATGACTTTGATAAGGTATCGTTCTTCTCTCCCAGGTGGGATATTGGATCAACTGGAAAAATGAGTTCAGAAAATTATTTATAGACATATCAGTGAAGTTTTCCCAAGCTGGAGAAGAACTTTGGGGTTTCATCCTACCTTTGATGGCTGCAGTAGCCATTAGGAGAACTATATCTCCCACGGGCTCTGGGACAGGGACATGATGCAATGCAAGACACCAGGATGATGGAAAGGGAGGAGAAAAAGGATTCTTCTGGTGGTAAGTAAAGGATGAGTATTTGTGGGGGGCAGGGAATGATGGTGGGAGTGGGCTCCTCTTCAAGCCTCATATTGCCTTGGAAAATAATCCAAATTTTTCTCTGTGTGTGTTTGGAAAAGAAAGATAATTTTTGAGAAAGCAAGGGTTCCCCCCGTCCTCCCCGTCTATAGTCATTCCCATCTGGGAACAGATTGCAGCCTCTCAATAGATAAGTAGTCAATAGCCCCACTGACACCCCCCCTCTGTCTCTCTCTCACACACACTGCATCCCCCTCCCCCAATGCAATTAAAGATATTCCTCTTTTTTTGTTTGTTGCACCTTGTCTATTTAAGAGTTTGGGGCTATAACTTCTGCCGCACAATCATGGGTACCACCCAATGGACTCTTTCCTTTTGCACTGCCCCTTTGAGGACTTCTGGTATACCAGATATACATTCATGTTGCTGAGACTAGAAGGGGGGCAAAGCGTGCCAGAATTCTTTAAGGGGTTTGTATTGCTCTGGAATCACTTTTGCAGAAGCACAAATACCTTGCCATTAAGCAAATGGTAAATAAACAGGTTTGCTTGTTTGAGACATTTCCCCTGAGTCACCAAGATCCTCTAGGGGCTGGTCTAAGCTTCCCAACTTTCAGCCTCCCAGGATCCCCTCTTCATGAAATGGTACATGTCCTGGCTGGTAGAAGGACTGGGCCAGGTTATAGTTGTATGTTTGAAAGAGAACTGATTGTCTTGCCATTTTGTAAAAAAATGGTGGCTTCGCTCCACCCATTTAGACTGAGGACGATATATTCTTCTTCACTCTGAGTTAGCTTTTTGACATCATTTTGATCATATTTTGAAGACATTTGAGTGTAAAGGCAATATGTCCTGATTTTCTTGGACCAAGGAGCCAAATGGCAGCAGTTTGAAGACCGTTCACGTGAGAGCATAAAGTATTGCCTTCTCTCTGGATGTATGTCAGTAAAAGAGGGAGGTGCCACTGTTCTGCTTGGGATTGCTTTTGCTAGGTGTTCTGTTGAAAAGCTGCAACATGGGTTGAAAGAGATGCTTCACAAGCTAAAATCAGCAAGACCATCAGTCTGACTGAAATAGACATGGTTCTGCTCTTCGTGGGCACAAACAGGACCTGGATGATGCATTTGCTTAACCAACTGGCCTCATAATACACATGGGCATTAAATTTACATTAACCTTAATTGGAAGAGAATATGGTGCTAAACCAGCCCTGTTTCTCGGTGACATTTCTTAATTCTCCAGCATGATCTCTCTTTTGAACAACAAATCTAGGACTATTTCTCTCCCCACCCACCCACCCCCAACAACAACACCATTCATTCTGTACAGAGCAGAAATACCTAGTCATGTGATACAGCCATGGGAAGAGCCCCGTCTGCTTAATACTATTTTTCTCTCTTTTTTCTATTTAGGCTAAGGAGACAATTCCCATTTGAAGTTACCTCTTCTTATAATAAATGACTGCTCCAGTTGCCACTCATGTTCACCATTAAGCTATTGTTCCTTTTCTGCCTGGCCTTTTTCCCCACACCTCCAGAGTGGCCTCTGGAGTATGATTGTGTTGCCAAGTGGCACAGCTTCTCTTCTAGTGCTTAAGGTCTAACAATGGGGGAAATTGTCTTTTGCTTCTGTCTTTCAAGCAGTGGCGTAGCGTGGGGGGTGCCAGGGGTGCCGGCCGCACCGGGCGCAACATCTGCGGGGGGCGCGAGTCCAGAGGGAAGGGACAAGTTCCTTCCTCCGCCGGGCTCCCCGCCGCCACCGCCAGCCTTGCGCCCTAGCGCGCGCGCGCCCCCCACCGCCGCTGCGGCTGCGCTCCGCAGACTGGCCGTTTTATTTGGCTTTGAAAGCCCAACAGCTGCAAATCAGGCGCTCTCCCCCGACCCGCGCCCAGCACCTCTCCCCTTTCTCTCCCGCTTCTCCCTTTCCCAAGGAATCCGACAAGACCTGCGTTTAATGAAACGTGAAGTGTGAAAACTTCCTGAGCTGCAGAGGCGACTCCTTAATGATGTTCCCAGATGTGGCGGGGCTGGAGAATGGGGTGAAGGCGCGCAGAGGCGCCTGCCGGAGAGGGAGAACCTCACCTTGCCGCGGGCACCGCTAGGGCCCGGGTAATGGGGGGAAAAGAGCTCTCCAAGCCGCGCGTAATTACGCACCGCAGAGATTCTGCCCTTGCGATGGGCGGCTTCCACCTCGCTCTGGAAAACAACCCGTCCTTGTTATCTTCTTTTTTTAAAAATTATTATTTCTTTTCGCGCTGGGGACTTGTTTCATGGGGCTGAGGGGAGGGGAAGAGTCTGATCACTTGTTTAGAAAACGAAAAAGCGGGGTGGGGGGGAGGGAAGCGGGCTGCCAGCACCTCCGAGCTATTCCGGTGAAATTCAATTTGCACTGAATTCTAAAGATCCTCTCGCTGATTCTCTTCCAGGCTGTTACGCACCGCAAAGACAGCTTGGAGGAACAGCCCACAAGGCAAAGCTGAAACTCCTTCCCTACCACAAAAATACTTTGTATTGGACTTTGTGGTTGGAAATAATTTCACTGGGTGCCCACCAGATACCCAAGCGGTTGCAGGGAGAATGGGGCTTTGGTAATCCTGGTCCCTAGTTAATTCTGAGAGGGTGTTTTTCGGTTTCCCATGTGAGGGACAGAAAGGATGAAATTTCCACCCTATCTGACACAGCCTCATAGAATCATAGAATCATAGAGTTGGAATAGACCGCAAGGGCCATCGAGTCCAACCCCCTGCCAAGCAGGAAACACCATCAGAGCACTCCTGACATATGGTTGTCAAGCCTCTGCTTAAAGACCTCCAAAGAAGGAGACTCCACCACACTCCTAGGCAGCAAATTCCACTGTCGAACAGCTCTTACTGTCAGGAAGTTCTTCCTAATGTTTAGGTGGAATCTTCTTTCTTGTAGTTTGGATCCATTGCTCCGTGTCTGCTTCTCTGGAGCAGCAGAAAACAACCTTTCTCCCTCCTCTATATGACATCCTTTTATATATTTGAACATGGCTATCATATCACCCCTTAACCTCCTCTTCTCCAGGCTAAACATGCCCAGCTCCCTTAGCTGTTCCCAGTGGCGTAGCGTGGGGGGTGCAGGGGGCCCGGCCGCACCAGGCGCAACATCTGGGGGGGGGGCGCTCGCACTCAAGTGCTAAAATCCACGGGTTAGGGGGCGCAAATTACTTGCCTTGCCCCAGGTGCTGACAACCCACGCTACGCCACTGCTTTCAAGAGATTCTTTCAAGCTAATTCAGATTCTTCTCTCACAAGAGATGGAAGATTATTTTTTTAGTTAGCTGGCTGTTAAGTTAGGAATGGTTGGTCCAATTCAGAGAAGGGAAGTGGGAGATAGGTTGGAAACGGGGAAAGGGGAAAGGAAAGGAAAGAAGCAAAGAGAATAGGGGGAAATGGCGAGATCTCAAAATACCCATCCAGATGAGGAAGCATGGATCGAGCCCATGTCCACCACATATTGCCCACAAAAATTCTGTGTATGTGTGTGAGACAGAATATTTAGTGGGATCCATTTTTATCTATATCTATCATCTATCTATCGTCTATCTATCTATCTATCTATCTATCTATCTATCATCATCATCTATCATCTATCTATCATCTATCTATCTATCTATCATCTATCTATCTATCTATCTATCTATCTATCTATCTATCTATCTATCATCTATCATCTATCTATCTGTTTATATTTATTTAGAGCATCAGCCATAAGAGGCTCCCAGAGCGGTTTGTTTGTTTAGTCGTTTAGTCGTTTAGTCGTGTCCGACTCTTCATGACCCCCTGGACCAGAGCACGCCAGGCACTCCTGTCTTCCATTGCCTCCCGCAGCTTGGTCAAACAGAGCAGTTTACACACATTTAAAACAAGACAGCCCTTGCCTACAGGCTGACAATATAAAAAGCCATTACATGCAATGGGAAATGAACACAGAGGGGAAGAGGAAAATAAAAATGAAACTTGGGCACTAATTTTTAAACACTTGTTCTTATTAATGACTATCTGGCACAGTTAAGGGGCAGGAGATGCCTGATGGAGCTAGGCTTTCAGCAATGAGCTGACAGAACGAGCCCTGCTTTTTCTTTCTCTCCCAGTGGTGGAATGGCTGCCCCCAGATGACAACTGAGGGATGGCGCATGATGGAGCTGGCCTGTCACAGCAGAGCTGGCAGAGGTAGGTCCATGTCCCAGGTCTCCCACAGGACTAACCCAGGACCATTAATTTCAGTGGATCTACTCTGAGCAGAACTTAGTTGGATACAACCCAATATTATTTTTCAAACAAAGCATTAGTACACCTCATGAGCAGAGCAGAAGCCCAAAGTATGCCTTTCAAATGCTTAGCAATTTCCAATAAACTGGGCAAAGCACCTCATGTAACTTGACAAGGTCAAACTCCCAGCTTATCCAGCAGCACTTAGACATTCCTAAGGGCACATATCATTAAAACTAATTGTGTTTAATATCAGAGCTGAAACAAATAGGTTTTTAGTCAGTTCACAAGTAGCAGCTCATTTTGACACTAACTTTACACATTCACTTTCTTTCCCTTCTGGAGGCTTTCTCGATTCATGTGTGTGTCCGACTTTGTGTGTCTCCCACCAAATGAAGCCTAAAAGCATTGGATGCAGTGCTTTTCTTTCTTTAAAAAATGTTTAGGGGTACTCTCATTTTCCCACTCATATTGAAATACTGCCCTATCAATGAGACCAAACTTAGATTCACAAAATGTTTAGGGGTGTGCGTCCCGCCAGAAGAAAAGCACTGATTGGATGTATTGCTCAATAATGTGTGCCTATCCCTACCATATTCTGATTATTCTGTATTAGACAAATAGAGACACATAGCAATAATATGGGCAGAAGGGACAGAGAAGAAATCATGAACTGCTGGGTCACTTCTCAAGATACATACAGAACAACCCTATCCACATCTGTTATCATTTTAATTCTTCAGCTGTCTCCTGTCTCCAAACCAAACTTTATTAGAGAACAAATTAGAAATGTAAGCTGCTAGGAGGGAATGATAGATCTTTCAAGCTGTCATTTCAAATCAGGTAAAGTGTTGTCAATAATAATTTCACATGGAATCAAAATGCAAGCATGTTTGTTATTTTTCTGTGCCTTTCCTAGAAAAAAAGAATCATTTGCTCTGGTTAATAATTTAGGACTGTGGTTATTTGCTCATTTCATTCCTGCCCCCCACCATAAACCTTGAAACAACATCAGAAAAATCTATCCCTCACCCCATAGCAGTGTTCAATCTCCATACTGATTAGTGGGTGGGTGGAATTAAATCTATCTTCAATCTTGCTCATTTTGAAATTACTTTTATGCACAAAGGACTGGAGAATATTTGAATTATACAAAACTATTTTTGGAAGAATTATAATCTCCTTCCATACACAGAGTAATTTGGATGAGGAAAGTCATCAATATTCCTCTCAAAAAAATCTAGACATGGCATGCCAAAGGTGTCTGTCTGATAAACAATTCAATTAATTTATCTGGGCTCCCCCCACTTTCAAATTGAGAAGCAAAAGAGATGCATGTCAGAAACACACAAAAACCAATCACCAAGAAATCTTTGCCTGCCAGAAAGAGCTAACAGAAAGAAATTACTGCACAAAAGACTGACAGAGTCCCATCTTCATCTCTTCCGAGCCTCTTCTCAGGAGAGAAAAGATAAACGTATTAAAATCAGGTGAATATTTTTCTTTACAGATTTTATTTTAGGTGTAGATTGAAGAAACCTATTAGTGAATCACTTGAGATATATCACTTTGTGGCACAGTATAATCCTGCTAATAGTAAAGTGTACCCAGTATTGTATCATCATGACTGGGACAATTTTACAACCCTGCCATTTCAGGTGTTATAGCAAGATACACCACAATCTAGATAGATACTTTATTTTGATATTGCTACCAATGAACTCACCCCAAGAATTAGCAAATATTGCTCACTATCAAAACAACCGTGCAGGGGTCAAATTCTTGCAGGCAAATTCAGGCAGGCATCACACCTGCTTTGCTCACTCTGTTTGACCTCAGGAAGCTGGTCATTCCTGTGCTGAGGAGTTCATGATCAAAGAACACCCTCACAGCTTTCCAGTTCATGCATGTGTCTCTCAACTTCACTCCGATGATACAACACACAGACTCCCTTCTATCTGGGACATCCACCTGCATGCACACCAGACATCAGACTATTTGTGGCCTGCCGGAATCAAATTTACTGCCTTGTGCTACTTCCTCTCAGCTGATACTTTAACAAGTTACAAACAGGCCTGAAGTCTGGCTGTAAGACACCCAAGCAACTTGGGCAGGCTGAAATGTCAACCCTATGGTAGTAATGGAACTGAGAGCATCTCTGAAACACACATCTTTCATCCTCTCTCTTTCAGACCAAGATGTCTTCCCTGTTGTCATAGTCCCATTGCTGAGCAACAGCGTGCAGAACTCAGTGGAATGTAAGGCCAAGCATGCAGAAGATACTGAAGGGTTTCTGAGATATGCTTTGGATGCAGAGTCAGCATCCAAAGTCAGCTCCGTTCTGAGGGTCAGGCAAACAGCAGTTCATGTAGTCAGACAATTCAGAAGTCAGGAAATGATCACGAAGCCAAGGGTCCAGATGCAGGAAGCAGCAAAGAACCATAGGCATTGTTTCCAGCATCTGGCTGCTGCCAAAAACTCTGTTTAAGAAGGCTGGAGCCACCTGGTTCTCACCAGTGCCTTCTCCTCCATGTCCTTAAATGCTGACCAGCTGCAGGTGGAGTCCCTCTGCCTTCTCTCCCTTCATGCTGCTCTTCAGCAGGGAAGACCCCTGCCTCTTTATCCTACACACTGGTCCAGCCTTTCCCCAGCCTGGTGCCTTCCAGATGTCTGGGACTTCAGCTCCCATCAGCCGCAGCCAGCATAGCCCATAGTCAGGGGTGGAGGGAATTATAGTCCAAAGCATCCAGAGGACACCAGTTTGGAGAAAGCCACATCTTCTCCAAAGGTTAATCTTACAAAAGAAGTTCTGAGTTAAAAGGAGCCAAAAGAATCTTATTCATATAATATTTTCATGAATAGCAGTGTTTATACAAGGGAAGGCTGTTATGTAGTGTGGCAATAGCATATAGGAATGCAAATCCCAAATTTGGGAATCTTTGGCTGGGTATAACTTGAATATCCTCTAGGTGCATTTCTGGCTTCACAAAGCAATGTAAACTTTCACATTCCCTCCAGAGAACCTATCCCTGCTTGCCCTATGCCTTTGAGTGATTGGTTTTCTTTTGCACTAGATTGTCCAAAGGACTTGCTTTCTGTGCCATCTCTTTCTCGAAAGGCACAGCTGATTTCAATGCAGGGGACCAGGGGACTCTAGGGATTGCTGCCTGACGCTTTATTTGTACAGCAGTCAAGAGACAATTATGAAAAACACAAGTCATGAATAAAAACATAAGATCAGCCCAACCTTTAGCCACATTTTATGCAGTTTGTCTTGTAAACCTCCCTATGAAAATTGAAGTATGCTTTCTGATTCCAAGTGTGAATTGCATACTATAAAAAAATAAAACATTAGTTGGTTGTGTCAATACCACATCATGTCACATCTTCCCTGTAGTTAGGGATCCTTTGCTCTGCAAAACCTTTTCTGGTCCATCAAAACTTCATCATAGTTTTAGCCATATGATACCATTTAGATAACTTGTATCCCATCTTTCCTTCATGAGGGAGATTCTATGAGCTATAGGGAGCATAAGATGATGCAAGGCCATAAACAGCACATGACCTTCAGTGCAAGTGGTTTGGAAGATAAGGATTAAAAAATGGACAAAAAAGATTTGTTACATGTAAAAATACAATAAAGCCAAAATGGACAGTCTTTGTTCAGATATGCCCTTATTATAATTAGCAACTATTTCCATAGACTAAAACAAGTTAAATCATTTTATTTTATTCGGGATTGTGTTCTCTAATCCAACATAGATAGCTAGAAACATAACATTGTTTAAGTCAAAATTAGGTTATCAATATAGTTGATAAAAGTTGTACTGAAGTTTTGGAGAACTCAGAGAGAGAAATTTGACCAATCTAAAGCATTTTAGAACCTTAAAGAGCCTTTGCCAAAATAACCATCCAGATATTTTGGCGTATAACTCTCATTAGCGACAGCCAGCACAGCCACACTAGCTGTGAGTTTGCACTCCAAAACACCTGGAGGGCATTTGGCAAAGGCTGACCTAAACTATATTCCCAAATTCTGAATAGTACAGGAATTTAGGGTCAACACGAAGCAATTGGAGTAGAATCTTCCCAGAACGGAATTCTGAAATCCACAAAGGACAACCACATCTGCATTACAGAGATCACGCAAGCAGTCATTATGTTGTTGCAAATGAGGCTATGTTTGTATATTTTCAATTACTGGAAGCATAGGGTTCTCAAGATTCGTTCAGTAGGGAAGTGGCATTTAAATTCTGTCAAGCAATCTTCTCGGATGTCAAAGCCTGCTTATGACACAATTTCATAGTATTTCTGTAAATCATTTTGTGGGTTCAAAGATGTCAACTGCCAAAACAGAGTTTAAGAAGAGATTGTGTGATGTATTCATCCAACGGGATTTATCTGCACTTGTCAGATTCAAGAGTGTCTGCTTGGTACGTGGTGATAAATTTCAGCAGGGGTTTGACAAATATCTAGACCATCAGAGTAAGTTCTCTCCGAGAAAGGAATTTACCCTTGTTAGATTTCAGCCAATGCCCTCAACTGTCTTAGATGGAAGATACAGAAGCATCTCTTTTAATTTGTGCCACTTTGTTTGCAGAGAGCAAGTAGTGAAAGATATCCAAAGCTTTTTCTTCAGCTGACCTATTTCAGATAATGCACAAAACCCCCTATGTCCTTCACTGCTCAAGGGATGGTAACATTGAATCGCTCATCCCAAAAAAATATTTGATTAGCAAAAATAATGATAAGGGGCTGATTAAAAACATGGATGCTATGCCAACAGAGTTATTTTCACATGCATATAACTGGCTGTCTCGTAGACAATTGAATATATTTGAAGGATAGTCCAGAACTTGAAATTCTTGAAATTCTGCATTTATTTTTAATATTGTGCTACAAACATTTTTCCATTGATATAGAACAATTAAGAGTTTGTTGTTAAACACCCAGGGGAAGATTAGGCACAAGCCTAACTATGTTTACCCAGAAATAAATCTTATTGACTTCAGTGGGACTTGCTGTTGGCAACTGTCAGTCTTGAGAAACAATGCAGTGCATCTCCGGGGTGAAGTCAAACTGCTGGAGAATCACAGCGCCTGCTGTGGCTGTAGAGACCAGTAACTCATAACTGCTGCATCACACATTGTTTAGAAGCACCAAAATGACCTCGCCAGGGCACAAGACTCAGCAGTGTGTATGGAGATCCTGGGTTACTCAGATGACAAGACCCTCCTCTCAGTCTTGCTGATGTGGTCCAAAAGAAAGCAGAGCAAAACATTTGGCACCAGCTTGGCTATAGGAGTTGCCAGAAGGAGGTGTACAAGGCATCACCCAACCATCTTAGGGACTCCACTCTGGATTTGTGTAGGGTTTACTCCTTAGATTTTTCTCCTCCGAAAAATGTCCTTCAAGGCAGTGGGTATGGATTTTTCATCAAGGTTTACCCACATTGCTTTTCTCACAAATGAGTATAGCCACAAGGCAGTGGTGGTTTAATATCAGAGTTTTCTTTCTCCTAGATGGGCTACCTTCTCAGGTTAATGAGCCCTATCTGGCCCTCTACAACATGTGCAGAAACCACCTTCTTGACCGTTGGACTCACTATTGGTCTTGTCCACTCAATCTGGCAGAGGCTGTCTTCACATGAAGGGGAAGTCCTTAACTCACCAAGGGTTTGAAATCTGTTGGCTATCCTCACCTGGTTTAGCCATCCAGTAGATGTTGTTTCCCAGGATGTGGCTGCTGTCGCATGCTGACAGTTTCTAGGAGCCACAGGTGAGAGTTGAGTTCAGGGTGGGGACCAAAGTTGGACAAATTAGCCTAGAAGGAGTGTTATGTGTCCCACACTCCTTCCCTAACACCCCAGATACCCAAATACTAGAAATAAGCTCCATAAAGCTCAATGGCATTTACTTCTGTACACACTAGACTCACATTGTCAAGTTTTTGTTTTTTTTTACACCGATATCAGTATCAAAGTCAGACATTCAATGTGCAAATGTTTAAAAAGCTCCAAATTACAAATAGGAATGAATATTATAGGGATTTTTCATGTATAAGAAAAAGAGAGAAAGAATTGAGGGCTACTTTATTAGCCCAACAGAATCCTGCACATGTTTCCTCAGAAGCAAGGCCCACTGTGTTTAGAAAAGTTTTTCTCCCAGGAAAGCATGCCTAAGATTACAGATTTAGGGTACAACCCTGACTTGACACACCCTGTTAGCAGGCCTTTTCCATTTTTAAAGATTAAGGATTGTGTCCAACTAACATTTATTCAAAGTTCATTGACATCAAGGAACCTACATAAATCATGTCCATTAATTTCAATAAATCTATTCTGATTAGGATTAACATTCGATACAACCCTAAACAGTTTAGAAATGCTTATAAATAAGTAAAAATGTTTCTTTTTTTACTTTTGAAAACATAGTTATGTAATCCTTTTTCTAGTGGAAATGTTGACATTTTTGCAATATGTATGAATAAAATAAAAGTCTGTTTTTATTTTATTAACGTATTAGGCTTTTTGATTTATCACCTCATATGCTAGAGTTTTCAATGTATTTCACATTCTGTTTATTTTCAAGTAATAGACCAGGACTTTGGCTTCATTAAGTTCAGAATTAGCACTGAGTTTTTTAGGTCTTGAAATAAGAAATGCATTTACTGAACATGCTTATATAAAGCATTGTGTACCAAGCAAGTAATGGAATTATGAAAGTCTGAAAGACAACAACTAGATATACATATTTTGAATTTAAGCCTCCCTCAGCATAGGCGCATGATTGCTTGCCTGACAAGTTCAATGAAGCATTTGCTAAATTCCAAAATCTACAGACAGGCAACACATTTATTGAAATTGACTAAAATGTCACAAACGTGTAGCAAATTTTCATAGAATCATAGAATCATAGAGTTGGAAGAGACCACAAGGGCCATCGAGTCCAACCCCCTGCTAAGCAGGAAACACCATCAGAGCACTCCTGACATATGGTTGTCAAGCCTCTGCTTAAAGACCTCCAAAGAAGGAGACTGCACCACACTCCTTGGCAGCAAATTCAGTTTCATCAGAACTTGTAATCTGGCAATACGGACCCAAAACAGGTGGAGAGGAGATGAACTTCTTTTGTTTCAGTACAAAAATTAGGCTAATGCAGCCTTGAAGTCAATTTCTAGACTCAGTTCCAAACTGGTATGGCGATGGGCATCATTCAGGCAAAACCATGGGTAGCAGTTCCCTGCCCCTTGTGTTTGAGGCCAAATGTGGTTGTGCATGTTTCCCAGGAGTACCACTATCACTGGCTACCTCACTGGTTCACACATTTAGCCATTTTTATGAGAATAGGTTTGTATGAGAATAGAGAGCCTTTTTCTGAGAAGGGACACATTACCTCATGCATAATCTGTTGGGGGCCTCATACTAGCTGTGGGCAAGGAAGTCATTAGCAGGTGAGGCCAAAACCAAAGTGGCCATGGCCAATCATTTGTTCTATCTTTTTGCTAACCCTGTTCATTTTCTCTCCATCTGCCACCTTTCCTCCCACCTTTTCTGCAACCTCCTTACCCGCATCCCTCTGGAACTGCCAGGGGAGTGGTAGGTCACTCTGTCATAGATCTGATTGCTTGCAGAGGGCTTTCCTCCTCCATCCATCGATTTCCCATCCAGAATTAGAGAGATCTCTGGTTATAAATGTTGCAAATAAGATCACTCTGTTTAATGAGTATAAATATAAAGTTCAAGAACCACAAGCTGATTTTAGTAGTTGTAACATTCTTCCCCCAAATATATTTCTTTTCATTTTCATTTGTGAGTATAAATAAATCTTATTTTTTCAAAAACACCTGGAGGGCACAATATTGACTGCCCCTACATGGTCTGTTCCTGGCTAATCTTAAAAACTGCTTGATCATTGCTATTTTGATATCTTTGTGACAAGGTATAATGATTCCTTGGTTGCAAGGAGGGATCTTAGCCAAATGACCCCCCCCCCCATTTTTTATGGATGTTTTCAACAATGCCAGAAAACATCCTCCCCCTTTCCCTTTTGTTTCTTGTTGTAAAAATCTTGGCTGGTTCATTTAAATTCCCCTCACTTAGCTCCTGTGATATCATCACATACCCTAATACAATTGACAGGGTAGCATTGTAGTATCCTCCCATTCCTTAATCGGGTGGGATCAGCCAAGGGAAAAACGATGCCAGCAAAGCAGCTGCCAGAGAAAACAAGCACAACCAAAAAAGGTAAATAGTTTGCATTCCAATTTTATCCATCCATTGATAAAAGGCTCTTCAATCCAGAGGAGACTTCTGTGAACAGAAGGAGGATTCCTCCTCCCATCTGCGGACTCCAACACTCCCAACGCATCTGTTCCACAGAATTGATGGGCTCTCCAGAATAGTTTATGGGCTGCAAAGAAAACGGGGACTTTGAAAGCATCACCTTTCTCTGCTCTCTGTCCATGGAAGCCTCCACTGGGTCAAAGAGCCTTCTATGAGCACCAGGAACAGCCAGTATGAGCATCAGTGAGAGCACCAGAAAGGATTACAAAACTTGCATACTTTTCTCCGTAAGAGTGAACAGCAATCCTTCTCACACAACATAAACTAATGAGAAGAACTTGGAGGTTAAATCTGCTACCTGCTGGGAGTCCCAGGACACTGAACCACCAGAAATGAAGCCTGCTCTTATCTTCTGCATTGTATCATCCTGGGCTTTGTTTCTTAGTTGTAGAGTAGAGCGTGGCTGAATGTCACTATTTGTAGAAGTAAAATTCAGTTTCCAGGAGTGCTTTCTAGAATAAGGAGCTAAGATGGCTATAATGTTAGCAGTTCATCTATTTTACTGCTCAAGAGAGCAACAATAAGCATTCTACAGAACATTTCATGAGTCAGGTTTCCCAACTGCCTTAACTTGGTAATGGGAAGTGCCACTCTTTCTTGCTTTAGTGCAATCTTCTCAGTGTGTATTGACGCAGTTGGGAGCAGCACACAAAGAGTTGCACTTCCATCGGTGGTGGAAGGGGAGGTGGCAAGAGGCTTGTCAGTTTTGACACTTCCTTGCCTGGTTCTTCAAAGAACTACATTTGGCATAGATTACCATGCTTAATCCTTTGATGCTCAAAAGGCATTAAAAAGATGCACACAGAATTAGACAAACTCAGCTTCTGTTCATTATCTTTCAAGTTGTTCTTGTTTGCTTGTTGGTGCTATTCCTACTTGGGTTTTGTAAACAATGAGAGCCAGGCCAATATGCGGGATGATTTGTACCTAAACTCTCCAGGATTAGCCACCTCCCTCTTAAAAAAATAACATTTAAAAATGGCCATCAATTACCTTAAAAGGAAAAGGACAGTCATTAATTCTGATGCAAATTTATATTGCATTTAATGGGTTTGAGCAGCAAAAGAGGCATTTTAATACACGGATTTCTTTATATAGCCAGTCCATTATTTTTTCATATTTTGCTCATCCAATATTCGGCAGCCAATTATTCGCCACCCATCTTCAATTGTTGTTTACAACTTGATTTCTCAACTATTTATTGCTGTTTACTATATAAA
Organism: Podarcis liolepis; assembly: GCF_965112155.1. Taxonomy (NCBI): domain Eukaryota; kingdom Metazoa; phylum Chordata; class Lepidosauria; order Squamata; family Lacertidae; genus Podarcis; species Podarcis liolepis. The sequence goes on along the minus strand of NC_139555.1, from coordinate 59,576,821 downwards.
GTGCATAGACGGAGTTCACTACTCCAATAGGGAAAAGATAGAATGGATAGAATCAGTACAGGACATGGCAGCTCAGGCTGACACAACCCTCCCTCATGCTGAACCCTATCTTCCAGTCATGTCTTATTGCTTCCTACATAGTTCAGGACCGTTCCCTGTGCTGCTCAAGCAGTCCCAGAGCAGAAGCAAAAGCATGGCATATTGACCCTGTTGTGCAATACCATGTGTGGCTAGACTGCTAAATGGGTTCAGTATCAGAATGGGTATTTCATATTTTCTCATTTCCTTATTTTCCTACTCTTTTAGTTCAGTTCTCCACATTTCCACATACGTGTGTACATTGTTTGTTTGTCTTAAAAATAAGTCTTCATGAAAATTCAGCAGCATATGAGGAGTTTCTCCTCATATACTAATCTTTGTATGCAATTATGCCTCATTTACACATTCTTAAAAGCAAGTTCCCCTGATATGATGCATTTCGTATGGTATTTGTACTAAAATATGCATTTCCCACACACTTTACCCTAGAATACGTATTTTGGTGCATGTTGCACCAGAGAAATGCGCATTTTGAAGGATGGCTGGGATTCAGTTTGTGCATTGTTTTGCAAAGTGAAAATTGGATATGTTTGCCCAGTGCTTTTTTTCTTTAAAAATGTTTAGGGGTATGCGTCCCCCCCCCCGAAAAAGCACTGTGTTTGCCTATAAATGCTAACTGAATTTCTTCCCCATCCCTAGTTTAGTTGGTCCTATAGTCTACAGCCTGTGATACTCTGTGAGCAAATTAGCACAATATTCGCAAGAAAATAGCAACAGTTTCCTGCCCCCTCACATGTTTAGAATACAGCATCAGAGTGCCTCTGGGCACATACTGTACTTAGAAAGGATTTTTATAAGCAATATAAGGAAAAGATTAAAAAAAACACCCATTCCTGGTTTCTTATACCCCTTCATTCCATCAACCAAAATGGATGCCAACCAACACAATGGAAGAAGATGTTTTTTAATGCTCATCTTTATGGTTGTTCATTATACTGTGAGGGTGTGTGTAAGGCTACAGAGAAAGCACTTCCCTTCTCACAACTGCACCTGCTCTTCATCTGTCTCCTCCTTCAGACTTTCATGACAGCTCTCAGTAGTGGTTTGGGAGAAAAAGAAGAGTGAGTCAGCCAATGGCAAAGCACCACATTTACATTTAAAGCTTTTAGGAAACTCTAAAGCTTTTGGGTTGTGTGTTAACAAACATTATTTAATTTATTTTTAAGCATGTAACAAATGTGTTCCTCAGCAAACAAACCTGAACCATAAACCAATACCCAAGTGGCTAATTGCTCATACTGTTGAGAAAATTGCACTGGGCGACCTGCCTCCGTCATAGAAATGTGAAAAACAAGACACAATAGTAACTTGAGTCTTTTATCCAGAAGGTCTCTCCACAAGTCTCCATGAGTTTGAGGCGACCTTCTCATTTGATCTTCCTGGCACATGGTTGCCATACCACATCAAAGGGTAATGGGTTTTATTTACCTTTGGCTGCTTTTACTTAACAAGTTAACTCTCCTTCCAGGGTAACAGGCTAGGCTTGTGTATACCAAGAGTTCAGTGATAGTCCCGTAGCAAACATTTGTTTTGAAAAAACACATTTAGCCAGTTTCTTTATTTGCCTCAGATAATAGAACGATGTTATGTAACGATTATCATTTTTGGCTGGATGTCCAAACTATTGCCCAGCTAGGCATTTTAACTTGCGGTGTCTTTATACCTACAAGGTTATAACAGGAAATAAAACCCCACCATTGTGAGAACCTTAGATTAGATCTGTGGGATGTGGGTGGCATTGTGGTCTAAACCACTGAGCCTCTTGAGCTTGCTGATTGGAAGGTTGGTCGTTCGAATCCACTCAACAGTGGTGAACTCCCGTTGCTCTGCCAACTTAGAAGCTTCTGCCAACCTAGCAGTTAGAAAGCACACCAGCGCAAGTAGATAAATAGGTACCACTGTAGCGGGAAGGTAAACAGCGTTTCCATGCACTCTGGCTTCTGTCACGGTGTCCTGTTGAACCAGAAGCGATTTAATCATTCTGGCCACATGACCTGGAAAGCTGTCTGCAGACAAACAACAGCTCCCTCCGCCTGAAGCGAGATGAGTGCTGCAACCCCATAGTTGCCTTTGATTGGACTTAACCATCCAGGGGTCCTTTACCTTTTTACCTTTTAGATTAGGCTCATGACAGCTGTGACTTGCTTGCTAACTACTGTGTTCTCTACCTGCTTTACCTAATTACCTCCAAAGATAACTCATTGCCTTTTCCAGTCAGTGCCCAATCTGCAGCAACAGGGAGGCTGCATTCAACTTGATGAGTCACTGGGCCATATTCAACCAAATGCTTGTGCTAGTGGAATCCACTGCTCCAAAAGGTTCAGAGAAGAGGGAGGTTGTTTCATTGGACAAGCAGAAGTACTTGTGATAATGGAACAATCTCCTTAGCACTTCTTTGAATATAATCCTTTCCAGGTATTTTGCCTAGTACAGTGGTACCTCGGGTTAAGTACTTAATTTGTTCTGGAGGTCCATACTTAACCTGAAACTGTTCTTAACCTGAAGCACCACTTGAAGCTGATAACCCGAAGCTAATGGGGCCTCCTGCTGCCACCACTCTGCCGGAGTACGATTTCTGTTCTCATCCTGAAGCAAAGTTCTTAACCTGAAGCACTATTTCTGGGTTAGTGGAGTCTGTAACCTGAAGCGTATGTAACCCGAGGTACCACTGTATGAGAATTAAGACTCATTGCCATATATTTTTAATATAACCAGTTTGATAAAAATTAACATAAGTAGTGATTTCTACATTATTTTCAAATATTGTTATCCCAAGATTTTGCGTGTTGTAAGCACCCTATTATTGGCACTTCAACTTCCTTTTCCCTATGGGCCTTTTACAAAATGCCAGGGAGCTGTTTATATCCATCTAGAATATTGTGAAACTGCTTTGAGCTTTTTGTTTTATTTTCTTCTGACATATCCCGAGGGTGCCAATACCCAAAGCCACTCAATGTCTCTTTTCCAACATAACTTTAGTTCTGACTCATCCACTCCTAATAGATCTCTGGGCTGATATCGAGGTGCTCTTTACTCACTCCTAAAAAAGCAACTCCCTATGGGTAAATGAATGTTATTAAAATGATGGTTTGTAGGAAACATCAATATCACACAAAGCCTAGCTCCCCAGCTTGACCATATGCTCAAAGGGACAATTTCCTCAACAAAACAACTGAGTTCGTTATTCTCACACACTGCTTTGAAAAGCCTTTGGGGAATTTCCTACAATTCCCTAGCTGTGTAGAGTTTTAGGTTTATGTAGGGCAGAGATAGGGGACCAGTGGTCCTCCAGATGTCACAAAATAACAGAAATATAAAATTGTAAGTTGCAATGGACCCAAAGGATTATCTAGTCCAACCCCTTTCAATGCAGGAATCCCATCCACAACTATCCTTGGGTGGAATTGAACCACCAATCATTTTGGGACTCTAACTCTCACTAGCCATGAGTAGTGGCCCTGCTGACTTGGGGTGATGGGAGTTGGAGTTGAATGACATCTGGCGGGTTGTACATTTTTCCATCCCTGCCATATGGGCTTAGAGCTCCAGCTGCTAAAGGTACTGCTCATACACAACATTCTCAATATGAGGGATCGTCAGTCAATAATTTTAGTGATCTTGAAGTGGTGGCCTTTGTGTGATGAAAGAAAGGACGAGTGCTTCCTTTGCTTCTACTGTGCACTTCAAAAATACATATGAGTCGGGGCATCTATACCAATGGAGAGGTGTATTAATGCAATGCATTCTCCCCCCACCCCTAAAAAAAGGATTGTGTGTGATGTCTCTGGGTACTTGGGTGTTACTGTGAGGCCCGAGCTCAGATATTCTCTGAAGTAAAGAGTATGTCACTGCTCTTCCACCATACAAAGAACATGCCCAGTTCCTGGGGTGTTCCTGGAGAACATTCATACAGCAGCTTCTTGGTGAACTGATAAAGAGGGCATAGGGATCCAAGTGGACAACATGAGATGAAGCTGTGCTCTTCCCCCAAACCTTTTGGAGACCAATTGCTCCTATTGTCACAGCCTTCATAATTAGAATGGCTAGAACGAAAATGTTTTTAAAATAACATGATATGAATTATGCACAAATAGGCAGTTACCTTGGGGAGGGTGGATCAGTGAAGATGGAACAAGGTCTACCAGGGTCCATGAAATGGAAGACAAAACAAGCAGTAATTATAAAAACTGTTGATTTTTAACATTTTTAATGCTATCTCACTGATTATGTGACATGTTTAATTATTGCAAATAAATCAACCTGGCTGGGGATTATCTGTGCCACACGGCATTAATTTGCTTAACTTTTACATAACATTGTAACTTTCAGCAATGATTTTCCCTTTTGTCACTCACACCTGGCCCAATGGCATTGCTGCTTGCACCCTTTTCCAATGAGCCACACTCCTTTCACTGCCTGCTAAACTGCAGAGGACAGAGGTGATATTCCATTTAGTTGGTGATGCAGTTGCCCTAGAACCACAGAGCTGAGGGAAGAATACTTTGCCTTCTGCCATCAGCTGAGAGACCAGGGGACACTGGGATGTTTCCCCACCTATCTCCAAAGAAGATAATCATAGTACTGGACCAATATGTCCCTATCCATCAGTCAGCGAAGGGTCTTGCTTCTGACCTCACAGTCACAGAGAACAGCTGGCTTCAAGTGCCCTTTGTCCTAGGTGTCAAAGGGAATTGTGCTCAGCTTCATCCTTAAGCCAGAAGTCCATCTAGAAAGTCTTTCATAAGGTGGCATGTGAAATTTCTATGAAAATAAAATAAACTATTCTCCCTCACTAGTAAGAAGTTTTTGGTACATGCTTAGTTCAAGTCAACCTGGCTATGATTACAGAAACTGGACGATATTAATAGCTAAGAATCAAACCCAAGGGCATGTAGTTTACCTCATGAGAAGGAAAGAAAAGTCCTCAGGTTGGCCTATGAGAATTCTGTTATCTCTTCAGATGTTTGAATGAGATTATGAGTGAGACGGAACTTCCAGTAGCAGCAGAGATATGGAAAACACACACACATGTAAAATTGCTATTGTAATTTTATCTCAAAACAGATGACTTAGCCATGCCTGTTACATGGTGGCTGATATATCACCAGTCCTAATCATTAACCTTTATGAATGGTTAGCATTTGTAAAAACTGGAGACAAGCAATAGTGCTTAGTGTACATCACAGTTCAATATTATAGCAGTTATTTCTCCATTGCTTTCTTTATAAATCTTTATAAAAACCTACCTTCTGCCCTTACTGATCTATTTGTGGACAAATGAATCACCTTTTATTGACAGAGGTGTCTACATATGTTTACTGGAGATAAGGGTCTGTTTCCTTCCTTCCCTCCACCCAGCTTCTTAGATTTCATGCAACACATGCAGAGAATGAAGTATATTTGAGAATCTAATGTTCCTGCCATTGCTGGTCATCTTAAATTGGCAATGTGACTGGAGGCTAGAGTAAATTAAGTTCATCTGCCTTACTTTAGTAGAAGTTATTATGTAGATTATTTGGGGAGAAATTGTCATACTGTTTAAAATGTGTGTGTTCACTAATGATAAGCAACTCTTTGGCACTGAATGGAAAATTAAAATATAATGTTGAGGCTAGCAATGTATGCTCATTGTGCCAGCTCTTTTTATATGTGAATATAGGTAAAGGGACACGGGTGGCACTGTGGGTAAAACCTCAGTGCCTAGGACTTGCCGATCATATGGTCAGTGGTTCGAATCCCCGCGGCGGGGTGAGCTCCCATCGTTCGGTCCCAGCTCCTGCCCACCTAGCAGTTCGAAAGCACCCCTAGGTGCAAGTAGATAAATAGGTACCGCTTTATAGCGGGAAGGTAAACGGTGTTTCCGTGCGCTGCGCTGGTGCTGGCTCGCCAGAGCAGCTTCGTCACGCTGGCCACGTGACCCGGAAGTGTCTTCAGACAGCGCTGGCTCCCGGCCTCTTGAGCGAGATGAGCACACAACCCTAGAGTCGGTCACGACTGGCCCGTACGGGCAGGGTACCTTTACCTTTATAGGTAATGTTGTCTATGCAAACATATGTAGAACCCACCCAACACACTCAGAAACCCCTTCATCTCAGAAGTGCTACTATGTCTCATCCTCCTCCCTATGTCCATTACTTTGACACCCCCCCCCCCCGCTGTGCATCAGAAAAGCAGCAAGAAGATAGCATATGCTATAGTACTGTAGAGGGACTATTTTATCCTATCTTTAATAACAAAAAAGACACCTTACTTGTGTACTACATATAGGCAGAATGCTTATATGATGAAGGCATAAATGAGAGCCAGTGTGGGGCAGTGGTTACAGTGCTAGACCTGAGAGACCAGGGTTCAAATCCCAGTCTGGATTCCACCATGAAGCTCACTTGGGCCAGTCATCCACTCCCATCCTAATCTACTTCAACCCTTTGTGAGGATAAAATGAGGAGAGGAAATTTTCAGAATTCCTAGGATAATGGTTGTGAATTTTGCTGAGTGAGCATTAAAAATATATATATATATATGTTGATCCATAGGGAAACATATCCCCAATTTATAGTGCCCCAGCAGCAGCAGAAGTCAACTAAAAAATGAGGCTTTAAGGGGAAAAACAACAACAACACCTGATTGTACCAATACAATCACTTTCTTTATCCGGCTGTTGAGGGGGAAATATCCCTCCTATGTGCCAGAGATGTCATTAGACACATTTTATTGCTCCAGCGACATGCTCTTGTTTGCCACTGAACTGCCATCTATTCAGGATGACTAATTTATGTAAACATACCTTACAAAGCTTTGGTGTAAATCAAGCAAATGAAATAAAGAAGACTGCCAACTTCCTGAATTTTATCTGACATCATTCCCCTCCCCACCAATAATAATAATAATAATTTTGAATGAGGAAGCATTGAGCATTCTTGAAAACGTAAGCGCATTAAAACAGGCTCAACTGCTTTGAGCTGCATATGGACACAGTTATCTTTGCGATGTCAAAGAAGTTAGGTAGAAACAATTTTTACCTCCTTTCATTTTTCAAATAGGCCATAACTGATTGATTACTATTTACCTACCACAAATAATCAAGGAACTACAGGATCTTATCCCACTCTCAGAAGTACACTAAAAAAAATTGGTTGCTTTTATTTTCTGTGGCAGCTTCATTTTTATCACTGCTAGACATGATGAGACCTGCAAGACAGCACACTACATTTGTAACTGGGAACAGGAAGATAATTGCATCATCACGTACTGCAGTGTCTCAGCTTGTTGTGGGCAGAGTAAAGTGTTGGTTTTATTTCATCTGAAGGCATAGCCAGATCTTGATCTTTAACAAAGACTCAAAATATGACCAGGTTACTATCCAGTATTCCAAACCAACCAAGAGTCCTGCAACACATAAAAAGCCAAACAGATTTATTGTGGTGTGCGTTTTCATAGAGTAGAGTCCACTTCATCAGAGCCAAGCAATACTGCAATAGGCAATAAATCTAATAGAGAGTGCAATTCTCTCCTGTCGTCTGTTGATAGCTTTGGGGTGGGAGAGTGGAAAGAGCAGGACGCTGCATGGATTTCTCATGGGGCTTCACCATGGAGTTGGTTTGAGCTTCAGAAAGAAGAAGGTATTGCTGTTGGCTCTCCCACTGGTGGTAGCTTACAGAAAGCTCTGAAATGCAAGCAAGCAATTCCTTTATTCGACCGATAGTCAGAAATAAAACATTACACAATAATTATAAACTATAACATCATAGGGGTACATAAATAAGGTAGGGCCACAGTACTAGACCTCTCACAGATAACCCACATCAAGGCATTCAGTTATACGTTTCCGACACTTGAGTGCCAGGAAAAGAAATTTAGCCACTGACAAAGTTGTTTTCCCAGAAGACTTATTAAGCAGATATGCTGTCTGCAGAAAGCTCTGAAATGCATGCATTGGGGTAGGTGCCTAACATCAAAAGCATCTGCTGAAAACAAAGTCCCACATCCTCAAAGGGGACCAACCATCAGCTGCTGCAGCCTGGATCTGATGCATTGGAAAATGAGGATAGAATGTCCCTCCCTTTGCCCTGGTCTGTGGAAGCTTTCAAAATTTTAGAAGGATGGGTACAGAGAGATAGTGAAAGGCACCATTGAAGTTTATTTGGAGGGGGTGACTAAAAACAGGCACGCTTCTCTGTTTTTATGGGTAACAATTAGTATGAAGGAGGCAAACATTGTAAACATTCCCCCTGTAGCAAGATTTCAGGATAGGTGCAGGAGCTAGAAAGTTATGAGGGATTGGGGAGAGCAGTTTTTTGCTCCTTTGCATTCTGCTCATTTAGAATCAAAGTACAGAAACTAAGTGAGAAAGTGATTTGGTCAGAAGCAGAACACCCTGTCTTGGAAATAGAATTGAAAGAGAAGTTGCTGAATTACAACATATTACTAAACTGAAAACTATGGAGAGACCTGGTCTGAATAGAGATATTGGATTCTTGTCTCATTACACATGCTAAAGCTATTTTTGGTCATCTGCATACTATCCCTTGCTTGCCTTTAGGACTAATGGCAGTCGTTAACAGTCACCAACAGGTTTACCATACCCATTGAGTCAATCACCCATCTTTTACTACCCTTCTGAGAAATACCCCACCCCACCCTCCCACTGTATATAAGGGTCTGGTGACTTCTGCTTCAGTGTATCTGAAGAAGTGTGCATGCACATGAAAGCTTATACCCAGAACAAACTTAGTTGGTCTCTAAGGGGCCACTGGACAATTTTAATTTATTTATTTATTTGGCCTAGTTGGGTTCATGATTTGTTCAGATCTGATGCATACATTCAGGAGGGAGTGGCCATGCTACCAGATGTGGGATGTTGAAAAAACATCAGCTCAGGAAGCAGGGAAAATCTTCCTCTCTCCTTGATATGAATCCCCACAAAAACACTCTTAGTCTTCTCCCATTAAAACCTGAGATAAATTAAAACCCATTAAAACCCTGATTCTGCCATCCTACGTGGTACCTTTTTTCTTTTCTTTCTTTGAGGATAGGTGTGGAGTAGTGGATTTCTTGTGAAAAAGTTTGATAATAAAACTGTTGTAGAGTCTATATCCCAGATTTCATCTCTAAATGTATTTAGTCATTTTAAGGTTTTTTTAATGGCTACTGTATAACAACATTCTAAATAAGGCTATTAAAGTAACATTTAATGTTGGAAGGAAAATAAGCTCTGCACAATGCTTGCATTTATGCACAGTATTTTCATCCGACAAATGAGCTGTAACAACATATTGGTTTACCAAGGAGCCTGCACAATTAAAATACAAAGTGTCTGTTGCTTTTTCCTACATAGAGGGTCCAGCTATGGAAAACTATCAGATATAAGGAGCTTTGTAAAATTATATTGGAAATGGAAAACCTCTTCTCATATTCAGGGAATTTTGATAAAAAATATGCCATATCTGAAAATAGCCACATTTGAAGACTAAAAGACATTGTAAGAGAAGTACAGTGGCCTGCTGCCGCCGCGCCACCAGAGCACAATTTCTGTTTTCATCCTGAAGCAAAGTTCGTAACCTGAAGCACTATTTCTGGGTTAGCGGAGTCTGTAACCTGAAGTGTATGTAACCTGAAGCGTATGTAACTTGAGGTACCACTGTACTGTTGCTGTCACTTTGTATCTTTTTGATTTGCAACATTTAATACAAATGAAACAGAATCATGATGGCTTTTCCCCATCATACCTAACACCATTAGCCAGTCGGGGGCAGTGAGATGCATGTTGCAATGACGTCACATCACCAGTTTTTGGCATTAGAGTGCTGGCAGCTTCACCTCTCTTATTGGCTCTCAGAATTTGGTTGTCATATCTCTGGTGTACAGAAAAATGTCTGCATGCATAATGATCCATTCCTATTGCACTACTGACTCCCTAAATTGGCCGTGATTTCACCAAACCTTCAGGACATGTAGACCCCATTTATTTAATTAAGCATGAACTTCTCTTTTGAAATCTATGAGCCATGGAAGTACAGAATGCTTAGCTGGATCAAAGATGTGCAACATGTCGGCAACATTTATGATAAGCAATTTGCTTTCAGAACCTCCTGGAGAAGCAGCATCTTGGACATTGGATCTTTAGTGGGGGATTAGATGGAAAGGGGGAAATTGATGCTCAATAATTTCCCTTGCTCATTTTCTTCCCAGAAAAGAGGGGATATGTTCTGCAAAGGAATGGAATTTGCAGAGAAGATTGGTATGGAAGGAAAAAGCATAATGGTCAATGTATATGGACCCAAATGGTGAATAGCTGAGCTATATTGTATGTTGCTAGCTTTAAGGATATTGGGTTTTCTCTCTTTAATTTTTGCTTTTATAAGCATTCTAATCATATAGGTTGCAGTGTGGAGTGTACCTGTTCAGCATTCCTGGAAGCCAGCCTTGCCCTTTTTCCAAAATACTCCGTTCCATTCCCTACCAACCTATTCCATGGTCACTGAGCATCCTTAGCTCTTTTAGGTTCCCTGCTTACTCATTTTCCTTCAAAGCATTTTTGCACTTTTGCAAACCTTGACCTGCTAATACCCCCCTCTTTTTACTGTGCTTGAAAGGTGCCATTTTGGCTACATAAAGGTCCTCACTCTGAGAATGATGTCGCTGTTTAGTATATAGGATGTAACTTGTTGACAACTGAGGATGTAACTCTGTGTTATATGTTCTTGGATTTTTCTAGTCCAAGAAAGTCAATTTCCTTAAATGCCACAACAACTTCACATTCAAAAATCCATCCTCAGTACAGAAGAGTTCCTGGTCCACAGAAATCCTAATGTGAACCTTCCTTTTTATTTCATCTCCTTGTATACAGCACTCACTGATACAATCTAGACAACACTCCCATCACATAAAAGCACTTTTTGTTTTAGGCTATAAAGCTTCTCTGCCACATTGCTGTTGTGACAAGTGTGATGGATGTTCAGCACCTTTAATCCCAAGGGTTTCCCCTCCTTTAACCAATTTCTGCTCTCACCTGTCAATGGAGTTTGTTGATTTGTTGCAAATACAGAATATATAAAGCAGCTTGTTTCAGGCTGTCCAGTTCAGCTCAGGGACTGAACCCCAAATCTGAATAGGCAATACTTTGTGTCTCACCCATTCACTATTGGGGGGGGGGACAAGTTTAACTTTTTAGTCTTCTTTTTGATAGAATTAAATGAAAGTTGCAACTATAGTGGTTCCTCCTGAGTTGATAACACCTGCCAAATTATAGACAAATAGGTTCAGAAGGCTTTGTCTGGGTACTTCAAAAACTTGATTTTTCAAAAATGGACTGTGCATCACTTTATAAACTTATTTTGACAGTCTTGGATGAAAGTGGCAAGCATGATGTGATTAATCACATCACAAGTGCAGTGGTATTCCAGCCTTGGCGAGCTACAAAGGTGAGTCCTGTTTTCAGGGCACACTATGACAATGGGTGAAGTTGCTCACTATAGAGAACTGTGGGGGAAGGAAGTGCTTCCCTTTGTTGCCTAGGCAACAGGGGTGCCATTTCCCTTTGTTTCCACAACATAGAGTACCGTATTTTTTGCTCTATAAGATTCACTTTTTCCCTCCTAAAAATTAAGGGGGAAATGTGTGTGTGTGTTATGGAGCGAATGCAGGCTGCTCAGCTATTACAGAAGCCAGAACAGCAAGAGGGACTGCTGCTTTCACTGCGCAGCAATCCCTCTTGCTGTTCTGGCTTCTGAGATTCAGAATATATTTTTTTCTTGTTTTCCTCCTCCAAAAACTAGGTGCGTCTTGTGGTCTGGTGTGTCTTATAGAGCGAAAAATACGGTAGGTGTTTCGAACCTCAGGCCCAGAGAACTAATATGTCCTCTCTTCCTGGCCCTTTGAACACTCCCTAGGCCACTGTCCTTGCTGTTGCCTGGCTTGAATGTATCATTGAACTCATAACTTCTCTTGTTTTCTGGGTGGAGGACAGAGAGAGATGTATGAAAAGCCAATACAAAGGTAAAACTTGTATTCATTGCTCTACTTATCTTTGCCTTTGGATCCATTTATCACCAGCATGTGGCCCCTGGAAAGTTGCCCAGAAGGGTATGGGCTGGCAAAGGGTTTCCCACTCCTGGCATAGAATCAGAAGTTGAATAAGTTACTTAGGCAATTTTGGAACAAACCGCTTTGGAAGGACTAGATCATTCTGGCTGCAAACAGCCACAATAAGACATACTAGGCTGCTGCATTTCATGATCCACAAACCCCTCATGTCATCCATCACATTTCTAAAATTTTTTGTTGTTGTTTACATACAATATAAATTACGCAGTTGGATAGTTATACTTAATTTAACTTTAAACCGGCTTTAGAAACATATTGTGAGTTAGAAGCCCCCCCTCTTTCTTCTGAAATATGTATGAAATTAATGCAATCAGCGAGAAGTGAGAAACTCTTTGCATGCTCAGGGGCATGCATCTTCAAAAGTAACTCTGAAAACCGGTTCTGGGTCTCAGCATGTGCTCAAATGAATCTCTGATGTTTACACACTTTAATATATAAATGGTCTTGGAATTTCTTTGTCTAGTATTCCTGTACCGTATACTCCATTGTAAATTTGAGATTTGAAAATAAGTGCCATAACAAGGCATGCCCCCAGGGAAAGTTCCCCCTCTATTTTAGGCCCTAGACATTATTTTTGTCATGCAGATTTCACACTCCACACTTTGAACTCACACCATTTCCCCCCCTTGTTGAACACCAGAGTTGACTCACAGTAACCGCGATTTGTGTCACCACCAGCAGACATATTTAGATGAAAGGAAAGGTGAAGAATTAATTCTTTTCCTTTCCTTCTGACTGCAGTGCTGAAAGCACAAAGGTAAACTGCCAAGACTGCAATCCAGCTCTGTTAAAAGTCATAGGAGTTTTGTCACTGGTATTACTGGGAGGTGGATCACATCAGTAATCTATATCCCATATTTTCATTCTGCCAAGTTTGAGGAAGCACTTGAGAGGTTATTATTATTAGCAATGTTGACAGTAACAGGTGTGCTCATTTCACTTTGGAACAGGACAAATACTAGAAGGCAAGCAAAGGGCATGTGTGGATCAATCAGCCAGTCAACCAGTACTTAGTGTTCTGTAATCAGGTTTTTCCAGATAAAGCTGTTTTGAAGCCAGTATTTTATGGATAAAGAAAAATTCACAGGAAAAACAACAACTGTACAGGTGGACTCTTTCAAAACTGCAGTGATCTTGAGTCTGGTTTTGGAGACCCCTGGAGCAGTTGTCCTGGAGGGCTTCAGCATTCACACTGAGTCTGCCTTTAATGACTATCTCCATTTGGTACCAGTCCAATTTACAGAGCAAGACACATACTCAATTTACTCTTTACCTCAGCGTGTGAGATGGATGGTCTGGAGATAAGGGGACATTGACATAACTCCAATGTTAAAGTCAGGCCAGCCTCTGGAGAGACAGTGAAGAGAACAATAATGGATGATGCATTCCATTAGAAAGTAGAAAGTGGATTGTGGCTGAAATCCTAATCCCGCTTAGCTGGGAGTAAGTCTCCTTGAATTCAGTCTGATTTATTTCTGGGTAGACATGGTCAGAATGGCAGTCTTAGTGCATATGTTTGGCAACAAACAACATTTCAGAAACCAGAAAAGCAAAGAGGCACCTGCATACGTCCATAAATATGCAAAGCAATTTACATATTTATTTCTCTATTTATGTATAATATGTGCATGTTAAAAATAATTAATTGTGGAGAACTAAGGTAAATAGCTTTCAAAGCAAGGGCTTGATAGTCCATTTTCAACAGATTCCTCCTCTGACATCCCTACCAGAGAGGGTTTATTTCTGCTTTATATGCCACAGAGGAAGAAGGAGAGGATGATGTAGGACAGAAGATGTGGTAGGTCGACACCTGTGTGACAGATTTGGAGCATAGCTAAAGGTTTACAGAAAGAAGTGGAATGCAGAGGTTCTTCTCAATGCTACCCTGTGATGAACTGGACTCAGACACTACATTTGTTGGCTTCTGGGAGCCTACTGTCAAAAATCTTCTCTGGAGGGTTAGTATACCTGTTATGGTGTTAAGAGATGGGACTGGGGGTTAGAGTGAGAAGCTCTGTTAGGAACCATTGCTTGATTTAAGTCCCTTTTGTACAGTCTGGATCCAACCCTATGCACAACCACTGGCCCTGGTCCTGAGTTCTTATGAATCAGAGCTGAGAACACAGTGAGCCTTGTGTTTATTAGTGATTTGATAAACAGTGCACTGATCCTGGGAAACTCTAATTTAAAAAAACAACAACATCCTGGCTGGGAGGTTTATGAGTCTTGGGGGCTATCCCATTTAACAATAGTCTCGTTCAAAATGATATTGGTAAGGTGCCATATTGCTTCCTATCTGAACATTTATTGCATCAGGAGGAAATCCAAGAAGTTATAATCATTCATCTCTTTGTAAACATAATATATATTATCTGTAACTTGTGATAAAGGCAGAAATGGCCTTCAGGCACCACATTTCCTCCTGTGCTCCTTTCAACTTGTAGCAAACAACCCATAAAGCTTTCATTGCTGTAATCTTGCAAGCATGAGGCCATCTGCCGTTCTATTCCCAGAACATGTGATTTGCTGAAACATATAGTAATCTTAAATATTAACAATCAAGAGCGTTGCTGTTTTCCAGTGTGTCCACAATGCAATATCCTGTTATATACAGGTCTTCAGGAGGGAATGGGACTTTCTCTGACCAATTATATCTCTAATAATCAAAAAGAGGTGGGTGTAATTGTGATTATTGGATTGGCGTCACATTTTAAATGCAGTGTAATGTTTGCATTTATGTTATTTACTGTCTTACGTGTAATTTTAAATTACATTGTGCATTAATATATGTGGAATTGTTTTTTGGGGGGAAGAGTAATTATGTTAATGGTATTTTTGTAAAACAAAATAAAAAAATATGTTGTAAATAGTTGGAGTAATAGCCAACATTAGTTATACCCAGAGCAGAAACATTAAAATCAATGGACTAGACAGTACTCAATGCCCTCATTTTGTTAGCACAAGCATAAATCTTTGTGCTAATTAAACAAGAGCCTTAGTACTTCTTTGTGTACATAGCAATATTATTATTAATAATATTGCTTGGTTAATAATGGGTATGAATAATATGTGCTTCTTAAACATTGGGCTGTTCAAAATTATAGCAACCTATGCATCATACATATTCTACTGCATATGCCGAACTGATTTTACAGCAGCTTCTATAAAATTCTATAAAATAAGCCCTCCTCCCTATGTTGAAGCCATAGCCAAAAAACCTGGCCCTTAGGCAATATAAAATGCTCAGTATCCTTTGTACTTTCCAATTCTCATGGATTAACATGCCTTATTGTTCATTACATGCTGCTGTTGTCATTGTTGTCCAGTCTTAACCTGCTGTTTTAGAGAACTAGTGGATCAGTGCTAACTTTGCCTGGAGATTATTGAAGTGACGACATCACTCCAGTCATGACAGAATGTAGGTTGGCTTTTGTGGGGGTTGCTGTACCAGCTCCAGGCAGGTGGGGATGGGGACAACAAATGGTTTGGTGTAAGCTATGATGGATCCATAGACAGTCAAGGTCCAGCTCCTGCATCCCAAGAGCATCCCATTTTGGGGGTCCTGAGCCAGGCAACTACCACCAATGGGAGGAACATCAGCACCAGCTGGTTTGGGTGGAGGTCAGGCCTTTGCTGCAGTGGAGCCCTCCTCTCAGTGGCACTCCTCTCTGCCAGCACAGATGGTCTACACTTCATCCTAACCACTAACCCCAGGTATCAACATTGGTGGGTTGAAAGTGTAGCCCAGGGCTGTGTATTCACATGTAGTCTGAAGGAGCATTTCCACCCTCATCCAAGGCCCAGTATACCTGACGGAGCGTCTCCACCCCCATTGTTCTGCCTGGACACTGAGATCCACCGCCAAGGGCATTCTGGTGGTTCCCTCAGTGTGAGAAGCCAAGTTACAGGGAACCAGGCAGAAGGCCTTCTCGGTAGTGGCGCGCGCCCTGTGGAACGCCCTCCCATCAGATGTCAAAGAGATAAACAACTATCTGACATTTAGAAGACATCTGAAGGCAGCCCTCTTTAGGGAAGTTTTTAATGACTGATGTTTTAATGTATTTTTAATCTTTGTTGGAAGCCGCCCAAAGTTTCTGGGGAAACCCAGCCAGATGGGCGGGGTATGTATGTATGTATAAATTATTGTTGTTGTTGTTGTTGTTGTTGTTGTTGTTGTTGTTGTTGTTGTTGTTGTTGCCTGATTATCCCACAATAGGCCAAGCTTTACACTGGGTACAATGAAAATATCAGGCACAACACTACAGAGATGTTAGGATAACTTGCAACCTCACTGGTATTCTGAAGATCTTGAATAAGATACATACTGTTTCTTCAGCTTTTTTGATAAATTGCAGCACTGTGGAACTGTGCCTTTGTCAAGGAAATGGATTTCCTAGCCATTTCAACACTGAAGAATTAAAATGGGAGTCAAGGAGTTGAACCCTAGTAAGTTATCCTCAGAACAGATACATTGAAATTAATGGGCCTAAGTTAGTTGTGACCATTAATTTTAATGGGTCTAACCTGAGTATGACCGATACTGGAAATAATCCAGAGACATGCAAGCTTAATTTATAAAATTGTGACACTGTCTAATGGACTTTAGTTGGGTCATGTTATGTATAGAGGTGATCAAACTGAAATCCAATAGACAGTGCCACATTTTTACAACAATAATAATTGATTCATTATTCTTGTAATGTAGGCGTAATATAGAAGAAGGTTAGTTAAGTGTAATGTTGCAGATACTTCTCTAGTATATAATGCAACAATGACATTCCTGTGTTACCATTTCCATCTTTCAGACCAGCTCTGGTTTATTTTATTTTTTAACAAAACTTATAGACAACATTTTATTGCAGTGCACCAATTGTATATTTCTATTTTATGCTTAGAAATCAAAACAGGGAAAAAGGAACGTTCCATCAATTTGTCATGTCTTTACAAACTGCATGTTTTGCATATCTTTATCTCCTCTTCTGTCCTTGTCCTTGTTTCCTGTCGATATTTAAATTGTAAGCTTTGGGAGAGTTATATTTCTTCTCTGGAAAGCTCTTAGTTTATTTTAAGTAGGGCTGTGCCAAAAGCAATTTTTGTGACTATTTTCATTTAAGGAATTTTTCAGGGATGGGTGTAAAACAGGAATGAAAGTGTTCGCCTCAATCAGAAAGCATTGCCCTGAATAGGCATCATTTGAGGTTCTGTGATTGTCTAGGATCATCCATGCGACTAGGACAGGAAACATTGCCCTGTATCTCAGTCAGGTTTTTCGCCCTCAGTGATGTCAGCTTGAAGCCAAATCTGATGGGCCACAAAGCTTTCTCCCACCAGAACATCTGTGATTGTCAGAGACACCATAATGGCTGCTATGTGATCCTGATTGATTGGGTCACTAAGACTAAACTAGTTGTTTAAAAAACATAGAGGTAGATGGGGAAAGAAATGGTGGTAAGTAGAATTGAAAATGGTGAATAGTCTCACTAATTAAGGGGGATTTGGAGAAATGTTTATTCAGCCCTCCCCCCCCCAAAAAAGCACTAGTTTCATCCTGGAAATGGAAATGGGTGAACATTTGGCACAACCCACATTTTAAGTGTGATACAAATAAATAAATAATCATCTACATGTTTAAAATCTCTTACTCACAACCCCCTGCCAGTTCAATACACAGAAAATATAATGCATGGAATAATCAGGCCCTTAGCAGTTTTATATATGAAAGTTGGAAGATATAGGAAGAAGACACCAAGTATTCTATTAGAATAGGATGTCAGATGCAAAAGATGATAGGGCTTCTGTACCTTTAATAATTGTGCAGAACAGGTAATTTCATCACTTCTAGCCTCCACAACACCTTCTGAAATTTCGTCTTCTACACCACTATTAAAGGTGCAGGAACCCTGTCTTCTTCTACATCTATTCAAGATTCAGGAGAATGCATGCAGCATAGCATTTGTGGAGCATTGAAGCTCTGGAACTGCCCCCATCATATCCAATTCCTCTCCAAGATCAAGATCAAGCTCTGGGTTTGGGAGGGGAATGATTTTAAAAGCTGAAGCAAACACTGGCAATTATAGAGCACAACTTGGTTGCCACTGCCTGTGATATCGTCAAGACACTTCCTTACACAATGGCTAGAACAGGTTTACTATTTTTACTTGAGAAATAAAATAAAATGAAGGATGAATATGGTGCTTTGAATGGATCTCAGAAGTCAGGAAACATTGGCAAAACTGATGGCTGACCCAGGGTTAGCCTAGACAGAAGATACACCTGTTTTGTAGATGATAATCCTGGAAGAAAGCCATGCTCATCCCAAACTACTTCTATTCAAATATTACATCAGTTTCTTTAAGTTAGGGAGAGAAGCTTGCTTAAATAGATTGAAGGAGGAAATGAGGGTTTCTTAACTTGGTGCTATAGGTTGGCAGACTGATTGTAAGCATTAACCTTGGCTTGAAACTATCATCTTTCAGCTGTTGTATACCAACACCACTTTAGGCCTGGGTGCAGTTGGTGGTTGTAGCAAAGACAGCAATCACTACCAATGTGCTTCAAGCTACGATTTAATTTATATGGAGGATGCAAGATCTGAAACCAGAAAGGGGAAAAGAAAGCAAATGAATGAGAAAAATAAGCAGAATTGGGTGTCCTAATCGGCAGCAAAAGAGAGTGCACTTCAAAGGCTATGCAAATGTTACACCAAGAGCTTGACTGAAGTGCATTTGGAATGGTGAGTACTTTTTGCGCATATTTTTTATTATTACTGTAAATATTGGCGCTACAACCTCTGGCGTATTCCTCTGCTTCAAAATTAACTCTGATGTGTAGACTGAGGTAAATCTGAAAGTGTTTCTATCTCAAAGTCTCTCTAGCTATTAGTTTTGTGAAACAATAACATGGGCATCCTGTAGTGATGGCACAGAATTTCAACGTTGCTTGTATCTTAATGAGATAACAACGTTGCTTGTATCTTAATGACTTAGTCAAAGGCATATACAGGACATTAATCAATAATAATAATAATAATAATAAATAAATTATATCCTGCCCTCCCCTGCCGATACCGGGCTCAGAGAGGCTAACAACCGTAAAGTAACACAGCATTCTAAAATCAATTCATTATAAAATCAGTTCAAATGAAATTAATGGCAACCATTGGGCTAGAGTTTTGTGAGGATTACCAAAGAAGGGGTCAGGCTATGCCTTGGCCAAAGGCATGGTGGAACAGCTCTGTCTTGCAGGCCCTGCAGAAAGACGTCAAATCCCGCAGGGCCCTAGTCTCTTGTGAGACTATGTTTCCAGAGGTTTCATTTATTTCAATGAAGAAAGAAGTGGCAGGGTGGCAAAAAGCTCATGAAACAATCACAAGAGTGGTCAAGAAACCCAAACAGGGTTTTTTTTTTTTTGGGCAGAGAAAAAGGCCTGTGCTAAGCTGACCAGAGGCAGGACAGATCTGGAAAGTTGAGGGTGTTTAGACCATGTGACTTTAGCGAGTCATCTTTGTTTTTTCTATACAAATAATTTAGAAACATTTTTCAAACTGAAGTTGAACTCTCTGTCTTTTCTTGCTGCTGTATGAGAAAGCACATGAATCTGACCTTTGAAGAGTTTGTATATTTCCATGCTTTACTTTACTGCATGTTTTGTGATCCTAAATCTCTGCTGGGGTTATCTTGCCAAAGAGTTCTTGCCCCAAACCTGGATCTCGGCATCCAGTAAATTCTCATTTTATCACACCATATCTTTGTTCTTTTAACTAAAATACAAAAACCAATACCTGATTCAAATTTATTTCTAAGCATTCTTGAAAAGACTTCTGAGGATTCTTGAAAACACTTTCTCTAGTTTCACTCAAGCGCATTCTGATTTGAGTTTTCCTATTGCTAGCGGCAGCTGATGCAGAGCTGATGAAACTGAAGGAAGACGAAGGACAATGCGATGTGCAAATTGCTGAGGATGCTGGCAGGCACGCAAGGACTTACGATACTCAGAAAGCAGAAAGCAGAAGACAATGTAGGAATTGTTTCAGTTCTGGAGAATGGTCTCACTAGGGAAGCCACCTGGCACTTTTGTGGATGCCATTTTGGTGAAGAACTTTTTTTATTCTCCCAGACTTTTATAACATTTTAGGCCACTGTAAAAGTTTTATCTTCTGTGTTTTATTATGTTTGCCTTGCTGTTCTGTTGTTCTGATATTTATTGATTATATGAGGTTCATGATATTGCATCTTTTATTGTGACTCATCCTAGGAGCTCTTGTTGGGGGAGGGAAGGAGGGAGGGAAGGAAGGAAGGAAGGTGTAAAATGGCAATATAGTGTTCAGTATACAGTGTTGCTCCCATTGCTCGGACCCTGCTCCTGCCAACCTAGCAGTTCAAAAGCACATCAAAGTGCAAGTAGATAAATAGGTACCGCTCTGGCGGGAAGGTAAACGGCGTTTCCGTGCACTGCTCTGGTTCGCCAGAAGTGGCTTAGTCATGCTGGCCACACGACCCGGAAGCTGTACGCCGGCTCCCTCGGCCAATAAAGCGAGATGAGCGCCGCAACCCCAGAGTCGGTCACAACTGGACCTAAGGGTCAGGGGTCCCTTTACCTTTACCTTTATACAATGTTAGTACAGTGTGTAGTTGAGGATATTGAGAAGACACATGCTGTGTGTATACAGAACAGCCCAGGTTTAATCCCTGAGAACTTCAGCCAAAGAGTCTCTGGTAATAGTACAAAGATGCCAGGGATTAATGCCAATTAGGGCATGGATAGACTAATGGTCTGTATCAGTATATGGTGGCTTTATTGATTCAAATGTAAACAGTGGGTTTTATACAATGGGACAGGTTTGAGGTTGTGACTGGTGATCATGAATAGCACATGAAGTGGAAATAGATGTGCTGGCGTGTAAAATTCTACTGTCTGTTGCTGGATAGAATAGCATTGTGCTCTCAGTATTTCCGGGAATTACCTAGACTTTAAACTCTGTTGTCAGTCAAACTCTTATAGAGGCCTTAAGGGTCATTATATTGACACAAAAGGCATCTTTGCAGTCCCCCCTGACCTTGCTCATTGCAAAAGTCCTATGGTGTCAGTGCAGAACAATTGTAGCTGACTTAATGAGAGTGCATGTTATAAAGTACAACCACTAAGCTTGTTTTTCTATTTCACTTCTGGAGCATCTTAAGTAGATGTGTGCATTTGATTTTATCCTTACAGGGTTATTAATTACACAAAGGAAGTTCACCTTTAGTGCCAGCTTGCTTTAACAGATAACACTGACATCACCTCGGGAATGCATACATGAATCCACTTTGAATAAATTGAATCTTGCTGGTCTGGAACTTTTTACAGTAAATTGCAGGAGGAGGGAAGAAACCTACGGAGACAAAACTTGATGGGATAAATAAATAAATTCTCACCAACGTAACGTGTGCAACCTTTTTCATAGCTTTCACAAACAGTGAATTTCAAACACATCTATAATCTTTGAGAATTCTTGGCGAACTGGTGAGGTCCCTGCAAACTGGAAGTGGACTAATGTTCTCCCCACCTTCAGAAAGTGGAAAAATGAAGACCTAGGTAACTACCAACCAGTCAGCTTGATGTAGTCATGGCTAGGATTCAATCCATACAAATAGTATTTGGGATTTAAAATAATGAGCTATGCCTATAATGGTGCGGACTGTAATTAGACTGTATCTGTTCTCCCCTGCACTCCCCTTCCTTGTCCCATGTCCTCTTCACTCTTGCAATCTCTTCCTGACTTCCAGCCTTTGTCTGCCCCACCTCTCTTCTGCTGTTCTGCTTTGATCCTGCAAAAAGTTGGTTTATCATCTCACCTGCTTATGTTTGACATCAAGCTGTTGTTGAAAGCTAATTGTCTGTGCCCTTGTCTAGCAACTTGTGATGTGCTAACTCAGTTAGCCATGTTTGTGCAAGCTCTCCCTCCCTCCCTCTTCCTCATACAACAATGTAACTCTCATACCCAGCAGTAGCATCAGACTGAGATAGGACAGCTGATGGAACTAGGCAGGGTTAGCACAGGAAAGAAAATGAAGACCAAGGACAAAGAGTGGAGATGGAAAAGTGCTAAGGCTAAGCTTCATCCAGGACTGTCACTAGACATTTTGCTGTCTCAATGGAGCAGCAAATGGTGTCCCCATCTCAAGCTGCCTAGTATCAGCTGTGAAGTGAAGGGGTGGAACAGCAGCAGTGTTGTTCTAATGATGGCAATGTGCTCACTGGGGTGGGTCAAGACATGGTGATGGCAAGATTGCAGGAGCTCTGGTTTGGTGGCAGTGGGATGAGAACAATGCTGCAAGACCACCACCACTGTCAGTCCAGACTTCAGTCACCCTCTCTGGCAAGTGCAAACAAGAATGGCCCTGTGTCCTGCCAATTGGTCTTCCTCTCTGAGGCATGGTAGGCAGCTGCCCAAGGCTTGGCTCTGTTGGCCTACTTTCACCTGTGGTGGCAGTTCTGCTCTCTGAGAAGCGCAAGTGTCCTTGCTGTTGAGGGTGACTTGCAAGCTTGGTTGAATCCACAGCTCAGGCAAATCTATCCTAGGCCTTGTGTTGCCTTCCTTTCTAGACTACATCAGTAGGTTGACAATGATGCCCCGAGGCTGCTAGTAGATATGGGCTAGATAGCAGCAGATACACCACAAGCACAACATACTTAGTATTTCATAATTATTATGCCTTGTCTATATTCTGACAGATGCTGTGCATTCTGGGAAGTCACACTGACGCCTTGTTGATATATTTTTGGAAAAGAATTAGTGCCCACATGACTGCACTCGAATGACAGTCCCATTAGGCTGAGTTGAAGGGAAGCTGTTCCAGGAGTGGGACTTTTACCAATACTGTTAAGTAGATATTCATGATGGGGAAAATAATAAAAATGGAAACTAATGTGCCAAATTAAATCTGAGAGGCAGACATGCTGAGGAGCAAAAAAAGAGAGGGCATTCAACGATATTTATTTTTCTACCCATTCTTTACATTTATGTAGATGCATTTCTTTAATTGAAACAACAATGTTTACTCTGGGAAGAAGTAACTCTTGACCCACTTTTTATATTCCAAGTAGGAGCAATTTGCAAATGGTAAATCTTCCAGCATCAGCATGTGGTTGCATGGAATGAGTGTTTTATTTCTCTAGCACTTTGTATGATTAGGAGCAGGGAGAGCGGGTGTCTCTCTCTCCCCCCCCCCCCTCCGATTAAGGGCTGAGATCACTGCAGCCACGGCTTGCAAAAGGACTGTGCCACCATTTTTTATTATTATTATAAAACAAATCCTTGAAACCACTAAAACAACAGAGTCCCCAAACCCAAGAGAACGACAGCAACAGCCAGCATTACGTAAGCTACCAGATCATATTTATCCACTCAACAGCCAAGACCCTTCCTTCAAATAAATATTTTTACACATGTAAACCATAAGAGAGTTAGTCAAATGACTCAACTTCCTTTGATAAAGGGTGCCATGGCATGGACAGGAAGTATCACCACTGAGGAAGCCTTGGAGTCCACATAGACCAGCTTTTACTTTACATTCTAACTCCTTCTTACTCAATTTCATATCCTGCTGAGCAGAACTAAGTGTCTCAATCTAGTATGGGGGATTTGTGAGTGGAAACAGTTTTCTAAGGGTTGCATCAATGAGCAGTGAACATATGAGCATTGAAAGAAGGGAAAGGTAGTGATGACACAGTGCATAGAGAGGAGCATCGTTTAAGCAGGACTCTCGAGGACGTCTTTTAAATCCGAGGAACATACAAACATAGTTCTAGGGCCTTCTCGGTAGTGGCGCCTTCCCTGTGGAACACCCTCCCACCAGATGTCAAAGAGAACAACAACTACCAGGCTTTTAGAAGACATCTGAAGGCAGCCCTGTTTCGGGAAGCTTTTAATGTTTGATGTATTATAGCATTTTAATATTCTTTTGGAAGCTGCCCAGAGTGGCTGGGGAGGCCCAGCCAGATGGGCGGGGTATAAATAATAAATTATTATTATTATTATTATTATTATTATTGGAACATAAGTGCAGTGTGTGTGTGTGTGTGTGTGTGTGTGTGTTATAAATAGTCATAGTCACAGATGTGTAGGATTAGGGGCAGCAGGTCTATATCACTTACCTGTCACTTAACTGTCAACACTTACCTGTCAACAAACTGCAATGAATTCAGTGTTGGGCTAGCTATGGTTAGGATTGCACTGTTATAAGAATATCAACATTTACAGTGGTATGACCATTTCCCAACCAAAAATATCCTAAAACTTAAAACTAACACACACACACACAGAGAGAGAGAGAGAGAGAGAGAGAGAGAGAACACTCATTTTGATAGAGAGGAATAACAAAAACACATCCCATCAGGAATTGATAAACTGTTATTGGGGTATTACTATGAAGAGCAACAGGCAAAAGACACAGCAAAATGGATTCACAATCTCTGGATGCCTATAACTTTTGATATATGAGAATTTAACTGGATGTCTGGTGTGTGTTTTTCTCTTTGTCTTGAAAGACAACTGTGCAGATGGTACATAACTCAAGGTACTCTTTGAAAAGTAATAATCTCTTAGAGTATCGTATGTTCCAAGTGCAATAGAGAAACAGGTGCCTACTTTCATACGTGAGGCACTTGCAAATTTGCACCATTGAGAATTAGTAAGCAATCCTTGAAGCTAAATTACTGAACACATATATTTTGAAGTGTAAATCTTTGTTTTAGCATAAACTGTGTTCAGGCATTTGCGGGCAGGGAAGGGCACAAAAACCCCACCCCTAAGGTTCCTTGGCTAAAAGGCTTTGCGTCAGAGAGTTTTAAGCATGCTTAATTGACTGTGCTTAGAAACCCTTCCACAAGGGGGACCTTGTCTTATTGGGGTTTCTGAACAATCAAACATGCTTGAACTCCTCTTTGTGCTAATTGCACAAAGGTCTGAGGAGCAATCTCTGTACCAGAGGAGACCAGCCTATTACAGCTAATGGGGCACTGCCCCCCACAAATCCCAGTCTGCTTTAAGGCAGCTCCTATCTGCCTGCCACCTTGGTTCTCACTTACAACAAGCCAAGGAGGTAGAACTACCTACCAGCTTCCTCCTCCTAAGTGTTAGTGTTCCCCCTTGTAGAACTCAGCCAGAAGACGACGAGGAACAATAGAATTTGTTGGCTTTGTTTGTCATTTACAGTTGGTCTCCTCACCTTCCATCCTACCAGTTCCTATAGGAACCAGCCCCCACTGCTATGAACCAAGGAATGTTGGGGGCGGAGTTTGCATCCCTGCCCTGTTTCAGGTTTTACAGCTCACATGTTCAGGCAAATAGTCATTGCTCAGTGACAAAGATTCGCAACTCTAGGTAAGCATGGAATAATCTGTATGGACTCTGGAAAGCTGCTGTCAATGAGTGTCAGCAATAATGAGATAGATAGATGGATAGATGATAGATAGATAGATAGATAGATAGATAGATAGATAGATGATCCAGCTCATTATAAAGCAGTTTCCTATATCTGTACCTAATAAAAAGAAACAAAACACTGTACTAACGCATTATTGTGAACTATAATCTTACATGAGCATTGCCTGGGGGTGGGGTTTCAGGCATGGGGAGCCAGATCTTTATCTCCCCCTTACCCCCATGGGCCACCTTTGACAAGTGATGTCATAAAGACATCATGTGATTGACAGATGGATTGCCCCATCCACCTTGCTGCTGTGCCTGACCCAAGCAGGACTGAACTCCCTGCACGTCAATTGATTTTGGCAATCAAGCAAGCAAGTGAAAAGCGTGACAATTAAAAAAGAACCTTATTAAAGCATGAAAATAAAAACCAAGAAATAATGTGTAGCCTCCACGCAAACAAATCAGGATAACCAATAGATAAAGAAAGGACATAGTATAACCTCCAGGCAGGCTTTGTGTAAAATCAGAATAATAGACAGATCATCTGAAGGAGTCATGTACCTTTCTGTGTGATTTGCAGGTTTGAACACTGGGTTCCAGTTTTCCTCGAAATTCATCCACTCCCTACTATTACGGCTCATTGGTATCATTTGCCATCAATGGAAAGATTTTCAGAAAACCGTTTGCTAAAATGCATACATTTTTGAAAGTAAAAAAGGAAAGAAAAAAGAAAGAATGGCTATGGAATGTCAATCAACTTTATTGTGTGCTGCAGGCTGCTTGAAGCTCATAAAATATATTTTTCTCTGTCTTTTGCTCAGCAGAGCAGGAGCTGGAGTTGTAGTGGGAAGTCTTCAATGAACAGTAAGTAGAAGAAAGTACGTAGTTTCCCCTTAAAATTATAGCAGATGTGCTGTAGGCCACTTGAACAAAGGGGGAAGCTGACGATTAAAAGATAAAGCAGATCAGAAAGCTCTGTAAAAGGAATGCGTAGCAAAAGAAATGAACTTTTGTAGACTGCCAGTTCAAGAGTTCTATTTATTACTCAGGCTTAGTTGAGCAAACACCCGCAGCTTATTATCCAGAGCTCATGTGTACATGGGAGTCCTGCTGTGGGACAAGAAAGAAAATCTGGCAGATTGGGGGTACTTTTATTTAATTAATGAAATAAGATATAACAGAATTTTAAAAAGGGAAATACAGTTAATGTCATTTGTACACTTTGAAAAGAATCCACTAATTACGAAACAAATATTCAGTAACAGTCTACCTACCCTGCTAGATTACAAACATCCCATTCAGGAAGAACCCTTATTGAGGAACTAACTCCTAACTTCTGTCTGTTACTTTGTTTTCGAAGGGCCCTGTCCTCCAAGTGTTTTGGACCACAGCTCCCATCATGCCTGACCATTGCCTATGCCAGCAGAAGTTGATGGGAGTTGTAGTCCAACATTTCTGGATGCGATGCCACCTGGTTGGGGAAGGCTATTCTAGATGTTGAATGGAAACATTTTAACCAGAGTCACAGTTTGGTATTAAGAGAGACAGTGTAGCGTGTAGTGCTAAGAGCAGGGGTAGCCAACGTAGTGCCTTCTAGAAGTTGTTGGGGTCATCAGCCCTAACAAACATGGTCAGTGTTTAGGGGTGATGAGGGCTGTAGAAGAAGAAGAGAAGAGTTTGGATTTGATATCCCGCCTTTCACTCCCCTTCAGGAGTCTCAAAGCGGCTAACATTCTCCTTTTCCTGCCTCCCCCGCAACAAACACTCTGTGAGGTGAGTGGGGCTGAGAGACTTCAAAGAAGTGTGACTGGCCCAAGGTCACCCAGCAGCTGCATGTGGAGGAGCGGAGACACGAACCCGGTTTCCCAGATTACGTGACTACCGCTCTTAACCACTACACCACACTGGCTCTCAACAACATCTGGAAAACAGCATTTTGGCTACTCACAGGTTAGAGGGGGGAGGACTTTAGTTCTTGCCCTGCCATGAAGCTCACTACACGACCTCAGGTCAGTCTCTCTCACACACAACCTAACCTCCCTAACAGGACTGTTCTGATTATAAAATGGAGGCGGAAAAGCCTTTTATGTTGCCTTCAGTACTTTGAAGAAAATGTGGTGTGTATTCATAAATGCCTGTATGTATAAATAAGGTGGTCAGTATTATCTCTGAATTTAGATGTTTTACACAAGGTTATGGCATGCTAACCCACCCAGGCATGATCTCAACAGCCTAAATGTTAGGAATTCATTATACCATCACCTCAGCCTTGCAATGAGAAAATACGCTCCAGATATGTAATATACTCTTTAAGTGTATAATCAAAGAGGAACCCAAATGAGGGAACAAAAAGTCGCCAAGGGACCCAAGTGACTGGAGATTTTAGAAACATATTAGAAGAGATTGTTGGGAACATGGCATAACATCTGATGAGAAAAGGCAATGGAGGGAAAGAACACGAAGGGAAATGAAAAAGAATTCGAAGGTAAATTAATATATGCCCAAGAGAAAGAATAACCATCTGGCAATCTGTGTATTGCATCTGCTTTTGAGGGGAAGAAAGGGGAAATATTATCTGGGTAAAATGAAAAAAAATGTGATTTTGACTTGTATATGTGGATATCATTATGCAATAGTAGCACATAGTGGAATTGAGCAGTGGTTTTGTTCTTCCAACATTAGCAACAGTAATACTTTTTAAAAATCTTTATAATAATAATAATAATAATTTAATAATTTATTATTTATACCCTGCCAACCTAGCAGTTCCTGCCAACCCAGCAGTTCAAAAGCACGTCAAAGTGCAAGTAGATAAATAGGTACCGCTCCGGTGGGAAGGTAAACGGCGTTTCCGTGCGCTGCTCTGGTTCACCAGAAGCGGCTTAGTCATGCTGGCCACATGACCCGGAAGCTGTCTGCGGACAAACGCCGGCCTATAGAGCGAGATGAGCGCGCAACCCCAGAGTCGGTCACGACTGGACCTAATGGTCAGGGGTCCCTTTACCTTTACTACCCTGCCCATCTGGCTGGGTTTCCCAGCACATACACCAATTTCAGAAGAGAGACTGGTAATTTATATCCCAACTAACTTTTCTACTTTCTTTGGCGATCACTTGCAGCCAAGTAAGATTGTCTTCCATGAACCTGGTCTTAACAGTGTGTCCATAAGTGACTGTGGAGGCCAATTCTGGATCCACACCTCCTTCCACAGTGGGGACATATAGGTTTCCGGGTGGGAGTTGACCATGATGAGGGTTTGTCAAATGTGCCTTCCTCTTAGCTGGTTTCTCCCTTTCATCCTGAGTTTGAGCATTTTCAAAGTCCATGACATCTTTGGTAAAGGTTGTTCTCCAACTGGAGCGCTCGCAGGCCAGTGTTTCCCAGTTGTCTGTGTTTATACTACTTTTTTCCAATTTGCCTTGAGACAGTCTTTAAACCTCTTTTGCCGATCACAAGCATTATGCTTTCCATTTTTAAAGTTCAGAATAGAGTAGTTCCTTTGGAAGACAATAATCAGACATCCACACAACATGACCAGTTCAACGAAGTAGATGTTGAAAAATCATTGCTTTGACACTGCTGATCTTTGTTTTCCAGTACACAGGCGTTAGTTTGCCTGTCTTCCTAAGTGATATGTAGCATTTTTTGGAGACACTGGTGATGGAATCCTTCAAGGAGTTGGAGACGGCATTTATAAGTGGTCCATGTTTCACAAGCATACAGTAAGGTTTGTAGTACCATACCTTTGTAAACAAGCATTTTGGTTTCCCTGCAAATGTCCTGGTCCTCAAACACTTTGTGCTTCAATCGGGAGAAAGCTGCACTCACATTTTTCTTGAATTAGATTTGTGGTGCTGCAGAGGGGTTGCTTTGTGCTTATTGGTGCAGCACTTCGGATTTTGAGCAATAGGCCAAGGTTTTTGTAAACTTCTGCGAAGATATTTAAGATGGTTTCGAGGTCATCCTCGGAGTGTGCACACACCACGTCGTCATCAGCATACAGAAGCTCTACGATGGAGGTTATAGTAACCTTACTCTTTGCTTCCAGCCTACTCAAATTAAAGAGCTTTCCATCTGTTTGATATATGATTTCTACTCCTGCGGGGAGTTTCCCTTCAACAATGTGTAGGATCATGGCAATGAAAATAATAGAGTTGGAGCAATAACACACCTGATCCTACTGTGAATAGATCACTTTGAGAGCCATTGTTATCTGTGATTGTTGCTGTTGTTATCATGGAGGAGCGAAAGGATCTTCACAAATTTATCTGGGCAGCCGATTTTCAGAAGGACAGTCCACAGGGCATTACAATTTACAGTATCAAAGACCTTAGTCAGGTCAATAAATGCCATATACAGGGGTTGGTTTTGTTATCTGCATTTTTCTTGAAGCTGTTGAGCAGTGAAAAGCATGTCCACTGTCCCCCTGGAAGGTCAAAAACCATTTTGGGATTCAGGAAGGGTAGCCGCGGATATGGTTATGAGACAGTTTGCTAAGATCCTTGCAAGAATTTTGTTGGCTGTAGCTAATAAAGAGATGCGTCAAGCATTTCCACAATCCACTCAATCGCCTTTTTAAAAAACAGTTGATAATTTTGGCATCCCTAAAGTCTGCTGGGATCTCCTCTCTCCCCCAGGTTTTTTCGGTGAGCTTGTGAAATTGTTGTGTAAATTCAATTCCGCCCACTTTGAAGACTTCGGCAGGTATCCCATCAGGTCCACTGACTTGGTTTATTTTTCATTTGGTTACACAACTCTCTCAGATTTGGAGATACTACAAGCTCATCTCTAATTTGTTTTTGCAGAGTTTGTCAGATGACTTCAGCATCTATGGGGGAGTTGCAGTTAAAGAGATGCTGGTAATGTTCTTTCCAGCGCAGTTTGTCAGATGACTTCAGCATCTATGGGGGAGTTGCAGTTAAAGAGATGCTGGTAATGTTCTTTCCAGCGCAATGCAATAGCTTCTTTATCTTTTGGAAGTGTGGTACCGTCTGTTGAGCATAGGGGGAACATACCATGATTTATTGGCCCATAGATGGTCTTTGTGGCTTTAAAGAAACTCTATGCATCATGAGTGTCGGCCAAGTGCTGGATCTCTTGAGCTTTTTTTAATCCCCCAGGTGTTCTGCTCTGAGATTGGGGTGGTGTGTAATGATATAAATTATGCAAAATACTGGTATTTCCTACACAAAAATTATCATTCATTTCAGCTCATTGTGACTATAAATGGAATATTATTCCTAAAGGAAATCCCCCAAGTGCACTAGAGCACATACTGATCGAATGCTACATTTTCATAATATAAAATATGGTTTGAAGAAGATCCTAATATGACAAAAATAAATTCATCTAATTTTTTTAGCATTTTGTGTGCCTACAAAAAAAATCTATTAGCATATAAATTACTCTCCATCTGATATGTGTTAATAGTAAAAACTGAATTTTCAGGCCTGTGATTCAGACAAGGCAGCCATAACTCATTCTAGAGTTAGTGGGTGATCTTCCCTCGCAGACTAAGAGAACATTGGCATCAGGAACACTGAGTGCCTACCTGCCCTGATTAATAATAATAATAAACTTTCTGGGAATCTCCAGCAGTACTAAGGATAAAAGTAATCATTACCATCTAACCATTAGATTATTTATTTATTTATTTATATAAAAGTATCTATAGATTATGATAATTATATGGAAGGATTTTTTGTTTTTTTTATACGATAGAAAGGTAACAGTGTAATCACCCCTAAAATCTGCTCTGATGGGTTTAGGAACCCTGTAGAGCAACTTTTTTGGGATATGCAGGGGGCTGGAGGGGGGGGGAGAAACCAAAAGCCCTGTGGATTTCTGTCAGGTAAGCAGGTAGACATCATTTGATGTTCATATTGTGTTATGTATTTTAACCATTGATTGAATGGATAATGTCCTATCACATTATGCTGTGCATGGCCCTGACCTCCTACCGGTGGCATGTTGATACATAAATATGATACATAAGCCCCATTGTATGCAAATGTCTGGGCAGACATAGGATCAGACTGCCAAACATGCAATGTTACTGCTTTGTTCAGCATCCTCAGATTACATGGTGCTTTACAGAAAGCATCATAGCCACAAAACACGCACACAAAGACAAGTGACAGGGAGTTATAGTGCATAAGCAGAACGTTAGCTTGGTTTTTGCTGATAAACTAATAATTAACTAATTATAATAAATGCCTTCTTAGTTTATTATGAGGTTATCAGCAAAAAAAAATATACGCCACTGCCAACTTTTGGCAGTCCTCAGATTACAGCCTTCATCACTTTCCACACATGGTGGCTTGAAGCAAATGTAACTGTTGTTGCATTTAGAAGCTAAACATTTGTAATACACATAAATAAAATTTGGTCAACCCATCACATTAGCAAAATAAGACATCATATCTGTTGCACATCACAGCATTTAAACATGGAGCTAAAGACAATACACAAGAATGGATACAGAAGGCTCTACTTATGGGGCACTTCCACTGGAGGAAGGGTGGAGGTGATTTAATTTAAACAATTCAACCTACCTCCTGCAGTCACTAGTGCCCCCTGAAAAGTTTCTTGGGAGCACTGAGCTTCCCTCCAGAACAACTCTGGAGGTGGTGCTGAGGGGTGGAGGGCAAGCCACTGTATTGCATCATGAAAGGAAGGAGGAGTTCTGTTCACAGAGGGGTGACTCTGGATCCAACTCAATGAAATTGGCCTTTTCTAGAGTACAGATGCAACACACCATGCACTAGTTCCAGATATGTACATATTTTAAAATATTACCTTCCGCCATAACAACCTCTGGTGAGATGCTGGTGGTAATGCTTTCCCCTTGGTACACTGCTAGCGATCCTTCTTGGATTTGCTATAGCCTTCACTTTTATATTATACTACTGGAATGCCTAAGCTGCCCACCAAAACAAAATTCCCATTGCATTGGGGTTGGGGACAGCGGGAGCAGGAGAGAGATTGGAGGAATCCTAACACTTTGTAAAAATGCACTGAGCTTGAAAATGTGCTGTTGGTTCTAGGATGAGTCCTAGAAACTGACAATGAAAACATATTGTTAGTCAATTAAATCATTGAGGGACACACAGAATGTAGAGAAAGAGCCATGATACTGATGATTCTTGAAAAGTTGCCATTTAAAGTCTTGTCATCTTTTTGTGGCTCTGCTTTGCTTGAAAGAGTCCCTGATTCTTTGCCTTCCTCCCCTTCAGTATTACAGCATACTAAGTAGCCACTGTTATGAAGAGGAGATTGTGTTCTGCATATAAACTCATGGAAGCCCTTAAATCCTCAGAGGATTAGATGTGTGAAGGCAAGCATACCTTTAGAAGGATATTGGTTACTCCGCTAAATCAATTTCCCTATAATGAGGAATAGGCTTACAAGGTTATTTAATAGGTTGACAAGACAAAGGAGATTAGGAAACGGGAATATGTGGTCAGGTAGTTTTATGTTGATAAAGGAGAGGGATGGGAAAGGGAAATTATACAGGTGTGAATTGGACTTTGTGGAATGTGGTCTCCTAGAAAGACAGATATGGGTGTTTCAACATCAAAGTCTGGAGACAACAATTGGAGCCAGCTCTGAGGTTTGGGGTGGGATTACGGTTAAGATTACTCTCTTTTTTTTGCTCCTGTGAGGCTTGGAGTTGAACGACCAGAGAGGAGTGTGGCTCATCTCTAGCTTTTGCCTTTGCAGCCTAAACTATCCTGTTGGGCAAAGTAAAAAAGAAAGAAATGAAAATTGCTGTGAAAGGTTCGGATACTCGAGATAATCATTAAATGCAGCTTGTATGGGAGGCGTGAGTGCTGTAAAGCCACAGATGGCTGCCAAAGTATCATTTCATACCAGGTATTTTCCTTTGATGTTCCTGTGACGCTTAACAGGAATGTTTCCCTGCATGCCTATTTTATTTCCCAGGCAAAACAAAACAAAACAGCTGTAAGGGATCGTTCTGGACTGAATGAGGGGGAACTTTTTTTTTTAATTACATTATATAATAATTGAAAACAGAGGAGTGTAGATGGGTATAGACGCTGCACACATAGAGCAGGTCTGGGTCAGGCGAGTAGGATGGGAGGGAGGGTAAGCTCTCTCACTGCCAAAGCAGCCAGCAAAAGAGCAAGAAGAGAAGGAAACCACACATCAGCCAGGCACGGTTAAATCCCTAAGGTTCCCTGGGAAATTTCCTCCGTCGAGCGAAGGTGGTAGCAATGTTGCAGTTTATCCGTAGCTCAGCGTACTATTGCTGCACGAGGGACAGAGCCGCTCAACCTTGCAGCTTCTGCCTCTGAAGGGTCCCACTTGCCCAGATTAAATAACATTTTCAGCACCACGGACAGAGATTCGCCGACCTGAGTGACAAGCATGGAGCTCGCTGAGCCTGCCGTTCAACCTTGGACTCCAGACATCTAGAGGGGAAAGGATCCCACGCCTCGGATGATAAATGTAAGATGGGGGATGCTTTTCTATAAGGCATAGGGGATGGGTCTGTGCTGCTGTCGCTTTTTAAGGTGAAATGCAACTTGAATCAGTTTTTAATTATTGCCCAAGGAAATATTTCCTGGTGCCTTCTAAAGTGCAAATTCTCTCTCTCATAAAGGAATCTTGTGAGCCCTTTGTCTGAATGAAACCTAACTTTGTGTAGATTAACAATGCAGATTTATTCTCAATAGAACACAAAAGGGTAATTTGACACTTCTTAGCAATGTCTGGCTGTTTCCTTGCTTCTTCAATGTGGGCTTTTACTTCTAAAATAAAATCAGTGCTAGGTACACTGGATAAGGAGAGATGATGTGGTGCTATCCATAACCTTAGGGCTGGAGAAAAGTGCAGTTCTGCAGATCTTATTTTAATTGTATTTCCTTCAAACTTTTGGAAAAGGAAATTGTTAGTTAATTAATCTGATGTTGACTAGTAAAAACGGGTTTACAGAAACATTTATTGTGAATATTAAGGATATTTAGAGAGGCTGATATAATGCCAAAATTATGCTGCCATCTACTGGAAAAAGATAATTCCTGTGACTATTATAAAAAAGTAAAATGTTTGAATAAACACTATTTGTACTCTGATAGTTTGCAAACTTGGAGGATTTTCAGGGGAAAATATATTTTCCAAGTCCAGTTTCACACAGAACTCAGTTTCTGTAGATTTAGCATTACTTTCAGGAAGTCTTACTATAGCAGCTTAATTAAAATTGGTCACTTGGGGGGACAAAGGGAATTGTTACATTAGCTTCAATGTTAAAGAAGACAAGACTCTACATTTTCAACAAAAAATAATAATCCTAGTAGTATAGATAGTATTTTGCTATATGTTTAAATGAGTAGTTTAAATTCCGTATCTGGGTTCTTTCTTATTCTCAGTTCTAATTTTTAAAACTGGAATTTAATTTTAAAAAACTTTTAAAAAATTAGCAGATGGGTAAGATTTGAAATGACAGGAAAATAAAAACAAATGATCCAACTGAAATAATTTATCTTGAAATTTCTATATAAAGCTTGGATCTCAAATAGGATCCATTTATGAAAACCTAAGATCAAGTCTTACGCTGTCAGAGCACATCATTAATTAAACCAAGGAGGAGAGCAAAGCAAACTGAAATAAATGGGCAGCTATAACCTTCAATGAAATGAGGCAGAAATCTTGGAAGAGTTGCAATAGTTTGCACAGGAACAAGAATTGCTTGAACAGTGGCTTCTGGATATTGCTATTTGTATAGCATTTCAGAATAACAACATACTGCTAAGTTGATACTACTATTTTTGTTAGTGGGGCTTATGCAGTACATGAATCCACCTACACCCTGGAAGTAATAGAATGTGCACAGTTACAGAGTGCAAAGCACCTTATATGCTTACATGGTTATTCATGGCAAATTATGAAGGCCTATAGCAAAGTGCTGTTGACTCTGCACCCACAACTCATTGGCATGATGATAACTTAATAGCAGTAAGTGTCCGAAAGCTTCAGTTCCAAATGATATCTCTTATAAAAATCAAGGGCAAATGAAAGAGCATGTAAAAGTGATGCATAATAGTAGTCAGGATAATTCTCTATTGATTCAATGTACAATGTGAATCCTAATCATGTGGTTTTTGAAGGCTTCATTGTAAAGAGTGGAAGGCTTAAAAAGGGGAAAGGGGTATGAAGAATAGAAAGTTGCTCTCAAATAGTTTATGGGGAATAAGGCCAGGTGTAACATGAACAAGCTCAAAGATGCTTCTCAACTAGGGTTGAAGCATGAAGTAAAACCTCAGTTATTCATTGCCGAAGAATGAGAATAAGTATCTGCCAGGCAAACTGTAGGTAGGTCAAAAAAGGGGAGGACTGAAATGAAATTAATGGGTTTCTGATAGCAAGTATGACATAGATTAATTTGTGAATCTTATCTTATTTCCTATGTACATAGACTTTGGTGAATATCCATCAGTGACATTTGTCCAAGGACTGATGAGTCCTGCAAAGTCAATGAATATGAAACAGCCACATATTTGCTACTGGCTTTCTTCCAAAATTCCTATGCTTTCATTAGAGGCATTGCCTTCACAAGTGAAGGAGGCCCAAGCAAAGTTATCATGATGGACTACTTTAAATAGACATATATGCCTATGTTCTTCATGATGGATAATTGCTAGACAAATGAAACAGGACGTACACTGTTCTGCAGGATTTACTGATAAGCTGACCCTAGGCCCAATTGCCAATATTTGTGTGCATGTCTGAAAGTACTTACACTGAATCGTATTCCTAGAAGCTATACAATATTGGAGGTACAAGAGTTAGAATGGCTGTTGAGACACCTGGAAGGCAATGGGCTAGGGTTGCTAGAATGCTTGGCAGCCTTGTTCTTCTCTCTTCTCTCCATACCATTTTCACTCACCACCACATACATGCACTTTTCTCCCCCCCCCCCCCATATTTCTACCTCCACACAGCTGTGTCCCTGGGATCTCTTGGGGCTAGTCCATGAGGACCTATTTAATAGAAACTGAATGATATTTGACATTGTAGCGCAATGACAAGAGCTATGATACTTGTGTGCAAATTATACACTTTCGGTGAAAAAATAGGTACCAATGTGCTGCTTTTTGCTTTTGTGGATATGTAAGCTCCTTGGGTTCTGTGTGAAGCAGAGAAATGTAGAATTTACATTTTTTTCACTCTTTTGCACATACATCAGCAGAAGGGACAACCAAAAATGATGATTTTGTCCCACATGCGTACAGGTTTGTCCTACATGCTGGTCAATGCAATATCCCTTTTACTACTACACTCTTTTCTTTTTTAAAATAGTTGCGCCGTGTCTCTGTGACACTCTAGGAAATGAAGATGGTGGCAGTAACAGCAGGGGGTTGGTGGACTGATGGAGAAAGCAGGGCAGGAGCAGCAGAGCTGAAAAAGTGGCGCAGCACATTCCCTCCCCACCCCCAAAAGGGACCCTTGTATAGAGATTTTAGTCATTTTCAAGTCATTTTCAAGAAGTGTCAGTGAGATCTAATATACAACAGGCCAATCTGGATCATGTGCTTTGGGTCTCTCTCAAAATCCCATCATTTTGGCAACAAGCAGAAGGGGAAGATAAACCAACCCCTATAAGCTGATCTTGCTATCACCTTGTTCTAAGATTATATTCATGCAGTTTTGGTCCATGCAAAATGATGCTGAAAAGGGGAACTCTGGAGGTGCTTTGTGGCCAAACAATCTATAGTTTTTAGAGTTCTTGAAGTGTAAATAAGTTTCATCAATAAAGATGTGACTGGACATCAGGTTGGACAACAAAAATGAAAAATTATATACACTAGGCATGAAACTTTGGTTATGCATGATCAGATCTGGAACAAATATTTAGAATAAGTGGCATGTGGTGGAAACAAACACATGTCTGCTCAGAAACAATCCCTGTTGAGTCCAACCAAGGAAGTATGTAGAGTCCCTGTTCATTTCCCTCTTTTATTTTCATTTAATAGGTTTAGGGATAAGGATTGGCACAGCATCTATGATCTTACTTTATATTTATAATTGTTTTAGTATGCTATCAATTTGAAAACTAATTACATTTACAAATTGCTAAAGATGATTAGTTCATTCAGGTATAAAAAAAATTATTGGGGGAATTATGCACATGCAAATGTCATTGAAATCAGTTGGTCAAAGGCATGCATAATTTGGCACAATATTGTAGTCTGTATATGCTAACTTTACATCTATGGATGTGGGTTCTCTGTAGGAGAATAGGAGATGAACATGAACACTCAGAATGGATTAACAGTTAATCCCTCTTCCCAGGGAGCTCTGGGAATTGTAGTTCCGGGAGGGGAATGGGGTCTGCTCACAGCACCCTTAATAAACTACAACTCCCATGATTCTTAGGGGAAGCCATGGCAATTTAAAGTGGTGTCATAGTGCTTTAAATGGATGGTGTGAATGTGGCCTAACTTAAGTCTTCGGTTTCAATTGGTCTGTTCTTAGTAGAACTAACGCTGAATATAGCCCTATGATCTCTTCACATGGAAACTCCTCACTTGTGAATAACTTTGACCTAAAGGTAAAGGGACCCCTGACCATTAAGTCCAGTCGTGACCAACTCTGGGACTGCGGCGCTCATCTCGTTTTATTGGCTGAGGGAGCCAGCGTACAGCTTCCGTGTCATGTGGCCAGCAGGACTAAGCCACTTCTGGCGAACCAGAGCAGCGCATGGAAATGCCGTTTACCTTCCCGCTGGAGCGGTACCTATTTATCTGCTTGCACTTTGATGTGCTTTCGAACTGTTAGGTTGGCAGGAGCAGGGACCGAGCAACAGGAGCTCACCCTGTCGCGGGGATTCGAACCGCCGACCTTCTAATCGGCAAGTCCTAGTCTCTGTGGTTTAACCCACAGCGCCACCCACGTCCCAACTTTGACCTAGGCAAAGCTAATAAAAAAGTCAGATTGTAATCAGTGGGCTTTATGATCCTATGCAGCAAGGGAGATTCACATCTTGTGTGAAAGACTGTACATTGTGACTGCTATGTAGTCCTCAGTGTACCTGAGAAATGGAGCTGATATTATTCTAGCAACAAAATATGACTAGAGCAGGATTGGGAGAGTACTGTTTATCACAATATTGTTCACCAGTGCCATCAAATGTCAATACACCATTCCTAGAAAAGTACCCTATCTTAATTGCTGTGTCTGATGAGATTGATCACTAGCAGCCTTCATAAAATATGCAAATACAGTGTAATTTAAATGCAAAGCACCATTAAACAAAAATGTTAAGATAGGTGCAATCAAGTCACAATTAGTTGTTTTTTTAAAAGAATGCATCATGCTCACTCTATACATATGATTAGTTCCCAAACCAGGGCAAAGCAAGAACTTAAAAACAAAAAAACATAATAGCATGCAGATCTCCTGTCACTGACTTTACAGTTTGCCCTGTTAATCTCCAGTCATAATTCAAAGGCAACTCAAATATATTTTAATAGAACATGAATTGATGGCTAAACATTATGCCTGGAAGTGTTCAAAGTTAAGAAAATCATTTTCTTTTGAAGGCTCCCCCCCCCCTTAGCTAGAGCTGGAGCCATAATTCATTCATCTCTGTAGTTGGGCTACACTACATACTGTGATAGCATAAATCTTTGCATGTTTTCGTGGAGTCAGCAGGAAGTCCCATAGCATCCAATGGGATTTAATCACCTGTGTGTTTTGGTCAGGTTTTTAGCCTGAATGTTCAATTTCAATAACAATTTTGCTTGAATTATTTTAGCTTCATGTTGCCTTACCACACTAAGGCGACAGATGTTTTGTATGGCAAATGCTTAGAAATGTAAGGAAGAACTGTAGAAAAATAAATAAATGTGGTAAATATCACAGCTATGTACCAGGCATGTGGCACCATGTGAGTGCATAAGCAGTGAAGTCAGAGAGAAAGGCAATGCATTACATAATCTTCTGTATATACCTGCCAAATTGAGATGACATTTGATGCATTCCATGAAGTTGAGTCTAGTCCAGAAAGCTTTATACCTTATTCTAATGTTGAAGAAGTGGATCTTTTTAATTTTTTATGATAAAGGCAATATTCATTTGTGGATAGTCTTTTTATGGGGTCACATGCTGGCTGTCAGTGGAGCAAAAGTCAGGAATAAGGCGAAGCCAAAACCAAAAATGGCTGGCTTCATCCAATTTCTCTCTCTTTTTGCCTTCTCTGTCTTTCTTTTCACCCAGCAAAACTCCAGAGCGGGGACAGGTTGATTGCTCTTGACAGAGGTCTGAATTGAACACTTGCAGGGGGGGTTTGTTGGTAGGCTGAGGGCCTGAGGTTGCCCATCCATGATTTAATAAATATATTGGTCTTGAAGGTACCACAAGGCTCTTGGTTGCAAGAGCAGCCAGTACAGCATGGTGCTGTCCCAACAATGGCAATGCTGCCGCCATTTTCCTTGATGAGGTGCAACAGGGCAATGGTGAGGTTGAGTCTGCCCAGGTGCACTGGGAGACCAATCCAGCACTCTCACCAGTGCACCTGGGCAGCCCCAACCCAACCATTGCCCTGCCCCCCTTCAGCTAAGTGTTGCCAATCAGGAGAATGGCTCTGCAGTATACAACTGCCCCACGCCTGCAGCCCTGCTCTTCTGCTTTAGTGTGCAGACATTGTGGGGATATAGCCTAATGTGGGATTTCTCCTTGTAGAGTGTAGAAAGCTATCAATAAGTAATACAAAACCTGAAAAGTGATAAGCAATTGCAAGATAGTGGACTTAGTCCTTATTGACTTATTTTTACCATAACTTTTGCTTGTCTGCTTTTCCCCACTTCATTTCAGTCAAACTTTTTCTCAGCTCCCATGAAAGTCACCTATTTAAGAAATTACCCCTTTGACAGGATGGTTTCCATACATTCTGCTCCAGCAATCTCCTTGTTTGGGATCATATGTAGGTTTCTCCCTAAGCTCTGGGGCTGTCATTTGCTTTTCTATGTAGTTCCCAACAACCAGAGCTTCCCACATGTCTGCAGCCACACAAAATAAGCCTGCAACCTTATTCAGGTCCTGTGTACCTTCTCATTGCAGGAGGTCCAGGAGGCCCTTGTCACTGAGTCCCCTGCTGAAGTCTGGGCCCTTGGCACATGCCCAGCCATGCTGGTTCTTGGCTCCAGCTCTGTTCAAGTCCACACCTGGCCATTGTTTCATTAAAAGCTCACCACCACTTTTACTCCTCGTCATTCAGTTAGGTCTCTTTTGAATCTGTTTGGCTTTGTTGTTCATCCTTTGTGATTTGGAAAGCTACAGAAATGTTCTAAACAGCCAACTCATCTGACAAGTAATTGGAACTGAGCCTCCCAATGCTTTGAAAAAGTTAGCCATAAATATTGGCATTTAATTCTCAATGGGAAATGGCTGTGCTGATGGCAAAAATAAATTTCGCTGCTATCAAATTCCTCCCTCCCTACCCCTCCCACCTCTGTTGACCTGGTTTAACAATAAATGTGATTATGGAAAGTAATTAATATGTCTGGACCCTTTGGGGGTGGGTGCTGAGCACACCTACTTGTTTATATCTCTTTGACACTGTCTACAATGGACCAGACCATAAGTTAGACTTGCCATACGTCAGGAAAATTCCTGACATGTCCTGGTTTTCGGGTGTAAAAATGGTGTCAGGGCTAATTTTGCTGAATAGTCAAAATGTCAGGAAAAAACCCAGATGTATGGTAATTGACTATTCTATCAGCTTCCAGGGAGCTGTGTGTCTGAAATAATCCCATAGCACAAGATAGATATTCTAAACCATCCTGGTTGTGGTGTGTTCTTGGTTTTTTAAAGAATTAAATTATATCAAGCATTTAGAAGTAAATAATTCCCTTTTTCCTAGACATCAAACCTATGATCCTATGTTCACTGAGGGCATCCCAGAGACTGTAAGATCTCCTGACATGCTCCAGTAATTTAGGACAAAGTACTTCAGCCTCAGAGCTGGTTTGGTTTATTTCTCTCCCACTTGAATTAATCAGAGGGAAGGGTGTGTGTGTGTGTGTGTGTGTGTGTGTGTGTTTAAAATGGAACAGGAGGTATCAGTCTCACCCAACGTCATCTCCGCTCTACCAGCATGGACCTAGCATGACACAGAGAAGAGGTAGCTCATTCATATTGGTTCTCTATCCACTTTCCTGTGATAGATAGAGGAAAAATAAATACTAAAATAATATAAAGCAGATATTCTCTCTCATTTGCAAAAGAATTTCGCCCGATGATTACTATTGCAATTCCAGGATTCCACTGGAGCTGCCTAGCCATTTATCATCTAAATCACACTTGAGCACTAAGTGAACACCTGCATTTTGATGTGATGTTTCAGAGATCCCTAGGGATTCTCCAGGAAGGAAATCTTCTTAATAGGTGACCTTTGGCAATCTTTGGTTTTAAATTGTGACATGAGATCTCAGCGGAGAATATACGTTCAGATGTAGGAATCTATTAGGGAGATTAATGACTTCAGAGAAGCGACGTGGCTTATATATTACTATTACAGTTTCAGTTTTCAAACAATATATTGTAAAACTGCTGAGAACCTGGAAAAGAATGTTGCCATGAATTATTGAATCTTGTGCCCTTCTTTCATCAGTACTTAATTGCCCCTGGAATGATTCCAAGTAGTATTGAATTATTGACCATACAATTTACTGTGGTGAATTCCACTTTGTGTGAGCCTTTGAAGGTGTCATCCAAAATGCAAACATTATTTTTTGACTTTATTGAGCTCTGAATCCAAATCCCAAGTTTCTATGTAATTAAAGTGTGCTGTGATAGTAAAATTCTGCTTAAAAAGGAAAATCTCAGTGAAACAAACCCAGATATATGCCTGATCCTTTAATGACCACTTCATAACTTTGGATGATGCAACAACAATCACATCTGTACTTCACCCTATATGTATGACCAATATTCATTACAGGTCAGTATATTAAGATATAGGTAAATCCTTTTAAAACATGCCATGTTGACATGTTTTTGTGTGCCTGCTTTAGAAGAAACTTTATGATTTAAAATAATGGATATGATCCAGTTGAAGTTAAGCTCAAACTAGATGTTACTTTAATTGCATAGTTAGTAGTTACAACATGAAATTATTATTTTTATTTTAAAGTTGGAC
Source organism: Podarcis liolepis (assembly GCF_965112155.1). Taxonomy (NCBI): domain Eukaryota; kingdom Metazoa; phylum Chordata; class Lepidosauria; order Squamata; family Lacertidae; genus Podarcis; species Podarcis liolepis. The sequence continues at coordinate 59,534,045 of NC_139555.1, read as the reverse complement.
AGGGTGGACCATTTTTCACAGGAACTGTAGTGCTTGAGGAGGAGAGGTTTAACACAGCCTTCCTTAACTCTGCTCTCAAAAATATCCCACCGTCCCCCAGAAATTAACCTTAAATGAAATCTCCAATTGGTGCCAACTAAACTAATTCTACTTTCAGTCTCAGAAACCTTTAAGTTCCTTGGGTTGCTTAGAGTAGACCCACTGAAATGAATAGACCTAAGTTATGCTCATTAATTCCAAGGGGTTTATTCTGACTATGACAAACATGTGTTTCAATAGCAGAGTTAAGTACCTAAGACTTTCTGCTTGACTCTTTTATGGATATCAATGGGAAATAAAAGTCAGATCAAGCACAAGGTAATCAATAGATGGATAGCAGACAGACAGCATTCGCCTTTTAGAAATCTACTATATTCTGTTCTTTCCCCCCAGGCTTGAAACACCACATATCTGAAAATCATGCATCGACGGCACACCACCCTCCGGGAGAAAGGGCGGAGGCAGGCCACCCGAGGCCCAGCCTACATGTTCAATGAGAAAGGCACCAGCTTGACACCTGAGGAAGAGCGCTTCTTGGATTCAGCAGAATATGGGAACATCCCGGTGGTACGGAAAATGCTGGAGGAATCCAAAACTTTGAACTTCAACTGTGTTGATTACATGGGACAAAATGCTCTGCAGCTGGCAGTGGGCAATGAACACCTGGAAGTCACTGAACTCCTTCTGAAGAAGGAGAACCTGGCTCGCGTTGGGGATGCACTCTTGTTAGCCATCAGCAAAGGATATGTGCGTATTGTGGAAGCAATATTGAACCACCCGGCCTTTGCACAAGGACAACGTCTCACTCTCAGCCCCCTCGAGCAAGAGCTACGAGACGATGATTTTTACGCTTATGATGAAGATGGAACGCGCTTTTCCCATGACATTACTCCTATCATACTTGCTGCTCATTGCCAGGAATATGAAATTGTTCATATATTGCTACTGAAAGGGGCACGGATAGAAAGGCCCCACGACTACTTCTGTAAGTGCAATGAATGCTTTGAGAAGCAAAGGAAAGATTCGTTCAGTCATTCGCGATCGAGGATGAATGCCTACAAAGGATTAGCAAGTGCTGCTTATTTGGCTCTTTCTAGTGAAGACCCTGTTCTTACCGCTTTAGAGCTAAGCAACGAACTGGCAAGACTAGCCAACATTGAGACAGAATTTAAGGTAATACAAGATGAAAATCTTTTCTCCCCCTCCAACACACACACACACAGATATCATAGAGTTTACAAAGAAAATGTAAGACCAAACTAAACTACCGTATTTTTCCATGTATAAGACTAGGTTCCCCCCCCCCAAAAAAAAATATGTCCAAAATTTGGGGGTGTCTTATACATGGATAGATCTTCCCCTATTTTCTTAAATTGGAGTCCCCAAAATTAAGGGGCATCTTATACATGGGGGCGTCTTATAGACGGAAAAATACTGTATATGTTAAATGTATGTTTTTAAAATGTCTGCATTTTGTTTTTCAAATTGCAGCCATGATGTTGGGGGTGGATTAGGATCAGAACCATGGTAGGCAGGGGAGGGAAATGATCTGTTCCTCACGTGCTGAGATCCCAGTGAAAATCCCTCCCCAAACAGCTCTTCATCCTTAGAAGAGAGATGCTATTAATGTCGAAGTGGCAAATTCAGAGGCGTGTAGGACGGCACCATGGAGGGAAAGGGTTAAAATTATTTTCATACACACATGCACACACGCACACACTATGGTTGCATCTCTGCTTGGGCTCTTGCAGCTTCTATTTGATAAACAAAACATGCGACACCTTAAATGCATACACACATTTAAGGTATCTCCTGGTCTGACCATTTGAGAAAGCACATGTATCAATGACTGGCAGGACTCCAAGGAATGTGTGGCAGAGGCAGTGGGGTCAGAGGCTGGTCCAGGGGAAGCGAGTAGTGATTTGTGCAGTTTTGTGCCTCTTGAAAGGCAGCAGCCAGGGCTGGAGGAATGGGAAGAGTCTGAGCAGTCAGTGACAGAAGAGGAGGTGCAGGACACAAGGCTGGGGCTGGAGGACAGGGAAAAGTTGTAGCAGCTGGAGCCAAGGGAAGAAGCGCAGAAGTGGATGAAGAGATGCACCTGAGGGGGGGGGTGGAATCCCATCCATCCCTTTCCCTGCTGTCCCCCAGGACCAGGAGGGGCTTAAAGAGAAAGGCCCAGCAGCAACTTCCACGATGGTTGCTTGCGTGCATCCTGTCAGATGAAGGTACTTAAGTTTAGACAGAGGCATGGTCAAGTTGTTGCCCCAGAAGTCCAGCTTGGAGCACAAGCCTGGTGAGGGGATGCCATCTATTTAGTTGTCGGAAGTGTGTGTGTTCCGTGCATCTTAAGAGTTATCGTAAATGTGCGCTTTGTCAATAAAGAATTAAGCTACCAGCTATTTGTCCTCCCTGGGCTTAGCTGGCTCAGGATAACATTCTAGAAGTTGTTATAAAGAAATCTTATTTCAGACTAGATTGATGGTTTTAGATGTATGGATGAAAGAAGCATGAATCAATTTGATTTGGGTCACTCATGTAACAATGATCACCAGAATGTGGAAACGAGAACCCTTCTTCGTTCTGCTTGGCAGGTTGTTAGAATCTGTGGATGTTTCCATTCCATGCCAGCTTTGCCTACACTTAAAATCATGGCTCTGTTCCATCCTATAATTTTGGCCAGGGACCAATGGATGAGGCCAATGCATTTCAAAATGTAAATGGAAAAAATATCTCCCCCATCCCTATTAGAACCCAACGTATTTTCACATTTGAACCAAATCCTGAAAAGCTAGTTTCAAACATAGTATCTCAAATCTTACTGGAAAAGTCGTTGACGTTATTCATGCTTCTGTTAAGAAGTATAGAGTTCTAGCTATGGTTTCTTGGAGGGTGCTTGAAATGGTCATAGTCTGATGCTTAATCCCCATCGATCTAGTATCCTGTTCCCAAATGTCTGTCTTTGGGAATGTAGTCGTTTCAGTTTCAGAAGTACCATGATGCCATACCTTCCAAGCTCTCTATCAGTTTTGCTTTTGGGTTCCTGAGAGACTGTGCACACTCCAGCCCTTCCATTCAATGGGTACATTGGCTCTGGTGATACCTGGAATCAGGTACCATCAATAGGTTGCCCTCTGTAGGTATCAGAAATCCTACAGTCATGGTGCGTACTACTTAGTTCCTTCACCCGCTTTTCCCTGCCACTGAAATTCACCTGCTGCCTTTAAACAAACAAACAGAAAACCCTGATATGGTTCCTCTGCACATTAAGTCTTTGCAAAAGTGTTTGGGGCCGGGAGAACAGCTCTGAAAAAGAAAAGAAAAAGCCCTTTCTTTTTTGAGTGTGTCAAGATGTCAGCACCACTGATGGATTGGTTCCAACCTCTGTGACTTCAGTACCTGGGAGTTTGGAAGGAAGGGGGATAAGACAGAAAATGGTCCTGACCACTGCTAGAGGCAAGAATCAATATGACAGCTGTATTGCCTTCATTTTGAAAAGGAAACCACCAAGTATCTAGAATTGTTAATTGAAGTAGGAATAGCATTTGCTTTGAATGCACCCATATTTCTGTTAGCATGCCTCTGGCTGCCAGAGGTGTTTTAAAGATTAATAATCAATCCAGATAAGAAATGAGTTTCAGAAAGTGTGTAATCATCAAAAACAGGGGTCTGAATTGCAAGGAATTCTACAGTTATATGTGGTGGACATGTTGACTGCTCATAGGGAAAATAACAGTAAAATATATTATGCAATAGACATTCACCTCAAATTAGATATTGATTACCCAGCCATGTTTCTTCTAATGAGCATAGGTGTTAATCCCATCAATACTTAATTGAGAAATCAGTATTTGATACAGTGTAGGATTTCCAGCTAGAACTATTTCCATGAATACTATTGCTATTTATTTATTTCTAATATTTTTATATATTATTAATAATATATTAACAAACAGATTATTAACCATTACTATATTTATTAATACTTTATTTGTTTAGTAATATATTACTCACTGCCAAAATACACTTCTAAACATTTTTTAAAAAACACCAACTGCACAAAACTATTGAAATACATAACAATTAAAATACACCATAAAACAAAAATGAAAGAAGTAGACAGAGAGAAGCCATGTATGCAAAATATAATGGAAAGATTTTGAAAGACTGATTCTCTAAGCAAGAAGACTTTGAGAAATAGTCGCTTTATTGATTCTTTTCTAACTAGTTGTCAGCCTAAGATATACGGAATAATGATTCATTTTGCCTTTGCTTATGGATTTGGGCCAGGGTTCATCTTGAGTGAGTTGACGGTCAATGTTCTGACCAATAAACACTACCAGGGAGGGCATTTTTAAAATAAAAAATATCCCATATATCACCTTCTTAAACATCCTTAGAGAACAGTCAGCAACAAACTTTGAGTTCTCTTGCTCTAAAATGTTACAGATCAGTCTTCAGCAATTGATGGGCACCTTACAACAATATGATTGTAAGGACATAACATCACCCCTGAATGGAGCCATAGCAGGGAAAGATAAGCCTGCCCGTAGAATATTCAATATCAAATTTGTTTTAAAATCCCACATCTGATAATCTAAAAGACAGATTTCAGATGCATGTGGATATTCACCGATTCACATGAGCACACCCAAAACAGATATCTCCTTGCTTCGTGAATTTTCAGACCAGCCAGGACAGTTGTCTCGTCTTTTTCCACTGCTGCAGTAACTGGCTAGTATAGCTGAAAGGCCTGAGGATCAGGTCCCTCAGGTTATCTATGGACTTAGGATCCAATGGACCCAAAGTTTTCAGGGCATCTAGGATGGCCATGTATCCCAATTTACAGAGGGAAACTTTCTAATTCAAAGGGCTATGGTTATTTTTAAAAGCATCATTCAGATTTTAATTGTTATTTTAAAGCATCAGACAGAATTGTCTTAATTTCTGTAAGTGAATTCTTCTTGAAGTTCTGATCAAACTCACAGTGAGACTTAAGATCAAATAAACAATTTTAGAATGATGTGGTGCACTTCCAATTACTGTACAAGTTCAGAAAGTCAAGTAAACATGTTCTCATAGACACCAAGGTTACAGTCCATGAAATGCAGTTCCTCCTACACATATCCCACTGAAATGAATTAAGTTTTGATTTAGGAGAGGTTGAACCCTAAACATAACATTTAGAAATACATAATTACTTTGACCTGTGTGTCACAATATCATTCGGCAGGTGCATTTCAGAGCAGCTGACTGCCATGTAGCAAATTAAAATTATACAGCAACTTGGTAAAAAATGCAGGCATTTGTTCTCTGATTCACCTTAGAAATGCCTTGTTCTATTTAATTTAAGAGCAGCAAATTCTCATCTTTAACCAGAAAAGACATATTCCATTCTCAGGTACAAGCCTCCTTGTCTCAATAATCAACAGAGTTCCTGAATATGTTTCTTTCATGAGTAAGTTGATTACATATTCTGTAAGAGCCTGGAAATTTGTCACTGAGGAGTAAGAGACACAATTTGACCCAATGCAAGTGGTATAAATTGTCACCTTCATATGAAAGAATATGCAGATTTCCTTCACTCCCCTCCAACAGGTAACACCTGCAAGCAAGCAGGAAGCTCATTTCGTAAATAAGGAAGTGAAATAAACAAGAGCATTAAGTATAAAATGGCTGGATGCTCATTGATCATCTCTTCAGGTGACCATATTTTTAGCAAGCGTTCTGACGGCAATGCCCTTGTAAATAATGTCATACAAAATGTCAAACCTTAGTGCTTCTAAATGAAAACCCAGAAATAAACTACACAATGCCGAACAGAAATTGAATCATGCATTCTTCTTATTTCTGAGCGGCAATATGCCTCTCCTTGTTTGTTACCTACCTAAATCTATTATCGTGCTGAGTACAGGGCCTTCCCCTTACGCAAGCGGCATTCGGTTTCAAGATCACGTTGAGTCCTTGTGATAAAGAAAGCAACATCCATAGCATTCCATTTAGTAATCTAAATTCAATTACAGAATTGCACAGAGGAACAGGATGCGGTTCCACCAGTCAGAAATGTTATTATAAGATTTCAAGTCACACTCATTAGTACGTGCTACTCCTCCAAACCCATGCCAGCAGAGTGGAGTCCACACTGTTTATAAATGCCACCATCAGGAATGTATGCTAGCATAACCTCATAAGCAGCTCTTGATCTTAATTAAATTTAGGATGCAATCCTAACTTTACTTCCCTGGGAGTAAGATACACTGAATACCGAGTAGATGAGTTTAGGATTGTGCTGTTAGTTGAACCTCAAGTGGCTTTCGCCTTCTGAAGTCTCCAACCTCCTTTTTCTATCGTGGCTGTTAATACATGGTCCAAAATTCTTTACAATGCAGTTTTAGTGTTCATAAAGTGAGCTAAACCCTTATGTCAGGCAATGTGTGACAGTAATAGTCTCAGCAAGGCAGGGTCAGAGGAATAGTGAGCAGAAACAGGCATGCACGATAAATAAGCATTGAATGCCAGCCACATTTACGTTGATTTATTTCTTAATAAAATTTCTTTTGCACTCTTCACCATAAGGACTCAAGTTACAACAATAAAACATACAACTATGTAGATGAAGAGCAATAGCAGAACAAGGGATTTACACAGAAGCAGAACATAGTTCGCCTTGATCACATGACCTCCTAAGATTCTGCCCATGTGGATTGGCTAGCTGGCTTCCATGTGGTGGTCTGCTAAGTAAGGTCCTACAGCCTGACACCCAAGGCTTTTAAGTGAACTCCCACTGTGCTTAACAGGTTATGTGGTGTACCTTCATCATCCATTGCATGCAAGGGCCTAGATATCTAGTGATATCTGTGGGATTTGGGCAGATGAACTATGAGGAGGATTGCAATCCTTTGTGTTTTCAAAGTTTTTAGACTGCAGAATGGCTTCACTGACTTTAACAAGATTACTTGAGAGCAAATGATTTTATGATCGGAACCAAACTCCCTGGTGGCTGGAAATATTGGTTTGAGGAAAAATAGACTATGGGTAAATTGTAGGCTTCCTGGAGGTATTTAATTATATACTGTGTATTGCTTCCAAGAGAGCTTCCACAAGCTGACAATAAAAAACACCCCCAAAAACCTGAAGTTGTCTCAGCAGGCCAGCTAATGAAATGGGGATATAGAGAGAATTCAATAAATATTATGTCCAGGTAATGGGGATACATAGAGAATTCAATAAATATTATGTCCAGGTAATTTGTAAGAACCATTCAGCGAAACAGTTTTGTAATATAAAGGCAAACTAAGGTAGCTCATTATGACAACCAAGGAGATACAGGGAGCACTATGGCAAAACTTCTGTCAGCACAAGCAATTAAGCTTGTCAGATGGAAGACCCCTTTCTCCTTTCCCTGTGTGTTGTGTTCTGGAGGTTGGTTGGGGTTATTTGCAGGGAAGAGAGAGGGGAAAGCCTTGTTGCACTCCTGTCTATTGATTCTTAAAATTTCTTTCTTCTGCCTACAATAGAAATGCATCACATTTTAAACTCTGTGAAACCTATTATGCTGCCCTTTGCCGCCACCTAATATATTGTGGTCAGCTGGCCATTTTAGCCAGCGCTTCTCAACCTTGGGTCCACAGGTATTGTTGTACTACTAATCCCTTCACCCCTGACCATTGGCTAAGGCTGGGTGTGATAGAGGTTTAGTCTGACAACATCTGAGGACCCAAGGTTGAAGAACATCGTTCTTGGAAGAGTTGTTGGGCTGCAAGCTGGTATGGAAAAGCCATCTGCTGCTGTAAGCACAAATGGGGCAGGCTTTCAATTCTTTTCTTTACAATTAAAAATAAAATAAATGTTAGGAAGCTCTGTGAAGCGAAGAAAGGATGTATTCTTAAAAGGCTTTGTGCCACAAGCAGAGCGGAACCACAGAATGTCAATGAGTTGAGCTCTGCTTATTAAACCTTTGCATTGCTTGTGATTGGGTGATTGGGGGGGGGGAGAGAATTTTACTTTTCTTTTCATTGCTCCTTATTGATTACTCTGCATTCTTTTTCCTAGAACTTCCTCTGAGCACAGTTCAGCCCAGATAGCAAATATACTTTACATGTTCTGGTTCTAGACTGCCTTGCCCCACCATTCTGGCACCACTGTCTTCTAGTCTAGTTCTCTACCTGTTCATCTTTTGGCACCTGAGTGAACAGCCTCTTGGAACTGGCCTCACCATTTCTCTCCAAAGTTGTGCCTCCCCCCCCCCAAGACCCCACCTCCACACCTTACTGTGCAGTAAAGGTAAAGGGACCCCTGACAATTAGGTCCAGTCGTGACCGACTCTGGGGTTGCGGCACTCATCTCGCTTTATAGGTTGAAGGAGCCGGCGTACAGCTTCCGGGTCATGTGGCCAGCATGAGTAAGCCGCTTCTGGCGAACCAGAGCAGCGCATGGAAACGCCGTTTACCTTCCCGCCGGAGCGGTGCCTATTTATCTACTTGCACTTTGAGGTGCTTTTGAACTGCTAGGTGGGCAGGAGCTGGGACTGAGCAGCGGGAGCTCACCCCGTCATGGGGATTCGAACCACCGACTTTCTGATCAGCAAGTTCTAGGTTCTGTGGTTTAACCCACAGCGCCACCTGCAGTATCTAGGTACAAATCTTGCAAATGTTGCAAGTAGGGTAATAATATTACCTCTTTCTCTCCAATTTTGCTAGTTATTGACAACTTTTTTATTATTCTGGCAGGCTTTTTGCTATACACAGTAAATACTGGTTTTTATGTTTCAGCTATTGAACCTACCTCTTAAGTAGGTCGATTTATATTTCTTTTTATTAAACTGTACTTTTTAAACATTGGAAGTTGGTCTTAGTGGTGGTTTTGCACCAGAAGAATGGGGATAAAAAATATTTTACATTTTAAAAAATGGATATTCGAACATTCCCCTCAATTCTGGATCACTAACCAGCTTGCAACAGCTATGAAAGGTACACCTAGGCCAAGTGCATATATTTATTATTTATTTTCTATTATTCTGTTGCCCATATTTGAACTGAATATACTTTTGTGGTATAAGTGCAACTATCATAGTTTGGGTTGAATCCAACATCTTTCCATCTCATTTTGAGACAAAGGTCCCTCCCCTTTGTTTTAAGATGGTGTGAGGAACCTCTGTTGCTGGACCTCAGGGATCATTAAAATTGTAGTTCAACATCTGGACTACTACAGATGCTCCTGTGCCTGTATAATATGAAATACAGCTATCCTTAGTAGGGTTGCCATAAAGTGAAACTGGATATTTTTGAGCTATTTCTGAGGTAAATTGGCAAAAACAACACTCCCGACCCTATATACAGTATATGTACCTATTTATCTACTTGCACTGGTGTGCTTTTGAACTGCTAGGTTGGCAGAAGCTAGGACAGAGCAACGGGAGCTCACCACTGTCGAGTGGATTCGAACCACGACCTTCAGATCAGCAAGTCCAAGAGGCTCAGTGGTTTAGACCACAGCACCATCTGCTGCGGTGGGAAGGTAATTGGCATTTCTGTGCACTCTGCCACTCGTCATGGTGTCCCGTTGTGCCAGATGAGGTTTAGTCATACTGGCCGCATGACCCAGAAAGTTGTCTGTGGACAAATGGCAGCTCCCTCGGCCTGAAAAGCGAGATGAGCGCCGCAACCCCATAGTCACCTTTGACTGGACTTAACCATCCAGGGGTAATTTACCTTTTACCTTACAGTATATGTAAGTGTCATAGAATTCAGCATGCTTATTGCTGATTACCAATTTGTTTCCAGGCCCAATACAAGAAGTGCTCATGTTAGTATTTAAAGCCCTAACAACCAACACCCCAAATATCTGACAGAGCCACCATGGGATCTCTAGGTGAATGAAAAGAAATCTAATCTAATCAATAATAATAATCTTCATAAACTTTTCCATTGTGGGAGGTCATTATACCAAAGACTGTCACCTTACCCTACTCCATTGTAAGGAACAACCTCCCTAAGGCCCCATTAAGTTCCTGAGTCCTCAGCCACCTGTTTTCTTCTCCCACAATGTCTTCAGAAGCTTCTGCCTCCCACTCTTCTGTCTTCTGGAATGGATATTGATTTGCAAATGTGAACACCCCTGAGGTATGACTTTCCCCAGAAAAACTAGGCAGACCACATTTTTTACATGCATATGATTTCCACCCACTATGGGGAAAAATATGTGCCTAATTATTGATTCTCCATGACACACTGAAAGAGAGGTGAATAATTTGCAGGAAAATGAATCTTGCATATAAATTTAAAGAATGTGGATTTGATTGAAGCTGAGATACTTTCACATATCATTCAGCAAATATGCTATTTAATATTGCACAAAAACATTTCCTGCAGTAATTGATTTCCTACATGCTTCCGTGTGCTGTTTTACTCACTGGTCAAATGCTGTCTGGGAAGCAAACACTCTGTCAATGTATATAAATTAGCTGTGTCTTAATTATTACAGTCCTCAGCAATATAGGGATATGTGCAAAATTCAAGGGCAAGCATTATTCTGCATTATGGCAAAATTCATTTTCTGAAAACGTGATATTTCTGTACTTCGACCAAGCCAGGAAGGCAGGAAGAGAAGTGGAGAAGAAGCAGACTCTAAATTCCAGGCGGCCATACCACGCTAAATGCTTTCTGATATGGAAAGTTCAGATTTTGTCAGAGAAATGGTATAATTGTGGGAGAAGGGGAGAAATTGTCAGGCTGGACCTTTCTGTCTGTTGGGACCTGTAACACCTACCTTAGCAGGCAACAGCTCTTAGGATTTCAGGCTGAGGTATTTTTCAGCAATCTGAGAGCCTTTTTGTGTGAATCTGGGATATTATGTATGTAGAGACTGTGCTCTACCACTAATCTATGATGATGGATTTCCTTTTCTTTCATTATAAGGTTTGGCTCAGATTAGTTATTAAGCTGAGAATAGGACTGTAAATCTCGGCTCGTTCATATAGTTAATTCAACCCCTGTCTTGACATTTCTCATCAATGCATATCCATACCTTCTGCTTTCTGTCTTAGAGTAATATCTGTTGAATGTCCAGTTCAAGTAAAGAGCAGAATGCTCATTCTAACCCACCATGAATGCTTGATAGCAACCTTTAGAGCATAGGTGGGGATCCTGTAGCTCTTTGGATGTTGCTAGACTACAACTCCCATTATCCTTGAATCCGCTGTCCGTGGTGAGTGGAGCTGATGGGAGCTGGAGTCTGGAGGGCTGCAAGTTCCCCTGTTTTAGAGATTGCTTCCACTTGGGTCCTGCCACCTTTGGCTCCGCAGTGACCAAGGTAACATTTCACTAGAATGAATGGAACCTAAAGCTGGCATAAATACATTTTTGAAAATGATGATTGAAGGGGTAAAGGAAGCTTTTCCTGAAGCCTCCCCAAATGATTCACAAGTGGAGCCAAACACCTGGTGCAGCACATAAGAAAAAAATAGATTTATTTATGCCTCTGAAGTTATGTCTTTTCCTAATCATATGAGAAAGTTGTCATTTTCTCCTGAACTTATTCATCCCCAGGTGTACAGTTTACTGAGCCCATAAGCAAACTACACAATCTTCCAGACTCCTGATCTAATGCTAATGTATAACATACCCGTATACTCTTCCCTTCTATAAGGTAAAGGGTTAAAAGAAGGAACTGAACATGTGAAGGTCAAAAATTGTTACAAGGGAAAGCTCTGAAACATAGAGAGGGAGTGTGGGGCGGAGGACATGTTTATAGAAGACTTCTTTATGCGTATGCATTCTAACTAATGGTAACAAAAATAAAGAACACTTTTCAATGAGCCTTCGTGCAATTTTACTTCAATCCACCTGGCCATGGGAGGCATGTTAAAGTGATTTTTCCTGCCAATATATACCAGATGTTTTATCAGTGCACAGTTTAATAACCTAATTTTGTCAGTATGAGTTCCTTGGCTGAGGGATGTTCGTTTTTGAGTGCGACAGATACTTACTGGAACACTTCATTTTACCACTGAGGCTCAAGCACTTTTGCTGTACAAAACCTTGTTACAAAACTGTTCAATGCATTCAGACTTTTTATATTGGTTGTGGTATGGAGGTGGGGCAGAATACACCACAAACTTTCTGCAAAAGTCTTGTACTGAGAAAGATCAGTAGCACATAACTGAAAATGTTCATTAAAGCTATGGTAGCATAGTTCTTAAAATCAATGTAGTCTACGGGTTAAGAATCTCTGACTACCTGGGAGACCCAGATTAAAATCCTCTCTCTGCAATGAAGCTCACTGGTTGATTTGGGGTTCAATCATTATCTCTTGGCTTATTGTACTTCACAGGCTTGTTGTGAGGATAAAATGGGAGGGTGAATTGTGTGTGCTGCCTTGGGCTATGTAGAGATAAGGCAAGATATAAATGTAACCGTTAAATGAAATATAGGATTTATGAATACAAAATGTTGAAGTAAAAATATGTAAAGATGAATGTCCATACCAGTTTGTATGGGGTGAAATGGGGTGGCATTTCTGTAGCTTCATCCATTTCATTTTCTAACACAGAGGCACCTCATAGTGGTTGTACCTTATGGAAGTGCTGAGATAGAACATATTACAAATTGTCAGCTTACAGAAAATCCCAAAGCAATTCACTGTTATTTAAAAGCAGAAACAAAATGGGTAGACTTATAGTTGCTACCAACTTCATAAAAGCAGGTGAGGCTGTGCATTGCTGAACATTGGAGGCGGCCTGAAATACAGAATGGTTGAAGAAAATTGGGAAATTGTTTTACAGTACTGACAAAACATAAATAGAATTTAAGAGCCACACACAACATGCAATATAATAACTCATATTGGAAAGTAGTTATTTGCTTTGAATTCAGGAAAATATTCAGCTTTGTTTATTCTTTATTTCTATGCTTTAAAAACCGGCCCCCTTTTATAGGATACAATGGCAAGCTACCGGTATGTGTTGGGCACGACTTGCTTAGCAAACCACTCTTATTTTAGGATCTTTACGTCATAAACAGATGAGCACATTTGTAGACCTTTGTCAATGAAAGACCATCTTGACTTTTATTCTGTTTGAATTACTTACTTGGTTTCTAAAACTTTGTACTCCTACTCAGCCACAAAGCTCACAACGATGACCTTGGCAGATCACTGTAACCTTGTAGGGTTGTGAGGAAGATAAACTGGAGCCCCCCACTTTGAGGTCCTTGGTTGAAAGGTGGGATAAGAATGTGAGATAGGTGCAAAAAATGCCATGGGAAATGTAGAAGCCATGAGAATTACATTTCCCATACTTTATGGCAGGCATCCCCAAACTCGGCCCTCCAGATGTTTGGGGACTACAATTCCCATCATCCCTGACCACTGGTCCTGTTAGCTAGGGGTGGTGGGAGTTGTAGTCCCAAAACATCTGGAAGGTCGAGTTTGGGGATGCCTGCTTTATGGCATCTTCAGATCCTGCTGCAAGCATGCCCAGCAGTGTCCTTGACACCAGGAACTATGGGTTACGTCTTGCCATGATTGCTGATATCCCTCATAGGCAAATTTCTTTGGCTTTCAGCAGTGGGGGTACCTGAGAATCTATTTAACATGCTGTTACCATCTTAGAGAGTGCTCCAGGGCAGGAGTGGGGCACATTTCCTGGGGAGGCTTGCTGTGGTCCTGGAGTGGGTCGGGAGTCTTTTTTAGCCCAGTGAATCTTGCTGGGACAGAATGCAGTTTGCTAAGGATAAGGATAATTTGTGGGTTCTCCCCCATCTTGTACTTTGGGTCCAACCTGAGAGAAATGCATGAAATAAACAAGATTTCATGTGCTCGATATATTGGACATGATGTACTGAAAGCAGTTATTAAAATCTCACCCAACTACCATGGTCAGAGATGGAGAAGGGAGAGAGAGACAGGGGGAGGGAGAGAGAGATTTCTGAAATGCATTTTACCAAATCTTGCAAATCAATAACTTTCTCTTAATGTAGATTCTTTTTTACAGATTAAAAAAGAAAAATAATTGTTTGTCTCTCAGCAGACATTGCCTTGCAAATAAATGTCATGTAGCTGGAGGGTGATTCAGAAAAAGAAACTGCTCTGTTTTAGCAGACATTTTTATGTGAGAAATATTGTGCTTTTTATTTCCTGGAGAGTTGAGTATTGGCACAAATAGCATGGCTGGGCGCAGCAATTGATTGCTGGCTGCTCTCTGTGTTAACTCTTCCCCCCCTGTGCACTTGGGTGGCTGGTGGTTTTCCATCTGCTTTCCAATTTGCTTTACTGCTCCCACCAAGATAGAAGAACATCCTTGCCACACTTAGGCTTGAATAAGGCTTCCTTCAGTGAATGGTATCTTAATGCTGAGGCATAATAGGCACCAATTTCACTCACTACAGAGCCTAGCAACCACAGGTAATAGCTTGGGATGAAACGTTTTCCTGAGAGTTTTGAGGTACTTTGCAATGGTGGGTTATCTAGCAGAGAGATGTATCAATTGAATGCAGGACTCGTGAAGTGAAGGTCTTCTTTGACTTTGATCCTACTGTCACTCTTGAGCTAATTCAGACTGAAATCCTATACTCAGTTATCCAGGAGTAAATCCCATTGAACTTTGCGGAGTGTGCATATAGGATTCTACTGTCAGGCAGTTAAAGGGGGTTTGCATAAAGTAGGAGTAGCTCGCCCATGACACTCCAGAAGTTGTTAGCCTCTCTTTAGCCCCAGCTGGTATGGCCAATAGTCAGGAATGAAGTGAGGTATAGTCCACCAGCATCAGGAGAGCCAAAGTTTAGGCACCTTGACATAAGGTTTATACTGTTTGGGGAAGAACACTTGAGGCAAGGGAGCTGGTGGTTTACATAAGCAACTACAGCACATGATTTGTCATAACTTGATTGCTGGATATTTGATAGATTAGCTATCTATCAAGAATGCTTGATAGTGTTTGAGACAATGTGAAATGATGGTGAGGTTCTTTTGTGGCATTTGATCTGTATGTCTTTGTTTAGTAGGCAGGCAGTGGGCTGCCCAGTGAGAAGCCAATGCTGGTGGGAGTCTCCTCAAGGGGGAAACACCACAAGGTTTTAGCCTTGGGTGTCTCCCCTTCTGGGATGCCACTGAAGCCAAGGACAGCACCAACATGACTGTGGTGGGTCGGTGGTGGAAGGGCCCTGAGTGCGAGGCAGGGTAGTGAAGTTATTCCAGGGTAAGAGTCTGGGACAGAGAAGGAAAGTTCCCAGGTGAGAGCTGGGTGAATCTGTCCTTTTCTGCGAGGGGTAGAAATTAAGAGCTTCATAATTGTGTTCTTTTGCACGGCTTTTGTACTTTAGATATCCTGCTGCTGATTTTCCAGTCCCTACTTTTAAACTATGACCATTGGATATATATTATAATTGTACCTGAGATTATTAGGTAATAACTCATGTTATGAGAATCTGCATTTTATCAAGTTTTTATTAGTAGAATTGTGTTTCTATAACTGGCTTATTTTTGTATTTATTTTTGTATTGCATAGATATGGTGTTGTATATTGGCATTTTTTGTTATGTTCTATGTTGCCAACTGCCCTATGGTCTTTTACTTAAGGGTGCTTTATAAATTTAATTATTAGTAATAGTACTAATAATCATTATTTCAGCCCACTGGGTTTCACACTCATGAGATACCTATGTTCTGTGGGTTCCTGACTCTCAGTCTCCATTCATGTCCCTATGATTGGGTTGATTAGGGTACTTTTCATAGCAAGATGCCATGAGACTTGCCATTTTTGTTGGGAGGAAATATCTTGAAAGGCACACTTTACTCATAAGGCTACAGTGGATTGTCTTTTTTTCTCCTCCTCATCTGACTTATGTAGTCTCCATGCTAATACTCAAATTCTTTTCCATGGCTGGGGTCTGTGTGATGGACAATCATGATGATGGTTTAAGCATGATTATTATATTAAAGGTAAAGGTAAAGGTACCCCTGCCCGTACGGGCCAGTCGTGACCGACTCTAGGGTTGCACGCTCATCTTGCTCATGAGGCCGGGAGCCGTCGCCGTCCAAAGACACTTCCGCGTCACGTGGCCAGCGTGAAGAAGCTGCTCTGGCGAGCCAGCACCAGCACAGCACACGGAAACGCCGCTTACCTTCCCGCTATAAAGCGGTACCTATTTATCTACTTGCACTTAGGGGTGCTTTCAAACTGCTAGGTGGGCAGGAGCTGGGACCGAAAGACGGGAGCTCACCCCGCCGCGGAGATTCGAACTGCCAACCTTACGATCAGCAAGTCCTAGGCACTGAGGTTTTACCCACAGCGCCACCCGTGTCCCAGATTATTATATTACCTGTTGTGAAATTGTGGTTGCCAAAAATTCTTGATTTACTACATCACCTGGAGTAGTAAATTTCATCTGATCCCTTCATTATACACCTTTAGGTGCCAGGCAAAAGCGTTCCTCTTTAACCAGGCCTTTGACTAATTGACATCTGATGCCCTTTCAGATGTGTTGTGGAAGGGGGTTGTATTGAGTTGTCTTTGTTCTTATTTTTATTATGTATCTTGTGTTTTTTATATTGTAATTTTGGATTGGGAACCACCCTGAGATCTATTGGTATAGGGTGGTTTACAAATTCTCATCATCATAATCTAACTCCTGTATTCCAGAATCTTCACTATCTAGCCATTGATTGGTGGCCACTATTTATGGACCTATAGAATCCCAATTGACTTTGGCTGGAGACCGCAATATCTGTTAGGGCTGTCACATGCGGGATGGAGCAAGCATGTTTTCTCCTGCTCCAGAAGCTAGGACCCAAACCAATGGATTCGACTTACAGGATAGGAGATTCTGAGTAAGAGCTGTTTTACAGTAGAACAGACTCCCATGAGAGGTGTGGACTCTCCTTCCTTGGAGCTTTTTAAGCAGAGTTTTGCCATGTATGATTTAGTTGAGATTCCTGTATTGCAGGGAATTGGACTAGAAGAGTCTCAGGGTCCCTGATGACTCTACAGTTTTATGATTCTGTGGATCATTACCCCAAGCCCTAAAGATGAGATGGGCTATACTTCAAGTACTGCCTATAGGTTGATAGAGTGCTATTCTTTGAGCATATACAAGTTTCTGAAGAACAAGTTATAAATGCATTGCAGGTCTTGTATACATCACAGCCACACAGATCAACATGTTAAGCTGCAGCACTAGAGCCAGTGTGGTGTAGTGGTTAAGAGCGATAGACTTGTAATCTGGTGAACTGGGTTCACGTCTCCGCTCCTCCACATGCAGCTGCTGGGTGACCTTGGGCCAGTCACACTTCTCTGAAGTCTCTTAGCCCCACTCACCTCACAGAGTGTTTGTTGTGGGGGAGGAAGGGACAGGAGAATGTTAGCCGCTTTGAGACTCCTGAAGGGGAGTGATAAAGCGGGATATCAAATCCAAACTCTTCTTCTCTTCTTCTTCTTCACTACACTGTGGGCAATGCCATTATGTTGTAGGCACTTGAATGAAAGGAGCTTGAATGGCCACAAAAACATAATCCCTTATCAGAAATTAATTGTACTTTATATAGAACGAGAGGTCTTTTGTTTAGATGCCACTGTTAAAAAGTCAGATACTAAATCAGGAATTTAATCGCCATTTAATCATGAAGGGAAAAGAAAAGTGCACATTCGTTTTCTGTGCTCAGTCCTTCCCAATGAGCTGCACACGTTCTCTTCCTTCCAGACTGTGACGATGGACAGATTTCCTTGTGTCAGTAAGATCACGCTCATTTCTTTCCTCAGCTTCATACTCTGAAGTATTCTAGAAGGCAGAGCAAAGGAGTATGATGCTAGAAGAACGCTCCCCGTGTCATCCTGCTCATGCAGGACAGATGGAAGGATAAGTTCACGAGGGCCTTGGGGAACAGTGCTCAGCTGCAGGCTTTCCTGAAAATGTAGATATGAGCAGCACATGGTTCCCTGTGTGCCTATTGCCAGATGCCCGCAAAAGCACAAGGCAAAGGAAGAATATGGGACATTGCCCATCACTTCCAATTGGATGGAGCTACTCTGCTAAGCTGTGGCTCTTGGGTTTGCAGCCCTAGTGACTACCTCTCAAAGCAAACAAAATATTGGAGCAGAAGCAGATGAGCCTCTTTTGCAAAGAAAAAAAAGTTGAGTTCTTAGATAAAGAACTCCGTATGCTTAGTTGATTTCTGCTCCTTGACTGGACTTTATCCTATAAACCTAATGCACATGTATTATTCTTTAAAAAAAAAAAGCTAATTGGCAAAGTAATAAATAGCAACCAATCAAAATAGCAGGACCCACTGGTTCATGAAATCCTCTTCCGTGCTCTAAAATGTCAATGCATTCCCAACAGATCTCTTTCCAATTTTTGACTGAAAAAATCTCCAAGGAATGAAATTGTACAGGCCTCATGGGACCTGTATGGCATGGCTGAACTTTTCTTACAACATAGGTAAAGGTAAAGGGACCCCTGACCATTAGGTCCAGTCATGACCGACTCTGGGGTTGCGGCGCTCATCTCGTTTTATTGGCCAAGGGAGCCGGTGTACAGCTTCCAGGTCATGTGGCCAGCATGACTAAGCCGCTTCTGGCGAACCAGAGCAGCACACGGAAATGCTGTTTACCTTCCCACCGGAGCGGTACCTATTTATCTACTTGCACTTTGACATGCTTTTGAAGTGCTAGGTTGGCAGGCGCTGGGACCGAGCAACGGGAGCTCACCCTGTCGTGGGAATTCGAACCGCTGACCTTCTGATTGGCAAGTCCTAGGCTCTGTGGTTTAACCCACAGTGCCACCCGAGTCCCAGCGCCACCTGCATCCCCACGTTTCTTACAACATGGTGCCCTCCAAATGATCATGGACTCCATCTCCAGTCAGAGTGGTCAATAGTGGGGGTTGTTAGGAGTCACAGCACAGCAAAATCTGGAGGGCATCATGGTGGCTACCTCTGCATTACAGTTACAAAGTACCGTATTTTTTGCACCATAACACTCACTTTTTTCCTCCTAAAAAGTAAGGGGAAATGTCTGTGTGTGTTATGGAGGAAATGCCTACGGGTGGCATGCCTACGGATTTTCCTCCTCTAAAAACTACGTGCGTGTTATGGTCGGGTGCGTGTTATAGAGCGAAAAATACGGTATTTTCTGGTTACAGATAGGTAGCCGTGTTGGTCTGCTATAGTCAAAATAAAAAAAATCCTTCCAGTAGCACCTTAAAGACCAACAGGTTGGTCTTTAAGGTGCTACTGGAAGGAAAGTTTTTTCTGACATGCAAACTATTGCCCACAGAACTACAGCCTTCATGCTGAACTGATAGTCACAAATAATGCCTAGAATACATTTCTACATTCCAAAAAGAAATGAAGTATCTGAGTTTGCAGGCAATGTCTCAGGGTGATGAAAGCTGAGTACAAACAACAGTGGGCTGTGAGTATGTTGGGAATTAAGGAGATAGTCTTATTTTAAACACAACTTTCTTGGTTTAACTTGGGAAACTGCTTGACCTAGGACAAAAAGCAATGTATTTTGCAGTACAGCGTGGTACTATTGAATTTCTTGGAAGGCCTTTCTAAGAGAACAGTTGAACCTAGAGACTGTGGGGCCTCCTCCCTTGACAGTTGATGAAAAAGCTGCTACTGCTTCTTCATGGCAAGAAGGATTTGGAGCAAATCCCCATTTAGAATTGTTCTTTGCTATGAATCTGATTTTGGCTAATTAGACTGTTGCTGTCCACTGTAAGTGTTGAGTAAGGTTGTCTGAAATGTTCCCATCCAAGCTTGCATCACAGAGCGGTGAAAAGTCTCCATCCAAATCTTCCCCAGGGTATACTCTGTTTAGGAGAACATTGCTGAGCCCTTGCGTGCTGTAGTCTCCCTGGCTATGAAGTCATGTCAATATTGAAATTGTCACTGCAACCAGGCAAGGGGTGGCATTGGTCATGAAGAGTGAGGGAATTGTATATCTTCATGATGTCACCTGGATACACTGAAGGCAGGGAAGCTGCACTCTATCATCACACAATATTCTTTGGCTTCATTTTCAAAAGGTGCAAAGGATGCCCGTTACTGTTTGGCAGCAGAGGTGTACCTCGGGTCCCTTGCACCTTTGACAAAGAGCTGTATCAGTGGCCCCCTGAAAAATCACTTTACCACAATAGCCACATTAGAAATCACTACATTTTACACAACCCAATTGAGGGTGAGGTGAGGAGGAAGCAGGGGTGTACGAAGGAGGGGAGGCCAAGGGGGCGGTCCACCCCACGTACCACTTTGGGGGGTGACAAGATGGCCCGCTGCCTCCCCCCAGCTGTAGAGCGGCCGAGGCTGTGTGTGCAGTCAGTATGGGCGCCGCTCGTGCGGTGACCATACTGCTGCTGCTTGCGCACGGCGTCCATACTGGCATCCGTATGGGCTTCTGCACATGCGCAGTCCATAGGGACGTCGCACAAGTGCCACCAGGCAGTTCACCCCACCCCTTGGCGTCCCGCCCCGGGTGCCTGAGAGGGTTCCTCCGCCAATGGGAGGAAGGGTAAAAAATAATAATCACACTTCTTTGTGCCATGGTATGATATGGATGGACAGCTTTTGATCTCACCACAACAGTGGTGGTGCATTTCCACACACACATACATCATATAATCCATACTCTCTAGTGGTCTACCTTCATACTGGCTTTCCATTTTTCCTACTGCTCAGCTCCCAGTTCTTGTCTAAACCAGCAACTTTACTCAGATTTCTGGGGTGATTTTTGTGCCCCCTATGGGGGCCAGTTTCACCAACCCCTAGGTACATCCCTGTTTGGCAGTGAACTAAGTACACAGTCAGAGTCAGGTCGCCTATTCAGGAGGGAGAAATAAGCTGCCTCAGGTGCAGTGGTGGGGGGGGGGGTAAATTTGGTTCAGTTCACATTTAAAGACGAACCTACCTAACTCACACTTCCTAGAGAAATACTCAAACTGAAATGCAACCCTCTTTCAAAATCCATGCTTCTCCAAATTTTTGTTCTCCAGTCAACTGGTGTGCACAACAAGGCACATACTAGGGTAAAAGTGTGCATTAAAATGAATATTATGGTAAAAATAACATACCTGGGCTGGATCTATACAGATGAAACACTACAGAAAGAAACATAAGAGCTCATTATTGAAAATCCCATTGGCAACAGATTATTGCTCTACAGCACCATCTGGTGCCACATGTTTATAATGCAGTTATAACAATGTATTTGACTAGTGTAGCTGAGTCCCAAGATGCATCATATAAACTACCTGCCCAACATACTATATACAAATGTGTAGTAGGATAAACTTGTATTAAAATATTGGTGAATTCCCATGAGGACTTTTAAAAAATGCTAGCTGATGTGAAAACATGAAAAATTTAAGTTAAACTTGGAAAAGGGAGAATCAGAAATAAATGAAAACTGACATATTCAGGTGGCACCATAAGTGGAAGATGAAGGCAGGTACTGGTGTCTGAGTGGTGCAACCAGTCTTTTTTTTAAAATGTCGAGCCTAGTAGGGTGCAGCGGAAACTGTGTTATTTTGGCTCTTCTTTCCGACAGCAAAATGTCATGAGCTGGCACCCATGCCTAATTTAATTGTAAGTGTATAGCTTAGCTCTATTGAACTCATTTAAATACTGATTGTGTTTTATTTACTCCGACCTATATCAGTGAAACATCAATACTGTCAAGCCAGTGAACTACTCTTTTGAGCTCTGTATATTTTTCCCAGTGGAAAAACGGGATGCTATTTCAGACCCTGAAAATTCGATACAGAGATGAAATGTTTTGTTACAGCTATAAATATATCACCAGCTATATCAGGATTGGAATAAAACTAATCATTTTTTTCTTGAAAGTCTAAGGACTGTGTGTTCTCTTAAGAGCTGAGCTGTATATGAAGGGCCTTTTTTCTCCATGCAGGGTTCAGGGACTGGAGGCTATGAAATTAAAATGGTCACTTTTGAGAGCAAAATTCATTGCAGAAAAATATATATCAGCATAGTTTAGAGAACCATTTGCTGCCTAGTGCGTCATTTGCTTCTGCTGCGGTCTCAGGCAAGAAGTAGACTTCTTTAGAATTGAGAAAGGGAGGCCAATAATTGGACTTATTTCCCAGGCAAGTGTGTATAGGATTGCATCCTTAGTTGCATATTGAAATCCAAGGATGGCATATACTTGCCATCACATTAATTTAAGTGGTGTAGTGTCTGATCACACAATTCACACACTGAACTTTTAAGTGCCTTCTACAACTGACCACTAGTATATGCAATATGGTGGCACATGTGTTGTGGGAACATTTTCAGTACAGTCAAACTTTGGTCGTCAAACGTAGTCTGTTCTGGAATCCTGTTCAGCTTCTGAAATGTTCAAAAACCAAGACGCGGCTTCCAATTGGCTGCAGGAGCTTCCTGCACTCGAGCGGAAGCCACGTCAGATGTTCAGCTTCTGAAAAAACGTTCAAAAACTGGAACACTTCCTTCCGGGTTTGTGGTGTTCAGGAGCTGAAACGCTCCAAAACAGAGGTGTTTTGGAATCGAGGTTTGACTGTACCACTACCAGTTTTGCTCTGAACTTGACTTCACGCATGTCTACTCTTATTTTGATCCTGTGATGGTCTGACTCAACTGCCACAGATCAAATACTATAAATATTTTTCATGTCACACAACATTTTCCTTTATGGAAGCAGTTCATGGCTGCAACTCAGATTCAAAGGTATCTCATCATGAAATATGGGCTAAATATGTTCGCATAGGTGCATGTGTGAATCATCTGGAATGACAAATCATGTAATGACTACCTACCTTTGACCTTCCTGATGTTGTTGGGCTACAACGTTAATCTCCCCTGACCATTGGCCATGCTGGCTGGGGCTGACTGGGTGTAAGTCAGGTTCCCCATCCCTGAGCTACTGTTAAGTTGGAGAGTCATATATTATCCTGCAAACTTATCCACAATTCCTATTAAATCACTGTGCTTCTATAACTCAGGTGAATCATTAATCTTTTTCTCTAGGCATTTATTCACAAGAAGCACACTTTTCTTTTCTTTTTAAAGAAAGGTGGATATTCCTATGTATCTTGAAAACAACCCAGGAAGTCCTGACAGTTAGCAGAATGGATGATACAAGGCCCCAAGGGAACAACACCCGCTTTGTGCTCTTTTAATGGTATAATGTGCATGAGATGCAAAATGAATTATGCTCAATGAATGTGGAGATTTGTTCGATCTTTGCATAGCGGAGTGCTTGCCTAATGCACTCTACACAGCTTAAGCTTGATATCCAGAGACTCTGTTGTTTATCGGCTAAAAACAGGTGTTTTAGCATAAACACACAAATATGCTTGGAGATATCTATAAGAGAGAAAAGCATTCTAATTAGCTGGAGAATCAAAGGCATGCGGATTAGTTGTGATGTGGAATTGAAAGCCAATTCAGATTAGAGTGGTGTGGTGACAAACACCTTAACAACTGAGAAGTGGCTTTCATTATAAAACTGCCTCATAAACCTCAAGATATTTCTCTCTCTTGTGTGCAGAAGAATGGTGAGGTGTTGAATATGTTAAAAAATTGAACAGAATTAGCGACATTTTAGAATGTAGTTTTGCTTTTTGTTTGAAGCTTATAGGAGCTAAAAAAAACCTCCTACTATTTTAGGACGCTTATATTTAGAACAGCCAGGTTCTTTTCAGAGGTTGCTGGGCTCCCATTAGCCCCAGTTAGCGTGGGTAATGGTCCAGCTTGGTAGGAGTTGCAGAACAACAACATATCAAGGACAGCTGCTTAAGGGAGGATTGGCTTAGAAGGCACGTCACCTGCTCTGCATCTCAATAGACACCAGGGGAGGGCACAGAATGCATGAAATCACACAAAACTAAATACAGACCATAAACCACATTTAAACAATTAAACTAAATCAACAAAGCAGCTTAACTTATCACCAAAAACTAATAATTAATATGCTAAAATGCTGAAAATGCCTAGGCAAAACAAGGAAGTCTTTATGCAGCACCAAAATGATAAAAGTGCTTCTAAAGAGATTTTAATAATAAACTAGGCACCACCCTAGGAACCTCCATTGAAGGGTGATCTAAAAAGAAAGGATGAATGAAGGACTATCAGAAGTTCACCTGGAGCCATCTTAATAGCATTTTCAGTTCCAGGGAAATACTTTTCTATTCATCTAATTTATCTAATCCCTTATGGTTCACGGTCTTGGCCTTTTGGTATTAAATTGTGTCTTTAAAAGTGTTTTAACTGGATTTCAGGGTTTTTTTTGTTTTTTAAATAAATTGTTACAATATAAAACACTAAAAACTATATGTTAATGTATTCTGTTTTGTGAGCTGCCCAAAGAGCTTCTTTTTTAGGGTGGTTCTATAAATATAGTACTGTAAACAAATACAGTGGTACCTTGGGTTACAGACGCTTCAGGTTACAGACGCTTCAGGTTACAGACTCCGCTAACCCAGAAATAGTACCTCAGGTTAAGGACTTTGCTTTAGGATGAGAACAGAAATTGCACGGTGGCGGCGTGGTGGCAGCAGGAGGCCCCATTAGCTAAAGTGGTACCTCCGGTTAAAAACAGTTTCAGGTTAAGAACGGACCTCCAGAACGAATTAAGTTCTTAACCCAAAGTACCACTGTACATAAATGTACCTACAAGAAAAGCTATATTTTCTTCTCTTGGCTTTCTCCTGCTTAGGCAGGCAGGAAGAACAGGACCTTCAAATTATCTATAAAATTGGGAGGAACAAGTTTCTCCAATCTGCTTTGCATTCAGCACGTTCAAAGTAGATACAGAGAATACATATGGAGAATATAGTTTCAACAGTTGTCAGCAGTATTTTCAAATGATCTCAGAAACACTGAGAAATATAATTAAAATGCAAATTAAGGCTGGAAATATGGAAGGGGAAAGTACGAGTCTTCTTTTTCTGCCACTGGGACAGCTGGTCTATTTACATTTCAATATTTTCTGTAAAGTGAAACTAGGGCTGTTACCTGAACCCAGTGGTTGCCATACCCACCAAAAAAGTTGGGTGCATCTGAGAGTGCATGTTGGTCACACAGAGTAACTTGTGGTCATTGCAGCCAATGAAAGGTCCAACAGCAGGCCTCCTCATCACTGGCAAATAAGCCTGATGCAGGTAAGCAGTTGCTGGTTGTGATTGCCTGAAGAGGGACCTTGAGCTGCATCCGTTCACCAGTCTCTGTTCAGTGTCTCCTAATTCAGGTCCTCCATCATGGAGGGCATGTGTTGCGGTGAGATCACTAGAAACTGCCTCCCTGTTGTGGGGCGGGACCATTTGGATGGCCACAATGCCCCATGATGCTGAGGCAGAAATTTGGTCAGTTGGGTTGGCTATTGGCTGCTGAGGGGCTACTTAAGTTGCTGAACGTTGCTTTCTTGCGACGTGCAGCGGATCACCCGCCCTCCTCTCCCTATAATTAGGGTTGTTCTTATGGCCTTGCTATGCCTGTCTAGGGGTTGTCTGTTTTGGAGCAGGGGCCCGGTAAGAATTTTGCCATTTGGCTGATTGGCTGGTGCCACTTGGTTTTTGCCTACCGTGTAGCAAATGTCACAACTTTGTAAGGTTGGCGGTTAGGCATTTGGTTCAGTGTTTTGGGGAGGGGACGTGGTTGGCTGTGTCTGCCCCTCCATCGCTGCTGCTAGGGAATTCCATTAAAGGAATCCAGGGGCTCACCTTGCTTTTGTCAGAACCCTGTCAAGGGGCTAGGGCCACGCCAGAGCCCCTGGGAGCATCTGGGGTGAGCTGTGAGATCGAAGGAGTTCTGGCTCCCCCAGGATGCTTTCCCTTACTGACATATAGTGGTGCCCAGTGTCAGTCCTGTTCCTGCCACCGTGCAGGTTCATGTAGTCTGGAACCAATGCCTAAGCAACCACTCACATGCTGTAATCAAAAAAGTTGTTGCCAAAATTTAATGCCACTAACATTAAACTAAAATCTGTGTCTATGGTGTCTTCATTTTGGGGGTAGTTTTGTGGGTCTTCACACGCAATTATAGAGAAGCAGAAAGATAGGAACATTCCATTTTGACATCATCACTATGTCCTGGAACAATTCAATGCAGGGAACGTCAAAATAATTGGCGGCTCATAGGTGCCCACTATGGATTGTGTCAGTGCTGGTACACCATCACAGTAAGCCCACTGGGTGGATGAGCTATGGCAATTTGCCCAGCCTCTGTGCACCCTGGAACAAGCCCTGTTAGCAAATGGTAATTGGAGTGCGATTTCCTGCCAAGAATTCTGGTGGTGGGTGCTCACCAACTAACCTATCCCTTTCCTATTTTTGTCTGGAGGTTGGGGGCATAACAGAAAAGACAAGACTTAGAGTGGTAGAAAGCAAACCTCGATCTAAGTCAATCTGGCAGCTGTCTGCATAATTGAACTTCCCTGCTTTGAATAGTTGTCCTACCCCACCTAAAAGTTAGCAAGTATTTTCACCCCATCTATCTTGAATATCATGGCTTGCTCTTGCTCTCCAGCCTGCTAGACTTCACAAATGACCCTCAAAGTTGAAGGTAGATATTCATGTAACAAAAATTATCAGTGCTCTCCCAATCTCTTGTCTTATGCAGAGCAGTTTTTTACTCTTGCCCATTCTCCTGCAGGCAGACTCAGTACTTGACTGCTTTCCAAACATATGGCAACTCCTAGGCAAAATAAATAAGTGGAAGGAAATCCAATTTGGCCAAGCGTACTACACATATTTCATCTTAAGGCAGTTTGGCAAATATTTATAAGCACTTGAGATATTTGAAACGATGTGTTTCTTTGGAAAACTGGCAAGGAAGTCAAGATAAACGTTTTTTCTTTCTTTCTTGCACTGGCATTCAGGGGTGCCTTTAGAGCCAGAAAATGGGACACAGGTCTGGGAGGCCTCGGCCAACCCCACAAAAAAATCACATTCCATCAGTAACTGCCACCCACAATGTCATTTTTTTTTATTTTAAGAGAGTGTGCGTGTTGCCAAGCAAAGATCCAGACAGTCGCACCTACCATCTTTGGATCCCATGTGGGATGCTGGGAGGTGAAAATGGCTGTCTAAAGCTTTCCTCTGCAGCATGCCTGCTCAAAACAGAAATACATTGTGACCAGTAACTGCTATCACACCACCTGGTAAGACCAACTAGTGCAAAGGAAGGAGAAGGTCTGTATTTATTTATTCAAAAGTATTTGCAGGGGTAGTTGGGTCAGAACTTGACAACCTATGTGAAACTTTAGGAAGAAAGCAACAGGACCTGCTCATTTCTTCTTGCATGCTACCCGGTAAGCCAAACGCATGCATTCAGTGGCGTAGCGTGGGGGGTGCAGGGGGGGCCGGCCGCACCGGGCGCAACATCTGGGGGTTAGGGTTAGGGGGCGCAAATCCACGGGTTAGGGGCGCAAATTACTTGCCTTGCCCCGGGTGCTGACAACCCACGCTACGCCACTGCATGCATTGACTCTTCCTTGTGAGGTCCTGAGCACAAACGACCATAAAATGCTTTCTGTATTGGAAAAGAGAGCCCCCCAGTCTCAGATGAGTCCAAAATCAGTAGAAATGAAGACTGCTTCCATGCTTAGATTTCCTTGCTGAGTTGGACCAATGACACTTTAAAATCCTAAGTCCTGCCACTGCCTGGGGGTTAACTCAACAAACCAAGGAGGATAGAATTATTATGGGTGACTACTGCTGTGAATTTCACCCCCCCCCCCAATTGCTCTTCTTATGTAAAGGAAGTGCATATCACACTGACTCCACACTTAAAAATTGCTGCCTGCAGATTTCCGCAGATTCATGTCTAGTCAGTGGAACACACAAAAAAAGAGAACCTGTGACTGGCAAAGTGTACGCACTCCTTTCTAATCTAATGCTGGGGTGTACGAATCTTACTCCCAACCTCCCACTGCTAGAGCTCTGCCACATCTCAGAAGAAAGCAGCTGTCAAGAGCAAGTGTGCCATTTTTCTCTCACTGTTTCCACTGACAGCCTCTCAATCCATTAAGTTATCTCGTTTTTTTAAGAAGCTGTTTTTCTTTCATTAATTAGCCAAGGTAGGCTGGCTGCTCTCATTGTATTCCTTCTAACCGATATTAAGTAGCAACGTTCCTTCAGCTCCTTCTGAATCGAGAAAATGTGTGCGGCTTTGAACAGATGTAAAGGCATTACAGAGTTCATTTAGAACATAATCAGCAGATAATTACAAGGTACTCAGCTAAATTGCAATGAATGGCAAGTGCCAGTCGCTTTCTCCAAACACCAAAATTAGGCGTTTTTATCTCCACATGCAAAAGGGGGTCAAAAGGAGCAGGAAATGACTAATTTGAAAACCTTTTATTATGGCTGAGTTTTGTAAAATTGATATTGTACATTTTGTGCAAGAAAACAATGCTCTGATTGTTTCTGCTGTGTGTATCCTGTTCTATAGTAAATAATAGTAATCAGAAGCATTGTAAGTTTTCCTCCAGTTAGTCCAAAACATACACCACCTAACCTCAGCTTCTGCTGGACTTGAAGCACATACAGTTCTGAATCTTCATAAAAACTATCAGTGTGTTTTGATGTGTCTGTTTTCAAAACATAACATGGCTTTATATTTTTATTTTTTTTAAAGGATAAAGCCATTTTTTAATAAGGATAAAGCCATTGCTCCTCTATTGCAGAATCCTAGGTGGATGGCCTGTTTATCTGTGGCACCTGGCAAACACTTATTCAGCCTGCAATCTCGGTCTTAGAAGTGAATTTAAGTTGAATTTAAGGCTTCCACATTATTTTTGTCCTCTCCCCATCCCCTCCCCTCCTGCCTCTGCAACCTCACAATTGGCAGCATGTCAGGACCCCACTTCATTATAGAACGACTCACCTAATTTCTGTGATTGTAAGTTGATTTGTCTGGCAGGCAGACTCGCCCAGAACTTAAGTAACTTTTTACGCATTTCCATCAGACCTGAATTGCTGACTTAGGCTTCAAGCCTAATGCCACTTACTTGAGAGTAATCCCCACTGAATTCAACAGGACTTGCTTCTGAGGAGGCATAGTTAAGATTATACTGTTAGTTAGTACTTTGCACTCAAAATGATGGTCTTTGTTACATTTTTATCATGCCCTTCCTTACAGAAACTCAGAGCTGTTCACATCCTCTATTTTATCCTCACAACAACCCTCTGAGGTAGGTTAGGATGACAGAGAGCAACTAGCGCAAAGATGCCAAGTGAACTTCAGGGCCAACACTACCATTAGGCAGGGTGAGGGGGCCGCTTTAGGTGGCAGGTGATGGGAGGCAGGGAGCGCTGGTGAAATAAGATTCAGCGACCAATCTACTCAGCTTCTGTAAGCAAAATGTCTATCTTGTCCTTTGCATCCAGCAGCAAAATGTCTTGGGGTGGCCCTGTGTGGCTGAACAAGGATTTGAACCTGGGTCTCCACTCTATTTACTACGCACACTGGCTAAGAGCAGCACGGTTTCTGCCACCATAATGGTTTCCTGCAGATCATGCAGAGTATGCATAAAGCTTCTACTCACTTGGTTCAGATACATTATGCGATCCTTGTGATGCGCTATATGTATTATTTGCATTCACATCAGCAGAAACACCTCTGTGGCTTTACAATATCCATGCCTGCTTGTTTCATGTAATGTTGTCCTAAGCTGTATTTTCAGATGTTACTTAAGAAGCTGGGGGCCTGAGTGGCTTGCAGGGTCTTAAGGCTGATCTCTTGGATGGCATAACAACACTTTGTTCCTTGGCACTTTTCTGTCTCACATGCCCTTTCGTGATCTTTATCAACTCTCCCTGCAGAAATACTGTCAAATTTAATAAACCACTCAGCATTATGTATAAAGCTGGATGCTCTAAGAAATGTAGGAAAGGGAAGATGCTCTGAGCTACTTCACATTACTCCTAGTCAAATGATGCAAACATGTGGCTTCGAGTGATATTTTGAAATCCTGTGAGTTTATAAATAGAGAAATCTTTTAGCATCTATCAACATTCTCACACCCCATTTTCCATGATAATTAATGATTGGCTTAATGTTCAGGGCTGTCATCCCAGGCAAATAGAACTAGGTCCTGCTGTGCCAATGCAAAGTTATAGCCTGGTGCCATTGCTTCCAAGAGACTCAGGGTTTTGCATTGTACAATGGATCCCTCCACAGCAGTGGGTTTCAAATGTGCCAAATGGGAAGGAATGGGGACAAATCGGGAGGGGTTTATTCCACCATCCTTGTGGTATTTTGGTCACCACAGAGGCTCAGGAGACTCAGAGCCTCTTCAAAGGAGGTCTGCTACTCCCCAGCTTCTCCCCAGCAATGCCTATGAAAATGGCCCAGATTAAGCTACTTCCTGTTTGCTGCTCTGTTTTCAGGGCACTCCTGCTGCAGTTCTAGAATCCCAGTGGTTTGGGTAGCTCTCAAAGGATGACTCTCATGGAGCTGTAGGCCTTTATTCATTATTATGTTCATTGATGCAGAACATCAGTGGATTATAAACCAAGAAATTCAGCACTGGAGGGTCAAATGCCTAACAGATATTATACTGTTCCTGGTGACACACAACTTGGCATTCTGGGGATATTCAGATAAGCACTTTTCATATAACAATGGAATTTTTCTGCGGCTTGTACAGCTGCTTGGCAAGTATGATGAGGTAATGGGTGAGCATTTGCGGTGTGCATCTCCAAAGGCGCATAATGATCACTTCTGTGGGAAAACCATTGAGAATCAACTGATAGTCTTTATGGCCAAGGAAGTGTCAGAGAACATAGAGAGCAGGCTGTTCATAGCCAAGTATTACTCTGTCATACTAGTTTGCACACCGGATATAAATCCCTTTAAGATTTGTTGACAAAGGTGGGTGCTAAAGGTTTCTGTAAAGGAATATTTCATAGAATTCAGAACAATGCATGAATTAACCGAAGAAGGGCTTATGGACCTTTTTCTAAAGAAACTTGAGGAAAACAATATTAAGGTTAAGGGCTACCACAACCAAAGTTATATAATGGTACCCATATGATAGGACAAAAAAGGGTGCCCAGGCAACAACTGCTTACACTGAACTGACAAGCTACTCCATGGCTGTCATTGTCTCAGTCTATTAGTTTCAGATGCAGCCTCATCATCAAAGGAGTCTATTGCCCCTTTCTTTGTGCTATTCTCTGCCTCTGTTCAGTGGAGCCAGATACTGAAAGCCAGTGATCACCGTAAAAGAGCCTGCAGAAGCCCTTGATGTTGATGCCGCTATCAAAGAACCACCATGTAAGCACTGAAAAAAGAGGAAATGTGAATACGAGGGTCAGACTCACAATGAGGAGTGTGTTCAGAAGAAATCTTCAAATGAGAGTTCTTCTACACATTTGTCAACATTACTCACGTTTCAGTTGAGCAGCTTGACTATATGGGTGATGCATCGGGATTCTTGTGCAAACTTGAGAAGCTACCAGAAGAGACACTTACCAGCCACTGTATGGATTTCTACAGAGCCCTCACCAACCACTCCAACATCAATAGTGCAGGTGTTTATATCAAGCTAGACCATCTGCACCACATTCTACCTCCCACAATAGGCTCACTACAAGGTGTTCTGCATTGCACAACCATGGAGCTCAGCTTGGTGCCCTTCCCTTATCTCAGTTTGGTGCTCAGACACTTGTTTTTGCCACCCTAGCTCAATGCAAACATGGAGCTGAATGCAAACATCCTAGCACAATTTGGAGGGGAACACAGCCAAAGAGCTCAGATTGGCACCACCCCTCCTTCTGTCTAATTCTCCAACCCAGGGATAGGATCTCCAGAGGTTGCTGGACTTGAATTAGCCCCAACCAAGCTGTCCAATGTTTTAGGGATAAAGGGAGCTGTAATCCAACAACATCCATAGGTACGCAGGCTCCCCATCCCTGTTACACAACATGGGTTGCCACCATCTTCATCCTAAATTTCTGCAAATAATCTCAATGAAAAACACCAAGCAGAAGGAAGCAGGGTACATAACTGTGAATTTAGATACTAGCAACAACAACAAAAATATACCCAGTCTCAGCACAAGGAAATACAAAACAGATTTATTAGGAATGGTATCCTCTGAAAGTCTCCAAAGACTTCCAAAGAATCCAGAAAAGTGTAAGGAAAAGCAACTCATGACCTCATCAACAAACAGGTTTCGCTGTCTTAGGTTTTGGTTGATTGCTTAATTATGTGAGCCTCTGAATTTAATTAACTCATCAAAGCTAATTTGAAAAGATCTCTCGAGGCTGTGAGAGCTTATATTGTGACTGCCATTTGTATTTGCTGGTTTGGGACCATCTATCAGGGTTTTGTCATTGCGTCAACATTAACTTTAATCTTGTTTGAATGTCATTGTGTTTACTCAGTCTCCAGTTTGGGGCTTTATATCCCCATGTGCACTGATTGCTCATAAGCAGATTACTTATAGGGAGGGGGCACCTGGTCTGAATGGTCACATGTGGCGAAGGGGGTGTGCTCTGTGTCCTTACCACTGAGCATCATGAGGCAGCAGCAGAGGCAGGGGTCACCTTAT
This sequence comes from Podarcis liolepis, assembly GCF_965112155.1. Taxonomy (NCBI): domain Eukaryota; kingdom Metazoa; phylum Chordata; class Lepidosauria; order Squamata; family Lacertidae; genus Podarcis; species Podarcis liolepis. The sequence goes on along the minus strand of NC_139555.1, from coordinate 59,501,476 downwards.
GCTAGAGTGTGGCTGCTGACTGGTCACTAACACAAAATGGCCTGGCAGGGAACATCTGGCCAGTCACAAGCCACATATCTATGTTGTGATGATCCAAACACTTCGCTGCTTCTGTTGATTGGATTATCAACTATGACGAGAGAGGAGAGGGAGAGAGAGAGAATTACTTAGATTCAGTGTGCGACTCTGCAAAACAACTGCCTTTGCAAGAGAATTCTGTTCAGCGCCTTTATGCCTGAATAACCATTTAGGAGATAATTTTTTTTAATAAAAATGAACAGTACAATCCTCTATGAGAAGTAAGCCCTGCTGTGTGCAATGGGACTTATTTGCCGACAACTGTGTATAGGATAGCATTGAAGCCTATTCTCTCAAAGGACTCTTGTGTAGAATCTTTACTGTACATTGTCATGCCATTCTGATAATCTGAACCCCACTAGGATTACCTTTGTTCTCACATTCTTTTATTTTCACCAAATGATTTTTTTTTTTTGCTACCGTGCAGAAGTTGGAGGGCCACCTGTCATGGATGATGCTTTAGCTGAGATTCCTGCATTGCAGGGAGTTGGACTAGATGACCCTCAGGGTCCCTTCCGGCTCTTCATTTTTATGAGTCTATGCAACTGTTTTATTTGAATTAACCATTTGTATCATGCTCTAAAACAATGCTGACTATTGTGATTGCTAGTCATAAACAGGAAACCTTTGTCATTTGCAATATAGAAGACTTTACATTTGCAGAACAGAATTGAGACTAGCACATATTGAAGAGACAGTTTGACCTTTCCACAAGATTGTTCTTTAACACCTGTCACCTATTTGGGCAATTTTGATTCTCGCTACATTCTCTATTTCTGTATGCAGATTGTCTTGTATAATAATTATGTGCTTTGTATTTGTTGCAATCATAGTTTGGAACAAGAGGGAAGCCTGGCTGTGACTTGTTTGCATAACTCTTTCACTGCCTACTTTTTGGAAAAAAATGAATCAAAGTATCGTGCAATGAAGAATTGATTCATAGGATCAAACTTTTTTATTATATACACTGTTAATAGTTTACCACTGCTCTTGGTAAAATATTTGTATCTTCTAGAAGAAAACATAGTGGTAGATATCTGTGTGTCTGCAGAAGCAAACATTCCTTGTCCTTTCAAGTAATTTCAGGTACAGAATGTTGCTTTCTCAAAACAGATAGGTAGCCGTGTTGGTCTGCCATAGTCAAAATAAAAAAATTCCTTCCAGTAGCACCTTAAAGACCAACTAAGTTAGTTCTTGGTATGAGCTTTTGTGTGCATGCACACTTCTTCACACTTCTTGAAGAAGTGTGCATGCACACGAAAGCTCATACCAAGAACTAACTTAGTTGGTCTTTAAGGTGCTACTGGAAGGAATTTTTTTATTTTTGCTTTCTCAAAAGTACAAGATCATGTAAACTACAGATGACAAATCGAACACATTTACCAGAGTGTACCGCTTCATGCTGCAAGGGTCATAAGCTAATGCTTAACACCCTGCCCCCTGCTCATTAATAGGGATGCCACCCTTAATAGACCTACTAGGGAAAAATATGTTCTTACAAGTCACATTATTGTGGCCTTTGTGCTGCTAATGCATACAAGTGTTTCACAACATTCATACAAAATCATTCTTACCAAAAGGCCATCTCATATTCCCACCCCTCACCCCCGTGTAAATAAGGTTTGCAGTTTCTATGGATATTTTTACTCATTGGATTTTCTGCAGAAACAGTGGGTTTTATCCAAGACTGCTGTTCCACTCACACAGCAGAAATCCACTTGTGCAATGGAGCTTGCACCTCGTCTCTCCTGCAGCCTCCACCAGACTCTCAAAATTTGTTCCAGAGGGATGGGGGACAAATAGGGAGCATGAGCGAGGGAGGGCCCACTGCATGAGTGTGAGCTGCTCACGCAGTGCATACCTCCAACATTTCTCCGATGAAGATAGGGATGGCCCATTCCATAATGATAATTTTACTATTTATACCCCACACATCTTACTGGGTTGCCCCAGCCACTCTCGGCAGCTTCCAAGATATATAAAAACATAAATAAAACATTAAAAATCTTCCCTATACCAGATTGCCTTCAGACGGTTCGGGGGTCGGATAACTCCACACCCTCCAACATTTCTCAGATGAAAATAAGGATATCCTAAGGAAAAGTGGGACATTCCTGGGCTGGCTTCTCTTAATCAGGGACGTCCCTGGAAAATAGGGACACTTGGAGGGTCTGGCAGTGTTGGATACAACCCAATGAATCCAGTTTAAATGGGGAAATAATGCGGGTGGCATTTTGGTGAGCAGGGTCAATGCTGGCAGGGGCTGATTGAAGTTGTAGAGCATTGTAGGAGCCTCTCAAACATCTGGAGGTCACTAGGTTGGTGACAGCTGTGCTTCTGGGAGTCTTCTGAACCTAAGACAAAACTTTTCAGGGGCCCAGGGGACTACAGTACAGTAGTGAGACAGGAAGAACCCCGTTCATGTGTCCTCATGCAAGTCCTTCATTAGATGACACACATTACATTTGTACACAGGTATATTGTGGCCTTCAAGATGTAGGTGACTGTAGAACCAAGTAAATTCATGCTGCAATGTTTAAAACGTTTGTTTTTCTCTGTTTCATTAGAATGATTATAGGAAGTTATCTATGCAATGCAAGGATTTTGTGGTGGGTGTGCTGGATCTCTGCAGGGACACAGAAGAAGTGGAGGCTATTCTGAATGGAGATGTGAACATGCAAACATGGACTGAGCATCATCGCCCAAGTCTGAGCAGAATCAAGCTGGCCATTAAATACGAGGTCAAAAAGGTAAGCATCCCATCAGCTGCTTTGTTGTTGTCTTTTTCCTTTTTCTTTTTGAAAGCCAAATACAAACTGATAAACTAATGGAATTACTGTATGAGTTTCAGTTCAAAGCACACACATGCAAAACTGAAGTGGAAACTGAAAGCAACGTTGGCAAATACGGAAGAGCGAGGGGCAGTAGGGGAGAGTAATAGCCATGAAAGTGTGTGCCGCTGAACCCTGGAGCAGGTAAATGCCTGGCTTTTGGCATTTACTTTCTTCTTTCACAACAGGGGTGACCTGAGTCTTCTGTGTTTGATCCTTGGGACTCTCATCTGACCATGGCACAACCCCCAGTTCCCTGATTTGAGCCCTTCTTGAGCATTTTTGCGCGGCTAGAATGTGTCCTTCAACTCTGATAATGCTTACACTTGCCTGAACAGAGATAGAGGGGCGAGTGTGAAGAAACAAGCATTCTGTAAATTATAAATTCACCTTTATTGCCCTGCCCACTTTTGCCTCTGGCACCACCCACCAGAAGATTGCCCAGGAAAGAATGCAACCCTTGGAAGGAAAAATCTCTCTCCCCCCCCCCCCCCATTATATATAAGGCCAAGACCTATAGAGTACAGTGAAGAATCAGCCTAACATTACAGGCAGAGTATTAGTATTTTTAAAAATATGGATTGGAGGGAATTCACCCAATGGGGCTTTCTTCCCTCTGCACTCCCTGAACTTGACTGGGTGGAGTCAGGCACTGGTGGAGGAAGAGGAGTGCGGGGGGAGTGCACTGCCCCCGGCAGCATGATCCTGACAGGGTGCCATCGCAGCTGCCCCCCCCCCCCGGCTGCCTGCACTGGGCACCCCGCCCCCACAGGTGTTGCGCCCCGGCCCCCATCTGCTCTCCGCTCCGCCCCGGTGCCGGAGCATGAAGCTCCACTACTGGAGTCAGGAAAGCCCCCCAAATAGCATGTGGTGGGAGCAGTGGCGTAGCGTGGGTTGTCAGCACCTGGGGCAAGGCAAGTAATTTGCGCCCCCTAACCCGTGGATTTGCCCCCCCTAACCTGTGGATTTGTGCCCCCTAACCCTAACCCCCAGATGTTGCGCCCGGTGCGACCGGCCCCCCCTGCACCCCCCACGCTACGCCACTGGGTGGGAGGAGAGGAGGGATCATTCTGTTTGGCAAGTGGAAATGCTTCCACAGATGGAATGTTCATCCTAGCGTGATGTTGAATTTGACCCTTACAGTGGTACCTTGGGTTACAGAAGCTTCAGGTTACATACGATTCAGGTTACAGGTGCCACTAACCCAGAAATAGTACCTCGGGTTAAGAACTTTGCTTCAGGATGAGAACAGAAATCGTGGTCCGGTGGCGTGGCAGCAGCGGGAGGCCCCATTAGCTAAAGTGGCACCGCAGGTTAAGAACAGTTTCAGGTTAAGAACGGACCTTCGGAACTAATTAAGTTCTTAACCCAAGGTACCACTGTATTAATTAAATCTACATATATGTATACAATGCCAAGCCTGATCTAGGCTGCTTGATGAATTTGATTTTCGTGAATTCTGGCCCAAATGAACCAGGGGAACTCTATTACCCATCACCTTTCTTCACACGTTCCAAATGTTCTGACATAGATCATGGTTTGAGAACTATGGGAAAATGTGCATTTTGAGAGAAAATGTGTTTATAGTACATATTTGATTTTGCAATTAATTTAATTAAGAGATTAATGCAGAAATAAGGTAGAACAAGCTTATGGGGATTCAGATTGCAAATCAGATTGCAAAACTGATTGAATTGCCCATCCCTGGCCTAAATGAATGGATTCACCTTGCTTCCTAAGTGTGAGAAAATCTCTTTCAGTTCAATGCTGCATTGCTTTGGGGCCTAAGTACTAGCTATGATGTGGTCCATTTGCCACATTATGCTTCTGGCTTCCTAGACTGTATAGATTTGGCAGAGGAGAAAGGGATCACCACTTCATTTCTCAGAATACAATTGTTTGCGAATAATTTTATCTGTCTGAAACTGGCAGAGAGAGGGGAGGGAGGAGAAATGGAAAGAAATAGATGGATGATGCAAGAAAACTTGCTTTGTTTTAGAGTCAAGTCACCTGGTATGTTAAGCACACTTTTTTCTATATATAAAAAAACATTCTTTGTGCTGTCTGTTTTTTTCAAAAACTAGAAAAGGAAGAAAGCAGCTGTGTGTAGGGACCCAGTTCAGATCAAGATGGTAGTGCAGTGGGGAAATAATAATTTAACCCTTTCTGTGCTGGGCAAATAACAATTTGGTGTGAATTTTGGCATGAAATAATTGGTTAGGAAGGGTTAATCCTGTCCTCTCTCTCCCCCTCCCCTTCCTACCATTATCCCAGTCTGAATTGGGCTACCAGGTGAGTGCTTTTTCTGGAAAAAAGGAAAGCAGCCAGCAATTTAATGTATAGCTTGACCCCTAGCAGGATATTTTTTTTATTGTGGACTAGTGCTATGTGAATGAAAGCCTGGCATTTTTCACCTAGGAAGCTTCCCTCATTTATTTATTTTTGAATGCTTGCCCAATTTATTCTCCATCTTTCAAGGGAACCAAAAAATCCATTAGAACTTTGTCCTTGTGAAACGGCCACAGCGTTATTTTGCCTCTGCTAAAAGGGAAAACTGTGAGTAAAAGTGGCCAAGAGAGGGAAAGCAACAGCCTGTTAAAAGCATGGGAAATTACTTTGTTCTAGTCAGGGCATTATCAATGGTTCTCCGTTGTGAGCATGTGCTATGCAAATTGATAATTTCTTTCTTTCCTGGGCCTGGGTGGTTCAGATTAATTATTTGTACAATGTACTGTGATGGAAATTGGGATACTGTAAGTGGACTGTAGAGATGTTCCAAATTTTGTAGCTAACATCTGTTCCCTCCTTTTCCTCCAACTCCCACCACCTGCTTAGTTCTGCCTCTCGACAGCTGTGGCCAGAGACGGTCTCTTCCTGTTATCAAAGCAATTAGTTCAGACTCTAATACTGCAGGGTCCTCCATTTTAATTCTCCCAGAGAGATCCTGCATTTATCCATCATCCCCATTGTTGGATTTGAGGTAGTGTTTCTTTGAAACGTCGGCAGGGAGAGGGGATGGAGGGGGTTGGGGAAATGAACGAACCGGGATTCACAAGTACTGGCGCCGCAGTGTGATATTTGCAAAAATAGGAAGAAATTCCCCACGCTCATTAAATTCTGATGAACATTTACTAGGGAGGACAGTAACTCAGTGGCTGAGTACATCATTTGCATGCAGAAGGTCCCATCTTCAATCCTTGGCATTTCCCATTGAAAGGATCAGATAGCAGATGATGCAAATGATCCACTGCTTGAGGGCCCATCACAACATGATGGTTTTTAGAAATGCAGATAGCATCTGCAGGAGGGCACCAGTAATTAAGTAATTAAGCATGAGCAGGGATTTTAACCCTTTCCTCCGCTGCCACTCTCCTGAGGAAAATCCATCCCCTGAATTTGCTTTGGGAAGAGCTCCCCCATAAGGCACCATTGGAGGTGCCCCTGCCAATTCAAATGGCAGCTTCAGAAAAGTGATTTTCCTCAGGACAACAGCAAAGGAGACAAGAAGGGGACAAGAAGATTAAACTCTCTCTCTATGCCTGCTCTGATCTTGATTTAACCACTCCTTTTGCAAGTCCTAGACATTCAGAGGAAATGGGTGGATTAGAAAGAGGGCTGCTGGGTGAAGGGAGTAGATAGGAGAATGTGTTCCAAGACAAATAATTCAATTCTTCTTATTAATTTTCAAACTATTGTGCAGGTAGCAATCATTAAAAGTTGTCCTGAGTCCACCCCTTGCTGCAGCATTTTTTATGGGTAGCAAATCACTTATAGGAATCACACTGCTTCAGTTCGGAACCCTTTAAGAAACTAACTGGAAGTTTCATAGCCATAACTCTGTCAAAGTGTTTTGACTGTTTTTAATGTTGGTTTCACTTTGTGAGTTGCTTTTGTGTCACTTTTTGTGCGGAAAGTTGTTATTATTGTTTTATTTATTAACTGTATGGAGATACTCTGCATTACTTCCTGCATGGATGCTGATACCTTTTTAAAGGTTATGTACTGGGCGTGTAAGGACTTTAATGCCCAAAGCACATTCTCAGGAACTTGAACAACCCATTACATAATAAAAAAATTCCTTCCAGTAGCACCTTAAAGACCAACTAAGTTACCTGAAGTATCTGAAGAAGTGTGCATGCACACGAAAGCTCATACCAAGAACTAACTTAGTTGGTCTTTAAGGTGCTACTAGAAGGAATTTTTTTATTTTGACTATGGCAGACCAACACGGCTACCTATCTGTAACTGAACCGATTACATGTGAGCTGCCATTATATAGCAATGCTTTCTCCCAGATGATTCATCCCATCGCAGAACTGTACCTGGGTGCTCGCATATTGAGGCTTCACACACTCAGCTCAGCATCCATCACCTTCTGGATTACTTTCACTGTTGTTTCAACATTGCAGGATGCTCTGGAAAGTGGCCCAGATTACAGGAGTTTTGGCTTGTGTGTTTTCCTAGACGGCCAGTTGGAAGCACATTACTCTAGCTAATACACTTTTTTAGATGGCTGGTTGCTCTGCCTAATGAGCAGTGGCAATCACTGCTGGTTTTAAAAGCAAAGCTGACTCAGAGAAGGAACTGTGGGATAGGCTTGCAAAAATAGTGACTAAACCTTAAGAGATATGCAAATTGGATTGGATCATATCTTAAGCTAAGCAAATTGCACAGCACCACTCCAACTAAAACAGGGCCTGTTTTTTGGCATATTTGTCTCACACTTTTCCAATGCAGAGACTTTATCTTTTCCCTTTGGACTGGTCTTCTATATAATTGCCTACATAGCTCACAGTATGTTGGCTGATGCCTTGCAACCAAACAGTGATGCAGTGGCCATGCTCCCAGTGGTGAGAAAATTCAGTATATGAATAGGCTGGCCATCAAAAGAAGACTAACTTTATTGCAGAAGTGTTTGGGGAATGAGGGTGAATGAGAAGTATCCATTTGTGGGCACTTTCTCCTCCATCTGAACATTGACAAGAACTTCCTATAGGCAGAGAAATGGGGGCCCAATGTAAAGACTGAATGAATGCCCTTTAGTCTGGCCCCAATGCATTTGGGTGCTCTTACTGCATGCTGTCAAATGGACTGCCTGGTGATGGACAGAAAAACCACCGGAGATATAGAGAGAGTCACATAAAGCAGTCCTTGTATATTACTGTCCTATTCTGAAAAGGATCTGAATGACTGCTTGCCTGAATACACCAACCCTTCCGCCCTCAATATCAAAGTCTCTCTATCTAGCTTAGATAAGGAAAAATAGTATCAAATTTCATTCAGGATAAATATAAATTAATTTGGAAAAAAATGCATTTGATTTTCAATTCAAGACTAAGTAGTATCTGATTCAAAACTTCCACAAAGGCATTTGTGTAACTGCAGCAAGAGAGAAAGTAAGACACTTGACTGATGTGAAATTCAACCAAACAAGATATTTCTCTTGCCACAACTGCTACTGTCTGCTTACCAGAAACTCTTGGGGCCATTGATATTTTCCACACATTTCAACCAGCCCTTAGTCTTATTTATTTAATTTATCTTAAATTTTCTAAACTCTGTCTTCATTCAAAACATGGCTTCTGGGGCAGTGTACACAGAAATCAAATATCAATAAAATATTCCATTTTCTAAAACATATCTGTACCTTCACTGGTTCAGCAGCCAGAATTTCAGGCTCAGCCTAAGTATTTTTTTTTTAATATTCCACAGGTCTCATGCTCCTGTTCAATAGTTTTCTTTTTCTTCAAGAAATATAAACTTGTTATGTTGCAAACATCACTTAGTCTCATTATTTTATCTTAATTTATTAGTTTGCTGGAACTAATTCAGCGAAAGGGAAATCCTCACTGTCCAAATGCCAGATCATAGGTAGCCCATATTTGACTGAGTGGATATTTCTCTTCTTCTGCAGATGTGAATAGAGCTGCACAATGTAGCTTAGAGCTACCTGAATACTCCACTAGCTCATACAAATCTGTCATCCTGAATTTCCATGGGAACCAATCTATTTAATATTCCAGCCACAGTCTGCATTGATTCATATCTTGTGTTGTCCCATTCATTCCATTGCATATTTTCACAAATGTTCTTAAGGACTCCAGAGGCTTTCAGGGATATCAAAAGAAATGTCATAATTAAGTCAGCTGGCATAAATAAATAATGCCGTTTAATAAACTGTATTGCTTATGGTGATAAACATCACCTCAACCCAGCATGGATAAAATACCTGTTGAAGCCAGGTTTTATACATAGATCATGTTCTGGATTTGGGGTGACAACAAGCTAAGTCATAGTTAGAGAAAACACACTGAAATCCATGAACTTGCTATTTAAGTCGATTGATTTCCACAGATCTACTCTGAGTATGGCTAATATTTGATGCTAATCTGTGTCTTCAGTGTGCAAAAGCAGCATGCATGTGTGCTCTTGCTTGTTGTCGTTTAGTCGTTTAGTCGTGTCCTACTCTTCGTGACCCCATGGACCAGAGCATGCCAGGCACTTCTGTCTTCCACTGCCTCCCGCAGTTTGCTCAAACTCATGCTGGTAGCTTCAAGAACACTGTCCAACCACCTCGTCCTCTGTCGTCCCCTTCTCCTTGTGCCCTCCATCTTTCCCAACATCAGGGTCTTTTCCAGGGAGTCTTCTCTTCTCATGAGGTGGCCAAAGTATTGGAGCCTCAGCTTCAGGATCTGTCCTTCCAGTGAGCACTAAAGGCTGATTTCCTTCAGAATGGATACATTTGATCTTCTTGCAGTCCATGGGACTCTCAAGAGTCCTCCAACACCATAATTCAAAAGCATCAATTCTTCGGCGATCAGCCTTCTTTATGGTCCAGCTTTCACTTCCATACATCACTACTGCTCTTGGAAACCAGGTCAATTTGCTTATTTATTTCTATGGGGCATTTCTACCCCACCTTTTACTCAAAAAGGCTGTCGGAGCAATTTGCAAAATCTTGTACTATCACTGCTGATCACACTTCATTGAATATAGCGTGTCAAATCTATGTGCCTCTTCTCCACATTTCACAGGAAATTGCCAAACACCATTGGTCCCACTAACTCAGTGAACTAGGTTATCATGTGTCTATCTATCTATCTATCTAATCTGTTTATCTATGGTGATATCCAATTATGCTCATTTGCAAGTGGAACAGATTTCTGTGTAAAGGACAAAAGTTATTTCCCCTCTTATTCCCCTCTTCTCTCCCCTATCCCCCTTCTAATATCCCCTTTCAAAGGAGAAAAGGAACAGGAAAAGTAGGTGGCAAGGCCACTCCCAGAATTTCCTTAAGAACAGCTGCGACTGGATTCCATAATCAGTGTGTACACTAAATTTATGGAAGATTCTATTCAGTGAGAGTTTCTCGTATTTGAAATTCAAATTTCAATGACTCACGCGACTTCTTTTTTTTTGCCATTATGCATTCCATGGGCATAATGAGTTTGTGATGTACGAGTGGTCTTAACAACCTGTGTGTGCAAACCCATTGCCAGGTTTAAGGCTGAGCTGCAAGCTCTTACTGGTGTAAGCAGTAGATTAAGCAACCATCCAGTGCTTCATCTGAGTAATGCACGAAAATGTCCAATGGCATTATTTTATTCACAGAAGGCTTTTGGATCCAGGAGAGAAGAACAGAAGGGCTGGAATCAACATCACTGATTCACCCTTCCTGCTGCAGCTCCATTTGTTTCCCCCCAAAAAAAAATCTGCCTCAAAGGGTTGGGGAACAGAACAACATCATCAGAGGTGCCAGAGGCAGCTCAAGAAATGGGAAAGTGGGGGCTTCTCTGATCTAGTGGGGATTCTTTTTACCTACTCTAGATGTAGAACTACTCTAGAACACATATAAAGTAGGGTCCCTTTCTCTCCTCCCTTCCATTCACAGAATAACAGCTATGTGTAGTTTGTACCTTACCTCTTTTATTATATAACTTTTATTATACCTCTTTTATTATATAACATTCTAGCCTGCTTAGTCGTTAACGCTTCCTCCAGCAAAAGCTGTCTGATCCCCGCAGCACTGCTAAGAAAGAGGCCTTTAAAGCTGATGGTATTCCATTGATAATCATTGAATTAAAGATCCTCTAAGATTCCCATTCCCCCTCCCCCTCCCCTTCTAAGCTTCAGAGCATTTTGGAGTTACTTAGGCTTCATTTCAAGATTTTCCCTACAGCCACTGGCAATCAGTTGCAGTCAACTGTTGCATGCTGTGCAGTGAAAACATCCTCTGCAAGATCAAGAGAGCAACTCAGTGTGATGCATTAAAGAGGAAGTTGGGCTGGAAAACCATCTGTGCATTAGTCTTCCTGCGTGCAAAGGTCTGGCTAACCATGATTGATATCTGTCTATTAGGGGTGTGCAATGGACTCAGACAAATCTCAAATCCTGAGGCAAAACAGCATGGGTGGCTTGCCAGAGGTGAAGTATGATGTCCGTGAGGTAGCACAAAACAAAGTAGAACTTTGTGGCACTTCAGTCATGTATACATTTAAAATAATGCTGCAGACAAGCATTTGGTAAAGGCGAATAACAATGTTTCTAAGCCTGCCACAATGCCAAGGTAAAGTGAGAGAGCTGTACTTGACTGACAAGTCAAGCTTGTAATTTTCACCCAGAAGGTGAAATATCAGTTGCTTACAAAATACTAAAGGAGACAAAATAATTCATTTTCCACCTACGCCAAGTCTTAAATGGATGCCTCTACATGAAAATCAACTGAAGCTATCCTGAAATCTGGCAGAAATTCATGCCATTAGGAGGGGCACCCTTGTTGGCAAATTCCACCCAATTCCACACACAAATTCCAATGCTGTAGAAGTTTAATTAAAACAAAATGCAAAGCACAAAGGCTTCTGAAACTATTAACCTATAATTTGGCAGGCCATATCCACACTGGATGAGTTAGTAGTCCTGTAGATTTTTTTCACTTCTGTCAAAGGGGGGAAAAGCTTTAAAAAATTCCCAGTGGTGGAATTGTGGAAATGAAGTGGACTTGGATGAATCCCAAGCTGAAGAACTTGCTATGAGGTGCTTTGGACCTACACAAGCCATTTTCCAAAGCATCAAATTGTGGTCTGAACTCAGTCTTGTGGCAAGTTGCATACTCTTGTTAACTATCCTCTCTATCTAATTACACACCTGTTGAGGCTGGAAAAATATGATATAAAAGTAAACTGTTAGAGGGTTTTTTACAATCAAGTAGCATATAAATTTTGTTAAATAAAAAATTTTTAAATCTAAAGGCTGCAATATTGAAGTCCACGGAACTCATTTCTGTGTCAACATGCATAGAATTGTACTGGATGCTGCTGTTTTGTAATATTTCTATAATTTGAGGCTCTGCATTCTGCGTGGCTTCCAACAGCCTTGAATTTCAAAAGATTAGAGGAAAACAAGAGAGTGGCATTCTGTTTTGTTTTTAGTATTTTAATCTTCTGAAAACACTAAGAGGGGCTTGACACAAAGTGTGTTCAAATCAGCAGAAACTGTTCTACTTACGTCAGTACTCATCCCCTCCCCCCACCATGACCATATTTGTTTATTCCATAGATATCTGCTTGCTGTAGGAGCTTATTAGCATCTCTTTATTACCCACTTTATCAAATTCTTGGAAAACAAAGTAGGTTTACTGGTGAGTGTTCTGTGCTTTATAATTTTAGCACTCTAAATGATAGTGGAGAATCCCACATATAAAAGAATCAGTATTATATATTTCATAGAATGCACACACACACACACACACACACACACACACACACACACACTCAGCTTGCTTCACTTGCCATTCCCACTACTCTCTCACCAACCCTCTGCCCCCTAAGCCCCACCCATTCCCCTTACTCTTACTCCTTACTCCTCATCAAAGCCCCTCCTTACTCCTTGCCCAAGCCCCCTCCTGTATGCCCCTCCCCTTACTACTTGTCAATCTCAACAGCTCACATGTGCCACCACAGTGCCCTTGTTGCTCATAGGCAGGCAGGTGGCGCTGTGGTCTAAACCACTGAGCCTTTTGGGCTTGCCAATCAGAAGGTCTGTGGTTCGAATCCCTGCAACAGGGTGAGCTCCCGTTGCTCTGTCCCAGCTCCTGTCAACCTAGCAGTTTGAAAGCACACCAGTGCAAGTAGATAAATAGGTACTGCTGTGGCAGGAAGGTAAACAGCGTTTCCGTGCATTCTCACTTCTGTCACGGTGTTCCGTTGCACCAGAAACGGTTTAGTCATACTGGCCACATGAGCCGGAAAGCTGTCTGTGGACGAACACTGGCTCCCTTGGCCTGAAAGCGAGATGAGCGCCACAACCCCATAGTCACCTCTGACTGGACTTAACGTTCCAGGGGTCCTTTACCTTGTTGCTTAAACTGCCCCACTGTAAGCCCTGCTCACTCACCCCACAAGCTACTTGTCTCCATTGCTTTCCTCACCCTGCAGCCTGTCACCAGCATTACAACAGACCAGTGTGTAAACACACATATGCACACACATTTCCAATAACCACGCCTCAGATTAACATCATTGGCTATGATACAGCCATTGTACTACTATATATATATAGAGAGAGAGAGAGAGAGAGAGAGAGAGACTCAAGGCGGGCTCTGATTATTTCCCACATATTCAGTAATAGTATATAGATAAGCAAAGGTTTAAAAAAACAAAGTCCAAGCTATGAATTATTATTTTGCTTTTGTCAGAATGCAAGTACATCCGGTACTATAGTGAGTAGATGAAGTATCATGAAATATGGTCTCTATCTTTATAAAACACCAAGGGAAAAACATCACAAATATCACTAAAATAAACAATCTGACCTTTGTGGAAGGAATCTGTACTTTCAGCTTGCCTTTTCATGCAGCCGTAACTGCAAAAAACCCTTGGGACTGTGGGTACATCTTATCTGTACAGATAAGAAAGTGATTTTTGTTGTTGTTGTTCTTGTCAAGGAGTAGCACAGGGGCAGCTTTTTATACACACCCTCAAAAGTTGCTTTGCATCAGATAATGGAAACAGAAGAAATAGCCCACAAGGAACTTCAAACAATCCTCCCCCCAAAGGCCTACCTCCCACATTCTAGCCCTACTTGAGTGTTCTACTCATGGATCAGAAGAACACACATGGGGCTGTGATGAGTAGCCCCTCCTAATGGCATGTGTGTGTGTGCAGTGCAGACATCTGACAGAAAGGCGATCTGGAATGTGGTCTTGAACCCCTGGTTGCCCAGGGTTCTGGATCATGTGTTCTGCATGCATGGAGTCTCCCTCCCTCCCTTCAGATGCTTGTACTGTACATCAGACGTCAGGCCAGGAGGGTTAGTCAGTAGAGCTTCTGGCTAGCATTTAACTGTGACTGGAATGCCGCCCCACAAGGGGCATTCTTTCAGCAATGAGAGGTGTGGTTTCAGCTGTTCCAGTTCTCAATAGGCAAGCTTTAAACTCTCTCATTGAAAGCAATGAGCAATTGGGCTCCTGGGCAGAGAGGGGGCATGTGAACAATTATAGGGTGGAGAAGAGAGGCCAACTCAGGACACCTTGACTGGAGGCAGTGGTGGCAGCTGCCTTCTTCCTTATCTTTAAACTGGATTTGGATTGGACAGCTCTTCAAACAGAGAGCTACATTCTGTATAGCACAGGTCCAATAAAACAAGTCCAGAGTCTTAAAATTCTTAACAGCAGCACTACCCAAGCCCCATCCCACTCCCTCAAAAAAAACTTAAAAAAAACTGGAGCCAGCATAAAATCAATGGTGGTGGGGATGATTATATCATTTATTGGATTTCCTTCCAGACTGGGTTACAGCAAAATAAAAATGCAAGATTAAAATCAGTTAAACACATTATGGAATACCTTGGATTTATGTTGTAAGTATGAAAGGCGCAAGCCATTTTGTAATGAAAATGTGTTTTCCCCTCCCCAGCACTTTTCGTTTAATATAGCCCAGTATGAAGCCAGTAGTCTTCCTTGGGAGGTGAACCATTCATCACCTTCATTCGAGACGTCAAGTGCACCTCTTTCTATGCCACCAAATTGCAGCTCTCGAGAGCCCAGCTCCAGCTTCCCACAGCTGCCAGTACAATTCTTTGCTCACCACGAAAGGCACAGCACCTCTCTCAGTTTAATTAACAGCTAGGCACATAAATTGGTTTTGGGGAGAGAAAAAATTAATAAAATTTAAACAGTTCTCCAGATGGCTTTGCAAATTCTATTTAAAATACAGAGCTGATTCAGGAAACGTCCCCCCTCCCATAATTTCATTATTAATAAGTAAGATTGGCAAGATGCTCCAAGCGGACGACTGCCTGCTCCATTAAATTTGGATTTTTCACTGCATTGGTCACACAGTCAAGATGCTTGAACCTCCCCCATCCTGCGTGGAAGCCTCTTTCCTCCCCTCCTCTCTCAGCATGTTGGAGGACTGGCTCATTTATTGGGTGGGGAGGGTGTTTAGTCACTTCTGCTTCAGTCTCTTAGCTCAGTTTGCATGACAGGAAGAGATAGCTACAAAAGTGAAAGAAAATACAGTGGTACCTCAGGCTTAATTCGTTCCGGAGGTCCGTTCTTAACCTGAAACTATTCTTAACCTGAAGCACCACTTTAGCTAATGGGGCCTCCCGCTGGGGCTGCACCACTGGAGCACGAATTCTGTTCTCATCCTGAAGCAAAGTTCTTAACCCGAGGTACTGTTTCTGGGTTAGCGGAGTCTGTAACCTGAAGCGTCTGTAACCTGAAGCGTATGTAACCCGAGGTACCACTGTACAGTGGCCAAGGAGAGGCCAGACATACAAAAAGAAATCAGTTCTCTGTGAAACAGAATAGCTGCAGCCAGGAGGGTAAATAAGCTGAAGGAAGCAAATTCAGGTATCTTGTAAAGATAAACAGAAGACATTAGAAAAACATCAACTAATAAATAGCAGTAACATCTTCTTATGTACCATTCTGCTCTCAGAGGGGCCAGCAAAATGCCTATAGGAAGCCCACAAGCGTGTCATGAATACAACAGCATTCTCCCCACTCATGACCCCAGAAACTGATATTCTGAGGCATACTGCCTTCGATACTGGATGTTGTACACAGCCATCTTGGCTAGCATCTGACCCAATACATAAATAATGAGAAAAGGGCAAAAATGAGTAATTTGGGAACAAATGCCCACACCCTTCTGTTTAGGCTCCAATTGGCAGGCAAAGTTCAGATGCTACAAAGTGCAGAAGTCCGTTCCTCTCATTTTCTTCACAGAACAAGGACCCAACAGAGGCAGGTTTAGGAGTTCAGTCGCATTGAGTGCAGAGCCTCGGGTGCCAGCAGGGGCACTGCAACTATTATTTAGAATGGAGCATGAAAGGTGCTGAATTTTGGCATTGCTCTGAGCCTTAGTTGATCCTGTTCCAAGATCTCGGGGTTCATGTGATCCGGCCCTAATACCAGCTCATTTAAGTAACTGCCGCACAGTTAAAACTTTTCAACTTTCAATACAACTGTATTGTAATTTGCTTGCATAACTATGCACCCTTTGTGCTTTCTTGCCTAGATACCTATCTTTTCAGAGTCGACATAAATCATCACAATCATCCTTACTGGCATGGGTATCTCATTTAGCATGTTATTCACATGTGATTCATTTTATTTGAATTCTTAAGCTTCCTTTTTGCTCACTGCCCATACAAGGGTTCCATGCCTTATAGGGAAGAGAGAAAGCTATTGAAATAAAATGGCAACCTAGACAGACCACAGATAAAAAAATTGATTACTAAAGTTAAAAGGATTAATGAAACCAATTAGTGGCTCTTGCGGAGTGTGTGACCTGGGCTGCTCCCAATTTAGTCTACATATATTTCTCCAGGAGCAGCAAACCCTTTAGAGTATGTTCTTTTCATACTGTGATGCTAAATTAATGTGAATGCAAAAAACAGAAGGGAAACATTCTGGCATTAAGAGTTAATGGAGGGTGAGATTCCAGATCTTGTATATTTACCTAACTCAGGGTCAAACATAAAGATGGGCAAACCAGGCAAATATCTGAGGCACTGTGTATATTTGGAGAACCACAACCCTGTCATGGACTACCCTCTCAGCTATTGCTTTATTTCTGTAAGCATTTCTGACTTTCTCTAAGCAATTTGTATATTAATATCTTGGTCCATAGCCCCCAAAACAATTTATAAAAGCAATGTCAACACAAAATTAATGAAAAGTAGCATAAAGCCATATGCCAACAAAAAATCAGTAAACAACACTAAGAACCAGCAAGCAGAAGACAAAAAGTAATCTTTTAAGAAGTAAAACCATGGAATCTTAAAAGCTGGGGAGAACACAAGGGGCTTCACCTAGCACCCCAAAACTTTGAAAGTGGAGAGAGAGCACTCCATAGCAGTGCCACTCAAGTTATTCATCCTCATTTCTTTTGCTAACAACACTAAACTGGATGGTCACACTGGTGTGAATATTCAGCAGGAGGAGGGTATAATGCAAAAATGTAAAACATTTCTGCCTGTTCAACAGGTAGTGTATATGAGTGTGGGTGATTGTGATATCAATTCATTCATTTATTTGTCTGTTTGTAAAATGCCCCACCTTTCCTCTCAAGGGACCTTAGGATGGCAAACAACAAAGTAGCAAACAATGCAATTAAAAATAAAATAAATTGCATTTTATATACATGTAAACATTTTAAGAATTGTATCACATTGTTCATTTTTGCCATAAAAGGGAAAACAGAATGAAGTAGAATGCTTCAGGAAAGTATGTGGGTTCATTTTTCACTAGCCTCCAAGAATGTTCTGGAACTTGGTAAAACCTCACGGAACCTTCCAGACTTTCTCAGAACAGCATTTTCCTTGAACCTCCTGGAATGCCTTCGCCATGCCCTCCATGTTATGTAAGGGCAAGGCATTGCTAGTCAGTCAGTAAAATGAAGTCATACAAAAATGAAGTTCAGAGCTCAGCTGCAGCATTTTGAACTTTGTTCGCTTGCTGTTTTATTGACTAAAAATGAAACTGGCCAATCGTTGGATCTCACTGGGGTCGTGCTTCACTGAGTGGGGGCAAAGACAAGAAAAGTAACCCACTGAACTGATGAACTGTGGTTAACATTCTTAAGGTGAGGCCAACTGTGGCATTGTCCAATGTTTGTGCACAGATCCTTTTCTTGATGCTAGCACCTATCAGTTTCTCTTAAAATTCAAAAGCTCTTATAAACCTAGAGGAAACTTTTGTTTATATTTGCTTGTGAAGGTTATGAATTAAAACAGACTGACAACTCCAAGCATGCAAAATTTGCCATCTTCTATGAAAGGGATAAATAATGGGCTCAGGCTGTGTGGGGGCTACAAAGACAAGAAAAACATCCGGTATTCAGAAGCTGGACAACAGGGAGCAAAAAGCAAACAAGTCTGTGTGAGATGGTGGCTTAAAGTTGTGGAACACTTTTGACATAACCTGCTGGTGCACTATGCCTGCAGAGAGAAAGGAAGATGAGAAATGTGCTCTCTTTCTTGATGTGCCAAAGCAAGGCCAACCATATTTAACCCTATTCTCTACAGCATACAGTCTGCAGTTTTCAACCATGACAGCTTTGTACAATAAAATGCTGCTTGCTCATAGTTATGGTGCATGTGCATAGGATTGTAGCCAAAGTGGTTGACTTCCTTCCTTTCTTTTTGCAACAAGGTCTTCACCATAAGATGAAGACTTTCATTTTGATGTTTTCCTTATAGTGTTCCTTTGTATGCTTGCATTCTAAATAAGCCATTAACAGCCTCTTTTCACATTTTCATGATGTCAGTTTCTAGGAAAGGGAAATAGCTAAATAAAGTAATTATTTGAAGACCCTATAGTTAATACTGCTCAGTTTTGCAACAGGTTACTGACTCATTCTTTAAAAAGGAGAAAACAATGGGGAAAGGGGTTGACTGCCAGAGCCTAAATTTGTTAAACTTTTCAGTCCCTTCTAATTTTATTCCAGTCTAGCAAACTTGTTTTGTGAAGAAAATATGTTTCCATGAATTTTAATAAACATAGATAGGACAAAAATCCCTTCTCACTTTCCATTTCATAGTTGTTTTTGCTTTAGCTGTTCCTACATACTACTGGTGTTGAAGTAGATTAAAATATATGATGAATTATAACAGAACCAGTCTTAGAGTACCTTGCTGCCAAATGCAATCAATTATTTTTCTATTACAATAATTATTGGAACATGCAGCATGTTGAGAATAGCTTGTACTCTCAAATTCAGTTAGCAATGACTAGGGGCCTCCAATTTAATGAAGCCCTGCAACTATAAATAGATGTGCCTATTCTACTGTGATTCACTGCAGTTGTTGGTATGCTTACCATTCATGTCAGTTAATAATAGGTACCTGCTTGCCTGGGTTTGGCCACATTTCTTTTTGGTCCTCTGCTCTCAGTGCTCTAGCAGCAGGGAAGGGAAGAAGGATTTATTGGGATGAATGAGTTTCAGGCAGATGGGAGGAGGTTTCAATCCACAAAATCAAAAGGCTTTCACATTTGTCAGAGAAAAGCTCTCAGTTTCAATTTCTCCTGGTTTTTCATTCTCCCAAACTTTTCAACATCAGTTTGCAGCTTTGTTTTGTTGTTTTTAAAAAGCCGTCATGAAAATTTATCAGCATTTGGATGCAAATTTCTCCCAATTTACACATTTTTAGATGCCATTTCACCTAATACACACATTTTTGCAAAGCAATTTTCCCAGCTATAATGCATTTTTGTGTGTTGTTTTCAGTAATATGTGGGGGGAGGGGGTTTAACACAATGCCCTGGTCTATGTATTTGTGTACACATTACTTGGCTGGAGAAGTACATTGCAGAATTTGGAGAAGTATGAATTTCAAAGGAGGGCAGCATTTTGGTTCACAAATTGTTTCAGAAAGTATGCATTAGGTAGGATCACCTACCTAAGTGCAAACAGAATTGAATTTATCATTTATCCATACCCAACACACCCCAGCCCAGCTGCAGAACTTCCCCCAATCCTGAAGCTGGCATAGTTAATTCACCCTGATCACCACCATTGATGGGAGGCAAATTAAGAAGGGGGGGTGGAGAGAGAGAGATACTTGACATAAAAATAAATAAATTCAAATGTGCTCCACTTGTTTTTAATGTTCATTTTATAAGTCACTTTCAGTTTCACTTTTGGGGAGGAAAAATAGTTCATTGTTATTATTACTATTAATTCAGGAACATTTGAAGGCCCAAATGCAGCCCACACTGGCCATATTCCAGCGCAGGTAGTTTGTCTCTTCCTTGATGTCCCTTCCAGCTTAATATTCTGCTGCTCCATCAGCTGTCGGTGAGTCTGTCATCTGGATGCTACCTTTATCAGACAGTCACAGTTATGTCCAGGTTCAGAGATAATCATTCCTTTGAAATCAGTGCCTAAAACTCTATTGATTTTTATGGAACTCAATCATATACCCACAAGAGTCTATAATCATTTGAAACCTCACACCATAAATGCTACTATTTTATTTTTCTACCAATGTACTACTTATAGCCGGCTGCAATAAATTCACAAGTTATATTTGCTGTTGTTCTCTGGTGTTCAGTGTCTTTTTCTCCCCCTGAGATATCATTTATATAGAGATGTGTCATACTATCCCTGGGGCTTGTGTCTCTGAATACTTTTTCCTTTTAAAAAAAGAATTCCTCTTGAAGAGCCTTAATCTCCTTTTGCTTTCTCACAAAATGCAATAAACTATGATAATAACATTTTCTTTATCTCTCCTTTTCATTATCTTTATCTTTAATCATGTCGAAAGATTATTAGCAGTCAGTCACATTATATGTTGTGCAGAGATGGAGTCACTCTGGGGTAAAATATGTAAAAGGAAGAAGCTTTATCTCTTCTAATAAAAACTCCTTTGCGAAGCTGTGGTGGATATGTCATTAGGAAACCATGCTTTGATACCAGGCAATTTCATTTGTGTTCAGCTAGATTGAAGCATGATCCCAACTTTATGGAAGAAAGAATTAAGAAGTATATACCTTCTGAATGTCAGCAAAAATTATATCCCCTGGGCTCATGTATCTCATATGTTATGCATATCACTGGACAAGTGAGCTGTCATTTATTTCTGACAGAATCTGTGAACAGCTTAATGGCTTGGTGTTATGAGGGGAGAACTTGACATTATCAGGGCAAAATTGTGGTTCCATTTGCAGAGGTAACAAGATCAGGGAGCAAACCTTTTGGGGAGCACTGGGGGAAATGCTGGCCCTCAAGGCCATTTCTGCCTTGCCCCGCATTCACTGAAGAGCAGGGAGTGTTTTTCCAGTTAAGTGACATTTGAGTAAACTTACCTGGAGCATCAAGCCCCATGAGTGGCAGAGACAGACTGAAATGTTTCATTGGTGGTTACAACAACCACTGGAGGCAATTGCCTCCAGAAGGTTCTCTGTTAGAATAAGAGTAGCAGAGAGCAGTGCCTCTCTATTGACCTGTGATGGGTGGACAGGTTTTACATGAAAATGGTGTTGTTGTTTTTTGCCATGGTGGCTCTCATTATTTTTTGCTACCGTTGCATTAATTAGGGTGTGCCTGATTCTTCTCCTGCATTCTGCTAGTATTTAGGGTGGACTTGTCCCCATTAACAACATTGACTGGTGGAGTCATATAAATGGGGTGGGTGGGTGTGGGAGAGAGAGAGAGAAAGAGATCCCTTGCTTATTGATTTAATCTTTGTGAATTTGGTATAGAACTATTTTTTCCTGTGCATTGACTATGCAGCTCTGTTAGCTGATTGCAGCATTTTTATTAATTGTTTGTATTTTTCATAATATTGTGTTTGTATGATGCGATTAGTTAGCCTGGGCTTTCTTTTTGAGGGAAAACCCCATAATTTAAAACATTAACAAAGATGATGGTGACCTAGGCTCACTGCCAGCCAGATATGGAGTCTAAAAGAGAGGTGATTTGCAGAGTCAGATTTGCAGACAGAATCAGCCGGCAAGGACAGGGTTAAGCACCACACTTACCTGTTGAGTCTTCACTGCGGGTACCCTCCAACCCCTACAACCTAGCTGGAAATCTTGTATTTCCTTCCTTGATTAAATAAGACACTCATTTAGATTCCAGCTTCCAGCAAAGGAATACCAGGTAATCAATAAATAACAGCACTAAAAAAAATCAACAAATATTTCAATAATCATTTCCACTGGACCAAATGTGGTCCAATTCCTGTGGGAAAGCACTAGCCCAACTGATTGTTAGCTAGTCACCAGCCTTATGCTGCTAGACAGTTTGCCCTGGCTACTTAAGATTAAGTAATCTCTTTCAACCCTATTACATAATAACTATTCTGTTGCATTGTTCTATATTGTTATATATGTCATGCTCTGTTTTAATGACATTCACAGTTCTCCAGCTGTAGATATACACCCTCAGCTTGCTTTCGCAGCTCAAATTAGACAATATTTAATGATTCCTAAATGTGAGATGTCATATCCCTCTAGGAGGAGTTTTAACATTTAAACTAATAAGCAGTTCGTTTGCTTTGTTCAAAACATTTTGGACTCTAACTGCCTTTGGCATTGGTTTGATTAAAAGCTGATTTAATTGTCTGCATTGTGCCTACAAGAAAAATGAAAAGCACGCAGAGGTTTTTTATGATGGTTTTTCTTCCAGCAAAGAAAATGAAAATATGGTGGGGGACAAAAGGGGTACAGTTATGTGCACGCTGACATCAGCACCATACTCTGAAGTTCCAATGAAAATATTAGACAAAGAGATACTAGGGACCAATGCCAAGGCCTGGTCACCTGTGGTTTCAAGTCTCCCACTCTGCTCTCATTTGTCCCCTAACTCTTGTCCCACCCAACCTATGTGTTGGGAAGAAAAACATAATCCAAAGAATATATACTGCCATAGGAACCCAAAGAGTAGACAGAGCTGCAAGTACACAGCAACTATTATATTCTGTGTGGGAAATAAGGGGTATATATTTTACATGCCTGCAAAAAATAGGTGCTGGTGGATGTAGGAGGGAGTATGTAGACTGCTCCCATTCAATTCTGATTACAGTGGTACCTTGGTTCTCAAAAGCCTTGGTACTCAAACTACTTGGAACCCAAACACTGCAAACCCAGAAGTTAAGTGTTCCATTTTGCGAACTTCTCGGAAGCCGAATTTTGAGTGTTACGCTTCCGTTTTGAGTGCCGCACTTCCGTTTTGAGTGTTACGCTGAGATCTGTCTGTTATTGCTCTCTTTTTTGCGTTTTTGCTTTTGCAGCTCTTTTTTATTTTGTTTTTGTGGCTGTGTGGAACCCAGTTCAGCTACTGATTGATTGATTGATTGATTGTGTGACTGCAGTACATTGTTTATTGCTTTCATTTTATGGATCAATGATCTGGTTAGATAGTAAAATTCATGTTAAATTGCTGTTTTAGGGGTTGTTTTTAAAAGTCTGGAATAGATCGTTCCATTTTGCATTAGTTTCTATGGGAAAGCATGCCTTGGTTTTGGAATGCTTTGGTTTTGGAACGGACTTCCAGAACGGTTTAAGCTTGAGAACCAAGGTACCACTGTATTTGCTTCATAACCTGCTGGATATACCAGTTTCACCACAAACTGGTGCAAATGGCATAGTGAAACCAGAGGTGCAACACGCATGATGAACTGCTTTCTGTGAATGTCTCACTAAATTGGAGCTGCCTCTTATAATTTGATTTCAAGTGCCACCAATGTAATTGTGTATTTGTGTCAACGAGGGCCCCATTCCTGCCCCTCTCCACCTGGCCCAGGGTGGGGCCTGACAGGCCTCATAAGGACTGCTGTGACTGCTGTCCAGCAAGGACTGGGGTATTTCGGGAAAAGTTTTGTTGGGAGTTTTTGCTGTTGTTGCTGATATCACTGATATTAACTTTTTGTAGCTTTATTTTTATGCGGAAATTGTTCAGTTTGGTTATGTAGTTTTTAATGTGTTTTATTTATTTTTCTGACTACTTTGCTGTATTTGCAATTAGGTAAATCTTTTCATATTGCAAGCCACCTTGAGCATTGTTTTAACTGTGGAGAGGCGGCATACAAATAAAATGATGATGATTATGTTCAGACAAGGATGCAATGTTCTTTCTACCACAGCATTGTAGACTTTCACAAGCTTCTTAGAAGGCAGCAATATGAGCTCAGAATAAAAACAATAGACCTCTGTCCATCTTTTACTAGATATTCTCCAAGTCCTCCTTATTGTAAGCCCCGGAAGTGGTCACAAAAGGACAAGGTTCTAGGCATGCCAGTAGTAACCATAGCAAGGCAGGACTCTAGACACCTTCCAGCCCTTCAAATTCTGTTCATATCCTGCAGATCTATTAGCAAAATTTATGAGCAGTTTTGGGACTTCCATGGGAATGAATCTGTGCATTCTCTGCTTACAGGCTATGCTGCTCTTTTGAGTTGATTACTGGTAGAAATTAAGAGGAGGAGCAGGAGCAGTAGTAGTAGGGTTTTAATTTATTACCTGTCTATAACCCTGAGCTCCCAGCATGGGTTACAACTTAGAGTGACTTAAAATCACAAAAATATGGTGGGTAAAGAGACTTGTATTCAGCTTGCCCTGAAAAGTATATTATGAAGATGCCAGATGCAGAAAGTGCATCTCTTATCACACTAGACTATGGAGCCATCAATAACATTGAAAGTGGATTCAGGAAACAAAAAAGGAAAGGCATTCATAAGTAATGAAATTTCTGATTTTTACTACAGCAATATGGAGTGATGGCCATTAGTCTAGATGCTTCTCTACAAAGCTTTCTAAGATAACTTCCTTAACATTAGCATTCACACCAGACTTCTTCAGCGAAGCACTACAAGAGATGTTTTAGTGTGTTTTGAAAGCTGAACACAGCAGGATTGCAGCTGAGAATACAGTCATAATGGGAATACTTTAGTACTTGTGTTTTTTTTAGACTGTGGGTTTTTGAACGGTGAATATATCCTGAGATGGCAACTTAAACTGTTGCTATTGATACTGATCACTGTTGGATATAAGAGACGAATCTGCAGAGATAATGGGTGTGCTTTCAAGTCAGTGTAGATGTTGCATATGTTCCAAATGGATTATTGACAACAGATTTGTTTTTTTAAAGAACTCATTGGATTTTCTGCAAAAAGAGTTTATCAGACTTAAAATGGGGGGTGAAGGTGACTAGCAATTTGTTGCTAACAGTGCTATGTGGATGCTGCAAAAAAACTTGCATGGATGAGGAATACTGTTCCACAATAAATTCCTGTCTGGAAGTACCTTAGATTTAAACTTTTGGAACAAGCAATGTTTTGTCTGATAAGACATAGATGATGAGTGTTGCATGAATGGGCCTAATCTCTCTGTTTTCCAGGGATTTGTTCTCTGCCATTGCTACAAGCTTTGAATGTTTAAAAGGGGCTCTGTTTCTCTGTACATTTACAGCTTCATCACCCCTGTGGTCAGGGGACTCATGCTATTTTCTTGATCAGCTCTTATATTCTTCAGGCAATGCTTACATTCATTTTTCCTCTTGCAGTTTGTTGCCCATCCGAACTGTCAGCAGCAGTTGCTCACCATGTGGTATGAAAACCTCTCAGGCTTACGCCAGCAGTCCATTGCTGTGAAATTCTTGGCTGTTTTCGGAGTCTCCATCGGCCTTCCATTCCTTGCCATAGCATATTGGATCGCTCCCTGCAGCAAGGTACAGATTGGTTAAGGTGCATGTTTGTTTATCATTACTTACACACTGTAAATTCCTGTGGGGCTTGATACCAAGGCAGATGCTTAACTAAGACCACAAACAAATATTGACATCCCGGTTGCAAGAGGGCTAGAAGAAAGTCTCAAGGGTTTCCTGTGGGGTGACAAAGGGATAGGAAGAAACCAGCCAGGCAGTTCCGAAATTGTTTTGAAATTTGTTCCCCAAAGTGCTAGAGATGAGAAGGAGAAGGATGCTATTTAGAGACAGGTGGGGAAAGCACAAATAAAAATAGGAAATAAGGGATGGCATAATGGACCTGGGTGGCGCTGTGGGTTAAACCACAGAGCCTAGGACTTGGCAATCGGAAGGTCGTCAGTTTGAATCCCCATGACAGGGTGAGCTTCTGTTGCTCGGTCCCTGCTCCTGCCCACCTAGCAGTTCGAAAGCACATAAAAGTGCAAGTAGATAAATAGGTACTGCTCCGGCGGGAAGGTAAAAGGCATTTCCGTGCGCTGCTCTGGTTCGCCAGAAGCGGCTTAGTCATGCTGGCCACATGACCCGGAAGCTGTACGCCGGCTCCATCAGCCAATAAAGCGAGATGAGCACCGTAACCCCAGAGTCGGCCATGACTGGACCTAATGGTCAGGGGTCCCTTTACCTTTACCTAATGCCAATTTTACTAGTTATTAGGGGTCATGTGTGGATGCAGTTTTAGAAGAATCAGCTAAGAAACCTTGCTCCTGTTGTTACTACTACATGCACATCCCCGTCAGCCGGGTAGCCCAACAACAAGATGACTGCAGGTTTCCTATCTGTCCCTTAGGCCTAATGACTGCTATCAACCCAAGCTGCCACATGCAGTACATTTAAGGGAACTGACACATGAAGAAGGTGACACTGTAAGGCACTGTAGGTGACATGCTGCCCTCCAGATGTTATTGGAATACAACTTGCAGGATCCCTGATCATGAGGTTAATGGGAGCAGTGGCGAACTTTGGACTCTTAAATTTCAGTGGCACCCTGTGTTATGCTAAAATTCAATGCCCCCATGTGCCTCTCACACTCTGTTCCACAGCATTGTTTTGGTGCCTCCTGCAGGGCAGTGCCCAGCGGTACCACAAAACCGCCTCTGATGGGAATTGGAGCCAAACTGCATCTGGAAGGCAACGTTTTCAGTGTCATAATCACCTAGGCATGGTTTGCATTTAACAAAATGAAAAAAACAGAGACAAAAACCAGACAGTAACTGAAATCAAGGCAGTAACTGAAACCTGCTAAGCCACTCATGTCCAAGCACCAGCTGAACAGATATCAGTTAGAGAGATATCCAAAATATTAGGTTTTGGGAAAGGGAGAAGTGTTGGGATGATTCTGAAGGTCTGAGGTTCTGCATTATTTATCTTCCTACAAATTATATTTTTATGAAGTTTTGAAAGCTGTCATTCCAAGGACGATTTCCACAGCTTTCATCAGACTAACAAAGAAAATAAAATATTGATGCAGCCCTGATCGAACATGGAATTTTTGACATCACTGGAGAAGAGCAGTTATATTAAAAAGAGTTTCTATGCAACCTTATTTCCGTGGCAATGCATGCAGTACTTTGATTGTGTGATGTACACCTGGGTCTCTGTTGGTGTAGGCTGCAATCCAGTGTCTACTTACCTACAATTCCCACTGAAGTCGGTGGGCATTCTGAGTAAACATGTATCAGATTCCACAAATCCAGAGATGTGCTGCTTCTGCATACAGCTGCTTAGACAAATAGTATCAATGTTATCTCCACCAACACCACATACACACAAAAAGTCATTAGGACAAAGCAGCAGTTCTTCCCTATATTGTTGTAGGTAGATACTGCAGAACAAATGTTATGAAATAAGAAGCCAGAGTACCTTGGCTAGAATAAATTCTAAGCACTGGATTGACTTTTCACAATTAGTGTTCACACTGCAATTATCGTCATCGTACCCTCTCAATACTAAAGCCAAATGGTCCCATGCCTATCATTTTGGAAGGGAAATATTCAAAAAAAATAAGGTAGTGGACTGCATACTAGAGGCACACCCCAGGTATGTGAAAGTGCATTCATTTGTAAATTAAATGTTTTTTTTAAAAAAAAACCTGCACAACAAACAGCTTAACTTAGTGCCATCCAGAGCCCAAAGCAGGCATAGGCAAACTCAGCCCTCCTGATGTTTTGGGACTACAAATCCCATCATCCCTAGCTAACAGGACCAGTGGTCAGGGATGATGGGAATTGTAGTCTCAAAACATCTGGAGGGCCGAGTTTGCCTATGCCTGGCCTAAAGGATCCTGACAGCATCTAAGCTACAGAATGTTAAGAGTATCATTTGGGAGCAAAGGAATATGAGGAAGTAGAATGAGCCTGCTTGAGCCCCCAACAACAGCTTGTAATATCTACAAAGTAGGTATTAGGACAGGGAGATGAGGTTAAAAAAAGCAAAACTACTTTTCCTCCCTGCACTAAATGGGGAGGTTTCAATTGTGGCTATTAAAAGGGTGCGCGCGTGCACACACACACACATATATAATAAAATATCCAATAACGTAAAAACAAAACCACAAAATGCAGTAAACCACTGTCAAAATAAAAATAGTTAAGATAGGACCTGAAAAGTCTAGAAAGCTGAAAAATGTAAAACCAAAACAAAGCACCATAGTTATACCCATTCTAGAAAGATTATTCATCCAAAGGCCTTCTTAGTCTTAATTTAAACAGGTGCCTAAAGGCAGATAACATTGGGGCTTGGTAGATCTCAGTGAGTTGGGGTATTTTCCAAGTTTTGTTCTGCAGGGAGAAAGGGATGTACGTTAGTTTGGGGGATCCTTCAGGATTTTCACTGCCAGCAGGGTTGAAATGAGAGGAAAGGTGTTTTTTTAATATTAACCAGCCTATACGTAATATAAAATTCTCAAAAACTTTCCTCAGGACAATATTTTCTGTACTCAATATGAGAATATCCATCCATAGGTGTTTGGACCTTTATGCTGAGTTGTTTATGCAAAAATGTGCTTCAAATTATATCAACACTTCATGAACTTGCTATGTTAGTATTGTGGAAGCTAAGTTTCAGGTCTGGCAAAAATATTTGTGTGTGCTTTAAGCTTTAAAAGAGATGTTCTGGCTTCAAAGAATCCTTTGTTTATATGATTAAAGTGAATATAGAAGCACTATGGAAATATTGGGATAAAGATAATAGATTTTGATCTCACATTTGGAGAAAACCATTTAAGTCTTTATGAAGTCCCCTAGGTTTTTCAGAAGTGTGACAAGTTTGTAAATTTGTTTGTAGTCTTTTCTTTCTTTCTCTCTTTCTTCTTTCTTTAAAGATAATATTTCTCTCTTGAACAATTACTGGTACATTATTGCAAGAGTTTATTGGCAAAGTTGAAACTTTAAAATGTTGAAACTTCATAGTGAAAACTTGTTACAATGTGGTGGAGTGGGCAAGGGCCAAAGTAGATTAAACAGCTATGAATCAATTTGTTTTAACCTAGATATGCCCTCACTCACATATGTCCTTTGTCTTCAGCTGGGACAGACACTCCGGAGCCCCTTCATGAAGTTTGTGGCGCACGCCGTTTCTTTCACCATTTTCCTTGGACTCTTAGTAGTGAACGCCTCGGACCGATTTGAAGGAGTCAAGCTGCTACCCAATGAAACTGCCATGGATCATCCCAAACAAATATTTAGGGTAAAAACAACACAGTTCTCATGGACAGAAATGCTCATCATGAAATGGGTTCTAGGTAAGTGGAAATGCAATCACCTATTGTTCTCGTAGGCACAGGTCAAGGGGACACAGACCGATGGCAGTGAAGAGCAGAGAGAAAAGTCAGGGCTAAAAGCTGGAGCTCAGGGATGCCTCTGAAAGGGGCCTTCTCTGTGGAATCTTTCATCCCCTGACAGTAACATTACATCAGAGGTACCTAAGTGGTGCCCTGCAGATGTTGTCAAGCTACAGCTACCACTCTCTTTGATCATTGGCCTAACTGGAGCTAATTGGAGTTGGGCTAATGGGAGTTGGAGGCCAATAGCATCTAGGAGGGGCACAGATTCCCCATCCTTGGTGTTTTAAAAAAGACTATTGCCAACAGGAATTATGAGGAAGGCATGAAGATCCAGTGGTGAGGCTGTTGGCTAAAGAAGTGAATTGGTATCTGCCTTGTGTGTGTCCGTGTGAAGATTTTGGTACCCTGCTCATAATCAGAGAAATCTTTATCACTACTGCTCCAGGCACTCTGGAATAATGTTGGATTTTATTCATTTATTTATTTTTATCCGACTTTCTAGAAGAGTGTCATTTGATTTTCTCATTTAAATTGCTTCTAGGAAGTTATACCATTCTGTTTAATAGCTTGCCAATTCTGATACAGCTTTATGAATGTTTTCAAGGGCTGATAACAAACAGTGTAGCTCAGCTCAGTTGCATTTGTTTTGAGCAGTGCTTGAAGTCCCATGGGGGAGAAAACATTTGCCTACATGATTGACTGCCCTCTCTCTTGCTATCCATTGGTAAGCAAATTATCTTGGAACTCAAACACTAAGACTGTCTCTACTTTTTCCAAACAGCCTTGGTGGTCCTGTATAACACACCTGATCTTTCCAAGCCAAATTGTGCCAATGCGTGGATCTTATAATTCCCCAGTGAATTATATGGCAGTCTGAGAAAATCAGTAAGATCATAGCCGGCAGCATTGACATGAGAGAACAAAGTTTACATGGGAGAACAATGCACAAAACCCCTCAGAAGCTGCTTTACTGGGTGCTGTTTCACTTTCTTAGGCTGAAGGTCAAACCACTTGTGATGTGTCTCATAGTTTACTCTGCCATGCTTGGTTTATTTTTTATAAATAAATAGCAGATGTGATATGGGGAAGCCCAAACTGGATTAAGTCCACTGTGTATTGGCAGGAGGTATAGCTCTTTGCCCCTGCAATGGACCCAATCAGAATCTACCCTCCTTAAAATAATAATAATAATAATAATAATAATAATAATAATAATAATAATAATAATACCCCGCCCGTCCAGCAGGGTTTCCTCAGCCATTCTGGGCAGCTCCCAACAGTATATTAAAAACACAATAAAACATCAAACATTAAAAACTTCCCCAAACAAGGCTGCCTTCAGTTATCTTCTAAAAGTCAGATTTCCTTGACATCTGATAGAAGGGCGTTCCACAGGGCGGGCACCATAACCAAGAAGGCCCTCTGCCTGGTTCCCTGTAACCTCACTTCTCGCAGTGAAGGAACTGCCAGAAGGCCCTCGGAGCTGGAGCTCAGTGTCCGGGCTGAACAATAGGGGGTGGAGATGCTCCTTCAGGTATACTGGGCTGAGGCTGTTTATACACCTGCTGTTAGCAATGAGAGAAAAGGTCCCATTGAGAATAGCAAGTACTGGGTGCCTCCTTAGGAAAATAGGAATTGGCCTCGTACTTAGACCATCTAACTCAGTATTATGCACAGAGACTAGCAGTGGCTCTCCAGAATTTCAAATCTGGGTTTCTCTCAGAGCTCCCTGGCAATGCTGGGGATTGAACCAGGGATGTTCCGCATGCAAAGCAGATGCTCTACTACTCTGCTCTGCTGTGTGGCCACTAACCAATATGACTATGTTCCCCCTCAACTGTTGGAGGCAGCATGCTTCTGAATCCCAGTTACTGGAAACTGCAGGAAGGGAGGACTGCAGCACTCAGGACCTGCTTGCATACCTGAATTGAATTTCTACACCTGCTGCGCCACAACTGACATGGCAGTGGGTGGGCCCATGTTTTTTTCCTGGGTTGCCCCAGGCTGACATGGTTCTGTGAAACTAAGGAACCCTCCCATGCAGAGGTGCTCCAAATTCTACCTGGAAGATTTGGAGTGGAGTTCTTTTTGTCAGAAGCTGATACCATCCTTCAGACAATGGAATCTCCTGGCTCTGAGCCTGCTCATTTTCAGTGCAAATAAAGATATGCAATCTTTGTGCATCCCAAATGAAAGTGCGTTAAACAACAGTTGTGTGGGATATTAGATTTGGGAAAGTGAATAAGCGACAAGCTGTAAAAAATTCATGAATGACAGTATGAATTATTTATTTTTTTAAAATCATATTGAAATGCCTCCCAGGAGATCTGTATTTTGAGAAAAGAATAACAGGTGCATGACAAGTGAAGAAAATTCAGGATATTTGTCCTCTCCGCCCACCCCCAAGATATCTTCCGTTTTCACTACTGTTCTCTGAGAATAACTGCCCACAACCTGTTCAAGCTCTCTCTGCAGCCTAGATAAAGAATATAACATTTTACATCTTGCTACAATTTTTTTCTGGTTTCCCCCCAATTATTTTCTCAATTACATCACAAATGAAACCTCACTCAGTCAGGATGATGGTATTTGGAATTAAGCAGAGTGAACTGAATTTCAATGGAAAAAACTGCATTTGATGTGAAAACTGGTCTTGCGACATTAACAATTCTTCATAGCTGAGTTTTGGGTGGAAAATAATGAATTACTACAAGATTTCTCTTGGTTGCTATTGGTGTAGCATAGTGGCTATGAGCCACCTTTTGCTCCACACTTTCTATTCACAGGTTCACACTTTAAAGCTCCATGTCTGAGCACTTCTTCTTTTTTACCTGCCTCTTTCCTCAGGAAAACCCATGCTTTGACCCAAAATCCGAATAAACAGCAATCTGGGTTTTCTGAGGATTGCCATTTACTCTGACTCAGCAGTATAGACTAGGCTTTTGTGGGTAAAATGCCAGGGCAAAAACAACAACCCAAGTGATCAGACATGGCATTTTAAAGCGTGGACCTGTGTCTAGAAATGTGACACAAAAGGAAGTCTGGATGAGCCCTAAGCTACAAATCAGGAGGTCCTTGGTTTGACTTTTGCTTCTGCCATGAACTCACTAGGCGGCCTTAGGCCAGACACCACCACTTAACTTAGCATTGCCATACGTCCGGATTTTCCTGGACACGTCCAGGATTCCAATGACGGAATTAGCGTGTGGGAGGAATTTGGGGAAATCAGCAAAATGTCCAGATTTTTACTTCTTGAAATATCGCAACCCTATTTTAACTTCTCTTACAGGGTTATTGTGGGGATTGCAACTATCAAATGTACATGAAGTGCTTTGAGGACTTGGCAGAACTATTGTTGTTGGTGTTGGTTGTGATTTATTATACTGAGAGTCAGTGAATATTCGGAAGGACAGCTATAAGAGAACATAGATTGCTCTGGCCACTAAGTTTTTGCATTCCAGGAGGGACCACATTTTGGGTGGAGCTGAAGAAATGCTGCCTTTGCTGTGTTGCTCAGGGGAGAGAGGCAGAGAGACAGTGTTTTTGCAAGTTTAATGCAACATCTGGTGCCTGGGCATGGCTGAGGATTTTGAGGGACACACCTTTGCCAACCTTGCTGATGACATGATGCCAAGTTTGTCTGCCCTCCCCTCAGGTATGATATGGTCCGAATGCAAAGAAATCTGGGAAGAAGGCCCCCGGGAATACGTCATGCATCTTTGGAACCTGTTGGATTTTGGGATGCTTTCGATCTTTGTAGCTTCTTTCACTGCCAGATTCATGGCTTTTCTCAAGGCATCAGAAGCACAACAATACGTGGACCTGTACGTTCCCGTTGATGACCTCAGTAATGTCACCCTTCCTCCTCAGGTTGCCTACTTCACATATGGTAAGAGAGGGTTGTTACTTAATACGTTTTTGTTGCTCCGGCTCAGGCAGAAGCCGCAAAGTTCTTCTCCTGAAGGTCAGGGAATGTTTGCAAATTATTCATTAAATGTGTCCAGTTGAGCCAGTTTGTTAAAACAACTAATACAGAATCAGACAAGTCTGCTCTTAAATGAAATTCCAGATTTGTGTGGAGATCAAACCGAATGCAGTTGTATGAACAACCTCAAGGCCGCACAGGAGAAGAACCTCTGCATTGTCGAGGTTCACCGTACAAAAGGTAACCTACAGATGAAGGGATCTGCTTTGTGTTCCCAAAGAAAAAGAGACCGAGCGAACGAGACATTCACAGCTTGATAATATGTATGTACATTTAGCAGGTGAAACTCCTGGGGAAGCGATGGCATATGACTCACTGCTAGGGTAGGACCCCTTAGTATTTCTCCAAGGGGAAAAAGGAAAAGAAACATTCGGCTAAAGTTATCACTGACTGCCAGCAGCTCCTTAGTAAAAGGGCACGAGGTTAAAAAAAATAAAAATCAAAGTTTTGTCTGGTCTGATGACAGATGGCAATTTCCCGAATCAGGTTTTGCAAAACTAAAATCCCAATTCAAAGCACCATTCCCACACTGTGAGCTTGTTGTCAAAATGCATTGAGACAGATTCCTCCAGATGAGGAAATACAAGTGAGGTCAAAACTGAATGATCAGTGTCCCACATGCATTTGGAAACCCAGCAGCATGTCTGCGCTGTAAAGGTGATGGTGGTGATTTGCAGGCAAAAGCATGCAGGTGCAAAGAGGGGGTGCTTAACCTTTATCTTTTCCCTGCTTTCCAAGCTGTTTTCCCTGTCTGATATCAAATATGCATGCAGAGCTTTCATGGGGGGGGGGAGCATGGGGGGGGGTTGCAGGGGAAAGTGGAGGGTTAAGCACTACACCCCTCAGTCTTTGCTTCTCCCTTGCAAATTGTGTCTGTAGTGCCTCCTTAAATGTAAGGGGTGATTTGTGTGCAGAAGTCCTTGGTTTTGCCTGATCTCAACCTCCTATATTCCAATATACATCTTTGGAATGCACAGCAGAATCTGTTTGGGCCTCTAGAGTTTTGGATTTTGATGTGTTAATGTAATTTGTCAACAATTGTAGAAACAGGATTGTAGCTGTTTCAGGACTAGGTCACCAAAAGTAGACTGAAATGTTTTTTCTTCTGTCACACAAAGTTGCCATAATTTTGAGCCATACATCTTCTGGGCTCTGTTGATACAGTTGCCTGGAAAAAAACCTGCAGAACAGCGAAGCCAGGAAAGAATAACAGTATTCAGATGTAATGTGGCACAATGTACTTTTATTGAATTTAGAAGAGCAACGCTGATTTCTTATAACACCCGGATGCAGAACACTTGGAAATAATTTACATTTTCTCTAAGAAAATGTGTCAGGATAAACTTTGTGCACACACATAGTAAAGCAGTTACTAATCAGGACATGCATATGGATTATATTCTTTTTTGACACTGCTAGACCATTTTACCTTTCTGCTATTACATATTGTGGGGTAAGTGCTCCCTCTTGTGGAACAACTGTGTAATCAGCATTATTCTGAAGTACAAAGTGAACCAGCAAGAAAGGATTTTCCTGTAATGTAATTCACAGAATTCTACACAAAAATGGAAATACTAAAATATCAAACTAGTTATCATAAAAGTAGACATTCAGACAAGGGCCTGTCAAAGACTTGAAATTTCTGCCTATTATTTCTCTTTTTAGTTATTTGTGTGTCTGTCTGTTTATAATACCTCAGAGTCAGCATCTTTGTTCTGAATAATCATAGTATTGGATGGCTGAGTTTCCTCATTTCTTTTTGTAAACATATTTGCTAAATTTAAGTGAAAGGAAAAAAGGAAAAGACAACAGAAGCCTCTAAATACTACACTAGAAAGGAAAAAGATAATATAAATTGGAATGCAATGGTACCCCGAGTTATAAATGACTCAGGTTACAAACGCTTCAGGTTACAAACTCTGCTAACCCAGAAGAGTTACCTCAAGTTGAGAACTTTGCCCCAGGATGAGAACAGAAATTGCGCACTGGCGGCGCAGCAGGAAGCCCCATTAGCGAAAGCGCGCCTCAGGTTAAGAACGGTTTCGGGTTAAGAACGGACCTCCGGAACGAATTAAGTTCATAACTACTTACCACTGTAAGTTATAGGTGGAATGTCATCTGCAATGTTTTTTCATTCTGGTAGCTGATAAAAAGAGCCCATCCTTTCTCTCTGCTTCTAACCTAGTGGCTGATCTGCTGTGCTTTCCCTGTATCCCTGGTCTGGGGCCATCCCTACCATTAGGCAGTGTGACATGATTGATTCATGTGGCAGATGTTGGGAGCAATGGTGGCAGCACCCTGACTGTTCCTCCTGATCTCCACCACTCCTGCCACCTAGTCCTTGGTGATAAGGCAATATATCCCATAGCCCCCCCCCCAAAAAAAACCACCTTAACCTTCTGCCTTAAGTATGATGGAGGACACTATCCCATTGTCAGTGTTGGAGTAAGTTTCAGTTGCCAGTAAATCTGTAGAATGGGGTGGGGAGTACCATCTTGTCCTTTGCCTCAAACAGCAAGATGTCTTGGGGCAGCCCAGGCCGGCCCTGGTAGTGCACATTTGTCACATCCCTGACTGCCATTGGCATGCCTGCTATAGAGAGTGCTGAGTTAGACAGACTAGTGGTGTGCCTGGGTTAGTGCAAGGCAATATCTTGTGTTCTCATATATACTTTTAGACATCTGCTGCACCTTGATCCTCTGAAATGTGATGCTAGTTAATGATGATGATGATGATGATGATGATGATGATGATGCTTTTATTATTTGTACTCGGCCCCTATGATGGGTCACTGCAGCCACTATGGACAACTTCCAACAAAACATAAAAACACAATGAGACATCAAGCATTAAAAACTTCCCTATAGAGGGTGGCCTTCAGAAGTCTTCTAGTTTAATGGTTATTCTTGGGTGTGCCTCTGCTTTGGCCGAAACCCACTATTTTGTTCTAGAAGTCTTGCAGATGAACTACTGCAGTAATGAAAGGTAATAGAAGAAACTGGGAGGGTAAAGTGAAGTGGGTAAGAAGGGAAGACAGTAACATCTAGGAAATCCCTAGGAAACCCGTGGTGAAAGAAAGCATACCCTGGGTCTTCCTCCTGTAATGTACAGGGTCCTCTCAGCCACCCCTTGAACCTTAGCTCTGTTCACATTAATAATATATATCACCTCTTGTGTTTCATTTTAGCCAGGAGCAAGTGGCTTCCCTCAGATCCTCAGATCATATCAGAAGGACTATATGCAATTGCAGTGGTACTCAGCTTCTCCCGGATTGCATACATCCTCCCTGCCAATGAAAGTTTTGGTCCTCTCCAGATCTCTTTGGGAAGGACTGTGAAAGACATCTTCAAATTCATGGTTATTTTCATCATGGTGTTTCTCGCCTTCATGATTGGAATGTTCAACCTTTACTCCTACTACCTTGGGGCAAAATATAACCCAGCATTCACGACGTGAGTATCTCGGCAAGACATTTTGTGATGCAACTGGCTTTCTCTCCAGATTGCCTTTGTATATGTTCTATACAGATTGCATAAAATTACATGCCAGTTTGATAGAACAAGCGTTGAACTATGCTGTGTAATAATTAGAAGTAGTAAAATAGACTTTATGCAAAAGTGCCACATTTAAGAACTTGAGTACTGTTTAGTTTGGTGGCTGATCAATGCAGATGACACATCACACCCTTTGCTTTAAACAGTGCTATTTTTCTAGAAAAAATAGGTGCCGGAACTCACCATGAACTCCTTCCTTGTTCCCTTAGAATGGCAGTGGCACCATTATGAGAGGTGCCAGAACTGAGTTCTGGTGAGTTCTAGCTGGAAAAAAGCCCTGGCTTTAAGTATGATGCTTAGGAAAGGTTGGATGAAACCACTGATTTGCTATGTTTGCCCCTCTCTTCCCCAAGCCATTTCTCTTCACTTGTCTTCTGTGTTGTTGTTGTTGTAGTAGTAGTAGTAGTAGTAGTTGTAGTTACTTCAACTTTTTCCCTGATGGGACTCAAGACGGCTTACAGATAAAAGCAAGAACTGCTAAAAACATAAGGAAAAAACTATAATTGAAAAACAATTAAACATAGCTAGGATTAAAACTATATACATATATAAAATTTGGTTTAAACATACAATTAATTACAGTAAAAACAGCATAGCAGCAGCCCTTTCATTAAAAGCAGCCAGTTCCCAAAAGCCTGTTAGAACAGGGAAATCTTCACCTGCCAGTGGAAGGACAACAAGGAGATAGCTTTCTCTAGGAAGGAATTTCTCAAGTCTGGGGGCAGCTACTAAAAAGGCCCTCTCCTCCCATGTCCCCACTAAGCATGCATGTGAGGGTCACAGGATCAAGAGAAGGGCCTGCCCCAAAGATCTCAAAGCCCAGGCAGGTTCTTATAAGGGAATACAATCTTTCAGATAGCTTGTACCTAAGCTGTGTAGGGTGCTATGCAGCTTTGAGTAGCTGAATCACGAGACTTATCAGTAAACATTCTCTAATATTCTCTTTTTGAACCCCAGACAATCCTGGCAGTTGAGGAATCCTTAGGGACTTTGCACCTCAAGGTTTTCCATATGCTGATGATACAGGGATGAGTGTTATCAGTGTATTGAAC
Organism: Podarcis liolepis; assembly: GCF_965112155.1. Classification (NCBI taxonomy): domain Eukaryota; kingdom Metazoa; phylum Chordata; class Lepidosauria; order Squamata; family Lacertidae; genus Podarcis; species Podarcis liolepis. Next base: position 59,463,480 of record NC_139555.1, on the reverse strand, counting down.
ACATTGTTCTACAACTTTCGTGAGAGCCAACATCTGAAGCAGGAGTGGGCATTAAAAAACAACAACAACTGTTTAAAAAGCCCTAGATTTGAGGCTATTCGGACTTGACCTCTGCTGTTTCCATATTCATTATGCCATCCAATGCTATGTGCTATTTGGATACCATCTTAACAATATACATGAATATAAAACTTTGTAGCTCAGTCAAGCAGAATGAATCATCCAGTTTTCAACTGTCTGTATGTCCTTAATTCTGCTCTCAAGTGCACACATCCTTTGACAGATGTTGGAAGTGAAAAATAGTATCTAATCCTGTAATTAAAGGCTGTGGCCTAAAGAAGCTGTACAAGATAGCAGATTTCAGGTTGCAACTGTCAGTATTTCACTTCTTAGTGCTCCAATTCATCATTTTTTAAAAAAGATAAATGCAATTTACATTTGAATTTATGCTGAATTAAATTCCTTGTCTTTGAGAGATTAAATGTAAAGGAAGGCAGCGGTCACTGTCACATGGCTGCAAGTAATAATCCTATTTTACACATTTCCATTAGTGATGATGCCCATTTTGGAAACAAGGAGAATGAAATTCCCCAGTCTGGAAATCGCAAGTTCATGACAAGCTGGGCACAAGTTGCCTTTGAATTCCCACCCTGGCTCACAGTTTCAAGTGTGCGAGGATCGTAATCTCAGAGTGTGCTCAGAAATAATATGACTTGTTTCCCGATTTTATGGGAAAGAATCCATTCTAATGCCCATTCCAAATCACAAGTGGAGGTCTGACTTGTCAACTTGCTTTGCTGTGGTGGCATAAGGTGGAAAGCAGGCTGTCTAAAGCAGGGGTCAGCAAACTTTTTCAGCCATGGGCCCGTCCACTGTCCCTCAGACCTTGTGGGGGGCTGGACTATATTTTGAAGGGGGGGGAATGAATGAATTCCTCTGCCCCACAAATAACCAGAGATGCATTTTAAATAAAGGCACACATTCTACTCATGTAAAAACACACTGATTCCTGAACCATCCATGGGCTGGATTTAGAAGGTGATTGGGCCGGATCTGACCCCCGGGCCTTAGTTTGCCTACCCATGGTCTAAAGGGTTAGTGTGGGGTGATCAATGAGGTCGAGGATGGTGGTGGCAAGGTCTAGGGTAAAGTTGGCAGTGTCTAGGGGGTAGAATACGTGCCAAGGGTGAGTGAAGCAAGCAAAGGTGCAGCCCCTAGTATATAGCTATAGGGAGGAACTAACTTAAAGACCTTGAGCTGTGGGCTAGTCACTGACGGAGGAAGAGGGGGGCGGGGAGCGCACTGCCCCTGGCACCAAAATCCCGGTGGGGTGCCATCACAGCTGGGGCCCCCTTGCTGGGTGCCACGCCCCCAGGACGTGTCCGCCTGCTTTTCGCCCACCACTGGGGCTAGTTAACAGCAGAATTGCTTGAGCAAGAGATGATTCTCATGTCAGATTGCTGTAGCACCAAAACATCCCCAATACATCAGCTGAAAGCCTGTCAGAAAAAGCATGTGGGCAAGATCTTTTGAGGCTGCACCATTTATTATCCCTGCACATAGAAATGTAGCATGTTTTGGAGAAAGCTTAGATTGCCACAGAGAATGTGTCTCAAATACTGAGACGGGCTCAGTCCCACGATCTTACACACCCCTTGCATTCTGGATAGGCCAGACATTAGGCCTACAACACTTAAATTTTTAAGGCAAAAATATTCATCTGGAAAGACACCTTAATGCTTTTTTCAGACAGGAGAGAAATTATGCAGGAGAGATTTACATAAGTGATGTGTCCTCCTGGAAATAAGCCTCATGCTTACTGAAACAAGGAGAAGTCAGCACGCAGCTCAACTGTCTGCCACATTTTTTTTCCTGCATGGTTTTAATGTCACATATTACTATGTGGTGTTAATTCTTTGTTTGATGAAAGATCGTAATATCCTCTGTTGAGCTTGTGATGTGTAGTAATGGAAAAATCCCATCTCCCTCCGGAGACAGATATATGTAGATGACAATATAGTAAGGCAGATTGTGTGTATTGCAGCAAGAGGGAAGCAGCCAGCAGGCTTCAGACTCGGCTTGCAGCTTTAATTCACTGGATAAATTTGAATCATTCACTTCACTTCCCCCATTCTGCAGTTTATCCTTCTGCAAAGTGGATAAATACCTGTTCAGTACTGAAGAAGGAGGGTATCTGATCACTACCACGGTGCCAAATATAACAGGTTCGATCCAGACTCAGCCATGCTTAGAACAGACCCACTGAAATCGACGGGACTTAAGTTCGCAAACTCAGCTGCCATTGATTTCAGTGGGTTTACTCTAAGCATGGCTTGTGGAGCAATCAAAACTTCTTGCTGCCATGTGGAACCACCACCACCACAACAACCTGGCCAATCACAGTAGCAGCAGCAGAGGGGGAGGCAGGTATCAGTGGATCCCTAGGATGCTGGTCAGACCTACTTCCTGCTGAGTCAGAAAGGGAGAAGGTAGTGGGATCAAAGCTGGGTTAGGTGGGGGAAGGGGAAGTCAATGTGACAGGGTGAAGCCTATAGCAGGGACAGACAAACTCTGAGCCCCTGGCCTGTGTCACTATAGAAAGTAGGCTCCATATGAATGTGCCTCCATAGAAACAATAGAAAACCTTGAACTGGATCTCAGGAAGATCAAAGACCAAAAATCCAGCAACCAAAACCATTCCTTTCTGACATCTAGTAGTTTATGTGGATGACAGCTTTGGGATGGAAGAGCATTTTTAAACTAATAGCTTTTTTAATTGAATTTTCAAAAGGGAAACAAAAGCAAATACAGTCAAACAATACAAAATAATTCCTAATAAATCAAAATGTTGTGGTCTGTGCACACATGTAAGGGGCAGGAGGGGAAGGAAGGGAAGGACATCTGGTGGTCCAGACCAACCTGGTGCTCAGACAGTCAAATAAATAGTTTTGTCTAAAGGGAACCAGGCGGAGGGCCTTCTCAGTAGTGGCACCCGCCCTGTGGAACGCCCTCCCATCAGATGTCCAAGAGATAAACAACTATCTGACGTTTAGAAGACGTCTGAAGGCAGCCCTGTTTAGGGAAGTTTTGAATGACTGATGTTTTAATGTATTTTTAATCTTTTGTTGGAAGCCGCCCAGAGTGGCTAGGGAAACCCAGCCAGATGGGAGGGGTAGAAATAATAAATTATTATATTATTATTATTATAAAGAGTCCATGTATCACATAAATTCCCATCTTTCTTGTGCTTGAGGTCAACTTCTCATATGCTGCAGTTGTGTCACGTCCTCAGTCTGCTGTCCAGCTGGGGTACTGGTGGTAGACTTCTCCATGTTAATGTCCACCTGCCTCACAAAGTGCTACAACTCAAACAATGGGTTTCCCACCACCTCAGAAGGGCTACAAATCATCAGTTGTTTTATTATTATTATTATTATTATTATTATTATTATTATTAGTGCCAAGAAGTGGCTGGGGGAAGAGATGTGAGGGCTCTTTATTATTATTTTTTTACCTCAAGTGCCAAAATAATTTGGCAGGCTTTGGACAGTAAGCACTTTGACATGGGAAGAGGGTGCCATTTTCTGTTCTACCTCATTCACTTAATATGTATTGGACCATTGTGGTCACAGACTCACAATGCCTGCATAACAATGAGACTTTCAAGGGAAATATGGCAGCATTCCAAAACAGAGGTTAATGCTTATGTTGTGAGGAAAAATAGCAGTTTTGACACTAATATATTAACATTGCTGGGAGGACCTGAAAAAATAGTGGCACCCTTCCAAATTAAAATAAAAGGTTAATAGAGGGATACTGCTGGGGTCAAGGTTTTTTATTTCAGTTGGCTAAGTGATTTAGATGACAACCTTCAAACATTTATAAAAGGTATTATTACTGGGAAATGTTCTGCTTAATGGAAGAACAGAAGCCATGCCTCTGCTTATATGAACAACAGTTTTACAGTTCTTTATATGTAGTTTTCAAAACCCTTTAACTGTTAAAAGGAAAAGCAGTGTAAGAATGCAACAATACTGATTAGTTTAGCTCATTTGCTGTAGAGTAATGCCAAGCAACAGGTGTGATGCTTACCTGTGTATAGGAAGATATACAAAAGTAAGTGTGGATGTCTCCATTTATCTGGGTAAGCAAAAGGCATCATCACAGTTCAAGCAAGCAAAATCACTTGAGGATATGGAACAAGGCCAGTGAGCTGTGTGGTCCAGTGAAAGGTGTGCTATGGTGAGAGTCCAGAAAGTAAGATTGTCCCAGATGGCCACATTTAGGGCAGGGGCCTGAGGATTCTCACCCCTCGTTAGATCTTATCAGTGATTCACGAGTCTCCTCAGAACACCATGTGGGGAGAGGGGTGGGCATATCGTTCCATCAGAAATGAATTCCTCACGTAGTGTACATGTTTTAAACAAACAAAATTAAATAAAAGAACCGACCCTTGGCTATGCAGCTTGTGTTCTTATGCATAAGGTAAGATTTGAGGGGGGGGGAGTGTTTAGTTCACATTTAAACACAGAGCCTAGGGCTTGCCAATCAGAAGGTCGGCTTTTCAAATCCCTGTACGGGGTGATCTCCCGTTGCTCGGTCCCTGCTCCTGCCCACCTAGCAGTTCGAAAGCATGTCAAGTGCAAGTAGATAAATAGATACCACTCCAGCGGGAAGGTAAACGGCGTTTGTGTGAGCTGCTCTGGTTCACCAGAAGTGGCTTAGTCATGCTGGCCACATGACCCGGAAGCTGTGGACAAACGCTGGCTCCCTCAGCCTATAGAGCGAGATGAGCGCCACAACCCCAGAGTCATCTGCGACTGGACCTAACAATCAGGGGTACCTTCACCTTTTAACCAGTGATCCATGGAGGATTTAGTGAATTGCCAATAGAAATATTGAAACCCTGTATGGATTCATAGTCCGGGTCCAGACTAAAATTGGAAATAGGAAAATCAGCCAATGTAAGGGTGTGATATTGTTCCTCAGTGCTCTTAGCCTCTTAGTACATCATGTATCTTTATCGCCTCAGAGGATATTGCCTAGTTGTACATGCAGCTCCTGTGATCACATGGAGACAAGGTATCTATGGAGGACTAAAGACTCTTTTTTTGTCTTTAGGGTAGAAGAAAGTTTTAAAACCTTATTCTGGTCCATATTTGGTTTGTCTGAGGTAATATCAGTGGTGCTGAAGTACGACCACAAGTTTATTGAGAACATTGGATATGTGCTCTATGGAGTTTATAACGTCACCATGGTGGTTGTGCTCCTCAACATGTTAATAGCCATGATCAACAATTCCTATCAGGAAATTGAGGTAAGGTACATCAAATGTGATGATGTAGCAAATTTAATTGGTGACTATATATTATGAAAAGGAAGATCATCTCTTTTTCTCACTTGGTCATTTATTTTATTTTTATTTATTAAATTTCTATCCCACTCTTCCTCCCAAAGGAGCCCAGTTCCATCACTGTGGCCTTTGCTCTCTCTAAGGGCAAAATCCATCTCTACCCAGTGGGTTTCCTCTATTTAATTTGCAAATGATTTCAAGATCACTTGAGGAAACATTTCTGTGTACAGTATTTCTAATCTGGGTTTGGATGATGGAGCACAATATGGCTAAAGCTGCCCCCAGCCTACTAACCATAAAATAGGATGGTTGTTTGCTGCTACCTCTTTGTAATGTAGTTATATCTGAATGCCTGTGAAACACAACATTACACCAGAAGAGAGGTTTTAAAAAGCTCAGTAAGCATACTGCATTTATCATGGTGCAGATTTAAGAATGGACTGTCAGCAGGTGCCACATTCTCTTACTGACACTGATAGCTTTTTGGTTTTCACTCAGCAAACAATAATTAATCTGGAGATCCGAAGGTACAAGTGGAAAAACAGAAGAAAGATGCCATTTAGATCAAAACAGGCAGTGCTCACCTTGAATTGCCCTCCCACAATTGTTATTTGTGTCTCGGCTCCTTTGACAGTCATGTAGCAGTGAATTTTTTAAACTGAGAAATGAACTTGTTTGCACATCCTACATCTGAAAAAGAACCACATTATAGGAATAAGGCCATATCAAGAAAGAAAGAAAAGGCCTGATTATAATCCTACCAGAAGGGATGAGAAGTGCTATGTGAGAATTAGTAGTGGATCAAATGCCAAAGAATTGGATATTTCTGTAGTACATTTGATTCATGGCTAATTGCAAAAGGAAGTTATAAGCAGCATTTCTGCAGACGGTTGACTTCAGGACAAAACATTTTGGCACCTGTGCAAGATCAAAATGGAAAGAGCACTTTTTAAAGCATCTTTTCAAGACTGTTCTAGTAACAATGAGCTTACCTATCCAGGAGCCTGTGTGTTCTGTTTAAAGTTTGGGAAAGGTCTGGGTTGCAAGCCAGACTTTAATTTACAGGGCTGAGGAGCAACAATTTCTTCTTTATCCCAGAATTCCTAGGTGTATGACCTGACATCTGTAGTTCCTGGGAGGGACTAATTCAGCTTGCAATTTCCATCTGGGACTGAGTCTATAAACAACCTCATGCCTCCAAGATAAGCCTAGGTTTTGTACATCCCACCCTCCCTTATTTATTTAAAAGCATGTACAGACTGCTTAGTATTTCTTTTTTAATCTTGCCAGAGGAAGACGTCTGGAGAATCAAAAGCTTGCTGCACTTTTGTGGCATTTTGGTTGGTCCCAACAAATGTATTGCCCATCTGTGGAATGATATAGACTGAGTTGTCTTCTGAAATGGTAACATTGCCACCTTTTAAAAAGCAACCCTCGCTTTGTTCCTTTTGCAGGAGGATGCAGATGTGGAATGGAAGTTTGCACGTGCCAAGCTTTGGCTTTCATATTTTGACGAGGGAAGGACTCTACCTGCTCCTTTTAACCTAGTGCCAAGCCCTAAGTCGTTTTATTATCTCATAATGAGAATTAAAATGTGCCTCATAAAACTCTGCAAATCCAAGGCCAAAAACTGTGAAAATGATCTCGAGATGGGCATGCTGAATTCCAAGCTAAGGGTATGTCCTTTTATTTCTAACAAAAGTTGCGGGTAGGGGATTGTTCATTCATCCCTTCATTTAATCATTTTGTTTAAACCAGTGTTCTTCAACCTTGAGTCCCCAGATGTTGCTGGATGACAGCTCTCATTGTCATCAGATAGCTTAGCCAATGGTCATTGTTTGATAGAAGTCCACCAAGAACTGAAGCTGAAGAACACTCCTTTAAAAATGTGGCAGCCAACCTTTATGGAAATGTGTCACAATATGAGAGAGCATCACTCTAGTGCAGATGTTTTTGGCCTAGAACTCCCATGATCCCTAGCTTGCAGGACCAGTGGTCGGGGATGATGGGAATTGTAGTCTCAAAACAGCTGGAGGGCTGAGTTTGAGGAAGCCTGCTCTAGCACCTGCTAAAGCTAAAATACATCCACAGTCTCCCTGTGCATTGGTGTGGCTTGTGTTTGCTCTGCAGAGTCATAGAAAAGGCAATAGTGCAGCAAGGAGAACAGGCAGCAAAGGTGAAGGACCCCTGTATGGTTAGGTTAGGTCAAAGGTGGCTATGGGGTGCGGCACACATCTCGCTTCAGGCCGAGGGAGCCGGCATTTGTCCACAGACAGCTTTCCTGGTCATGTGGCTATAGCCAGATGCATCAGCTGCTATTCAAGAATGTTATCCTATTGCTGGTTCTTTGTCCAGAGTTTATGAAGCTGGAGGTGGAGTGGGGGGGGGGTAGGGACAAAACTTCCAACTGGTGCTTGAACAAGAGAATTTTATTACAATGATGTGACCCCCGCATCTCAATGTATAGTTTTTCTCAGCAGCAAAATAATCATGGCACTCTCCCCCCCCCAAAAAAAAATTTGACTGCAGGTGTTCACTCAGACCATGACTTTCAAAACCTCATAGGCTTTGAACCTGCACAGCCTTCCCCAGGGGTTCGATGAAGAAAACTTGCAAATAATTACAGTAATATCAGTTACATAGAAACTGCTCTTTTTAGTGATGAATTAGCTCCTTCTGGCTTAATTTGGAACTGGCCTTGGCAAACTGAGCTATTTTCCAAAAGAAAGTCAGTTCTCTCTCCACACCCTGCTGACCAATTCCAGATTCAAAAACCCTCTCAGACTGATGTCACTGAGAATGAAGCAAGGTTTCCAGTTGTGTCTCTCAATCCATTCCACAACCTCCATGAAATGTTGAGTCCTGCTCCGCTGCTCCTTCCTTTTTCCAGAACGTTCCTAACAGAGGCAGCCAGGTCTGTTTCTATAGATGGGTGCTTGTCTTCCCTGCTCTTTTGTTTCCTCCATCCGTCCTGTGCATTGAATGCTTCTACAGCAGTGTCCCAGGTGCAAAAAATAATAATCCTAGGGAATGTAGCTCTCTAAGCCATCTAAATCTTTTTTTTTATTTTATTTTATTTTATTATTAATTGACATCCAAGGATATCATACACAATCTTAAATACACGTACAAAGAAAAGCTAACACTAATAATAATAACAACCTTAAATAATTATACCGTTAAATATTGATTTAAACTTGTACTTATACGTGCTCTTTTCTTATACTTTCTAACTAAACAAAAATAAACCAAAGTAAAATCCAATAAACTAAACTAAGTCAAAATACACTTCCAGTCATTTCCCGATGTAAGTTACATTTACAACATTGAATGTACTTATACTTCTTACCTTACTCGTAATATATTTTCTAATACTTTCTTGTAAAATATTGTACCATTTCTCCCAATTTAATAATGTTTAATTTACACAAGGGTCATTCAAACATTGCCATAGAAGTTATGTCGTTATTATATTTTTGTAGGTATTTCTTGAACATATCCCATTTTTGCGTGAATGATTGTTTTGTATTTCCCCTTAATCTATTTGTCAAATGAGCCATTTCTCCATAGTCTAGTAACTTATTCTTCCATTCCCTTACTGTTGGTACTTTTCCCACTTTCCACTTTGATGCAATTAATAACCAGGCAGTGGCTGTCGACTAAGCCATCTAAATCAACAGTATGGGCTGTGGTATCCTGGATAACTATGTTTTCCAAACTATCTGGTTCCTGAGATGTTGCTGAAATATTTTAGGCTATAGGTGCTGGGGCCTGGGGCCCTCCAGAGGCTGTTGGACTCCAGCTCCCATCAGCCCCAGTCAGCATGACAAATAGTCAGGGGTGATGGGAGTTGTAGTTGAGCAACAACGGGAGGACCACAGGTTTCCTGCTCCTGTTCTAGGGTATGAAGCGAGCAACTTTGTTCCCCCTGAACACAGCAGTTGTATCTGAAGGGTGTTCTTCACCCTTATCAACTGAAAAGATCATCTGGAGGGGTGAGAAACACGACCATATCCACTGTAGCGTTGTTGTTTTGAAGTTTTATTACAACAGTAGGTTCCTTAATAAAGCTTCGGGAACCACTATGTATGGGAAAGGAACTAGGAAGAGAAATTTGGATACACACCAAAGAATATGTGACATCTCAACCAAGTAAGCAGCAGAGCATCTCAAGCTCCATTGTACAAAAAGAACAAAATATGGTAGGGATAGATTACCATTTCTGTAATTTTCTGTTTCTGATGCATGAGGAGAACGCTGCATATTTAAAGAGCTTTATAGATCCTTCAGAGCATAATCAGCTGAAAAAGTGGCTTCAAAGGATTTTCAAGCTCCTTTCCAAGGCCATACAATCAGCGGAAACAGTGATTTTTCCAAGTGTGTTTCAGAGAACTGAATTCCTCAGTGAGAAAATCAATAATGAAGGGCAAGCTTCCTTGAAAGTCAGCTCAACCCTCCCCCCACTGATTTCCTCCTGTGTTGCAGAGCCATAGGGACCGCTGGATATATTCTGGGAAATCCCCCACCCGTATCACCGAGTGGCCCAATAGAATTGTTGCTAGCAGTTTGTGGGAAATAACTAGGCATCCTACACATGTCCCAGAACCCTCTGCATCTACAGACAGGGACTGTTGTAGGAAGTAAATTCGTAAACCTCATAATTTCTGTGCTGAAATAAGTGGTTGCACTTTGTCCCTGCTCCACTACACTACTGGTTGTACTGGGCATATATATATATATATAGAGAGAGAGAGAGAGAGAGAGAATTTTTCACTAGGTGTTTCATGAAGCAGAAAGCCCCAACTATTTAGCATTCTGGGCTGTTAAGCAGCAATCTGTCTAACGAAGGAAAGGTCAGCAGCCAGCCAGCAGCATAATAATGCACACTGGGTGGGAAGGAAAAAACAGATGAGAGGACATAATCAAATACCTTATTTAGTTCTGGTAGAACTGAAAAGGAATTTGCAGCAGGTCAGCAGAAGGTGGTGGAGCAGAACACCTGAATGTGCAAATCTCCAGGGTAGTTATGGGATGGAACAAGAGGGATCCTTTCATTCCTAGGTGCAGCCAACTGTGATACCAATTCTGGAATAACCCTTTGCTTTATGAATTTCACCCATCTGTAAAGTACCTTACGTAATCTACTTAAACCTCCATCTTAATATACATCCTTGAAGTAAAGAAAAGTCACAAAGGCAGAGAGAAAATGGGTTTTTCTCTTTTTCATTTTCACTTCATCCCATTATCTACAATAAATCACCACCATCAAAAAAGGGAGATGCACCAGTTTGATGAGGCTAGACTACTGCCAGCACATAACTCCTGTGCTTAAAAGCTTGCACTGGCTGCCCATATGTTCCTGGGCCAGGTCCAAGGTTCTCATATTAATTTAGAAAGCCCTTAACAACTTGTGTCCAGGATCTCCCAAGGGCCACCTGTTCCCTTATATCCCTGCCCAATCACAGAGATCTTCAGGTCCAAGCCTGTGGAACTCCTGCCTGACTGAGATTTGACAGGCATCCGCTTTCCTGAATTTCAAGCACACAACAAATAATTTCTTATTACACCGGGCATTTTAAAGTAGTGTTTTGTTTCTTGGGTGAATTTTACTTGTTCTTATTCTTTGTATACCGCTTAGAAATTCTCAATATTAAGCAGCATATAAATACCCAAAATAATAAACAAACCAACACCAGCCCAGAAACTTTGTAACAACAGTTGTCTATTGTGGGGCCTAGGGGCTGATGCTGATGAAACACATTATTTCTCTGGAATATGGCCCCACAGCCCCTTACTGAGCATGTTTCTCCTTCACACAATTCATATGCGAAGGGGGGCAGTGTGGGTAGGTAAAGATTTAAGATTTCAATTGTACAAGGCCACAATGAGTGGGTGAATGTTTTCCAACACCATTCTATTGAAATCTACACTGATGTCCCTACAATCGTTAAACAGTGGGTTGTATGAGAAATTTTGTATGTCTGAAGAGTTCATACATCATTTAAACACTAGGACCAGATTCTATTTTCACAAAGTGCTATGTATTCAACAGTTTCTCATCTACTGTAAAAGTGTGAATTGCCAGAAGCACATAGAAAAAGGAAGCTAAGTCATCTGGAATATGAGACCTTGTCTTCGGATGTAATAATATCGGGTCGTTTCTTTGCACAATGCAGCTCACCCCTTGCAAGGTGTTATTAGCCATCCTTTTCTTAGAACTTCCCTTCTACTGCTTTCATAAGAACATTTCTTCATTGGTGATGTACTCTACATTTGTACATTTCAGAAAGTCCGTTTCGAGTCCAGTACTCAAAATTCAGACTTTACTGTGAAGAATGCCTACAACAAGCCCACAAGATACCAGGTAATGGCAATGCAAAAAAAGAAAGGTGTGGCATAGAAAAAGATAAATATGTCAGAAGAGGTTCTGCTTACATGTTTGTGGTCTACACTTTGATCCTACACATGTCCACTTAGAAGGAAACCAATCTTTAGCCATTTCCAGAGAGATAGTCACATCAGTTTCTTGAAAAATAAACAATCAAAGGGTCTTCTGACATCTTAAGTAATTTATTATGGGATATGTTTTAGTAGACTTCATAAGTGGGATAGAGTCAATGAAAGCTTATGCCATAACAAATGTGTTACTCGAAACAAAATAAAAAAAATTCTTTCCAGTAGCACCGTAGAGACCAACTAAGTTTGTTATTGGTATGAGCTTTTGTGTGCATGCACATCTGGTATCTGAAGAAGTGTGCATGAACACGAAAGCTCATACCAATAACAAACTTAGTTGGTCTCTAAGGTGCTACTGGAAGGATTTTTTAAATTTTGTTTCAACTATGGCAGACCAACACGGCTACCTCCTTGTAACTAAATGTATTACTCTTTAAGCTTTAACATACCCTTCCTTCCTAGTAACTATGCCTAAGATCTCGACCGTAGTAATTTGTAGATGACCTTCATTCATAAAAAGGCACAAAAGTCAACTTAAAGACCATTCCAAGGCAATGCAGACTATATTATACTTTATGGTGTACAAGTACTAGCAGCAGATATGACACCCTCCGTTATAGAGGTGACCATTCATTTAATATCAAGCTCATGTAACTCTCTGTTTAATTCCCACAATACAACAAATCAAACAAAATCTTTAAATGTTAGGTTGCACAGTACCATTCAAAACACACCTCAGGTATATTAGTTACATAATACGTTAAAACAAAGAAAGAAAGGATTGCAGTGTTTTATTTTGGAAATTGCACAGAAGAAGCAATCTACATATCTCTTTTGATATTAATAAGAGAATCACTTCCGCAAGCTCTCATTCACATCACTGTTTTGTCCTTTATATAACGTTAAATGTTTTGGATTTGTTCTGATCTGTTTGTAGCCTCTGGTGTATTAACTGAAGTTCAGTGGATTGTGTTGCAAAGCAATAATTAGGATGGAAATGATAGAATAACAATCTAGACCCATTGCTAAATAAACTGCTTTTGTTGCAAGATTTGCAGAAGTTTACCAGAACAATCCTAACCCCTGATTCATGCTGCAGGTAATGAGTTAGGATGCATCAGTGTTCCTCTGCAGCATTCTGCTAGGGGGTCTCTAGTAATGCCTGATTAGAATTGCTCCTTTCCTTCGGATAGAATTGCCCTTACAGTGCATTTAACTACTGGAGTTGAGTGGGACCAGCCCTGCCACCCTCGAAAATAAAGTGAGGGGAAGAAAAATAGATGCCACAAACCATTTTTAGACCTTGCTGATGCTCATCTTGCTACTAGCATAAGATTGCTTTTTAAAGGATTAGACAAATTCATGGGGGAAGTGGGTATCATTGATTATTTGGTGCGATAGCAAAATGGAACCTCTATGTGATCAAAGGCAAAATATCAGAAGCTTCCCAAGGTGTGTCTGTCTGGTCAATATTTGAAATGCAAGGATGCTGGACTAAAGGGACCTTTGCATCAAGGCTCTTGTGGGTCTCTCACTTCTAGCCTTATAATTTACGCATCTGCATGAGGCTTTGGTCAATCATAGTGGAAAGTGATGCATGGCTTTCTACCAGTGCCAGCTATTAAGTCATTTACCATTCTGGCTCCAGATGGTCTTGAACAGATAATGAATGTATTTTTCAAGGAAAACTCCTAAAAGCCAAGCCAGAATTTTGAGTTGTGAGGGTAAAGCTTGAGAAAGACAGAACTGACGTGCTTGTGGGCCAAACCAGGATGGCAGGCCATGTGGCTGGCAGTCAGGAGTGGATATTTGGCAACTGGAATCTTCACTAAATCAGGTCCAAGGATGAAGTTTCACAAGATCAGGTTGGGAACATCACTGCAAGCAGAAAAAAATGGAGTTGGAAGACAGCACCTTGAAAAACAGAGAGCGTATGGGACAGATTTAAGGGAAGTGAATGCGGAAGAAAGTTCCAGTTTAATTGCTTTGTGCAAAAGATGGAGCACTGATGGATCCAGGAACATCACTGAAGGGGGAATGGTTGGAGCGGCAGTGCTGCCTTCCATACAGACGTACTACTGCTGCTCACTAGCTCAGGGCAAGGTGAGTCAAGGTGATGCCAAGATTGCTGGAAGTCTGAGATGGCCTTCACACACATCCCATGCACTACTGCTGGATGGATCAAAAGTCCACCTACAGGTGCCAGTGGGAAGCCCATCAACAAGATATGAAGGTAGTCACCCTACCTTCTGTTGCTCCCCAAGCATTCAGTGGTATAATGTCATTGAACCTGGAGCTTTTATACAACCATCATGACTAGCAGGCATTGGGAGACCTATCTTCCCTGGGAAGAATCTCCCCCCCCCAAAAAAAAAATCACCCTTCTGCAATGGCCCCTTACAACTTTTTTTCCTCGCCATCTGTCCTTCCAAACATATTTAAAATTGTTGGCAAGGAGCAGAATATACATGTGATAATGGGTGAGAGTGGAAAGGGTTAAGGACTCTCTTCCGTCCATCAGTTCTCCCTGCCATTGTCCTCAACCCATTGCCTTATGTGAGGTAGGGAGGGGACAATCCCAGTCCAACCCCCTTGTACCTACAAACATTTGAAGCTACAGACTGGTGTTGCACTTGTGAGCTTTGCCAGCTTAGTGTAAAAAGGTAAAGGGACCCCTGACCATTAGGTTCAGTCGTGACCAACTCTGGGGTTGCGGCACTCATCTCGCTTTATTGGCTGAGGGAGCCGGCGTACAGCTTCTGGGTCATGTGGCCAGCAGAGCAGCGCACGGAAACACCGAACCAGAGCAGCACACGGAAACACCATTTACCTTCCCGCCAGAGCGGTACCTATTTATCTACTTGCACTTTGACGTCCTTTCAAACTGCTAGGTTGGCAGGAGCAGGGACCCAGCAACGGGAGCTCACCCCGTCGCGGGGATTTGAACCGCTGACCTTCTGATTGGCAAGTCCTAGGCTCTGTGGTTTAACCCACAGCGCCACCCGTGTCCTATCCAGCTTAGTGTACTTCTGGGCAAAACAAAGAATATGTGAAGATGAGCTAAGTGGTACCAGATATTTAAGAGAAGCAAAATAGCAAATGCTTGCAGGAAGCAGATAGACATGCAGTAACTGTACAGAACAGGCAGTTCATCCAACAGCTGCATTTCATAGTTTAGGGTCAAACCTAGAATGGTGACCCACAAATTGTATCGGGATACACACTATCCTTACATTCACAAACAGATGTTGAATGTTTTTTGACCATATTCTACTCTGCTAAAAGAGTTCAAACACACTTTTTTGGAGGGGGGGAACAGTCACCCTCCCTTGTTCTCTTGAGTTCAATCTCCACGCTAAGTGTATCTGATTTGAAACACACACACACACACACACACCACGCAAAAGGTTTAAAACAATGAATTCAGCCCAAACTAAAAAAGCCATGACACCTTCTGCATGAATGATGTTAACCTCAGAGTAATTGTGCAGTATAAATTACTCTTTTCAAAAGGGAGTAATTATAGTACATGGTAGGTGAAGACCCACCTAAGAGTACTGAAGCCAGAGACATTGTTGTTGTTGTTGTTGTTGTTGTTGTTATCCCTGAAAAGAGACAGCTGCAATAACATTCTTTGCTTTTTATAATGCTCTCACCAGGCTCGGTTCCAAAAGATACATTATTTAAAATGTCAAGATTCTGCCCAGAGGAAGAATAACAAAGTAATAATAATAGGAAGCAAAACACACTGGACAAGCATACTTAGACAAAAGAGAGAACAAACAGCAGCGATCAATTCTGTTGTCTGGCCAGTAATTATTTTCAGCTACAACGGGATAGTGTAATGTAATTACCAATATGACTCCCTGCTCAGTTCTGTCTAGTTAGCTTTTTAAAGTGATGCATCTCTGCCATGTGGAAGTTAATGAAAGTACAGAAATACAGGCGCTGTGATACCAAGGTGGGAACAGTAATAAGAGGATCGCAGAATGTGGTTGCACTCGAATGATCTCTTGATAATAACCCACATGCTATTGTGTGTATCTATATATCCATAAGTTACTTTGGTGTTTGATGTTTTAATATTTCAAGCTGTTTAATGTGAAATATTGAAGTAATATGTTCTTTCCTCCCCTGTGGGTTTGTATCGGAGCCAGTATGAAATATGGACAATACAACAAAACATGAGAAAAAGCCACATATAGTCTGCCTTTCCCCCATGTTCTCCATTTTCCTCTCTTTCCTAGAACAGACAGCCCTGTAGGGATTTGCTTAAACCTTAAAGAACAGCAAATTCTGTCCCTGAATAGGGTTATGCTTAAAAATCTTGAGCAAATAGCTGCATCATTCATTGCTCTCAGTCTATGACTTTAGTTTTCCTTCCTTGCACTCTTTTTCACATGTCAATTCCTCTTAGTTTATCCACGAGTTATAAAGAAGATTCCATTTTGGAGCAGTTTTTCCAGGTGAACCCTGTTGAAAAGGAGTTTCACAAGAGCAGCTGTGCTATAGAGAAGGAGGAGGATTGATAAATAAATGCATAAACACAACAGGCTCCTATGGGCTGCTGGATGATCATTCCGTTTATTTCTAATCAAAGGGAACTAATTAACTTTGGGAATTTCTTTGCACTTTTGAATGAGAGCTTGGAGGAAGTATCCTCTGCATCCCAGCTAAGGGAAAACCATTGGCACTTGGGACTTTGAACATTCAGGACCATCTTCTGGGATCACATTTGGAATAGCATCTCTTTGTCTCCACTTATATAGAACAAATACTACAAAAATGCCGGTGCCCTCACTTCCAAAGGAAAACAAACCTGCCTAATAGATAACGGTCATCTGCTTTGAGATAATAGTCTATAGACACCTCCCATCCCCACTTGCCTCCAGCACCCCTCTTTTTTGCCCTCAGGTACAAATCCAGCTAGTGGGCTGAAAAAGATTGTCCTCTTCTGCTAGACACATTTGGCAATATTTATTAGGGTTAATTTAATCAGTTAAATTATTCGATGAAATTTTTTTAATCAACTATAAAGATGCCACTGATTAATCTGGGAGCATATTCTTTTTTATATATTTTAAAAATGCAAGTGCTTATAAAAGTGTCATGTGACAAACACCATCTTAAATGAAGGATGCCCTTCTGTGTGAGCCAGAATGGACAGTTTGTCTTATCGACATATCAGTTTACTTGTAATCTATGCTCCACAAATATTGTGTTACTATTAGATGGCTATTTAAACAGAAAGCTCATATCTTCTGCTTCTTATTTTGATTAGTGCTACATAGATTAAAATGCAGAATTGTGTTGTACCAAAAAAAATGTGTTCCGCATGTACTACAGTTACACCTATACATGACATTTCCAGAAAACTGCTGTCAGAATTATGATCTTTACAACTATGTTGTGACAATCTTTTAGCTAATGGAATAGTTTGTGGAGTGGACCCCAAAAGGTGCTAGGTTATCTGGTGGATCTAGTGAATGGGAATAATAACCGTGTACTTACAATTTCAGTTGAAGACTGCAAGTCAATATGTAAAACATCTAGAAGTTTGAAGATTACCCATGAAAACAAGGGTGCTGTACGTGTGACTATGCTGGTTGATAACCCAAGAAAGAGAAATTAACTTAACTGATCAAAGCCTACAATAATTTGTTGTTTCAGAATTACAAATACTGCTAAACACATGCAAGGAAAGCCAGATATGGTTTTATTTAAAATAGTCAATATTTATTTATTTAAAGTGTTAGTTCAATGGACACAGTAAATACTCTATGATCTCAATATCAACCGCATGATTAAATACAACTAGTATTTGTAGTAAATGAAATTCCAGGCATTCAACTCTTATTGGGGAATGTTGCAAATACTGTGGTAAAAGGTGTGTTAGGTTGCTGTGAATGACAAGGAGATGGTGGCATTTCTGCATGCTGATTCCTTGTTTTCCTGCCCCACACCCCACTTCGTAGCCTCCTCCTTTAAAAGTAATACTTCCTTTGGGATTCAGTTATTTCCCCACTTTCCCAAAACTTGTTCCTCAATTTATGTTTTCTCAGGTGGCAACACTTCTTCCCAATGGATTCTACCATCATGGTCATCTCCAGCACATAGTATGTGTATTGTACCTCATGTATTCTTCCAGAAGTACCGTAACCCTGTCTCTCTTCTACATTGCCACATTGCATAATATATCTCCATTTATTATGCAAACTGTATATGCATGGTATATACAGGTTTCACTCTTTTTATTGGTTCCAAGTATTTTGTCTCTATATTTGGCTGAACAAGGACAGGTTTGTTTTTTCAAATAGATTTCCTGGTAGTTCATGTTTTTTCTTACCTTCAAAGAAGAACATATGTTGAAACAATTTCACTGTAATGCCAAATCATTGTTGATTCACACATAATATATATGAGCAGGAATAGTAAGACTGCGGGTATAGGCAGAAGACAGGCAACACTCCTCCTATGAACTTCCTTAGGTTGACTTACCTTAGTATCCAAGCTATAGTGGGCAATCACATGTTGACAGTGATGGCTACCTGTCAATAGATGGGGAGAGGGGGCTACTAGTAATCTATCTTTAAACTCCCAAGAAATTAATGGCACTCTCTAAACTGTGTTTCTGTGTTTGAAGCTGGAACACTATGCATGCAATCACAGCAGAATACTTTTAGGGTATCAGGGGTATCCAGAAATATGGGGGTATCCAGAAATATGGGGATTGCCTTTGTTAGATTGGGGTAGTTGTTTTGAAACACAAGACTTATATTTCATCGGAAACGTTAGGCAAAGAAATAGCTGGAGAACAAGGCGAATTGTAGATTGTTGTTCTGAAGTATTTGCCTCTGGCAGGAAGGGATGGATATTCCTGCAGGTGACAATCTTCATAGATCCCCCCCCCCCTCCCAATCGCTGCTGAGATTTTGGCATTAATACTTTTTCATTTTTGTTCATTTCCCATCATTCAAAGACGCTCATGGGAATTATGTCACAGCTGTGTGGTACAAGAAACTTGCAAACTGAGGAAGTCACAGGGACCCTTTATAAAATACCTTTTATTTTATTTTATTTTATTTTATTTATTAGATTTATATGCCACCCATCACAAAATGATCTCAGGGTTGTTCACAAGATAATGCAATCAATGAATGGGTGCAATCAGTTTTTAGCCTGCTGGAGATGAGGCCCCCACATTGCACCAGGCAGTCATGAGCAAAGTAAATAATCTGTAGCACTGAAGATGAGTTACCCCAAATATTTGGGGTGGCACGTCTTGGATTATGAGATGAAAGTGGAGATGCTTGGAGGAGAAGGGTCAAGAAATCAAATTGTTAATTAATCATTCATTTCCCATTGATTCTAGGGAGGAGAGTTGCAATTGGACCTTAGTCCCCTATTAAAAGAATTGAGACCTAAAAGAGCTTAGCTTTGGATGGACCATGCCCATATCTTAAAAGAAATGCAGGCTGCTTTCTCCAAAATTGTGCCAATAACCCGAGTAAATAAGTTGAGATTTAGGTGTGGCATCCTGTTATACCAGACACAAAACTTCAAAATAATGTTGCCAATCCATAAAGTGATTGATTCCATACGCTTATGGCACTTATGGACATAGCCAAACTTACAGTTTGGAAGGAGAAGGGAGAGAATTTTATGTAGCATTGGAGGCTATACTATTGCAGGGGTAGGAGAACTGTTACTATGACTTAGCCTGTCGAAGGCCCACATATCCTGAGCATTAAGAAAATGAAGGTACCTAATTTCTGGGGCCGCAACCCTATAATTAGGTTGAATATTTTAAACCGAGGGCAAGGTTTAGTGGCTAGACTTGAAAGTAACGAAAACACTTTACATTTTGAAACTATTTGGTTTTGAAGTACCTTCTCAAGAGAAAAGGAAAAGGGGAAATCATGAAGCAGCTTTCTGAATGATATTTTCTGAGTGATGTATAGTATATGGATTTAAATTTAATCAATTAAATGACTAGCTGTCAAAGGAGAATGAAAGTGCTCAACTAAAACTTGCAGCATGGGACAGGTATATTAATATCATTTCTCTACAAAATATTCCTTTTAAAATTGGACCAACTCCTTTTGATTATGATTGTAATCCTACAATTTGCTGCCTCCCCTACTCCTTTACAAGGGTATAGTAATGCTATATACAGTCACTTGGAAGATAATCCCATTGAAGTCAATGGAGCTTCTGAGTAGACATGTATACGGCTGAACTGTTAATGGTATTATGGATTGCAAGCATATTCTACTTTGGAATAGTTACCATTGTGCTCTTTCAGGCTTTAATCCTAGTACCCAGATTGGACTCAGTGGGGCCTACCTCTTAGCAGATATGCATGAGATTGTTTTGCTGTCATTACAAGCTATGCCATTTATTGCTTCTGAATAACATTTTATTTTAATACAGTGGTACTTCTGGTTACGAACTTAATTTGTTCTGGAGGCCCGTTCTTAAGCTGAAACCGTTCTTATCCTGAGGCGTGCTTTTGCTGATGGGGCCTCCCGCAGGCTGCACGCGCACCTTTGGCACACAATTTCTGTTCGCATCCTGGGGCAAAGTTTGCAACCAGGAGCAGCTACTTCTGGGTTAGCGGAGCTCGTAACCTGAAGCGTTCAGAACCAGAGATACCGCTGCATATGGTTGTTGTTAATTTGTCTTTCTGTTGTCTTTGAAAGTGGAAAGACTATTTTTTTTCAAATATTAAATAATATATGCTTCTCTCACATTTTCTGTAAAGTCATTCTTGCCCATGTCTAATGCTTCTCTCGGCCATGTGGTGCTACTTCCTGTTTTCTCTTTGCAGGTTTTAATACTTGAATGAAGAGATTGCAAAATTAGGATTTCATGGAAGGCAACAGTATCTCCCTGATACAGTTGTGTGTAGTGTCTTTTGCCAAGTAAATTGATTCCCATTCCTTCATTTGAATCTACCCAGCATCTATGGCAAATCACACACAAATTATTGGCTCCCTGCTTTTTCTTTGGCTGATAATTTGTCAGGAATTTACTCTAGTGTTAGAAATGTGAAGATTACAATTCTTAAGTGGGACCTTCGTGGATGCAATAGACACAGTTCTTAAATTACTTACTCTGACATAATCCCATTGGCTTCAGTGGTAATACCATGAAAGTATTTATTTATTTAAGGAATGTAAATGCTGATTATATGTTGTGCGGAATGGTATAGGTCCTGCCACCTCTATGGATGCTCAGATAACAGTCCCAGTGTCATTAGGGCATATTAGCTAACAATTCTGTCTTCTTCTGGTCATGTTGTGCAGATGCCTGATTATTGTTTTCCAAAGCAACTACTCTATTCCAAACTTAAAAATGGAAAGCATAACCATTCTGACACGCAGATTGGATAAACATAAACAGTTAGCCAAATCTATAGCAAAATATGAACATAGGAAACTGCTTATACAAAGTGAATCTAACTTGATATACTAACTGGCAGTATCCCTTCAGAAAGGAGCCTTTCACATCTCTACCAAAAGATGCTGGTGGATTCATGTTGACATGTTTTACATATAAAGCATCTTTTCTACCGCTGAGCTACAGCCCTCCCCACATCTTTTTGGGTGGCAGAAGATATTGACATCACTATGTAGAAGCAACCAGGGAGGTGGCAGCAACTGTGCCAATCCAGAAAAGTATAAAAGCAGCATTCTTGATTTACACATACTGCTGTTCATCTTTCACATTTTATAATGGGAACACCTCATAGCAAGTGAATATATATTACAATTTTTTAAAAAATGAAGCTCAAACTTCTAGAACACAATTCAACAAAAGAGTTAGTTTGCCTATACTTCCTGGGTAGCATCTAGTTGTGTCCCTCCACTGACTGAAGGCTCTTTGATCCAGTGGAGACCTTCCACCTGCTCTTCCTTTTCATTTGTCCTACAGATTTTAGCAAATTTCACCATTTCTCCTACAGCCTCCTGTGCTACCTCCCATGATGCTTCAAAGGGCACACAAACCCCTGAAGTAAAGGGAGGAATGCAGGAGATTGGAGAGGGAAAGGGGAATTAATGAAAATTACCTCCTCCCTTTCTACTCACAGAAACTCCACTGAATCAAAGAAATTTTCATCAGTAGAAGACCACCACTGGATCCAACCCACTGAAATCAATGCTACTATGTACTGAAATGTGGCCATTGTATTGTACTGATGTGGTCAGATAACATCAATACACTAAACCTTTTAATTGAATTTTCAGAAAATAATGAAGAGACTTATTAAACGATATGTCCTAAAGGCTCAGGTGGATCGAGAGAATGATGAAGTTAATGAAGGCAAGTTCTTTTAAACTTACCATTATTGTTGTGAATCTTGTCAGAATCAGGAAAAGTTTTTACAGCTTTTGTAACAACACATTCACTTCCCAGTTGAATCTTGCATGAATCACTTTCTGAGGCGGCTTCTCTCATATACACAAAGGCAAAAATATGGTGCAAGGGGGAAATACGTTGCCTGAAATTCCTGACATCTCCGAAGTCTCCAAAGTACAACATTCCTGTCTTGTAGTTATTCTTTTTCTGCTGGAAATAGCAACAGGCTTGTGCTGCTTAGTTGTAGATGCCAAAGCTAATTCGTTTCCAGTGCATGAGAATACTCAGTTGTGATAAGTAGAGACAGATATTATTAAATCTGAAGGATATAATGTCCATTCTGGGCCCAACACACAGGATTCCCAACAAGAATGAGATCCATCAACTTCACATGTGAGTGCTGCTGTTTCCTAAAATTCAGCACCTCTGGGAAAGCTATGGATTTGACAGTACATCTTAACAATAGTTGGAATAAAGTTCATTGTGGTCAAATACTTCATCTACCCTTTTGAAGCAGACATCATAGAGTACTCACAGGGTCTCAACCCAGTTGGATCCTTGCATGCAGCATTAGATGTGTTCACCTATTCCATGACTACAGCTTTTCCACTCACAGGGAGAGAGGGAAGATCAGTGGCACAAAACTTCTGTACAAAAGCAGAATTTACAAGAGAGAGGAAGAATAATGTAAAGGGCAAATGAATTGCCGGTTGTTATCGTTATCCAGTCTGGTTAATAATAACTCTTCCCCCCTACCTTGTTGTTGTTTTTAGGAGAACTTAAGGAGATTAAGCAAGACATTTCTAGTCTCCGCTATGAGCTTCTCGAAGAAAAGTCACAAGCAACAGGAGAGTTGGCAAGTCTAATACAGCAGCTAAGTGACAAGTTTGGAAAGAGTTTAAATAAGGACATCTGAGGGCAGAAAAATGAAAAAAACACAACTTTTTTTAATTTCAACCAGCATTCTAAAGGAGCAAAAACTGTGCAAGAGAGGAGCATTGAAAACTGTATCTTTTGCAGATTATCAATTGTTTTATGGGGACTGTGCATTCGTTTGGTTTATTGGGTGAAGCCAATGATCAATTAATTCCTTTATGATATAAAGGTGACCTTTTCGTATAAAATCAAGCCTTTTGACATCAGATATAGATGCATAAACTTGAGAAGATAAGCTTGGTTGTTCTAGATACCCAAAGCAACTTTTGAAAACCGGAAACAAGCCAGGTCCTCCATTGCGATGTGTCAGCATATGTTGAATGGGGATCGGACACATCAGGAGGAAACAAGAGCGAAAGAAGGTGCCAAAAAAAGGTGTTTGACAAAACTGAGATATTTTACATGAGTGTCCCTACTGGGCTGGAAAGTCCTCAAGTTCAAATCTCACCCCAGGGCAGAGCTGCATTTTATCTTGGCAGACACAGGTTCCAAAACTCCTTATTTGCTGAGATAACATGACTGGTGCGGGAAGGTAAGTGTGTAGCTCTTCTGCACCCACCAATTCTCCTCTGCGCCATTTGTTTTTCTCCCCCCAGCAGGCGTTAGTTCAAGTTGAAGCCTGGGTTTAAGAGGGGAAATGGTATAAAACTACATGGAGTAGGGTGTGAATAAGAGAAGGGGGGAAAGGTGCAGTGCATTCAATGACTGCCAGTACTACCTAGACATTACCCTTCCATTGTAATGTAGCTCTGCCTTCTACCTGACCTCTGGCTGGCTGAGCTGCTACACCATACAGAGATGGAGTGGGGCGAGGCAGTAAGGCTGTGTAAATGCACCAGTGGAGCCAATCCTGCCAGCGTGTTTGCACCACAGTGACTTTGCCACCACTGTACCCTTCCCCATCTCCTGGGACACTGCAGCAGCTCAGCCAGACAGAGGCCAGGTGAGTAGCATAGCCTTAGCACCCATACACTGCTGCTCTTCAGTTGTATATGCATGCAGAATTGCCATTGACCTTCTATACTTTCCATGCAGGCAGGAAAGGGATGGTTCTGAACATGCCTCGTTGCTTATCTGTTTCCAGTCAACTCTTTCAATTGTGCCAAAAGGCGCTTTTTTCTCACCATAGCCCAATCAACTGAGAAACCATTTTTGCAATAAGTCCGCTCCCCCTTTCAGGTACGGTGGCATTGCGGGATGGCAGAGGCTCCTCCAAGGCCCCAACGAGGGAATCGCAGCATCGGAGCGCCATCCAGATAGGGGACAGGCACATGTGCCCCCTTATCAGAAGCCAGATCCTAGCCTGCATCCCAGATTGGCAAATGGGGATGCAGGCTTCGACACGGGCTAGGCCAGGGGGTGGAGCCAATGGAGTAGCAAGACTTCCCTCAGGTCCACTCCCTGGCCATTCAAACAGTCGTCACCTGGGGCCCTACCTACTTTTCCCTCCTTGGGTTGCAGTAAGGTTTCTACCCCAGCTGATAAAGGGCAGTGGAGAAGCAGTGGGTTTTGTTCCTGCTTCCTTCCTTTCACCTTTCTTTGTATCTGGGTGAAACTGGAGGGCAGCAGCAGCATCAGCGAGAGAATATCCCCTCGGCCAGTGAGCTTGCTGAGACTAAAGGACATGACAGCACAAGAGAAAGAGCTCCGTATCTTCATTTCACCCAGTTTCTGTAGGCTGTATCAACAGTGGTGCAACTATAGAAGGAAACAAAGGGCTTCTTGTTTGTACTGCCACCTGGCCCAGAGTAGCAAGTTGTATTGGAAGAGAAGCACCTGGGACATAGGGAAATGCTTTGACTTACATAACAAAGTCATGTGTCTATCATGGTGTGGAGTTTTGATTGGCCATGCACAGGGCCACTGGCCCAAGACATTTTGCTGCCGGAGGCAAAGATTGGGGTGTTTATTATTTCCCCAAAAGAGTTCAAGGTGGCATCCACACTTCTTCATTCCATTTTATCCTCACAACAACCCAGTGAAGTGGTTTAGGGTGAGAGATAGTAACTGGCCAAAACTCACCCAATGGGCTTCATGGCTGAGTGAGGATTTGAGTCTTTGCCTTGCAGAGACTAGTCCAGCACTCTAAGGTGTATATATCAAAAGTGATTTCAGTCAGCAATAGTTAATGTGGTGCCTTCCAGAAGCTTTGGACTGCAAATGAATAAATAAAAGCTCCCATTCATCCCAGTTAGCATGGCCGGTGGCCAGGGAAGATGGGTGTTGTAATTCAGATCTTCTGGAGGGCCCCTGGCCTACGTTATTCAGTTTGTCAAAGGGAAATGGTGAGTGTAACCCATACACACATACTCGGAAGTGAACTCTGTGAAACTTAGCGAGGCCAGCTTCAAAATCAACATGCCTACTATTGAGCGAGTCTTGAATAGAAAGCCATAGAATAAATGTGAGCTCGTGCAATTTGCCGTCAAAGAATCATAAATCAGCAGCACCTCTGATCGCATCATGATCCCCATCGGACATTCCAACAAAATGTGAAATTTCTTAGCAAAGCAGTTTGCTGCAATTTATTCACTTCAAAAGGTGGCATTATTATTTTTTTCCCCAAAATTAAATGTTTACAGTCCTCAGTAGTGGCATCTTCATACTGCACTCTTCCAAGTGGAAGTAAGTATTAACTAAACTACATTCTTGGAACTGGTAACTCAGCTGCTTGTTTCTTTGATGGCAGAAATATGATTTCAGCTGGCCAAAGCACACCTTGCTACTATATGGTACCAGAAAGCTGTACTATTTGTTTACAAGATGCACCTATACAATTACATTAGATTTCAGCTAATAATAATGATTAATAATAAGCAGAACCTGAAGGTGACCTGTGACCTGTTTTTAAGTGCCAGATGAGAACACAGATAGCCTAATAGATTAATAGCTATATTTGTTTAAAAAAATAAAAAATAAAAAATGTGTACTGTAGGCATAACTGTTTAGAGAGAGAGAGACAAAAAAAATCAAATAATGTATTTTTACCTTTAATAATTTTATCTTGTATACTGTAATATTTTTATCTAAAACAATGACGACAAAAATAAAATTACCTCAGAATATTTTCTTGTGCCTTGAGTGTGATATTGATAAAAACTTCATTTTTAATAAAAGCCAGCAGGTTCCAATTGTAGCACAAAAATCTAGCTTTTTATTAAACTACCTGGCACACTTGCTTGAACTCATGTTCTCACTCCTGTTTCAGTGATGTCAACACTGACTTGGTCATGTCCACAGAATGGAAGATGACAGGATCCCCAAGGATGCGCTCTGTGGGGAGCTGGCTTCAGGCACCAGGCCCGTTGGCAGACCAGTTCTGCTCTACAAAGATGTCTGCAAATGTGACATGAACGCTGGCAACATCAACCCCACCATTGTTTTGGAAAGTGCAAATTTGATAGATTTGCCTCCAAATGCACATGGAATCAAATTTATTTCCCTATCCTTACTTACAGCAAGGGTATCTGAAGAAGTGTGCATGCACACGAAAGCTTATACAGTGCTACCTCAGGTTACATACGCTTCAGGTTACAGGCTCCACTAACCCAGAAATATTACCTCAGGTTAAGAACTTTGCTTCAGGATGAGAGCAGAAATCGTGTAGCGGGGGCGCAGCGGCAGCAGGAGGCCCCATTAGCTAAAGTGGTGCTTCAGGTTAAGAACAGTTTCAGGTTAAGAACAGGACTCCAGAACGAAGTCCTGTTCTTAACCTGAGGTATCACTGTACCAAGAACAAACTTAGTTGGTCTCTAAGGTGCTACTGGGCAATTTTTTATTTTTTTAATATATTTTTACAGCAAGCGTGTGTTTCAATGAAGAATATATGCTTTGTCTCCAGTTTGCTAACACTAAACTGAAAAAAGGACAGACATTGGCTGGCTGTTGCTAGATTTTTATGGATCTGTGTTTAAGGGTTTGTTTACCCCCATCCCACCCCCAAAATGGGGAAGGGGGATTAAACCTATACAGTGACTTCTTTGTTTGCCCAGACTGAATGTGAAGATGCCAGTGCAGTTGTCAACATTCCACTACTTCTCGGGCCCAAATTTAGCATGGAATTTAAAAGCTCACTTTGGCAGATGTGCTAGATCAAAGCAGAGTGCTTAGGAAAGCATTTCACAAGAGCCCTGTTTGGGCATTCCTCCTCGTGCAACTGACAGTCGAGTGAGGGACGACAGCAGGGCCCTGACCCAACCAGCCCTGCCTCACACTATCCAGCACATTGGGGCACATGCCTGCAGTACTGTACCCGCTCTGCACTCATGATGTTGGACCCTGGTCTGAAATACAGGGGGGAATCAAAAGAGGAGGGTGTTGGAATCCAGCACTCCTGTGCTTGTGAATTTAAACCCTCTGAGCCTACCTTATAGAATTAGAAAACTGTAGAATTACCTGTACTTAATTGTTCTGTTTCTGCTACACATTATTATTGAAGCAATTTTTGAGGGGAGTATCTAAGAAACTGAAGGGTTCCAAATGCTTGGGGGGGGAAATAGGGGTTTATAACTACAATTTGAATGAGTTTAGGGGTGTTTTGGCTAAGAATGAAAGGTCAGCAACCCCACCCCCTCCATAAAAGAAAAATCACCCTGTTTGACTCTGTAAGCTACCCCACACTTTAATTTTTAGGGTAAGTCAAGGTAAGGGACGCGGGTGGTGCTGTGGGTTAAACCACAGAGCCTAGGACAGGGGTCTGCAACCCGCGGCTCCGGAGCCGCATGTGGCTCTTTTACATCTTTGCTGCGGCTCCGGGGCGGATACTAGCGAGGGGAGGAGGCGCATTGTGCGCCCCGACACTCCTCACTGTGGCGGGCGCTGTACTGGCTGTGACATCGTATGGGGGCAGTGCATGCGTTAGTCACGCACCGTCCCGACGTCACCTTCCCGCCCACTGTCAGATCGTGGCTCCGGAGATATATTTGTTTTAAATGTCGCAATGGTTTTGCGGCTCCCAGTTATTGTTTTTTCTTCGGAAACAGGTCCAAGTGGCTCTTTTTGTCTTAAAGGTTGCAGACCCCTGGCCTAGGACTTGGCGATCAGAAGGTTGGCGGTTCGAATCCCCGTGACGGAGTGAGCTCCCGTTGCTCAATCCATGCTCCTGCCAACCTAGCAGTTCAAAAGCACGTCAAAGTGCAAGTAGATAAACAGCGGGAAGGTAAACGGTGTTTCCGTGCACTGCTCTGGTTTGCCAGAAGTGGCTTAGTCATGCTGGCCACGACCTAGAAGCTGTACGCTGGCTCCCTCAGCCAATAAAGAGAGATGAGCACTGCAACCCCAGAGTCGTCCGCGACTGGACCTAATGGTCAGGGGTCCCTTTACCTAAGTCAAGGTAAACTTTTCATAAAGCTGTTGTTATTAAATGTATTTTAGTCATGGATTCCAGGCCCTGAAATACACGATGAAGGAGAAATCTTAGTGGTGTTTGCTGATGTGTGTAAGTTAAAAAAGAAACATTTCCATGACATTTGGCCTGAAGAGAAATGTACTGTGGCTTGATTAGAGCTTTTCAAGCATACAGACGTCCAAGACCAGGGCTATGTTTTAAACTTACGTGAATGATGAATGCCATTCAGTGTGCCAAATACGCCAGCCTAATCAAAAGATGTGGCAAACATTTAAGGGAGCATCAGGCGTTGCTAAAGCAACTGTAAACCATTGTTTACAGTTCTGCATAAAAAGGCAGAGGCAGGCATCACATGGGACTAAGAAGAGCCAGCAAATTTCTAGGGAAAATTTATGCTTCTCAAAATAAATAATAATATTCCATCTTCAAATAAGAACCATCACCCCATTAAACTGATTATCAGGAATATCAGGACGACCTTATGCATGCTTACTACTAGGAAGCAAAGCTGATGCTAATTCACAGCATCCCAAAGAAGGAGATTTTCTTGGCTGAGGAGATGCAGCCTGATAACAAGACTAATAAGGGAGGAAAGTGAATGTGTGTGTGTTTGTTTGTTTGACGGACACACAGAGAGAATGAGAATGTAGAAGTAAAGCACAAAGGACCCATTAAAATTTGTGGTGGAGAGACACACATCCAGGGCTTTTTTTCAGCTGGAACTCTCCAGAACTCATTTCTGCCAACCCCCAGGTGGGCACCATTGCTGTTATAAGAGAAAAAGGGAGGCGTTCATGGTAAGTTCCGGCACCCCTCTTTTTTCTAGAAAAATAGCACTGCACACCAAGGGTGTTGGAGTTCAAAAGCATATGGAGTGTCACAGGTTCATCACCCCAGATGATGAATGAAAATGCATGAATATCGGCCATATTGGCGGGGGCGGTGGTTGAAGAGTGTGTTATCACTGCCTTCTCTTGCTCTGATTGCAAACCTTAATAGAATGACAATCTGTTTGTACTCATTCCAAATGGGATTTGCCTCCTGTATCTACCCAATGGCTCTCCCTGCTGACCTGAATTCTAGGAATTGTGTGGGGCGGGGGTCCTCTTTTCAGCCTTACATCATTTAGCTGCCCATCCTGCCAAAGAAAGCAGAAAACGGGGGGGGGGGGTTGAACTCTATTGGGGGGGATCTGCACTTATCTCCTGAAGAAGACAGCTTTAGATGTGGATCTCCAATATTTGGATTTTTCAGATCACTGGCTGAGCCAACTTCCAGCAACTTCCATTTGGCAGGGTTTTTACTGCATCTCAGAGTATTGTCAAAGGCACATGTCATTCCTCCCAGATCAATCAAGAAACTTCCCAGATAGATGACACCATGGTGTGACATTATTTAGACTGAGAGCCAATTTCCTTCAATGCAGAATTAGTGTGGGTGGTCTGTCTTTTGTGTGTGACACGTCTTAGCAATACCTGACTCAGAAACTTGCTTTCCATGTTAGACAAAGGAAAGCACTGATCAAATACCGGGTGCTTCCTACAAAACTAGAAAGAAGTACGCTGACTTTTGACCATCATTGACTTGGAGTTCACAAACCTTTGGTTTGGGAGAACGTGTGGATTAGTAACTACCTTGACTTCTATGATGATTTCTTAAGATGGAATAAATAATGTCATGTTCAGGATCCAAATAACCAGACAACCAGTCTCTGGTGCAAAACCAAAGCAATACAAAATAAACACTCACAGAAAAGATTATTTTATCCAGCTGGGAAAGCCTGTTGGAAGAAAAATGTCTTCTGTTTTATTATTATGTTTCTGTGCTGTCAGATTACTTCTATTCTTGTACTCATATCATCATCATCATCTGATATAGTAGCACATTTAAATAAGAAAAGATCTGCCTGAAAACATAAGTAATCACCAGGTTGTCAATTCCGTGTATTTTCCATCTATTCTATCTCATAGCCTGCAGGCTGTGCTCACGAGTCAATAATCCAGCTCTGAGCAGCTAATGCTTCTATAGATGTTGTGGCTGTTCTGTGAAAGAGGAACACAAGCCACATCACACCAAATGCTTCATTCTACGCTGAACTCTTGTCAGGTTCCTCATAGGTTAATTAGGCACTATAGAAAACAAGCTTTAATGCACGAAGCAATAGTTATCTGACCACTAATTAGTAGCACTTTAGATGATCGCACAGTAAGTTGAAAAAATAATCAAGAATTGATTTTTGACATTTTCATTCCTCTCGTAGCTGCACCAGGCAGTTTCCTCATAATGGCAGGGGAGAATTTCTGAGAGCCTTTCAATGTGGGTCAAGTGGTGATGGGCAAAAAGAACAGTCATGAATGGTCCAGACTGCTGAAGGTAGGCTGTCATGGACTTGATCCGTGCTTGGGTGAGAGACCAGTATGTAGGAACCCTATGTAGGCAACCCTGTTTTCTAAGGGAATAGATAAACTTTTTATCTGATGACAAGAAGTAGCTTTTGTTCAGTGAACTTTAAATTATATCACATTCCATAGAATCATAGAGTTGTAGAGTTGGAATGCAACCCAGGGGTCATCTAGTCCAAGCCCCGGATCTTTTGCCCAATGTGGGGCTCAAACCCACAACCCTGAGATAAAGAGTCTCATGCTCTACTGACTGATCTTTCATTATCCTGAAAAGCAGCACTCAAATTATTGTAGGGTGGGGAGGGGATAGGGAGATATCTCACCCAAATCCATAAACCCTGTCCCATGATTCCTTGCAAGATGAATCACATTGTGGCCCCAATAGCCTTCAAAAACAGTAGGTAAGGGTGCCACCACAAAAAGTATAGGGGCAAATCTCCTGTAATTTGAGCATTGCTTTAAAAGCAATGAATTATTTTAAGTGTTTTAATTAGATATTTGTACACCACCCTGGAAAGGGCAGTATAGAATTTATTCAAAAACAAAGGCAGGAGTCCTGAGCCCTGGTAGCAAGAGGCTGAGTGTTTCGTTTCTCCATTACCCTCCCACCGGTTCCATCTTCAACTCATGATTCCCTCTCCCTCATTTATTCCCTCTCCAGGTTTAAAGAGAACCTTCCTGTTGGGAAAATGCTTTTCTATAGGATGATCACACAACAGGGAAGGAACTTGAGACGTTTTCATGAAGCAATCATTATCCGTCTTCTGCCTGGGCACTGGAGTTGAGAGTAGCTATTCCAGTCCCCAGAGGCTTCTCTTGATACTAACATAAATATGCCTGCAGCCAATAGGTTTTCTGATAACTAATAATAAAGTGTTCCAATGTGAACAGCGTCTGTTGAGGTTTCCGACCAAGCACCCAGAATATTCATTCCATTTCCCCTTCTGCCTTGGTTTTCTATCCCCCCACCCCCAAGAGACTCTCAGCAGTCTGTATAATTTATTACACCGCAATAAAAAGGTTAAGTTTTTAAGGCTCCACAAGACATAGACATTCAACTAACAAGTCCTACCAGCAGAAGCCTACACAAGGACTTCTGCTGGTGCAATGGGGCTGTTCTCCCCCATGCCTCCTGTGCCCCCAGCTGGCTTGTGGATGGGGTCAGGAGAACCCCTAGAACACAACATGGAGGAAGAGAGGTCAGATCATTCCATCAGGCAAGAAGAAATGCTTGTGTTGATGGAGTGATCTACTTAACACTATATTGACTTCCTCCTCAATATTCCATGGCCTTTGAGTATGGCCTCAGTTGGATAAAGCATGGTGCTGATCAGGGTCGGATTTAGGTTTGATGAGGCCCTAAGCTACCAAAGGCAATGGGGCCCTTTATATGTCCAGCTGTCCTTTGTCAACAACAAATGGTTGCTGTTTTTTGTGTTGAATATATGCTATATGGTAATTTATGGATCTAGTAGGTATCTAAAGCCATTTGCACATAACAAATAGGAGCCTACACAACACTGTATGTGTTGTATGTAGGTTTTATTTCATTTGTTTTTTTATCTTATATTTTGGAAATGTACATCCAGGTTTTTTTCTTTAATTTTTTGGGAGGCCCCCTAAGCTATAGCTTGTTTAGCTTATACTGTACATAAATCCGGCACTGGTGCTGATGGTGCCAAGGTTGCTGGTTCAATCCCCATATGGGACAGCTGCATATTCCTGCATTGCAGGGGGTTGGAGTAGATGATCCTCAGGGTCCCTGCCAATTATAAGATTCTATGATGGGGTTGCCCCTCTAGGGTTTCCTCTCCCCTGCCAATTTTTTTGAACTTCTACAAACTTTTCTTTCCAGCATGCTCATGTCTCCTTTTTGTTTCCCAGTGACCCTTTCCTGAGCTACATGGCTCTAAACACCTGTGGTGTTTTTATTTTTATTATTATTATTATTATTATTATTATTATTATTATTATTATTTGGGGCGGGGTGAGAGAAATGAAATATCCACAGCAGCAGCTGCAATGCTGCAGGCACTCTATTAACTAGAAATATCTATTTAAAAAAACCATTGTCATCCCTGGGGATCTAAGTCCCTTAATAAGCAAGGTTACGAGAGCTTTAGTTTCATTCCTTACTACCTGTGAACACTTAAAGATTGCAGCCCAGTGGAGCATCAACTATCATTAGAGCATGGGCAGTGACAGAACCTCTTAAACTGTCAGATTCCACAATGCAGTGGCCTTGGCAGGTGTTTGATAAGCTTATATTTAGGAACAGATGTAAGGTCATGCTGCACAACCATCTCGTGCATGGCAGCTTCTGTATGCATGACAGCAGCCGGAGCTGAGAGGCAGTTATCATGACCCATGAGGGCTGTGCTGATGAGCTATCTCCTGCCCACAGCCACCTTCAAACATGGTACTCAGGTGTGCTTCAAACATGGTACTCTCACCATGCCAGAGTTGCCATATGACTCTTGTCTAACTGAGCTTCCATCTGCATATCCCTGGACTCTCCTTTAGGCTGCTACTGGCTATGCAGACAGTCTTCTGGAATTTATCCCCACAGGACAAGAATGCTGTGGGGCACTTTAAAAAGTTAGTGTGTTGCGAAAGCTCTGAAAAGGCTCAATATGGAGGCCAAATGGCCGAAATATTGGGAAATTTTGGAACAAGAAGGAGACAAACTGAAATTGCAGAGTTTCGAGCAATTAAAAAACAAACTGAGAGATTGGCTTCATTATTATCAGATAATGGAGGCATATAATTTGGATAAGAAAATTGGCTTCCAGGTGGAAAAGTCAAAACTAGAAACAGAACTGTTAGAACCCAAAACTAAGAATATGTCAAGAATGTATAACTTGCTGTTGAAATTGAATACTCAGGATGAAACGGTGAAATCTACTATGATTAAATGGGCACAAGATGTTGGACATAATATTATGTTTGCTGACTGGGAACAGTTATGGACCACAGGTATGAAGTTTACGGCATGTAATGCCCTAAGAGAAAATATTATGAAAATGATATACAGGTGGTACACGACCCCAGTCAAGCTTGCAAAAATCTATCACTTGCCCGATAATAAATGTTGGAAATGTAAAGAAACTGAAGGTACATTCTTTCACCTTTGGTGGTCGTGCCCAAGGATCAAGGCTTTCTGGGAAATGATATATAACGAACTGAAAAAGGTATTTAAATATACCTTCTTGAAGAAACCAAAGGCCTTTCTTCTGGGCATCGTCGGCCAATTGGTGCCAAAGAAGGACAGAACTTTTTTTATGTACGCTACAACAGCAGCAAGAATACTCATTGCAAAGTATTGGAAGACACAAGATCTACCCACCTTGGAAGAATGGCAGATGAAGGTGATGGACTACATGGAATTGGCAGAAATGACCGGCAGATTCCGAGACCAGGGAGAAGAGTCGGTGGAAGAAGATTGGAAGAAATTTAAAGACTATCTACAGAAATATTGTAAAATTAATGAAGGATAGAATGATGTTGGATAGTAATTAAGGGGTTTCCAGCTGTAATGCTTTAAGAGAATATGAAAAAAGGGTTATAAATGGGTTAAAATCTAATGGTAAGGATTTGCTGAACCAATAATTTGAAGTGGAATACAAAAAAGGGAGGTATGAGGAGGTCCGGGAAATAAGTTGAAGGAAAATAAGTAATAGAAAATATGTGTGGTTTTTTTTAACTGTTTTTATTTTGTATTTTTCTTTTTTCTTTTTTATTTTTACTGTATTATTTAAAAAAAAACCTTAATAAATATCTTATTAAAAAATAAATAAAAAGTTAGTGTGTTGCATGCAGCAGCGGTGTATAAATTAATTTATTGTCCTCACATGAGGGAAGATGTCCTGTATGAATATAAAAATAAATATCACTTTTTTCCAATGAATCTGTTTGGAGTGGCAAATTTGGGGAAGATGTGAGTTATTAATTTAAGGAATTGATGTACACATTATGTATCTTGTCCCTCCCCCTTTTGTACCTTTTTGCACTATTATTTATATATTTCTGTATGTTAGCACGAAGGCCTGATGACAGCAGATCTTCAACATGAAAGAAGAGTCACGTTATATGTTTCTTCACAGATATTAGGAAACCGTCTGTGATAAAAAAGACATTTTGCTAAAGCCCTAAAAGGCTTCTATGTCATCCACAGAAACAAAAACAAAGAAAACATAGTGGCATGTTGACAGTTTTCACCTACATAAAAGAATGTCAGAAGATGAGAAAGAACAATATTGTCAGGGGTTTAGGAGCAGAGGCAAGGGCAAGGGAGGAAACAGAGAGCGAAGGGGAGGAGGCAGAAGAAAAGATGAGTGATGACGACGACCCGAGATCTCCGAGTCTTTCCAGTGAATCAGAGGATTCACAGAAAGGAGCACCAGTGGCCAGGGCAAGGGGGGAGTCTAGGGGGGCACCCCAGGAAGATAGAGCCAGAGGGGACTCAGAGGAGAGCAGTTGGAAATCGGGACCAGCGTCACCGCCAGAGAGCAGGGAAGAGGAAAGGAGCCAGGGGGCAAGCGCTGGCAGCTCACCACAGGAGGGAGGGCACGAGTCAGGAGTGGCCACACCTCCATCGGGGAGCGAAGAAACGGTTAAGCGGAAAGTGGAAGGTTGGGCGCGCGCGCCAAGTTCAAATGCAGAGGAAGGTGGCGCAGTAAGCAGCCCGGAAAGGGAGCCAGGTCCTAAAGCCCGGCGCAAGGAGACAGGAGGGTCCGGGGGGTCAGCGTCAGAAGAATCCCGGAAGGAAGAGACCCCGGGGGGTAGAGGGACCCAGAGGAGGACAGTCAGGCGGAAAAGGTGGAGCCGGGCTAGGATATTAAGTTGGTGCACACGGGGCGGAGACTCAGACGGAGCTTCGCCGATCTAGCTACTAGACGTAGAGTTGCGCGCAGCAGCGTGAGAATGGAAACTGTAACTCAATAAAGACTTTTACTTAATGATCGCTGGCTAGCGTGATCCTCTGTGAGCTAGGATCTTCAAGCAGCTCTGACAGTAAGCTCCGTCTCCTAATTGTGGGCATCTACAGCCTCGAGGAGGGGAGAGAAGCAGGTGCCTACTAGCGAGCTCACGAACGGCAGACGACATGACGGCTGAGCAGCAGATAGAGGAACTCAGAAAAGCAGTGTCACAACTGAATGCCGAGGCTCTCGCATCCAGGAAGAGAGAGGAGGAGGCAGCTGCCGCCTGCAGGGATCTCCAAGTCAGGTTAGACGTGCTGACAAAGCAGACACCCAGGCAGGAGGGAATTGGGTTGGCGAGACGAACAGGCGGTCTGGTCTCTCACTTCGATGGGAACCTGCAACAGTATCCCAACTTTAGAGCAGACGTACTGCGCACTGCAACTGCTGAATAAAGACTTTAGAGATGAGCAAGAGAAAGTGGGATTCATCATGTCCCATTTGCATGGGGATGCTAAAGTATGGCTGCGCAATTTATGGAGAGATAAGGATCCGGCGCTCCAAAATGCGGATGCCTTTATTAAAGCGATGGATGGGTGTTTTTTATCAAGCATTGACGTGGATCTTGCCCGGAAGGAGGTGCATGGACTAAGGCAAGGGAGGGCCAGCGTGAGGCAGTACCATGCCCGCTTTTTCGCTTTGGTCAGTGCCCTGGAATGGGACAGAGATTCGGCCCCTGTAAGAGACCTCTTTTGGGAGGGGCTGCACAGCTCGATTAAAGATGAGATCGCGAGGGGGGAGAGACCCCGGACCACCCAGGAGGTCGTTCAGAGGGCACTGGCAGTGGGGGTGCGGCTGGAAGAACGTCCGTGGAGCAGGGACGAAGGGCGTGGAGGGCACGAACCAGCCAGGGGCTCCTCCTTCCTTCCCAGAGAAGCAGCGTGTGCGCAATCCACGCCTCCGCCAGGAGGAGGAGTGGAACCTATGGAGGTTGGAGGTGCAAGGGCTCAGTCAGCAACCAGAGCCCTAGCACCGGCAGCAGTGAAAGCGAAGCCTCCTAGAGGGAACAGGAAGTGTTACGTCTGTGAGGAGCCAGGGCATATGGCGAAAGAGTGTCCCCAGAGGCTCCACAAGCTCACTGCAGCCTCAGCAATGGTGACTGCAGCAACGCAGCAAGGAGGACCACAGCAGGGAAACGACGCAGTCTGGCTGGAGGAAGAGGCCCTGGGGCCCAGCCAGACGTGTTAGTGACGCAGTCCCCAGAGATTTTACAGCCCGTGAACCCCCTCCCGCCCAAACCAGTAGTGAGGCTCACCGCATCTCTCCAGCTGCCCAATGGAATCACCATGGACGTGCCAATCACAGTTGACTCGGGCAGCAATGCGGACTTTATAGGGCAGGACTTTGTCGACAAACACGCTATACAGTTGCTGCCGGCCACACTGCCCCTGCAGGTTGTCACGGTGGATGGCAGGGAGTTGCTAGGGGGGCAAGTGGTGAAGCAGACGCCACCGATGGCGATGCGACTTGGGAATCACAAAGAAATCATCAGCTTCAATGTCACTCAACTATCGGATACGCCCATTGTATTGGGAATGAGTTGGCTGGACAAGCACAGCCCAACGCTGGCTTGGTACCAGAGGCAGCTGATCTTCGGCTCTTCCTTTTGTGCTGAACACTGCATCGTGCCCCGGCAGGAAGGAGAGGAAGAGGAGTCACAGCTGCTGCTAGGCACGCTGCAAGCGATTCCCCACAAGTACGCAGAATTTTTGGAAGTTTTCTGCGAGAAGGAGGCAGACAGGCTACCCCCTCACAGACCATATGACTGCAAAATTGACCTGCTGCCGGGGGCGGCGCTGCCTAAAGGGAAACTGTATTCCATGTCAGAGGACGAACTGCAGGAACTCAAAGAGTTCATAGATCATAATTTGGAGCGCGGTTTCATCCGAGAGTCCAAGGTAGCGGGGGGCAGTCCTGTATTCTTTGTTAAAAAGCGAGACACGCCCCCAAAAAGACTGGTAGTGGACTATCGCATTTTAAACAATGGGACCAAGCCATCGGACTTCCCCATGCCCCGAATCGACGACCTCCTCGCAAAGGTACGCAAGGGAAAAGTGTTCACCAAGTTAGACCTGCGAGGGGCGTACAACCTCATTCGCATGCGGGAGGGAGATGAGTGGAAGACGGCCATGTTCACGCCACTGGGTACCTACGAATATAGAGTTATGCCTTTTGGATTGCAAAATGGCTCCCACGTTTTTCAAGCTTTCATGCATCACGTGTTGGCGGGACTTCTCTACAAGACGTGCGTCTGTTTCTTAGATGACATCCTGATCTTTTCGGAATCGCAGCAGGAGCATGACGGACACGTCAAGGAAGTGCTGAGCAGGCTAAAGCAACATAGGCTCTACGCCAAGCTGGAGAAGTGCCAATTTGACGTGACGGAGGTGGATTTTCTGGGCTACAAGTTGTCTGACAAGGGGCTCGCCATGGACAGCGCCAAGGTTCGAGCGGTATTGGATTGGAAGAGTCCACGCAACCGGAAGGAGGTCCAACGGTTTGTCGGCTTTGCGAACTTCTATCGCAAGTTTATCAAGGGCTTCGCTATGCAGACAGCGGCCATCACAGACACGCTTAGCTCCAAGAAAAAGAAGTTCGTTTGGACAGAGCAGGCGGAGCAGTCCTTTCAGGCACTCAAGCGTCTCTTCGCGTCGGAAGAGCAGCTGCTTCACGTCAACCCCAGCAGGCCGATGAGGGTGGAGACAGACGCCTCGGACAGAGCCGTGGGGGCGGTCCTGCTGCAAAAGGACCCGCAGGGGGTGTGGCGACCGGGAGCGTTTTACTCCAGGAAGCTCAGCAAGTCCGAGCAGAACTACACCATCTGGGACAGGGAGTTGCTGGCCATTCATGCAGCGTTCAAAGCTTGGAGGCACTTCCTGATCGGCGCCAAGCACACGGTGCAGGTTTGCACGGACCACAAGAATCTGGAGCACTGGCGCACGGCACAGTTCCTAAACCAGAGGCAGATACGTTGGGCTGAGTTCTTTGCGAACTTCGACTTCCGCATAGAGTATGTCCCGGGGGACACCAACATCATGGCGGACGCTCTCTCCCGTAAGCCGCAGTATCTGGAGGACGCAACACCAGCAGCTGCCATGCACATCTTCGCACCAACAGTGTGGGCGTGCGCCGCGGCAACCGTGGACCTGGAGGCGGTGCGACGAGCGTTGCAGGATGACTCCTTCGCGCAAGCAAAGATGGCAGAGGTGCAAAGGGGCAAGGCAGCGGCCGACGGTTTCCAGCTACGAGATGGTTTGCTCATCCGTAAAGGGGCCATCTACGTGCCGGGAGATGACCTTCGCGCCAAGGTGCTGCAGCAGCTGCACGACGCGCCCACTGCCGGGCACTTCGGCAAGGAGAAGACGGTGGAATTAGTAGCCAGGGATTTCTGGTGGCCTGGAATGAGAGGGGAGGTCGCAGACTACGTGGCGAGGTGTGACACCTGCCAGAGGGCCAAGCCAGTGCACAGACCACCGGCCGGACTGTTGGAACCGCTGCAAACTCCGGTCGAACCTTGGGAAAGGGTGGCCCTGGACTTTGTCACGGATCTGCCCAGCTCGAGGGGCAAGACGGCAGTGCTGGTGGTGGTGGACCTGTTTTCCAAGATGGCACATTTCATTCCGTGTGCTAAGGTGGCCACGGCGGAGCAAACCGCCAAACTGTTCATAGACCACGTGTTCAAGGTTCACGGTCTGCCACGGTCTATTCTGTCCGACCGGGGGCGGCAGTTCATCTCGAATTTCTGGCAGAAGCTGATGGGCTTCCTGAACGTCAAGATCAACCTGGCGTCGGCGAGACACCCGCAGACCAACGGGCAAGCGGAGCGGGTCAATGCCATCATGCAGCAGTACCTGAGATGTTATGCAAATCAACAGCCTGCGACGTGGGTGGATTACCTGCCGCTTGCCGAGTTCGCCTACAACAACACGAAGCACGTGTCCACGGGGGTCACGCCGTTCTTCGCCAACAACGGGAGGCACCCCAGAACCTTCCCGGGACTGGAAAGGATGGGGGAGGGGGAGCCGCAGACAGCAGATGCGTTCGCGTCGGAGCTGCAGGAAGTCCACGATCAGCTGAGGCGCCACCTGGAGCTGGCCAAGCACGCATACAAGATACAAGCGGACAAACACAGAAGGGTTGGCGAAGAGCTCCACGTGGGAGACTGGGTCTGGTTAGCAGCCCACGCAGTGCCGGCCAGGTCGTTGGCCAAGAAGAAACTAGGGCATAAACAACTGGGGCCCTACCAAGTCGAAGAGCAGGTCAACCCGGTAGCTTTCAGACTGGCACTTCCGGAGGGTTCCAGAATGCATCCGGTATTCCACAGATCGGTGCTCACTCCCTACAAGGCACCGCACAGGTTCCAGGAACCCGGAACGGCGCCGAGTCCGGTCAGAGACAGAACAGGGCACGCGGGAGTGGCACAGAAGGAGCGCATCAACGAAGTCACAGAGATTTTGGACTCCAGATGGGGGGAAGAGGGGGTAGAATACTTTCTCGCCAAGGAGGGCACCCCGGCCAGTGCGAACAGCTGGGTGCCGGGCTACGCCTTGGACGAACCTCTGCTCAAAGACGAGTTTCATGCCCTCTTCCCACATAGACCTATGCCAGCAGACTTTTTCGACGACTGGCTTTTCACGCCCACGCTTTCGGCCAGCACGTTCCGGGGGTTCGACTCGGACGAGGACCCGACACGAGACGTCCGTTCCCCGGAGGGGTCACCCTCGGGATCTGCATCAGAACCCTCGTATTGGTGGGACGATAGGCCAGAGGAGCAGTTCCGCAGAAAGTGGCTGGAATGCTCAGGACGAGCAACGCCGCCAGGTGGAAGTGAGGGAGAGACGGACATGGACATTTTCGGGGACGACCCTGGTTTCGAGCACGGCGGCACAGAGATGGAAGCGGAGGTGACCGTCGTCGACGAGAGCAGGGAGGAAGACCCGGGAGACTTCAGATGGAGACCCGCCACGGGAAGCGAACGATATCCGACGTTCGTCCCTTTGCAACAGCAGCACCCAGCTCCAGCACCGGAAGGAGGGGAGGGGGGAATGGGGGGCTTCGAGGGGGGGGATGGATGTCAGGGGTTTAGGAGCAGAGGCAAGGGCAAGGGAGGAAACAGAGAGCGAAGGGGAGGAGGCAGAAGAAAAGATGAGTGATGACGACGACCCGAGATCTCCGAGTCTTTCCAGTGAATCAGAGGATTCACAGAAAGGAGCACCAGTGGCCAGGGCAAGGGGGGAGTCTAGGGGGGCACCCCAGGAAGATAGAGCCAGAGGGGACTCAGAGGAGAGCAGTTGGAAATCGGGACCAGCGTCACCGCCAGAGAGCAGGGAAGAGGAAAGGAGCCAGGGGGCAAGCGCTGGCAGCTCACCACAGGAGGGAGGGCACGAGTCAGGAGTGGCCACACCTCCATCGGGGAGCGAAGAAACGGTTAAGCGGAAAGTGGAAGGTTGGGCGCGCGCGCCAAGTTCAAATGCAGAGGAAGGTGGCGCAGTAAGCAGCCCGGAAAGGGAGCCAGGTCCTAAAGCCCGGCGCAAGGAGACAGGAGGGTCCGGGGGGTCAGCGTCAGAAGAATCCCGGAAGGAAGAGACCCCGGGGGGTAGAGGGACCCAGAGGAGGACAGTCAGGCGGAAAAGGTGGAGCCGGGCTAGGATATTAAGTTGGTGCACACGGGGCGGAGACTCAGACGGAGCTTCGCCGATCTAGCTACTAGACGTAGAGTTGCGCGCAGCAGCGTGAGAATGGAAACTGTAACTCAATAAAGACTTTTACTTAATGATCGCTGGCTAGCGTGATCCTCTGTGAGCTAGGATCTTCAAGCAGCTCTGACAAATATGAAACCTATAGCTGCACAGAAAGGGAACATCTGAGCCTTAAGACAATTCCCTGCGCAGATGTGTCCTGAGAATGCCAATCAAAGGTAAACCTGCCATTAGGTTAGCGAACCATCTCAGGCCATGGATCTGGAGGTTACCATCGAAGACAACCAAATGGCAAATATGTCAGGCTTCATGGAATTGGCTTCCTCCCCCATGGCAGTAGATAAGCAGAAGAAAGGAAAAGGAGTCTTCTTACCAGTTAGAAACTTTAATAATCACAGCGAGAGAACAAAGAACACATCTCCTAGAAATGGTGTGCTCCCAATTAAGGATCACACCCCCTTCCATCCCTATTAATCTACGTCACTCCTACTTCTTGTAATCTGAGC
Organism: Podarcis liolepis; assembly: GCF_965112155.1. Lineage (NCBI taxonomy): Eukaryota > Metazoa > Chordata > Lepidosauria > Squamata > Lacertidae > Podarcis > Podarcis liolepis. Next base: position 59,421,440 of record NC_139555.1, on the reverse strand, counting down.
TTGTGCCCTCTGTGTTATCTGTGCTTCTGTTCTGCCACTTTCTGAGCTCTCCATGACTTTGGAGAAGGGTGTGTGTGAATGCTTTCCAGAAAATGTGAATCTGTTAACCCTCTCTCTTCCAGTGTTTCTTCTCCTACCTGTTCCCCATCCAGTATTTCCCAATTTCTGCCTTCTGAACTATGTCCCTCTGCAAACCACTGTTCCAAATCTATACTGCCCTGCTGATGCTGGGAAGATTCAGGATCAGGAGGAGGGGGTGGCTCCCACCATTCTTCCTCAATGCAGCCCTCGCTGAAGCTACTTCTGATGCCAATACAGATGACCTTGCCAGCTGACTTCTGCCTATGAGCTGTGTGCCATTTACAGCTGGGTGGTTTGCAAGCCACTAAGCTTCACTACATGACATATGCTTCACCCAGTCATGTGCTGGGAGACCCTGTGTAAACAGGTGCCATATGTCCCAGATTCAAGTGAGTGTTTTACTTCCTCTGCACGGGGCTATGGACTGCTTTGCAAGTTACATAAAAGTAGTGTCATCCGGTACGTATGTGATTTGCACTTCCTGTGTGGTATGCAGGGAGGAAAGCTGAGCATCTGCCTGTAGTGCCCTTCAAATGCATGATTCCCCTCTTCCATGTATGACACAGAAAGTGTGCACAGTGTATACATGCCATTTGTGCTGTACTGCTGTCACTGCTGCTGTATTATGTGTGAAGCTGCCCTGACCTCCTTCCTCTTAAATGTGTTTCTGCCAGATAATTGACAAGCAAGCTACAGAAGCCTGATTCTGAAACGACCCCCTGAGATTCTTGTCAAGGTATGTGGATGAACTGTGAAGCCCTTGCAAGTGCAAAGACATTTGAGAATGTGAATAATGCAGAAAGGGGTGCTCTGTGGGGGAACCCAACATAGAAAGCGGAAACAGGTGAGAGATGGTTTGGAGTTGCTTATCCCACAGACACTTCTGGAGCTGGAAGCCAGAAGGTATTTCTTGGCTTTCTTATTTGGTTCTGCTTGAAGCCACAAGCGATAACCTCTTGCCCTTCAAAGGGGTTGGACTGTAGCATGCAGAAGTTCAGTCCCTGGCATCTCCTTTTAAAAGGATCAGGTAGCAAATGATGGAGAAGACCTTGCTGTGACTGGTATTGTAGAGAGCCTCAGCCAGTGTGGGCTAGATGAACAATAGGGGAGCACGTGGCACTGTGGTCCAAACCACTGAGCCTCTTGGGCTTGCTGATCAGAAGAAGAAGAAGAAGAAGAGTTTGGATTTGATATCCCGCCTTTCACTCCCCTTCAGGGGTCTCAAAGCGGCTAACAATCTCCTTTCCCTTCCTCCCCCACAACAAACACTCTGTGAGGTGAGTGGGGCTGAGAGACTTCAAAGAAGTGTGACTGGCTCAAGGTCACCCAGCAGCTGCATGTGGAGGAGCGGAGACGCGAACCCGGTTCACCAGATTATGTGACTACCGCTCTTAACCACACCACCACACTGGCTCTCAAAGGTCAGCAGTTTGAATCCCTGCGACAGGGTGAATTCCCATTGCTCTGTCCCAGCTTCTGCCAACCTGGCAGTTCAAAAACATACCAGTGCAAGTAGATAAATAGGTGGTGGGAAGATAAATGGCATTTCTGTGCACTCTGGTTTCCATCACGGTGTCCCATTGTGCCAGAAGCAGTTTAGTCATGCTGGCCACATGACCCGAAAAGCTGTCTGTGGACAAATGCCAGCTCCCTCGGCCTGAAGCGAGATGAGCGCCACAATCCCATAGTCATCTTTGACTGGACTTAACCATCCAGGGGTCTTTTACCTTTACCTTTTTTACCTAGATGAGCAATAGTCTGATCTGGCATGGTAGCTTTCCATGTGTCCCCTGTCCTGCATTTCTCTTAGCTGTTGCTGTTGATGATTCCCTTAGGTCTCAGCCACTGCAAAACACTTGCAACTTGTGTTTCTTACTGTACATCACCTAGTGAATATAGGCACATCCACACTTTCACTTGACCTTTATTTTGATTGTCTTGTGTACAGGTTAATTCACCTGGGTCTGAAAGCTTTTCTCTTTGATACACAGCTATGCCTTGAGAAAATCTGATCTTATCTACTGAATCAGATATTATCTGATGCATGGAAAACCCCAAGAGAGGCTTTGCTTAACCAAGTTTCAATTCAGTGGGTAAGAGCAGATTTTTGCAAAGCACAGCTGTGGAGCAACCAGAAAAGTTATCAGACATGGGAGAATTCATCTCCCTCTAACCTGTATGGAGTTAGGGTCATAAAGGATGGAATGATGGAGAAGGGGGAGATGGAAAACTGTGCACTTTACAACTGAAGTAATACAGATGGCCATCTAAACCCTCCAACCACCACCCAAGACCAAGTCCAAGGTCTACCAGATGCGTCACTGATCTGCCTAATTTGTGAGCTATAAAATGTTGCTTTAACTTTAATTGTTGTGTCCCAATTGTCACTGCTTGCCTTGCAGCAGCAAAGTAGCATCAGAGGACAGGGCAGTTAGGCAGTTTGATGTAAGAAGGAAAAGAGAGTTTGTTAATTCCCTCTGCATATTAATGACAGTGGAAGTTGTGGGAAGTGGGATGTCAGGCTGCCACCCACCCACACTTCCCTGGATGCTGGAAGTTTTTCATTGTTCTGGCAAGTGAGCGAACTGAGATGTCACCGGGACTGTAAAAGAAATTGGAAATAAAGCCTGGCAAAGGATGCAATCAAAGAAAGAAGCCGGAAAGTTATATTCTTCAGCACCAGTGCTTCTGTTTTGTCACCAGTCTCAAAGAAAGAATAGGGATCTTGTAAAGCTCGTTTTACATTCAACATGCTCAGCAGGAAACAGCTTGGTGGGGCTGTGCCACTCAGCTGACCTCTGGCTGGTTGGGTCACTGAAGCACACCAGGACAGAAAGAAGAAGGTTGGCGTGGTGCGAACACATGGGCAGGAGCACTGGATTGGCTACACCAGCACATTTGCACCATGCCATCCACCCACTCCTCTCCATCCCGCTGTGCTTCAGCACAGCCATCTGCTGCTGAAGACGCTACAAAATCATTCCTGAGGTTGCAGGCTAAATGCCCTGTTTCCAGTGCCTGGATTTCAGGAAAACCCTATAGCAGCAATGTCCAACCGGTCAACCGCGATCGCCAGGTAGATCACCAGGGTTGTCCAGGTCGATCATGGGAGTTAAAAAAGAGATTGCCTTGTTTTTCCTGAGCGATCGTGACATGCCCCACCCTGGCACTAAAGCTCAACAACCCTGACCTCCTCCCCCCCCTTTAAAAAGCTCAACGACTATGGGTAAATACAATGGGTAGCTCACTGTCAGTTTTATTATACTGGGAGCAGATCACAGTCTCTATAGAGTTGGATGTGCCTGCCCTATAGGATAATGAAAAAGTTGGGGGCGGGAAGAAGGATTGCTGCACCTCTGCCAAAGTGCCAGGATTTGGTGTAGGGGCAAGACCTTCCATAACAAAAGAAAGGATGATGTGTCTGTAGTATTTATGAGATGTTATACAAAGAAAAATATTTAACTTGTTCCTTCAGCCTGCACATTTACCACTCATTTAAAGCAACCCAAAATCAATTTAATGGCCATGGCTTCTCCCAAAGAACAATGGGAATTGTAGGGTTTTTTGTTTTGTTTTTTGTATCTGGCAAATGCTAGTTCATCCACATTACTATGGTCCCGAAATGCTATTCTTTGGCTGGCAGTTAAGCATGCTTGAAAGGAGTAGGGTTTACATGTGTCTTCTAAAAACAAACTCAAGTGATCATATGCATCCTGTGTTAGGATGTTTCTGTTCCACCTTAAAAGGGAGCAGGCTTTGTGAGTTACAGAGTCTGTGCATGTCCTGTTCACAGGATGTTTATGCTTGCTGTTTCCTTTCATTTTCAGTTGGTCAGAGACGCTGACACAGAACGGTCATGTTTTTCTTTGTTCTGTTCAACGCTAAATAAACTGTAAATATGCTCTTCTGCGGTGCAAGCTTTCTGCCTGTGTTTCTGCTGATAAACAGTGTGCACAAGCCAAGAATGCAGCCTATCTATTTCTGAGGCTTCGTGTCGCTAACTGCTGGATCTGCCTGTCTACGGGAGATCGATGGACGTCCGGCAGCCGGCTTGGGGCCATGATGGACAATATCTCCCTGGCAGTTTCCCAACATCCTGAGCCTATTCATTCACTCAGAAATAAGTCCTAGTTCATTTAATGGAACTTTCAAGTGAGTGTGCATACTGGCTTCCCCAGAGAAAAGCCCCAATGAAGACAGTGGTACTTACTTCCCTGTAAACGTGAATTACAATTAGGTTGCATGCCAGGCTGAAAGTCTCGTTCAAAGTTAATGGAATCCTTTTTAAACTCCTTTTTGTTAAATTCTTTTTTAAAAATAATTTGGAATGTTCTTACATTGTAGTTTGAGAAATCAATCTTCAAAGGTCAATACTTTTCCTCTCATGTAATGAAAATACTGCCTGGGTTAGAATTATAATTTGGGATAGTGCATAAACTTCTATTCACTTCAGAAAATGTAATTGGAATTCGCCCAAAGTATAACAGGAAGCAAACAATTTAAAATATATCTGTCAAACCATTTTTAGAGAGTTCCCTCCCACCATTCATCAGTTTACTTACAATTTTATATGCCACATAAAATACTTTAAAAATCCAAAACATTTCCCATTTCTTATCGAGCAGTCATGAAATGATTACTAAATAGATTCACCCCTTTGAATTTCACTGAACATGAAAACCCAAAGTAATCTTGAGCAACAGAAATACATTCATCTGGACTAACAGTGTATTAATAGATTAGACTGAAACACAGGCAATTATAACTCAAGGTATTATATACTATTTCAAACATCTGTTTCTGCTAGATAAAAGTATTTGAATGTTAGCTTTTTATATATAAAAAATGCAATGCTCTATTTGCATGTCTAACTTACTTCCTGAAGAATACAACAAAATGCCATTGGGCGCTTCAAGAATATGATTATTTTATAAACCATTATACATTTTTGTAGGGTTTTGCTAGTAATTAGGATGCATTTTTTTAAAAAAAATAATCAACAAATTACAACCATGAATGCAAACCCTGAAATTCATTAACTTCTGCATTACTCATTTTCTCTGTGTGTCAAAGTAATTCACTAGCCACCTAGCCAGCATGGCCAATGGTCAAAATAATGGAAATCGCAGAGCAACACATTGGCTACCTGCACAAGTACATCAATCCAGCAAACTGTTGAGGGTACCAAGGCGTGCATGTAGAAGTCAGCTTCTGCCTTTGATTTCATCCCCTGCTGCATTGAAGTTATTGACGCCAGCAAAGGCTTCAGATAAGAAATGTGGGGCTTATAGAAGTCTGCTTGAAAGAAGGAGCATGCTTTAAAAGCTCCCAAATTCTTCTATGTCTCAGATTAAAATCTGAGCTGGTTAAATTCCCGGCTTTCTTCCCCACCAGCCCTCCCCAACCCTAAAGCACTCTTCCGCTCCAGCCCCCCCCCCCTCACTCCCACTTCCGATTAGGGCTTATATTGGATATCACTCATGATATTCCCAATTGCAGAAATCTTGGAAACTTTCTAGGGGAACTATAATTCTTTTAATCATTGTTATCAGGAAAGACACAACAATCAATATAAACTCATGTGTGTGCAGAAGGACACCTTAAGATTTTCACATCAACGTACACACTGATGGCTGAAGCTGGTGCCTTAATTCAGTCAAGGTACTGAAAACAAGAGTTCTGATCTAGTAAGGAGTTGAATATTGGTATTTGTCAAAGTTTATCTGATCCCCGAAACTTATAGCATAAATACAATATACTTCAAAACTGTTAACATTTCCCCAAAACCGTAGCAACTTGCTGTTGCCAACAGAAACAGGTGCTCAGTTTCCATGACAATTACTTGGTTTCCTGGGTAACTCTCACCAACGCCAGGATTTCCCTGACAGAGGATTACTTTTTGTGGGTGAAATTCTAAATATTATTTGTTGTGATTTTACATTTTACATTTATGTAGGCTGCAAAGCTACATGCACTTGTCTGAGAGTAAAGCTGCATTGACACCATACATCTGAAGTACACTTCCCTCCAAAGTACCCTGGGAACTATAGTTTGTCGAACAAATTGTAGCTTTATAGACTACACCCCTTCATGGATCACTGCCTTGCCGTGGCGAAGGGGCTTGAAGAACTCAGAGAAGCTATGAACTACGCCGAGCAGGGCACCCAAGATGAACAGGTCATAGTGGAGAGTTTTGACCAAACGTGATCCACCTGGAGTAGGAACCGGCAAGCCACTCCAGTATCCCTGCCAAGAAAACTCCATGGACAAAGACAACAGGCATATAAAAGTTATGACGCCGGAAGATGAGCCCCTCAGGTCGGAAGGTGTCCAACATGCTACTGGGGAAGAGCCGAGGACAAGTACAAGTAGATCCAGAGCTGATGAAGCGGCTGGGCCAAAGCCGAAAGGACGCTCAGTTGTGGATATGCATGGAAGCGAAAGGAAAGTCCAATGCTGTAAAGAAAAATATTGCATAGGAACCTGGAATGTAAGAACCATGAACCTGGGTAAGTTGGATGTGGTCAAAAATGAGATGGCAAGAATAAATATTGACATCCTGGGCATCAGTGAGCTAAAATGGACGGGAATGGGCGAATTCAGTTCGGATGACTATCATATCTACTACTGTGGGCAAGAAACCCGTAAGAGAAATGGAGTGGCCCTCATAGTCAACAAAAGAGTGGCGAAAGCTGTACTGGGATGCAGTCTCAAAAATGATAGAATGATCTCGATACGAATCCAAGGCAGACCTTTTAACATCACAGTAATCCAAGTTTATGCACCAACTACTGGTGCTGAAGAAACTGAAATTGACCAATTCTATGAAGACTTACAAGACCTTATAGAAGTGACACCAAAGAAGGATGTTCTGCTCATTATAGGGGATTGGAATGCTAAAGTAGGGAATCAAGAGATAAAAGGAACAACTGGCAAGTTTGGCCTTGGAGATCAAAACGAAGCAGGGCAAAGGTTAATAGAGTTCTGTCAAGAGAACAAGCTGGTCATCACAAACACGCTTTTCCAACAACACAAGAGACGACTCTACACATGGACATCACCAGATGGGCAACATCGAAATCAGATTGATTATATTCTCTGCAACCAAAGATGGAGAAGCTCTATACAGTCAGCAAAAACAAGACCTGGAGCTGACTGTGGCTCAGATCATCAGCTCCTTATAGCAAAATTCAAGCTTAAACTGAAGAAAGTAGGAAAAACCACTGGACAGGTAAGATACAATCTAAACCAAATCCCTTATGAATACACAGTGGAAGTGAGGAACAGGTTTAAGGATTTAGATTTGCTGGACAGAGTGCCTGAAGAACTATGGGTGGAGGCTCGCAACATTATACAGGAGGCAGCAACTAAAACCATCCCAATGAAAAAGAAATGCAAGAAAGCAAAGTGGCTGTCCAACGAGGCCTTACAAATAGCGGGGGAGAGAAGGCAAGCAAAATGCGAGGGAGATAGTGAAAGATACAGGAAATTGAATGCAGATTTCCAAAGAATAGCAAGGAGAGACAAGAAGGCCTTCTTAAACGAGCAATGCAAAGAAATAGAGGAAAGCAACAGAATGGGAAGAACCAGAGATCTGTTCAAGAAAATCGGAAATATGAAAGGAACATTTCGTACAAAGATTACCATAATAAAGGACAAAAGTGGTAAAGATCTAACTGAAGCAGAAGACATCAAGAAGAGGTGGCAAGAATACACAGAGGAATTATACCAGAAAGATATGGATGTCTCATACACCCCAGGTAGTGTGGTTGCTGACCTTGAGCCAGACATCCTGGAGAGTGAAGTCAAATGGGCCTTAGAAAGCTCTGCAAATAACAAGGCCAGTGGAAGTGATGGTATTCCAGCTGAACTGTTTAAAATTTTAAAAGATGATGCTGTTAAGGTGCTACACTCAATATGCCAGCAAGTTTGGAAAACTCAGCAGTGGCCAGAGGATTGGAGAAGATCAGTCTACATCCCAATCCCAAAGAAAGGCAGTGCCAAAGAATGCTCCAACTACCGCACAATTTCACTCATTTCACATGCTAGCAAGGTTATGCTTAAAATTCTACAAGGAAGGCTCAAGCAGTATGTGGACCGAGAACTCCCAGAAGTGCAAGCTGGATTTAGAAGAGGCAGAGGAACCAGAGACCAAATTGCAAACATGCGCTGGATTATGGAGAAAGCTAGAGAGTTCCAGAAAGACATCTACTTCTGCTTCATTGACTATGCAAAAGCCTTTGACTGTGTTGACCACAGCAAACTATGGCAAGTTCTTAAAGAAATGGGAGTGCCTGATCACCTCATCTGTCTCCTGCGAAATCTCTATGTGGGACAAGAAGCTACAGTTAGAACTGGATATGGAACAACTGATTGGTTCCAAATTGGGAAAGGAGTACGGCAAGGCTGTATATTGTCTCCCTGCTTATTTAACTTATATGCAGAATTCATCATGCGAAAGGCTGGGCTGGATGAATCCCAAGCCGGAATTAAGATTGCCGGAAGAAATATCAACAACCTCAGATATGCAGATGACACAACCTTGATGGCAGAAAGTGAAGAGGAATTAAAGAACCTTTTAATGAGGGTGAAAGAGGAGAGCGCAAAATATGGTCTGAAGCTCAACATCAAAAAAGCGAAGATCATGGCCACTGGGCCTATCACCTCCTGGCAAATAGATGGGGAAGAAATGGAGGCAGTGAGAGATTTTACTTTCTTGGGCTCCATGATCAGTGCAGATGGTGACAGCAGTCACGAAATTAAAAGACGCCTGCTCCTTGGGAGAAAGGCGATGGCAAACCTAGACAACATCTTAAAAAGCAGAGACATCACCTTGCCAACAAAGGTCCGTATAGTAAAAGCCATGGTTTTCCCAGTAGTGATGTATGGAAGTGAGAGCTGGACCATAAAGAAGGCTGATCGCCGAAGAATTGATGCTTTTGAATTCTGGTGCTGGAGGAGACTCTTGAGAGTCCCATGGACTGCAAGAAGATCAAACCTCTCCATTCTGAAGGAAATCAGCCCTGAGCGCTCACTGGAAGGACAGATCGTGAAGCTGAGGCTCCAATACTTTGGCCACCTCATGAGAAGAGAAGACTCCCTGGAAAAGACCCTGATGTTGGGAAAGATGGAGGGCACAAGGAGAAGGGGACGACAGAGAATGAGATGGTTGGATGGTGTTCTTGAAGCTACTAGCATGAGTTTGATCAAACTGCGGGAGGCAGTGGAAGACAGAAGTGCCTGGCGTGCTATGGTCCATGGGGTCACGAAGAGTCGGACACGACTAAACGACTAAACAACAACAATAGACTACAACTCCCGGAATTGGGGGGGGGGTTAAGTATGATGTGTACACAGCCTCAGTCCTGCATGGAACTCAACAAGATAGATTTGGATTTAGACTTCCTGTGTAGTTAAACAATGGCTATTGGTCACTAGACAAGCAATTTGCTTGGCAAAAGCATCGCCAGGCCTGACTGGCAGGTTCAGCCAGCATACAACACCAGTATTTTTTAATGACATTACTTACTGGTATGGAATAGTCACCTTTTTCCCCTGTTGCTCATGGCAGCCATTTTGTGATGGCACCAGAGTTGGCCCAGCCACTAGGCAGGGTGAGACTGCTGCCTCAGGCAGTAGAAACCACTAGTTGGCACTCCTGTAGGTCTGTCCCACTGTCTCTGCCAGCAGCGCCCATGTGGGGCAAGACTGCATTCATTTGGGGAGAGAGTGAAATGGGACATGGCACTCCTGGGTAGCACCCTTGGAGCCAGTGTGGTGTAGTGGTTAAGAGCGGTATTCTCGTAATCTGGGGAACCGGGTTCACGTCTCTGCTCCTCCACATGCAGCTGCTGGGTGACCTTGGGCCAGTCACACTTCTGTGAAGTCTCTCAGCCCCACTCACCTCACAGAGTGTTTGTTGTGGGGGAGGAAGGGAAAGGAGAAGGTTAGCCGCTTTGAGACTCCTTAAAGGGAGTGAAAGGTGGGATACCAAATCCAAACTCTTCTTCTTCTTCTTATCAAGATATGGCACCTCATATTTTACAAAACAACAACCTGCATGACAGCACTAATGGCTAATAAATCTCAATAGATCAAATGCCAAGTTTTTAGCATCTGCTGGTATCATCTACAGAGATCAGTGAAAGAGACCTTAAAATTCCATTTTCCCAGAAGAGAACTCAGAGCACTCAGAATATGGCTAAATCTAAATGTGGATCTTGTGAGTGATGGGCTCATAGATGAGGTAACACAGAGAACCAAAAGGCTGAACAAAAGCTTATCTGTCCAGAAAAAAGAATTCCTGCCAAGTTGCAGAATCACCCATTGAAGAGGAAATGCAAGAGAATGACACTGCAGAAAACGCTTTCTTTCTAAAGAAAGGGACTAATGGAAACAGATACAATAGCGGCTAGATCTGCCAGAGAAAAGCAAAAGTGTTCCTCCAAACTCCACAGACCAATCACTGGCAGCATGAAACAACCTGTCCCTTCCTCCTTCAACGAAACAAGTGGAAAAGAGAGAGTGATAAAGACACTGAGTAAAAATGAAGGGAACGTTTGTGTTGGTGACATTTATTGTGCAGAGCTAAAGGAAGAAAAGGGAAGGTCAAAGGGACTGGGGGGAAAACCTCCTACATAAATCCTTATCAGTCTGTCTCTGCTTTATTATTCTTTTTCCTTCTAACAGTCTAGTCTCTGAGTGAGAAGACTAAGAATTCAGAACTATGTGATAAAGACTTCCACTCTTGATGGTAAGAAAGCGCTATTAATGGAAGTAAATTACAAGGGGAAATGGGAGAAGTTATCATAATCAATTAGCACTGGTAAGCAGAAGACTAACAAAAATACCTCATGGAAGAAACTATTAAACATAGAAGAACACAGTGACAAGACATACACTCCTAGCAGTATGTCTGTTTATTTAAAAGCATGTATATGCCACTTAATAATTTTTTTAAAAAAATCTAAGCAGTGGAGGCTGGCACTTAAACTGTCCAATTATACAAGAGACTGGTCTGACCTTTGCAACCGCAATAATGTCTCAACATGGCAAGGTAGAACTGCCAGCTCCATTAGGTCTCAGATTTCAGATATTGTGGTTCTGCAGTTCTTTTTATAAAATTATATTTGTAGCCTTTACTTACTGTATTTTTTGCACCATAACACTTTTTTCCTCCTAGAAAGTAAGGGGAAATGTCTATGCGTGTTATGGAGCGAATGCCTACGGATGGCGGGGGGATCTGCTGCAGTCGTGAGCAGAGGATCCATGGTTCCCCTTCCTTCCCTCCTCCGTGGCTTGCTTTGCCGCTGAGTGGGGAGGAGAGAGGGACAGAGAGCCTGCTTGCTTGAAAGGAGCAAAGCAGGAGAGGAGGAGAGGAGCCTTCTCCTCTTAGACCCCTCTTCTGCATTATTAACAGCATCCTTCTCCACCCACCCCACGCGTGGTCCTTGTCCCTTGAGGGCTTTTCCTTCCCTCCCCACTTAAAACGTGGTTACAAAGCATGGATCCACATGGATCCTCAGGATTTTTGCACTGGGTCACCCCAAATTCACCATCAGATCACATAGCATGTCCATGGCTACAGCTTGCACCAAAAAAATCACGCACCCACTGTTGCCTGGGGCCGCAGTGGTGCAAAAACGTGGTTACAAAGCATGGATCCACATGGATCCTCAGGATTTTTGCATTGGGCTACCCCAAACTCACTGTCAGATCACATGTCTGTGGCCACAGCATGAACCACAAAAATCATACATCCGCTGTTTCGTTTAGAATAATTTTTTTTCTTGTTTTCCTCCTCTAAAAACTATGTGCGTGTTATGGTCGGGTGCGTGTTATAGAGCGAAAAATACGGTACTCTAACAACCTTGGGGTAGTTCCCATTGTGGCTACCAGGACAGATCAATTCATGGATAATATCTAGTAGATTTCTGCAATGTTATCCTGCGTCACGATGGTTATGAAGATGTATCCTGTCCTTTGGACAGCCACATCTTTATTAAGCTTACCAGTGAAGTGCTCCAATAGCTAAGTACCCGGCCTGCGTGGGAAGTCATGATTTTTCAGAGATGTTCAACTAGCCAAACCTTCCCTACTCAATGAGATGATCAGCTATTTCAACACAGGCTTTTGGACTAACAGATTTACCACCTCATTAAGAATCAAGTCTTAGGCATCTTTCATTCATAGTTTCCCTAGAAAGCTCACAATTGCTTTTCTTTGCTCTTCACACGCTACCATAAGCAAAGCAATGCTTTTGCAAGATTGTGTAATGGTGCAGGCTCGTGGAGAGGAACTTGCAACAGCTTGGCTCCTCCACAGCTCTTTCTACTGCTGCAATGCACTGAGCTAAACCAAGATTTAGTTTAGCATGCCATCTGAATTGGGACTCATGGTTAAACTCTGTCATCACTGACCATGAGCTGTAGCCAAGAACAAACCATGGGACCTGATGTCATAGAGCCAGGCATAATGTTAGCCTGGTGGCTGTTTTTCCATTGCAGATCAGGAACATGTGTCAACTTTAGGAGTCCACCCCCCAACATCAGCTACTTCTACTCCCAGTTCCCAGAGCTGAGTTTATCTTGGTAACATGATACAAACTCTGATGGAATGGAAACATTGCAAAAGTTTCCTCGTTGCAAATTGCTTCTACTGTATTGTGTTGGAGCCTGTCAGATTAACATTACCCACGGCTGTGTTGCAATCTGCTGTTTGCGCTATATTTTCTGACAGTAATTTGTTTCCTAGTATAATATCCTGTTTTAGGTCATTAAAAACAATCCTGTTTGAGATGGTTAAGAATAATTATTCTTATATCGGTCTCCTTTTTCATCTTCCCCACATGCTCAAGACATTTTGTTGCCCAAGGCAAAGCAGCAAATGATGCCCCTCCAACACCACCAAGTTAAGGTGCGGAGGACCCAAGGCCAGCCAAAATAGTCTGGTACCTGAAAATCCCACAAGCACCTCTTCCCCTCCCCTCCCTGGTAGTCAAATACCATTGTAGTAAGCTGCATACACACTTAAAGCACATGTTTTTCCACAGAGAACTGTGGTTTACCCCTCACAGAGGTACAATTCTCAGCACCCATAATTCTCCCCATAATTCCTTGTTTTTAAAATATGTTTAAAATGTAGGGGGTGTATGCAGCCATAGACTTTGTTGCCCTTTTTTGACACCCAAAATCTGCAGCCCAGGCCAGCTGCCTCACTCTGTCTAATAGTAGGGCTGCCACACACACACTTCTATGATTCTGTGATTTATGCTGATCTGATAGCACACTAGCTGAGCAGGAGAAAGCAATCCTGCTTAAAACATCTTTTCTTTCTTGGAAGGTATCCTAAAAGCAAGTACTAAATGTTTCTTTTAATTAGTGAGAACCTACTGACCTAGCATTAAAATTATCTTCACTCCGACAGGATGTTGTTAGACAGAGGATGTTTTGCCTAGTCAACAGAAAAGCTTGCCTTTTTCATCTGCTCAAGAATGAAAATGAATCACAAATACACTTAGATCATCATATTAAGAAAAATAAAATTACTGGAGTAGATCTTTAGCTAAAGCTCTGTCAGTGTTTCCTTTTGAACTTTTAAAGAAACATTTCTTGCAAAGCTTTGCCCAAGTGAATGGGCACAGAGAGCTGGAAAATCAGGCCACAACTTCGTTAAAGTACAGATTCCAGATGGATATTGACATGACATGCAGTGACCAAAGTAAACTTGCTGGCAGTGTTACCTCAACCTCCACCCAACCCCCAGTCTTAGTACAGCGGAAGAAATTCGGTATAAGGCTGCAGACAGCTTAAGCTAGCTCATGCAACCCACTTTGAGCAAACATGTACCAAGGCCTCCAAACCAGGCTTGACCTAAGCTACTGTCCCCAAGACCCCTTAAAGCTGGGTGTGTGGAGCATCTGGGTCCCTGCCCCATGTCCTAGTGTCAAACAAGCTAGAAAAAAATCCCCATCTGATCTGGACCATAGCCTTTAACAGATAGCATTATCAGGTCAAGTTAAACTCTAAGACAGAGATGTCAGGAGGTGACCTATGCAGCCTAAGTACCAGGTGTTTTGGGCTGGGCCCCAGATCTCTTGCCCTTTCCCCTCCCCTCCCCTCCCATTTAATTTAATTTAATTATATGCCCCTGGGTGTACTCCAGAGGACAGTGAGACCCCAGCTACCTACCACCATCTTAATTTGCTCAGAGGCATTTATATGTCAGCATATGCAAAAATAATAATAATGCAGATTTGTGCCACGGACCTGCGTGCCTTGAATTAAAACACCTAGCAATGCCCCCTTGCTGATACAAGCATCAGTATTCAATTTATACAACCTGCTTTTTCTTTTTCTGTTGCCTTAGGACAACCTAACAGTGTGCTTTGCATCCATCCATGAGTCACAGATTAAGATACTCCACAATAAAAGATTGCTTGAGTAGAAGAGCAGTTTTGCACTTCTGTGAGCACAATTTATTCTTTGATAAATCTCCATTAAATAAGGTATATTTTCTAGATTCCAGATTTATGATCCCCCCCCACAAGAGATAAGATTTGGATTCCAAATATTAATCCTTTTTAGCAGCTGTCATATCCCTGGTGATTAAACACTTCAGATCATGTTGGATTCCCATTAGCCCAAACATGCATCAAATATCATTTGTCATTTGAAAATACATTCTGGCAATGGTTTGGGGTTTTTTTAAATCCTCACCCACTGGGGGGAGAGAACTAAGGGCATACATTAATGGTATCAAGAAAAACAATAACTATGAATAAAACATTGTATTTTATTATCACCATTTAATGATCAACTTATAATGCAAAGTAAGCAAATGTAAAATCAATCACAGCAATGTGCAATTAACAACAAATTAAGAAGAAACCAGTCGAAGCCCAACTGATGCAAAATAAATAAATAAATAGATACTCTATCCGTTCAGTGCAGTAGAAATCTGATGGTGCAATCTCTCCTAAGCTTTTTAAAACCGTTCCAGAAAGATTGGATTCTGCTGTGCTTTAATGTGACAGAATAAATAGTGGGATTTACGAGGGATATACTCGTAAACCTCTGCTCTCTCTGAGTAACAAGGTGAGGCTCTGTGTATAACATTTCTAGTCAGGCGTCTACAAGCCACAGCCATCATTTTTGACAATATGCTCAGCAAAGGTCACCCATTTAATAATGAACCCACTCAAATTAGAGGCATGAAGAGAATGCCAATGACAGCTAGTCTAAGAAGTAATATGTATCCTGTTAAGTATGCTGCAGTATTGGACAGCCGTAGTCTTTCTTATAAGGGTCTCCAGTAAAAGTGTGCAAATGTGCAAATGTGGCTGCCTTCTAGTCATTATAGCTAATAAATGAATCAATCTCTCTCTCTCTCTCTCTCTCTCTCTCTCTCTCTCTCTCTCTCTCTGTGTGTGTGTGTGTGTGTGTTTGTTTGTTTGTTTGTTTGTGTATTTAAATCACAAACATTGTGTGTGTTTAAAACATTGTGTGTGTTTGTGTATTTAAATCATCTATCTGCCTGCCTGCCTGCAATCCTATAAACCTGGAATGCATACCAGGTGCCATTGGATTTTATAGGTTTTCTTTTTCTCTGAGGACATTGCAAGAAGTCTGCTCAAAGAAGTCTCCTTGTTCCAGCTGTGAAAACTTCCATGGCAGTCCCTCCACCACCATCAGAGCTTGAATGGTGCCACAAGGGGCAAGGGCACATGCTGCAGTGCATTGGGGGCAAACAGGGGCATTTTTGAATCTGCTCGATCCAAAGCCCTCCCACCCACCCCATTCCCTTGATACACATACCCCTTTTTACCAGAGGTGTTAAGGCTGGTGTATTTATTTTCCCTCCCTGTCCTGGCTCCCACTCTCAGCTCTGTTATTGCCAATAGCATTATTCCAAAATTCACTGCAATCTCCATAAGCAATCAGACTATGGATTATGCAGTTCCACGGTTTGCAGCAGAGCTGTAAGGCGCAAGGCTAGACATGAGCCTAGATGTTGCCCCAGCCCTTGACATGCCCCCTCAAGGTCTCCATCTGAAGAGTGGGGCAGGCAATGTCATTCGCACAGTTGTCACCCCAAGCCTCAGGACTGGGCAAGCAAGCAAGCAAGCACTCCTGCAAGGAAGCTGGGTCTGCTTACACTGTCACAGTCATCATTGTACCCTTGGCATGTACCCTTGGCAGCAGAGCTGGACTTAACATGGCCAGCTCACTGTCCAGACTGGTCTCAGGGGTTGGGAAGCACTTTGCTGACAGGAGGCAGTGATGGAGTCATGTCAAGTGGTTTTGCTGCCATGGTAGGAGTATCAGATGGCATTGAGGTGGGAGTCTCTCCACACAACCCACAACCCAAGCCTTGAGATCCAGACCAGTGCCTCCCAGACTTCTGGGTCCTTCCCCAGGATCCAGCCCCACATTCTTCTCCCTCCCTTTCTGACAAGCCCTGCCAAGAAGTCTCCATGGGGCTCATGACACTCCCATTGGGACTAGTGGAACATATATACATATACAGTGGTACCTCGGGTTAAGTACTTAATTCGTTCTGGAGGTCCATACTTAAACTGAAACTTTAACTAATGGGACATCCCGCTGCTGCCGTGCCGCTGGTGCACAATTTCTGTTCTCATCCTGAAGCAAAGTTCTTAACCTGAGGTAATATTTCTGGGTTAGCGGAGTCTGTAACCTGAAGCGTGTATAACCCAAGGTACCACTGTACATATACATATACGTATACGTATACGTATACATATAGTAGTCCAATAGAAGGTCACAAAGTCTGCCCAGAAGGGTAAATGGACATTCTGCACCTCTGCCACCTCAGTCTTAATCAGTGGTGGAAGCATGGCTTCTGAATTTTTTATCTCAATTGGCCAAGCACGCAAGTGATTTCCTGGGGAAATCACTTGAGGGTGGTACAAAGCAAGTCTATAAGGTATGTGGCCAGGGGAGAGTGTGTATATGACTGGAAATGGCATGTGACCTGAGGGCCAGAGGGCCATGGGGGCCACATCTGGTCTCCAGACCTGAGGTTCCCCACCCCTGCTCTGCTTCATTTGCCCCACAACAGCAACCCCTAGGATTTCTTCAGTCCACCATGCAGCCCTCTTTTCTACTAATACAAATTACGCTTTTGATCCTCGCGCGTCATATGTTACAGCAAGAATCTTCGTGTCATTTATTTCCTTAATTCTCCACAGTTTTCACAAACAGAAATTTCCTAGCTATCTTATTTTACTTGTCACTTCCCCCTTCTCTCTGTTTTTTGTGTCTTGTTTCCTCATGGTCAGCTATTAGCAGGGGATATTTTCTTTCTTTCTTTGAGTTGCACTGTGCCCTGCACAATATTAAGTGCTATAATAATATACCAAATCTGCAGGCTTTACTAGTTTTAAAACAGCAAATTGCTCCTCTCTGCAGGCATATTAATACTCCCACAACTAGTTAGATAATCAACATATAACTCCTTTTAAAGTTGAGGGGGGAGAACAAACCTGGAGTCTATTTATAGCAAGAAGATGGAGCATATTGTGCATTTGAAAGTACCTGTGTCAGCACCGCTTTCCTTAATAAAGCAAAATTGACAAGAAGCTTTATCAGCATAAAACATATTTTGAAATTCATAATTGGCGTGGCAAAGAAGGGATCCATCTAGGTAGGAGGATTTAACCTTGGTATGCAATATTTTTGAACAAAATAGAACAGCTAATCTGCCACATTTTGGAGGGGAGGGAGAAATACCTCTTTCGCATGGAGTTAATTCTAGTAAAAATAAAGAGGATTGTCCATTGACTGAGAAATGTATATGAAAAGCTTGTAGTGATACGATCTGCAGTTGAAAATCAGTTTTCAAATTAGTACAACAAAGCAAATTAACAGAATACTTATAAAATAGCATGAACAAAGTTTTTAAGGCAAGCAGTGTGTGTGTGTGTGTGTGTGTGTGTGTGTGTGTGTGTGTGTGTATCACAGGACGAGCACACAGAGCCCCACTTCCCTACACAGATTCAGTTTTAGAATGTCTGAAAGGCTTCTATCTATATGATCTATATGATACACAGGTCTGGAAATGCACTGTTGTATTCACATGGAACTTTGTTGGTTATCACTTTAAAGCATTATACATGAATAGGACTTCGGATGAGTAAGACAAAGGTATTGTTCATATGTCAGGATTGCCAGATCACACTGTTGTTTAGCATCATTTGCACAGATTAGTAGTCTAATTGGTGGCATGTCTTTGGAATCAATACACACACACACACACACACACACACACACACACACACACACACACACTATTAAAATATGCTTTCTCATTCACTCTGAAATGGATATAGGAACTGAATTTCATTGTGATAAATATTTCTTAATCATTCTCCTCAGCAATTGCTCTCTGCCATTTTCTCCTACACAAAGAAAGGTCAGCCCAGTATTCTGATTTCATAGAAATGAACTCCCCTCTGTATCCTTCGGTACACCATGTTCATGGCTGACCATTTGTTTCGCCTTCTGTGGTGCTCATGAAAGCACGATACTTGCTGTTTTTTATATTTTAAGGCTAAAGACCTGTCAGAGACCTCGACGTTTAAAGGAATCTTCAAGTGCCACCTACTGGCTCATCTGGAGTAGGTCAACCTTAATTTCACCCCTAGTCTGGGTTCTGTTAAATTCATTCCCCTCCCTCCCTTTCTGAGATTCAGAGCTATGATACACTGGACTGTTTCAGAGTTAATGATTTTTCAATCCTCTAGTTTTTGTAGCAACTTTTATTCCCAGAAAATGACCACGCCACACCTCTGGAGTTCTGACATTTCAGTATTTATACCTTTACTGAGGCAAAAAATAAGGATGATGCATAGAGCAAAATATTATTGATAAGCTTCATCTTCAAAACTTGCACACATGTGTGGAACATCCATTGCTGATAGAGGCCTGGGAAAGAGTTTCCAATGCCTTCTAGCTTTTTTGCATAGCCATTAGAAACTCAATTTCCTCACTCCACAGCAGCCATGAACACACCACATGCACCTCAATATCTTCAAGCCGAGGGCATTGCCTGTTTCCATTATGCCTCCCTACCACTGCACACACACACAACTTCTTTGCAAGAATATCTTACAGTTAACTTAGACTGGGCCTCTAGTCAAAGGAATTGAACTTGAATTGCCTTGGCCCACCTTCAATTCTTCCTGCCTCTAAGTTGATTGATGCTGAAGCTTCAATCTTTGCTTGTTAGTGCTCAGCTTCTGGAATCCCCATTTTCCCAGCAGCTCTACAATCAGCATAGTCATGTGCGAACAGAATTATGTCCTGAGACATAATGGTTTGAATACAGAATCTCTAGTCTAAATAAAACAAAATAACCAAATATTCTTCCTCAGCCCATTTGCTCTGCTGTTTTGCATTATTTCTGGGTTTGTTCCTCTGGGTTGCCTTCTCATCAGTGGCGTAGCGTGGGTTGTCAGCTCCCGGGGCAAGGCAAGTAATTTGCGCCCCCTAACCCATGGATTTGCGCCCCTTAACCCGTGGATTTGCGCCCCCTGACCCTAACCCCCAGATGTTGCGCCCGGTGCGGCCGGCCCCCCCTGCACCCCCCACGCTACGCCACTTCTTCTCATAAAGCTGCCCGACAGTCTGTGCCTTTGATGCAGCCATCCCAGGGTGAGAAGGAAGAAGAAGGAATTCCAACTGGCAGATCTGAAATACTTGAAAAATATTCCATGCTGTTACATCACTAAGAGCTCCTCTAGGGCACCTGTTGATTGACCATTCTCCTGATTTGCTTGCACAAAGCTTGTGCAGAAATCAGGTTGCATTCTGTCTTTATTGACCATTCATTCCAATCTGTTTGCAGGGAGCTTATACAACAATGAGCATTCATCCTGATTCGCTTGCAGGGTGTTTATACATCTTCCTGCTAATCATTCATTCATCCCGTACTTTTCAATACATTTCTGCATCACTTTCCAAGCTGCAAAGAGGTCTGTTTCCTTTTTAAAGTGGATTTGTTGTGTTACAGTGACAGAGCACTTTAATCTACTTCAGTGGCACCAACTAAACTTTCCTGGAATGTGCTTGAATCCTGCCCACAAATTGCTGACAGTCTGAAGGTGCCTTAAGGGAAGAGAATACTAGTTAAGATGTGAGTTCCAACAACACATTCCATCTACTTTCATTGAAAAAGACACTATGAATTGAAAGTGGAGACACTACATCAAGGGTAGGCAAACTAAGGCCCGGGGGCCATATCCGGCCCAATCTTCTTCTAAATCCGGCCCGCAGATGGTCCGGGAATCAGTGTGTATTTACCTTAGTAGAATATGCCCTTTTATTTAAAATGCATCTCTGGGTTATTTGTAGAGAGCCAGTGTGGTGTAGTGGTTAAGAGCAGTAGACACGTAATCTGGGGAACCGGTTCGCATCTCCGCTCCTCCACATGCAGCTGCTGGGTGACCTTGGGCCAGTCACACTTCTTTGAAGTCTCTCAGCCCCACTCACCTCACAGAGTGTTTGTTGTGGGGGAGGAAGAGAAAGGAGAGTGTTAGCCGCTTTGAGACTCCTTCGGGTAGTGATAAAGCGGGATATCAAATCCAAACTCTTCTTCTTCTTCTAGGGCCTGCCAGGTATTTTTACATGAGTAAATTGTGTCCTTTTATTTAAAATGCATCTCTGGGTTATTTGTGGAGCATAGGAATTCATTCATTTTTTTGTCCAAAATATAGTCTGGCCTCCCACAAGGTCTGAGGGACAGTGGACTGGCCCCCTGCTGAAAAAGTTTGCTGACCCCTGCACTACATGTACTTTCCCTTGTTTGTTTGTTTGTTTGTTTGTTTGTTTGTTTGTTTGTTTTGTAACACAAGAAAACCCACAATAAAAACTAATTTTAAGAAGGTCCTAGTGAGGCCTGCATCTCACTTGAAGAAAGGATGGGGTAGCAGTGGAGAGACCATACTTTATGTGCACATCGAATCACTCTTTAACCACCCCATTTCCACACTTGAAAAATTACTGCTGAATATAGTGGATCACACTCAAATTCTTCCTCTCCCCTTGCTAATGAGTAATGAGTACTTTGCCAGAATCTAAAATAGAGTAGGTGCCCACAAATACAGTCACTATATCTGCTCCTTTTGTGACTACAGCTACAGAAGTTTGCAAACTTCCAAGACATATTTCTGTTAATTCCATTCATGGTAGGATTCCGTAGGCATCTGCATTTAAACCTTCTCCCTGCTTGCAAAGTGTCCTTTGTCTTAGCCTTTCACACCCATTCCTCCGCAGTTCACCATCCATCTGCTGCACCATCCCATTTTTAGTATTCAACATTCGCAATAAACAACACTAGCAAATTTACAAGGCTGCTTGCTTCGCTAATGTTTCGATTAATCATCTTCTTTCCCCATCTGTTTCCGTTCAGACAGTTCAGCTCACTCTATTCATAATTCACAGCATGTGAAATTCAAGAGAATTGATCACATTCAATCAAGTTTCCTTCCTTCTACAAAAGCTTCTCTCTGCTTCCCCACATCTCATCCAGGCATATTAGACAATGGGCAATCTCAAACAGGCTCATTGAGGGGTTGTCAGAAATCCCATTTGGATGTGTTGGTAATCCTACAAGTACCCAAAGGAGCATGCCTTTTTTTAAGGCTGTCAGCCGCCTGCGAGGGCTCTGGATACTGCCCACTATACTTCTAAAAATATCCAGCATTGTCATCTTTGGCAAAGCATAGTTCTATTATTTGGTAAGGTCCCAGATCATAAAGCTCCCTTTAATTTCTATTTCTCCTCCACCCACAGTTCACAATGTTGGTTTATAAATTCTCCCACCCCCACCACCGCTTGTAAAAATATTGCTTTCAAATGAACTTTAAAAATGAATTGTATTCAAGTCCTGCTTCATCAGATCACTGATCCAGCAGGACTCCTCTTATGTTCTTAACTTGCTCTTCTGCTCTAAGCATAGCAGAGGGCTGCATGTCTGCTGTGGTGTTCACAAAGATACCCTTTGTCTGCTGAAATAATAGGTGTGCAGTTATTCCAGTGTTACATCATTTGTATCTGATGCGGACTGTGCAAAATAATCAGATATTATATTTTACACACACCCCCCAAAAAAAGTGAGCTATACAAACTTGTGCAATGTTATCAGTGTTCCTTATGTGGTAGACATCGTTCCCTAGAGAGTGGCTGCCATCCCCTAAATGCCTAAGCAACTCCTCATAAGACTGGCACTTTTGGAAAAGGCAAAACTTCCATAACTTTTTTTAAAAAAGAGCCAGAACTTTACTTCCTAATCTTGGAATGGGTTCTGTGGGTAGGGTTCTTCAAGCTGAATCTGGGTTGCACTGTGGGCCCAGACACATGGGATATAGCCAGCTTGCTGTGGTCCGATCAAAAGTAGAAATAAACCCAGCCACGCTCTGTTACAGAAATCACAGTATGATGCCAGGTGGCCACCAGTGAAGCAAAAGGTATATGGCCTTGGCCTACAAGTGTGACCAGCCCACACCCAACTGCTGTGTTTCAAGTTGGGCTATGCACTGGAACTCTCTTTGCTTCCTCAAGAAAGACAAATTTTTACTTGCCCTGAGGTGAAGATGTCCGAAAAAAGAAACATCTATGTTCTTCAAGCCATATATAATCTTCTAAATATGTGGTCCATGGAGAATTTTCCATGACCAGAAAGACGTTTAAGAAAATGTGGCACTTTGGAATGAAATATCTCAATTGCTTTGTTGATCGATTTTTAATACAGTATTAAAATTGGTTAAAACAATGTACCTTGGTGACAACAGTTGCTACGGCAACGTTGACTCCCATGCCAATTTCATAATGTGTGAATGTTCTGCATCATTTGGCCTACATCCCCCTTTCATGACATGAGGTATGCCCACGTTATCTAAATTTTCCATATGTCACCAGTATGGTGCAGTGGCCATTCAGAATGGAATAGATTTGCCTTGGCACCATTCCTATCCCAGTTGGCTCAGTTGGTTACAGTGTGGCGCTCATGATGCCAAGGTTGCAGGTTTGATCCCTGTATGGGCCAGCTCCATATCCCTGCATTGCAAGAGGTTGGATTAGATGACCAACCTTCCAACTCTACCATTCTATGATTCTATGATCTCAGCACCACTTCCTCCTTCGTTTTCTTTCTAGCCTTACAACTAACTCTAAATGCAACACTGAGCTTGTGAATAAAGAGCCCAATTATTTATGGACAACTAAGACTAGTGTGCTTTACCAAAGATAATTAACGGGACTACAACTCCAACCTGTAGAGAAGCAAACACAGCAGGGTATTGATGCAATATAAATTTCACTTGTTTATTGTACTGTATGAGGCAATTCTGGAGAGGTGGTTTATCTTCATCTATATTGAAATCCTTCTCGGAAGTCAGGAAGAGGAATGGGAGGTAGGTAATGAAGGGGAGGAAGCATTAATTTAAAAAGCACCACTAGAAAACTCAGCCTTCCCCAACCTGCTGCCCTCCAGAAGTTTTGGACTACAATTCTCACCATCCCAAACCAGCACAACTGATGGGACTTATCATCCAAAACAGCTGGAGGGCACGAAGTTGGGGAAGGCTGGTTTGATTTTTCTCCCTTCATTTCTCTCAGTGTGGAGCCAGTGTGGTGTAGTGGTTAAGAGCGGTAGTCTCGTAATCTGGGGAACCGGGTTCGCGTCTCCGCTCCTCCACATGCAGCTGCTGGGTGACCTTGGGCCAGTCACACTCCTTTGAAGTCTCTCAGCCCCACTCACCTCACAGAGTGTTTGTTGTGGGGGAGGAAGGGAAAGGAGAATGTTAGCCGCTTTGAGACTCCTTAAAGAGAGTGAAAGGCAGGATATCAAATCCAAACTCTTCTTCTTCTTCTCTCAGGGTTGTTGCTGTTCAGCCCAGAGTACAGATTTCTACATTGGCCTTAAATAATGTGCCATGAATGCTAACTTCCATCTTAGTTTCCATTATACTGGTTCCATTATATTGCTTCATGTGTTGTTGTTTTCCCTCATATAAAATTCAAAATCAGTCCCTGACCCGTTTTTCTCTGAGCATGAAAAATTACAAAGGGGGTGGATCGAAATGCAAAGCAGCTTCCAAATTGGAAATGGGAAGCTGGGGAAACACACCATCAACCACTAATGTGAAGGAATCTGAAAACAATTGGATGGGTATGTTTATGAGGAACACATGTATGTTCAGTTGAGGTTAAATACATCTACTTGGAAATCCCTTTCTTTAGGACTGGAGGTATACCTTACATCAAGCCTGAGTTCACTGTACAGGTATGGCAGTATTGGGGGGGGCACTGAGCTGTTGGGTCCTTCATGAACTGTATTGTCCCCTCGTTGCTGTTCCCACTTCTAGGTACACACTGTCAAATAGCAACCCTATTCATTTAGAGCCTTGGAAGGTCACTACTGATGAGGTTGCCTTCAGCCTCAAAGAGTGTCTGTCTTTGCCAGAGGGAGGTGTTTGAATTTCTATGTATAGGTTGCTAGAGCGTTGGGGGGGAAGAAACAGAGGCAAGGAAAAATACAGCAAGTTTTCCAGTATTAGAGAAAGCTGCAAATCTGTAGAAATGATAAGGAGCTGAAGTTTTACTACTTCAAAACTTGAAGTTTGTTATTTCAAGGGACAAGAGCGGTGCTTTCACTTCAAAGAGGTTGAACTGACCCTGAGACATATGAGCAGGATCTGTCAGTATGCACTCTGTATTCTTCATCTTACACCCCTTGTAGTTATTCACACAAAACATACAGCAATTGGACAGTCTGTGTACTTGTGTCCATGATAGCCAAGCTGTACAAATTAACAACTGTACACTCTTTCACACAAATATTTGCACATGTGTAGGGACAGCTTGTACCTGTGGTCAGCATAACCTGTGAAGAAGCCTAAGGTCATGCATGGTGAATATTCACAGCCTGATTCAGACATGCCTGTGCACTACAATATCTCATATCACTCAGTAACTCAGCACTCAGCCAGCGTGCAAATGAATCTGTGAACTTCCTCCTTGGGGGGGGGGGGGAACGTGTGCAAAGTGATTTCAAGATATATATGAATGCTCTATCTGTAATGTTTAGTCAATGACAGGCATTTTACACATGCAATACGTCACTCAGCATTGCTGCCATTACATGTTGAACACATAGTGTGTGAACTTGCCTAGTATTTTAGCTATTACTAGCTGGGTATAAACTCAACTAGGCTGAATACAGTGGTGCCCCGCAAGACGAATGCCTCGCAAGACGAAAAACTTGCTAGACGGAAGGGTTTTGTGGTTTTTGAGCTGCTTCGCAAGACGAATTTCCCTATGGGCTTGCTTCGCAAGACGAAAACGTCTTGCAAGTTTGTTTCCTTTTTCTTAAAACCGTTAATATCCAGGGTGCATTGCTTGAAGAGGTGCAGTTGTGACTTGACTTAGAGGAGCAACTCATAGCACGCGGTGTGGTAGCCTTTTTTGAGGTTTTTGAAGACTTTGCTGATTTTTGAAGCTTTTCCAAAACTTCTTTTGCAGCCATTTGGTAAGTTAAACTTTTAAAACTTTTTGGGGGGGGTTTGGATTTTGGGTTTGGGTGTTTGGAATTCAAGGACTTGGTGTTGGGGAGGGGTTTGCAAGAATCTGGAGGCTTGTGTGGTTTTTTTCTGCATTTTTATGATTTTTTGTGACCATTGGGCCACTCTGCTGTTTTTTTAAAAAAATAATCTGGGTTTGAATTTCTGTGTGGTGGGTGGCTGGGGGAACAGTTGAGGAGGGGTTTGCAAGAATCTGGGAGCTTGTGTGGTTTTTTCTGCATTTTTATGATTTTTTGTGACCATTGGGCCACTCTGCTGTTTTTTTAAAAAAATAATCTGGGTTTGAATTTCTGTGTGGTGGGTGGCTGGGGGAACAGTTGGGGAGGGGTTTGCAAGAATCTGGGAGCTTGTGTGGTTTTTTCTGCATTTTTATGATTTTCTGTGACCATTGGGCCATGTTGTTTTTTTTTAAAAAAAATTCTGGGTTTGAATTTCTGTGTGGTGGCTGGCTGGGGGAACAGTTGAGGAGGGGTTTGCAAGAATCTGGGAGCTTGTGTGGTTTTTTCCTGCATTTTTCTGATTTTCTGTGACCATTGGGCCATGTTGGGTTTTTTTTAAAAAAAATCTGGGTTTGAATTTCTGTGTGGTGGCTGGCTGGGGGAACAGTTCAGGAGGGGTTTGCAAGAATCTGGGAGCTTGTGTGGGTTTTTTTTGAATTTTTATGATTTTCTGTGACCATTGGGCCATGTTGTTGTTTTTTTAAAAAAATCTGGGTTTGAATTTCTGTGTGGTGGCTGGCTGGGGGAACAGTTGGGGAGGGGTTTGCAAGAATTTGGGAGCTTGTGTGGGTTTTTTTGAATTTTTATGATTTTCTGTGACCATTGGGCCATGTTGTTGTTTTTTTAAAAAAAAATTCTGGGTTTGAATTTCTGTGTGGTGGCTGGCTGGGGAAACAGTTCAGGAGGGGTTTGCAAGAATCTGGGAGCTTGCGTGGTGTGTGTTTTTTTTTTTTTTTGAATTTTTATGATTTACTGTGACCATTGGGCCATGTTGTTGTTGTTTTAAAAAAAAAATCTGGGTTTGAATTTCTGTGTGGTGGCTGGCTGGGGGAACAGTTGAGGAGGGGTTTGCAAGAATCTGGGAGCTTGTGCGGTTTTTTTGGGGGGGGTTTTATGATTTTCTGTGACCATTGGGCCATGTTGGGTTTTTTAAAAAAAAATTCTGGATTTGAATTTCTGTGTGGTGGCTTCCCGTGGGAACAGTTGGGGAGGGGTTTGCAAGAATCTGGGAGCTTGTGTGGTTTTTTTTCCGCATTTTTATGATTTTCTGTGACCATTGGTCCATGTTGTTGTTTTTTTAAAAAAAAATCTGGATTTGAATTTCTGTGCGGTGGGTGGCTGGGGGACCAGTTGGGGAGGGGTTTACAACAGTTGGGGAGGGGTTTGCAATTTCTGTGTGGTGGGTGGGTGGCTGGGGGGACAGTTGAGGTTTTTGAAGACTTTGCTGATTTTTGAAGCTTTTCCAAAACTTCTTTTTGCAGCCATTTGAGGTTTTAGAAGACTTTGCTGATTTTTGAAGCTTTTCCAAAACTTCTTTTGCAGCCATTTGGTAAGTTAAACTTTTAAAACTTTTTGGGGGTTTTTTGGATTTTGGGTTGGGTGTTTGGAATTCAAGGACTTGGTTCTGGGTTTGAATTTCTGTGTGGTGGGTGGCTGGGTGCTTTTGAATTTTTTGGATGTGAAGCACTGATCTTTTTTTCTTTTCTTTTCTTTTTTGAGTTTGCGAAGGTAGGAGCTGTGCTGCCATGGGACCCAAGAAGACTGCTGCTGCAGAGGCCGGCGAGAGGAAGAAGGAGAAGGTGACACTGGAAAATGAAGAAGGAGATCATCCGGAAGCACGACTGTGGAATGCGTGTGACAGACCTCGCCAGGGAGTATGGGAGGAATCCATCGACCATTGGGACCATCCTGAAGATGAGGGAGAAGATCCTTGCGACTGATGCAGCCAAGGGAGTCACCAGGATCGTGAAGAACCGCTCAGCTGTTCTGGAGGAGGTGGAGAAGCTGCTGCTCATCTGGTTAGAAGAGAAGCAGCGTGCAGGGGACACAGTGACTGAGGCCGTCATTTGTGAGAAGGCCAAGGCCTTGCACGCAGACCTCGTCCGGGAACAGCCAGGAACCTCAGGTGAGCCAGAAGTCTTCAAGGCAAGCAGAGGTTGGTTTGACCGGTTCAAGGCAAGATCTGGAATCCACAGCATGGTCAGGCATGGAGAGGCTGCCAGTTCTGATGTTTCTGCGGCTGAAGACTTTGCAGCAGAGTTCCTGGAGGCTGTGAAGACAGAGGGCTACGTTCCACAGCAGGTCTTCAACTGTGACGAGACCAGGCTGTTTTGGAAGAGGATGCCCAAAAGGACTTTCATCACACAGGAGGAGGCCAAGTTGCCTGGCCACAAGCCCATGAAGGACCGTATGACCCTGCTCTTCTGTGCCAACACAAGTGGCGACCTGAAGATCAAGCCCCTGCTGGTGTACCACTCGGAGAACCCACGGGCCTTCAAGAAACACAAGGTCGACAAGGAGCAGCTGAGTGTCATGTGGCGATCCAACAGTAAGGCTTGGGTCACACGTGTGCTGTTTGTGGACTGGGTCAATCTTGCTTTTGGCCCTGCTGTCAAACAGTACCTGCTGGACAACGACCTGCCGCTGAAGGCTTTGCTTCTGATGGACAATGCTCCTGCTCATCCTAAAGGCCTTGAGTTGGACTTGTTGGAGGAGTTCAGCTTCATCAGAATCATGTTCCTGCTGCCTAACACCACGCCACTGCTCCAGCCGATGGATCAGCAGGTCATCGCCAATTTCAAAAAACTCTACACCAAGGAGCTTTTCAGGCGATGCTTCGAGGTGACTGATTGCACCACCATCACCCTGCGGGAATTCTGGAAGGACCACTTCGACATCGTCACCTGCTTGAAGTTGATCACCACGGCCTGGAACGGGATCAGCCAGAGAAATTTGAATTGCGCTTGGCGCAGCCTGTGGCCGGACTGTGTGGCACCAAGTGACTCTGATGCACCAGAGTCAACAGTGGCGCAGGACATTGTTGCCTTGGGGAGGACCATGGGCCTGGAGGTCACAGAGGCGGACATCAGTGAGCTGGTGGAGGAGCACGACCACGAGCTGACCACCCAGGAGCTGGTCGAACTGCAGGCAGAGGCTGCGCAGGAGCAGGCCTCACTGGAAGAGGAGGAAGCAACTGAGGAACGGCTGTCCTCCAAAGAACTGAGGGACATTTGCATGAAATGGAAGGATGTGCAGGCTTTTGCACAGTGGCACCACCCTGACAAGCATGAGGCACATGACCTTGTGAACACTTTTGATACGAGGGTCATGCCGCCTTTCAGGGAGGTGCTGAAAAGGCGGATGAAGCAGCAGACCATGGACAGGTTCTTCAGCAAGAAGCAAAGAGTGGAAGAGGAACCTTCTTCGAGTTGTCCCCCAGAGTCTTAGAAAATGTACTGTACACTTTGTTGATTTTTAAATGTTTTTCTGTCATGTTTAGAAACTTAATTTATTGTTCCTTCAATTTTTGAAATGCTCTTTACAGTATGTGTGACTTTAAAGAGCACTTAATAAACTCTTGTTGCACCAAATTTGACTTTGTTTGGACTTTTTTTGACCATAGGAACGCATTAATTGAATTTCAATGCATTCCTATGGGATTTCGTGCTTCGCAAGACGAAAAATTCGCTAGACAAAAAAACTCGCGGAACGAATTAATTTCGTCTTGCGAAGCACCACTGTATTGTTTCCAATCAGTATCAGCACTATATTTATTACTTTTATTATTATTATTTGAATTCATATATCACCCTATACCCATGGGTCTCTGTACAGATTGAACATATTTTAACATGTTCAATCTGTACAGAGAACCAACTCATATATGCAATCATTTTCTTATTGCCTAAAACTGAAATATTAAGACATCTCTGTGAAAAATAAAAAGATCTGCTCTTTAAAGGGGGAGGGGAATCCCTAGGAATAAAATCTTGAGAGAAAAACATACTAATCTTCTTTGACTTAAAAGTAAATAGGTATAGAACCAGAACAAAGCTGGAATGAAAATAAGCTGGGCACAATAGCCCCCACATCCATCTCTAGCAGGAGAATTCATAAAATGCCTCTCTCATTTACATAACCAATTTCTTTACTTTCCTGTTCTCTACTGATAACAATAAACAACCAATATTAAACTCTCTTGGAGCTTTTTCTGCTTCTGCTTCTTCATTGAAAAAAATAAATCCAAATGAGAGACGAATCTTGTAATTAAGATGGGAAGTGAAGCTAACTTCCTTCTCTCCGTTCCTAAGTTTCATTCCAATCAATTATTGTCTTTATCACAACCTGCCTTTGATTACAACCTGCCTGTACCTAATTCCATTAACAGTGAAATCTCCCTACAGTGATAAGCCTCTCAATGCTGCAGTCACTGAAAAGTTGGCAGTAGAGACAGAAAACAACATCCTAAGAGAGCCCGGTTTTTAGAAAATATGCTTAACATTTCATTTTGTAGTAGCAATCCCATAAGCAAGTTTGGACAGGTATATATACCTTATCCCAACTTGCTTATGGGATTGTACATCTAAGGAGGAAAGGAGGGTGAAGGCAGGGAGGAATTATGTTGTGCCTTTTGATAGAAGAAAGTGGTTGAGTGAACAGATTGTGAAGTGAGAAAAAGAAGGAGCCTCTTCTGTCTAAGAAAACCAGATGCCCAGAGCTATCCTTCTTCAGATGTGTTTCCTATAAACACTACAGAAGGTTTTTCTTGGCACAAATGTATACTAAACTGAATGAGTTTCATTGGCACAAACATTGTTGATGATGAACTATATATATTTGGGTACTGGGTGCCACTTGACATTCCATCAAGAAGCAACACATCCAAACATGGTTTGGGATTTCGGCATTGGCTCTCGATCCAAAATTATCAATCATCTGCTTGGTAGAAAGCCAGAAATCGGGCTGGCTGATTATAGGCCTTCGGTGGCTTTAGGACCTCAGGTCCTAAACCAGGATTGGTGTGCCTCAGGCCTGTGAGCCAAATGCAGCCTCTGGGCTTCTCTTACTGGCCCATGAGACTCCTCCTCCCCAGGCCAAAGTCCTTCCCACACCTTGCTCCACAGCTTCCTTGCGTGTTTTTGCGTGGGAATGAGGGGCAGATCTACTATGAAACTAATGAAGCTTAAGCTTGAGGGCCCTTAATCCCAGAGCGGCCCCAGGAGCAACTTTAGTCCATGTTGCTTAAATAGTTTGGGCCTAGTAGACCCAATTTGAGTTGCACAACTCAAATTGATAATTTTGTTGCTGCATCTATTTCAACAATCCCAAAGTTTGAGAGCCAGTAGCACAGATGCTGTAAAGGTGTGATGATCTGGAACAACTCCACTGAAGTAGATAATGGCATTACCAAGACCTCGTTGCAGGTTGCAAAGGTCCCCCCCAATACAGTTCAAGTACATTCCTCCCACAAACACACCCAAAGAGAAGCTGCCTCGTTTCCTTTCATCCACATACACACAAATGGCATATTTCACTCCTACCTGAAACGCAGAGACTGCCTCCTTCCCTCCCCCTTCCTCTCACATGCACACATACCAATGGGATGCTGCTGCCATGGACCAGTTACTGCCGCCTGGTCCAGCTTCAAGCCCAGAGGCTGCAAAACACGTCTCTTCCACTGCCACTCTCATTCCAGGCCTGAGGAAAACATACTTGCAGGTAGGCACTGCAGGTGACGGATGAAGGGCTCAGGCAGGTACCAACTGCATTATGGGCAAAACATTTGGCCTGAAACTGTGGGCAGCCAAGCACAGAAATAAACATTTGCACTCCAACCCATGCAAGAGGCCTCAGAAATCTAAATTGGATACTTGAGTCTATAGGTATGTTTTTTAAAAAACAACACACATATATTTTGTCATCTCAGAATAGATCAAATGTTGCTCCCACCTGTCACGTGGCATTCAAAGTGGAACTATACTCATGTTTTTATTCAAATCGCTGCTCTAAAATTACAAAAGATAAGTGCCACCTTTCAGCGTGAATAAACTTAAATATATACTAAAAATAATTCAGCATTAACTTGTGCGGCTTCAAGCTTCGGCAGTGAGTAAAAAGGTAGAGTTTTCAATTACATGCTTTGCAAAATCAAATGTCAAAGAACTCAACGGAATGAAGAATGCTTACCATAAGTGTGAACTGGCAGCAACTGGAGACTTTTTAATTTGAAACGTACTTGTAGAAACATGTTTTTACCCTTTAAACACACTTTATTGAGACTAAGGAAATTAAACATGATGGCTATGTCTTTATGTCTCAGACAATGGGAAATCATGTAATGTTCAGCTTCCCAAATGTCATTCCAGGCCTTATTAATCTCTGGCTGTGGGATACCTTACATGTGCAACAAAACTGCAATGGTTACCTTGGCTGCCCACTCATTTCTGGGCCCAACTCAAGAGTACTGGGTTTTGGCTTAAATAGCTTGGGACTAGATTATCTGATGGGACACCTGCACCGATATAAACCTTACCAAGATTTAAGATCTTCATATGCGGCCTGCTCTCTAGCCAGCTAGTGAAAGCTGTTATAGACTGGCGGATACCAGGGATAGGGCCATTTTAGTAGTTTCCCCAAACCTTTGGAACTTCCTTCCTAGGGAAATAGTTATGGACTATTTAAGGCATATTTTAATCAAAGTCTGTGTTTGGCATATCTCAATGTGCTGTGCTTATCATAGAATCAGAGAATTGTACAGTTGATTATCTAGTCGAACACCCGGTGTCAGGGAACTGCCATCAGAGGCAAGAGGAGAGGTAAGGCTCTCCAATGATGCAGGGGAGGGAACTAGCAAGGAGAGAGAGAGAGCTTCCGCTGGGGAAGGAAATCCAGGGGACACCAGGGAGAAAGGGGAGGCTGAGAGTACTGCGGAGGGAAGGCTCCGAGACTCTTCCAGTGAGATCAGCGGAGAGAGCACAGGACCTCCGCTTGGCACGCCCACGCTGCGCAGAAGGCTTCCGCGCAGAGAATCTAGGAAGAGACTTGGCGTCAAAGAATTTCTATGTTGGAGGAAGTTTAGGAGACGCCCACTCACGGATTCTGCCAGTGACTAAGACAGTCGCGTTGTAAGGGCTGTCAAACCAGGGAAAGGTTTTAGCTATACAACCAGCTTGGAGCAGTTTGCAGTTTACGCACAAGCAACCCCAATTCCCATTACACCCGGCAATACAGGAATCTCAACTAAAACATCCAAAACAGATGGCCATCCAACCTCTGCTTAAAAATCTCCAATGAAGGAGACTCCACCACCTTCCAAGGAAGTCTGTTCCACTGTTCCAGACAGTTCATACTGTCAGATGTTGGGTCAGAATCTCCTTTCATGTAACTTAAATCCATTGGCTCAGAGGCATACCTTCTAGAGCAGGAGAAAACAAGCTTGCTCCATCTTCCATGTGACAGCTCTTAAGATATTTGAAGAGGGCTATCATATCTTCTCTCAGTCTCCTCTTTTCCAGGCTGACATATCCAGCTCCTTCAAGCGTTCTTCATAAGGCATGACTTCTCGACCTTTGATCATCTTAGTTAGCCTCATCTGCACATGCTCCAGCTTTGAACGACTGTATCTAATAACTTAGTGAGACTGAAAGGGTATTTTATTCCTCCTTCATGATGATGATGATGATGATGATGAAAACTGCCTTGTGAGGGTAAGGTAAAGGACCCCTGACAGTTAAGTCCAGCCGTGAATGACTCTGGGGTTGGGGCACTCATCTCACTTTACTGGCCGAGGGAGCCAATGTTTGTCCGCAGACAGTTTTTCCAGGTCATGTGGCCACTTCTGGCGAAACCAGAGCAGAGCAAGGAATTGCTGTTTACCTTCCCACTGGAGCAGTACCTATTTATCTACTTGCACTTTGACGTGCTTTTGAACTGCTAGGTTGGCAGGAGCTGGGACCAAACAATAGGAGCTCACCCCGTCGCAGGGATTCAAACCACCGACCTTCTGATCGGAAAGCCCAAGGCTCAGTAGTTTACACCACAGCGCCACCTGCATCCCTTGTGAGGGTAGCATGCCCTAAACGGCAGGTTAGAAATATTTTAAATAAACAAAGAAGTGAGGCAGAGTGTGCATAGGAACATACTGTAGGAAGATGCCTTATCCTGAGTCAGACAATTGGTTCATCTAGGTCAGTACTGTCAGCAGTGACTGTCAGTGCTGCAGAGCTGCCATTGTAACAGCAGCATCCCTGCTGCCCACCTGAGTGGGTCAGAGGTACATGGATGCTCGCCATTCCCACCAAGGTTTCAGACAAGGAATCTTTCCCAGCCCTACTCAGAAATGCCAGGGTCCTTCTGGGACCCTCTACATGCAAATAAGATGTTCTTCCATTATGGCCCTTTCCCAAGTGAGTCTGTGGCACACTGTTCATCCATATTTGTGATCTTCCATGCTTCTTCCATCCCCTTAATTGGGAAGAAGGATTGCTGAAATTGGGAGGGGGGCATGTGGGAGGCAACTGATGTTACAGGAGAGGCCTGGTTCACAAATCCTTTACCATGCGCAGAGGAGGCACAGCTATGCTCTGTAGTCTTGCGGGGACTTTCACATTGAGAAATTATGAGTCATCTCTGAGGGATGACAAAACAGGACCAATGGACTGGAGTTATTCCAGGCAAATTATTCCACAATGGAGTGCTGCATTCTGTGAAACTCTGTTCTAAAGTGACAGATTCGGGGAGAATTTGGGAACACATTTGTAAAACCAAAAACACTTGTCCCATAATTACAGCACCGAGAACTCCATAAGAGTCTAACTCCATAGGATTGCAATCCCACACCCCCTGCTTGACCTGGGAAACCTCTTAACCTGACAAGTGATTTCAGCCTAAACTATTAATTGCAAAATTGGTTACATGGAAAGAAACACCATAGAATGCACCTAGAGTCCAAATTAGTATAGAGAACCTTTCGAAACCAGTCGACAAGCATGAAGAACATTGATTTATTTTTCGGCGTCCTATTCAGCCTATGAAAGAGCAGGAGGAAAAACAGACTGTTCTCTGCATGCAAATATTTACATTTCTAAGCCCTAGGTCCTATTTTTGCTTCACACAGAAACCTGATACTTCAGGTTGTTATGGAGCACAAAATATGAATTTGTACATAAGCTGTTGCTTGCTAAGGCATATTGCCATTTCACTAAAAAAAAGATAAGGATAAGCCAAGGTCCAACATTTAAAGGTAACAAGACTATTCCTAGTTGTTTCAGCACTCAGGAAAAATCTTCTATCTTATCCAACACCCACCCTCTCCCATTACTACCTGACTCCCCCCACCCTGGTGATCCTCAAAAGAAATCAAGAAGGAAGCAGTCGTTACAACAATGTAACACGGGAGCACGACTAAAGCAGGGGTAGGAAATCTATGGCTCTCCAAATGTTGCTGGACTGCAACTCCACCATTCCTGACCATGCTGGTGGGAGTTGGGGTCCAACAACATCTGGAAGGTCACAGTTTCTACACCACTGGGCTGAAGGCAAGCATTGGCCAATCCAAATCAGATTTAATGCTTCCCCAGTCTCTCTCCCTCCAACCACTGGGTGCCCTCAGTATGAAAGAATGCTTGTCTACCTTTTCCTTGCTAATACAAATAAACTTCAAATTAACTCTTGATAAACACAAGAAAGGTGGTAGCGTCCGTGGTTGGCATCTCACAGGTGCAGAGAAAAACAGCCAAGTTCCTTCTTCCACCTGCTCCCTTAGGAGAGAATATCAACCAAAGCCGGTCCATACTTTCCCGATTCTAGAACACTCACAGAATCAAAGAATTGTAGAGTTGGAAGGGATCCCGAGAGTCATCTAATCCAACCCCTTGCGATTCAGGACTCTCAACTAGATTATACAGGGCAGATGACCTTCTGCTTAGGAACCTCTGCTTAGGAACCTCCAATGAAGGAGAGTCCACAACATTCTGAGGGAGACCATTCCACTGTCAAATAGCTCTTACTGTCAGAAAGTTCTTTCTGATGGTTAGTCAGAATCTTCCTTCTCATGACTTGAATTCATTGGTACAGGTCCTACCTTCCAGAGCAGGAGACAGCAAGCTTGCTTCATCTTCCATGTGACAGCCCTTTAGATATTTGATTGTGACTGTCATATCTCCACTCGGACTCCTTTTTCCCAGGCTGACACAGTTTTCCAGGTGTGCTCTGACCAAGGCAGAATAAAGTGGTACTTTTACTTCCCTTGACCTGGACGCTATACTTCATACAAGTGACTAAGAGCAGAGAATGTATTTCACTGCATACTCAGGTGTTTGGGTTGGAGAAAGAAACATAGCTTTGCTGGGTTTTTATGCTACTGTTCTGTGGGATTCTAGAGTAGGAGAATCATGTCCCCAGCCCCAAATAAGAAGCTATTGCAGTTTGAATTGCTGAGCAGATGTGCCTAGCTGCTGGAGACCTACAGGCGCCCTGCCATAGCACACAATTCACATTATCCCTGAGTGATTCATCTCTGAGGACAATAAAGGAGTTTGCATCATTTTTCTCAAAGTCAAAGCCTGCTTTGGATCATATGTGAGGCTGTTTGCCATGGCCAAACAAATGAACATGCCGAACATATCCATTAAAGAACATGCTGACTTGAAGGGGGAGGTGAAAAATCAAATTAAATGGACAACAACAACAAAAACCTTTGCTTTCGAAACCCCCATAGCTATTGTTTGTTGTAAAAGCTGTGGAGTCAGCTGATTGAAATAAACACCACCAGCCCCAGTGATTGGTTGAGCTACTGAAGTAATAGGAAACTATTGGTGAGCATTTTAAGTTGTTCTTATACTTGTATGTTTCTATGAGTTACTTTGAGTTCATCTTTATTTTTTTTAAAAAAACCTGACTAATAACTTTTTATAATTTTTAAATGCTGCTGATATTTTTTTATAAAAAAAATCTGTCCATATGTAAGGCTTACAGACAAGCTTTTTAATAGGCAACGTCTTTTTAATAGCAAGCAGTTCAGCCATGGGTGAAGTAGCCAGCACTCTGAGATAGCTGATCAGCAGGCACACTGAGATGTATCTGTGTGTGTCAACACTGTGCATATGTATTCATATAACATGTGAATAAAATGTGCTTAATTTGAGTATATGAGTGTTGAGTGTGAATTGTGTGTGTGTAAATCTGAATACTGTGCATGCATGGGTGTGTACAAATGATGAAGAATGTGAGTATCCAGGAGGAATTACCACACACACATTTGAAAATGTATATACTATATTTTTCCATGTATAAGATGCCCCCATGTACAAGATTCCCCCTATTTTGGGGGACTCCAAATTAAGAAAACACCCCCTCAATACTACCCATGTATAAGACAAGCCCCAATTTTTAACCTATATTTTTGGTTTAAAAAAACCCAACCTAGTCTTATACATAGAAAAATACTGTAACAATAATGATATATTATAATAATAATTTATTATTTATACCCCCGCCCATCTGCTGGGTTTCCTCAGCCACTCTGAGCAGCTTCCAACCAAATATTAAAAGCACAATACAGCATCAAACATTAAAAGCTTCTCTAAACAGGGCTGCCTTCAGATGTCTTTTAAAAGTAAGATAGTTGCTTATTTCTTTGACATCCACTGGGAGGGCGTTCCATGGGGAGGGCACCACAAACAAGAAGGCTCTCTGCCTGATTCCCTGTAACTTCACTTCTCGCAGCGAGGGCACCACCAGAAGGCCCTCGGCACTGGACCTTAGTAGGTGCCCATTTATGAATATAGTTCAGGTACCATTGGACAGGAGCAGCTGGCATGCTGCTGCAGACCCATGGGCCCAGTCTCAGAGAAAAGTTAGGATGTTAATCTAATGTGAACGTTTTTTTAAAAAAATTGCAGGGGGTCTTGTGTAGATCTTTCCCACATGGCACCATTCAGTAGGAAGGATCTCCAGCACTCAGCAGGAGTTCTCAAGCAAAGGGATGGCTAGGAGAAACATCTAGATGTCTGCTGTGCATTTATCTCCGTAAGTTAATCATCATTTCCTTTTTGAAGCATATGTGTGCTGAAATGTTCAGAAAAGTACTGAAAACTTCAGAGCACAAAACATCCATTTAAATCTGAACAATAGGTTGTGGTTGTTTTATTATTCTTATTATTCCTCAAGTGAATGCAGGCAACACTTTCTTCATATGCAGCACTGAGTTCTGCAAATCCATCTTAAGGATGCAACACAAAAATCATTATGAAAAACGCACACCCTTACCAAACCAGCATTCGGAAATGGATTGTGTGCTCTGAACAAAGCTAGGGAAGTGGCGCATAGATAACACCCTCTAAAACCAGACTTCTTAATAAGCCAGCATAAAACTGATCCATGAAATGAAAACATTAAAATATTAAAGACTGCAGGATGTAATTATATCTGTCCCACTGTGCATATATATAATCCCACATTTTCTCTGAAACGATGCCAGATGGTTTTGCAGAACATTTTAAACCACATTTATCAGCTCACCTGTGAAGCACCAGTGAGGAAGAGCACAAGTTGGTCTGTGTTAAATATGTGTCTAAGGAGACTGACAATTCACACTACCAACAACCAGAATTAGAGGAGAGCTAATTGAAGGTGGTGAGGAAGAGAACCTTTGGACAAGGTAGGGAAGTTTATTGCTATTCCCTACATCAGATATCTCGGGTGCATATGTAAGATAAGTGGACCTCTTCGCTGACAGATCCAGTCACTTAATCATGGGATATCAACTTTGGAAGGGGAAACAAGAATGTGTCTTTTTGGAAAACAAGAATGCACCTGGCATTTAAAAGCTGCCAGGCATAGAGATGTGAAGACCCAGAAAAAATGGGGACACACAGAAAGATGGGGGGGGGGTGCCTTAAAAAAAATCTGGTTTTTTTCCACAGGCCTTCACATCTCTAGCCAGTGAACCTCTTGAGGAGAGCATTCCACAGCCCAAGGACTAGCTGTGGAATGTTTATAATATAATTTGCATTTGTGCAATTGAGTAATACAGTGCATGTAATTTCTTCCTTTAGATTTAACAGATATAACTCTGAAGTAAACAACCAGCCATAGAGTTGGGCAGGGTAAGGTGGGTCAGCTCAGAGGGCAGACTTTGGGGTACTATTAAGAGGTAGCTAGCTATTGGGTTTATTATTTTTTTATGCAGCCATGGAAGGCACCATTTGGATTTTCTTGAGTCATCATTGCTGGGCTAAATATTTTTCTGAGAAAGACATTTCCTTTCCCCTAGCTCTCGTAGTGGCCTTTCCCCCTAGCTCCTTTAATACGTATTTCTAACAAGCATGACTGCATTATATTCCTCCAAAGAGAAGAGAGTAAATATGCTCAGGCAGGAGATAGGTTTTAATCTCTTTAGGGCCAGGCACAGAAGCATGAGGGGTGATGATATTGGCAGCAGAAGCAAGAGCTGTTTCAGTAATGAACTGTGAATGGCCTATCCAAGTGTGAAATACAGCAAGGAGCAATAACAAATATCTAGTGCAGTAGATCGCTTTTAGAAAGCTGCAACTCAACGGCAGAGCAACTGTTTTTGTATGCAGAAGGTCCTGATTTTGATCTCCAACATCTCCAGTTAAGTGCTGGGAGAGAACCAGTCTGAAACCCAACAGCATGGGTAGGCAAACTAAGGCCCAGGGGCCGGATCCAGCCCAATCGCCTTCTAAATCTGGCCCTGTGAATCAGCGTGTTTTTACATGAGTAGAATTGTCTCCTTTTATTCAAAATGCATCTCTGGGTTATTTGTGGGGCATAGAAATTCATTCATTTTTTTTTTTTCAAAATATAGTCTGGCCCCCCACAAGGTCTGCGGGACAGTGCTGACCCCTGCCCTAGAGAGCCACTTACAGTCAGTGTAGAGACAAAGTCTGAACTAGATGAACCACTGGTCTGACTCAGTATAACGCAGCTTCCTATGTTCCTATATTCTAAATTTACTTTTAAAACTGAAAATGTTTCTTATGAGGAAAATTTAAAGGTATTGGCTTATGTTTAGCCCAGATAAGACATGATCGCCATCTTACAAGAACTTGAAGAGCTTTCACACAATTGATGCTGCACATTTGTTTTCTGTTGATCCAGAGGGCATGACCCAATCCAATAGGTTCGTG
The DNA here is from genome assembly GCF_965112155.1 of Podarcis liolepis. NCBI lineage: Eukaryota > Metazoa > Chordata > Lepidosauria > Squamata > Lacertidae > Podarcis > Podarcis liolepis. The sequence goes on along the minus strand of NC_139555.1, from coordinate 59,381,607 downwards.
TTACAAGAAAAAGAATCCAGACTGGTGCTGGGACAGAGAGCTTAGGAACATGGTGGGTTGTCAAGCAGAAGTTGAATGCCCACCTGTCAGGGATGCTATAGCAGTGATTTTCTATATCGGCAGGGTTTGGTGCAAGAAGATATTTGAGGCCCCTCCCAGCTCTATGATTCTATTATTGGAAGGGCAATGCATTTGTGAGGTTTTAAAGATTCGGAATGTGATCTTCTTAATATCTGGTGCTATCACAAATGTGAACTAATTGAACATCTAACGGTACCATATCACGAAGCAGAAAGTTCAAGGTAATTAGTCACATTGAAGAATAATGCTTGAGAAGGGGTTGGAAACTCAGGAGGGAGGAAGTGAGGAAGAAAGTCAGAAATGGAGAACTTCAACTATTTTGACATTTGTTAAACAAGGGTTTTATTTTACCAGTTCCAGCTATCATTATATATCATTGCACCACTGCTGTCTGATCAAATTGGCACTACTAGTCAGTGTGGAAGAAAGGCAACTGAAGATGTGTCATGAAGTGTCATTTCTTCCCCGTAATCTTCCTGGCCCTGTGATAGGTACATACTAAATCCAAGGCAGTTACATGTAAAAACTGCATTCTGAACAAAGTGGAAATGGGAGCTTCCTGAAGAAACTCAGCCCTGCAAAATGACTCACTTTTCAGAATGGAGTTGAGCATTGCCAAGTCTGTCAGAATGATTTGCCAGAATTACAGAGTAGTTCTATTCAGTCTATTTCCCAAATATCACAAGCGATGGGTTCCTGATACACTTGCATCCCCAGACTTGAGAAAATCAGTAAGAGGATGATGAAGGGAGCAAGCCAAGAACTGGCTCACAGCTCAGCAGGGAAAGCAGATTGCCACCTTAAACTAAGATGACTATTAGAGTTCGAGTTACAGATAGGTAGCCGTGTTGGTCTGCCATAGTCAAAATAAAAAAATTCCTTCCAGTAGCACCTTAAAGACCAACTAAGTTAGTTCTTGGTATGAGCTTTCATGTCCATGCACACTTGGTATCTGAAGAAGTGTGCATGCACACGAAAGCTCATACCAAGAACTAACTTAGTTGGTCTTTAAGGTGCTACTGGAAGGAATTTTTTTATTAGAGTTCAATTGAACATAGTGCTTCCTGCATGCACTGTTATTGGAGTCCTCCCAGCCATTCAGAGTGCAGCTGGAGAAGACGCTGGCGGTTCAAGGGACAAAGAGAGGGAGGATTCCCCATTGCACTAGTGGAAGTCCATGCACTGGCTTCCACTAGTGGAATGAGTTAGATGACTCCACCTCATAGCTTCTGGGATTTTTTATTTATTTATTTATTTATTTGCAATCAATTTGCTTAGCCAAATCCATTCAAAAGTTTAGGCACAAGGAGATAGAAATAATTCACTCATAACAATGTGAGCCATTTCACAATGGCTTTCTGCCATTTCTAAATAATTGCACAGGCTACAAAGAGGGGCTCTTTGATTCAATATTGGAGCCGATACTTTGTAAATCAGAGTAACAGAGTCCTAGCAGCTACATTCTAACAACAAAACAACGCCATGTTTCCAAAGTCCCTTACAGTGTTTGTTTCAAACTCATCAGATGTAGCTAGACAATCTTTTTTTGCAATGTTATTTTGAAATGGGGGGGGAGTATTTAAAATAAAAGCAAGGCTGCTTTGCTCAAGAGGTTTGCAGTTTACAATAACAGTTTGTATACCCATTGGATCATAGAATAATCTAGTTTAACCGCTGCCTTTTAACAGAACCTTCACACATTGTTGTCACCACCACCCAATCCACATGTACTAATGCACAACATCAATCTTCACAGGGTATGCCATTGTAAATTGCTTTGTGTCCATGGCTATCTTTATTATGATTACTTTGACATTCCTAGTTCTATATTTTTCACTGGAGCCAGACAGCAGTTTTCTCTCCCTTAGGCTTTGTGTAGGTTATTTTGCCTTTCCTCACTAAAAAAACAAACCCATTAAATATCAACCATTTATTCTTTGTAGATGCTTGTCCTTGCTATCTTGCCCATTCTTTGAGTCTTCAAAAAACAAACAAACCCACAAGTATAGGTTTGAATATGTTCTGAAAAAATTGATGGATATCAGTTGTCTTATAATGGTTTCAGGTCTACAGAGTGAATACTCTCTACTGAGTCTGTCTAGAAATAACTTTCCATGGTCTCCAGGAACAAGCCAGAGGCCACAACACTCCTGCTTTGCAGAGTCTTGGCTAGAAATACATGGGGAAGCTCTGAAGTAAGGATGGACAGACTCATTAAAGTCCAGCCCCTCCCAATTCTACATGAGGAAAGGATTCTGTGTGTCTCTCTGTGGAAATACAAATGTAAATAATAAAATAAAATAAAAGTACCTATGAGGTGGTCAGCACTGCAGCCTTTAGACTACAAAAAAGTCAATACTTTTACGAGTACTCCTGCACATTCTGCCCTGCTTTGAAATGGATATAATGTGAGATGCTGTAAAATAAATGATAGATAAACAATCTGTTTTTTCCAGAGGTGGCAGAGGAGTCAGGCACAGACCATCCTTGAGTAGTTGTTCAGACCCCCATAACTCTAGGAGGGACCACACCTAACTTCTGTGTGGAGTCCTTTTGAAAATTAATGTTCCTGTGCTCTTATCACGTTTAGTACGTTTAGTACATTTCCAAGCACAATTCAAAGTGTTGGTGCTGACCTTTAAAGCCCTAAACGGCCTCGGTCCAGTATACCTGAAGGAGCGTCTGCACCTCCATCGTTCTACCCGGACACTGAGGTCCAGCACCGAGGGCCTTCTGGTGGTTCCCTCATTGCGAGAAGTAAGGTTACAGGGAACCAGGCAGAGGGCCTTCTCGGTAGTGGCACCCTCCCTGTGGAACGCCCTCCCACCAGATGTCAAAGAGAACAACAACTACCAGACTTTTAGAAGACATCTGAAGGCAGCCCTGTTTAGGGAAGCTTTTAATGTTTGATGTATCACAGTATTTTAATATTCTTTTGGAAGCCGCCCAGAGTGGCTGGGGAAACCCAGCCAGATGGGAGGGGTATAAATAATAAATTATTATTATTATTATTATTATTATTATTATTATTATTATTATCAATTCCAGGTGTCTGAGTCACCATTTTAATTTCCCAGGCACTCTAGTGGCCTGGTGAGAAATTAAAATGGCATTCCCCAGCTGCAAATGCTGTCAAGTATGCCCTCTTTCACATAGGAGGGGTTTCACTGATGGGGGGGAGCCACAAGTGGGTATTTTTCTGAGAGCTCCTCAAACCTGGAGCCAGCCATGGCAGTGGTGTCTGAAAGCAAACAAAGGTACCGACAAAATGCAGGAAACTACCACCTTTGAAGCACCTGAACATGAAAACAAATTCTTTGATGGAAATCAAGGACTCTGCCAGCCTCCCTGAGTCCTGTGGCCACCTACCATTTGCTGTATATTCATTGTGGCGACACAGGAAGCTGTGTATTGTGGTTAACTTCTTTTGTCATAGAGTGCTTTTAAAACGTTCCTTCGTGCACTGCTAGGAAAAGCTCGGCAATCACTCCAGGAGCTGCATATTAATGTGACGGAAACAATCCAACCCAGAATTCTATTAGAAAGGAAAGCTGCAATAATGTTTGCGAGCAAGAGGCAAGTTGAGTTTAGTGAGAATGTACTTCAGAATCTAATTGACAGAAGTAATTGGCAATGCTGGGCAGGCAATCATCGCCACAATAAAGCAAGTGAAGCTTAGAGAGGCAAACGGGGAACGGGAGATAGAATGGCACAGAGGAGAAGATTTGCATGTAAAGAAATTACTGTTTGTTAGCGCCAGACATCAGCAGCCACTGAAATTGTGTTCACACAAATGTTTTGCCTTCAGATATCCAACCAGCTTCATTACTAAAAGTTCAGCTCCACCATTGACAGCAACAATGGCCACTCCTTTCTGATCTACCTGCTGTCTTCTCTTTCCCATTCAGAGTAGAACTGCATTTAATGGATCCCCTACAGTCCCATGAGAAATGAATAAGTAAGCAACTTGCAGTGCAATCCTAACCACGTCTACTAAAAAATAAGTCCTATTGAACCAGCGGGTTAGGATTGCAGCAAGGGTCATTTTGCTAACATTGTGACCAACATTGTGGCTACAGGATAATAAGCAGATAATAATAATACATTTTTATTTATATCCCGGCCTCCTCAGCCGGAGCCGGGTTCAGAGCAGCTTACAACAATAAAAGTAACACAGTTTACATAAAATCACAGTCAGTTAATTAAAATACATTCTAAAATCGATTCATTCTAAAATCAATTCAGAATCAAATTAATGGCAGGAGTTGCCAAAAACTGGCAGATATTGAGTGGGAACTAGGGACCATTTATCATGCAGGCTCCCAAAAAAGCCTGGAAGGCAAGTACACACCTAGAAGGATGTTGAAAAGCCCATTTGCTCTGCTTGAGATGTTGCTCCTCTTCTTTCAGTGTTTGCCATCTTCTGTGCCACTGAAGCTGGAAACTGCTGGCACCTGCCGCGCTACCTGTCCAATGGTAGTACAACTGTAGGCTATCACCACCAGTCTATCTCACTTTCTGTCCCGATCCCACTCTGGCTCCTCCAATTAGGGATGGACTTTGGAAAACTTTTGTAATATGGCGCCCTTGTACAAGGCCAAAATGGATCTTCTCAATTATGGATCTTCTCAACTTTGCACCCCCTTAGTTCGGCACCCTGTGCAGGGGGACTGCTGGCCTCGCCCTACATCCAAAGCTGTTCCAGTGCTGCAACTGCAGCATTCCAGGCACAAGGAAGTCTGGGAAATGTGATTCTTTAGGGCTCTTGAGTCCATACAAATTTTGTTCCCCTGGCATCCTAGCACATGGGGCAAAGCATGGGGTGCCAAGGATCAAGGCCTCCAGAGAACCCAGCTTGGAATAAGATAATTCCAAGGGAAGGGAAAGTGGTGGGGCAGGGACAAAAAACTTGTGCAAGCCACCCCTGGTTTTACAAAGGTCCATAGTGGAGTGAGGTGGGGTTTTTTGTGGTTGTAATATAAGAAGAGCCCCACTAGATTGGACCAAAGGCTCATCATTGTCCAGCATCCTTTTCTCACAGTGTCAACCAGATGCCTACAGAAAGCCCACAAGGAGGGGGTTGGACTCAATGGCCCTTGTGGTCTCTTCCAATTCTAAGATTCTATGATTCTATGATTTTAGGACATGAGCACAACAGCACTCTCCCAGCAAGTGGTATTCAGAGGGATACCACCACCACCTGCTTCTAAGGGGGGCTTCTATTCTGAGCTGCCCTCGATTATGAATTTTCCTGAGCAATTACGTGTCTAAATTGACTTCCTACAGCCACCTGGACACCATCCACCGTTTTAATACCATACAGTAATAGGCAACTGGCAGCTTTTTGATCTGAAGCCACCTGCTTCCTTTCTCCAGCCCTTCTCTCCAAGTTTATTGAAATGGGTGACCTGGATGCATGAAAGGGAATAAATTGTGTGGGTGCACACTGCCCCTTTCCCACATGCCTTGTGGCTTCCAGGAAAGGCTGGGCTGTAGCACGGCTTTGATTTAAAATAAACTCTCGCTTAATGTTTTTGCTTCCAGTAAACACACGCTTTGGGGCCTTAAATCCTCAGTTCAGAAGCCATCAAAACACAAAGCATCTTGCGCCAGAGCCAGCTGAGGGCATTGCTGCAGCCGGCCTACCTGCATAATTTTTTATTTTTTTTTTATAAAATTTTTATTGGTTTTACAGAATTTTTAAAGAACAAACAAACACTTAAAAAGACAAACATACACGTATAGTTTCAAACATATTTTCATAAACCTATTTTCTTGGACTTCCCCATACCCCCCCTTTCTGGATCCCAATGTCCATAATTTTATAGCAACTCCCAATTGTTACCTTCCAACCTCTGTCATCTTAATCCTCTTTATATTCTGACCTTATATCACTGTATCCCATTGTTTCTGAAAACCACAACATTTTAACATTCATTAAGTTTATAGTAGTCCTTAAGATAACTTTTAAATTTTCTCCATTCTTCTTCCACCGTCTCTTTTCGTTGGTCACGGATTCTGCCTGTCATCTCGGCCAATGTCATATAGTCCATCACTTTCATCTGCCATTCTTCCAGAGTGGGTAAATCTTGTGTCTTCCAATACTTTGCGATGAGTATTCTTGCTGCTGTTGTAGCATACATAAAAAAAGTTCTATCCTTCTTTGTCACCAATTGGCCGACAATGCCCAAGAGAAAGGCCTCTGGTTTTTTAGGAAAAGTACATTTAAGTACCTTTTTCATTTCATTATAGATCGTTTCCCAGAAGGCCTTAATCTTCGGGCATGTCCACCAAAGGTGGTAGAAGGTACCTTCAGTCTCTTTACACTTCCAACATTTGTTATCGGGCAAATGATAAATTTTTGCCAGCTTGACTGGGGTCATGTACCACCTATAAACCATTTTCATAATGTTTTCCTTTACGGCATTACATGCCGTAAATTTAATACCGGTGTTCCATAACCATTCCCAGTCAGCTGACATAATGTTATGTCCAACATCCTGTGCCCACTTAATCATAGCCGATTTAACTGTTTCATCCTGTGTACTCCATTTCAGCAACAAGTTATACATTCTAGATAAATTCTTAGTATTGGGTTCTAACAGTTCAGTCTCTAGTTTTGATTTTTCCACCTGGAAACCAATTTTCCTGTCCTGTTTGTAAAATTCCATTATTTGACGATATTGAAACCAATTTTGTACTTTATGTTTCAGTTTCTCATGACTTTGTAGTTTGAACTTATCTCCATCCTGTTCTAAAATTTCCCAATACTTCGGCCATCCGACCTCCATATTGAGTTTCTTCACTGCTTTAGCCTCCACTGGTGACACCCATCTAGGGGTTTTGTTTTCCAATAGATCTTTATATCTTATCCAAACATTAAATAATGCTTTTCTAACAATGTGATTTTTAAAGGCACTATTAACTTTGTCATACCATAGATATGCATGCCAGCCAAAAGCATTATTAAAACCTTCCAGATCCAAAATGTCCGTGTTCTCGAGGAGCATCCATTCTTTCAGCCAGCAGAAAGCTGCTGCCTCATAGTACAATTTTAAGTCCGGCAGGGCAAAACCCCCTCTTTCTTTAGCATCTGTCAATATTTTAAATTTAATTCTGGGCTTTTTGCCCTGCCAGACAAATTTCGAAATGTCTTTCTGCCACCTCTTGAAGCATTCCATCTTGTCAAGAATCTGCAAGGTCTGAAACAGAAATAGCATTCTAGGCAGTACATTCATTTTAATCACTGCGATTCGGCCTAACATTGACAATTTCAAATTTGACCATATTTCTAGATCTTTTTTAATTTCTGACCAACATTTTTCATAATTGTCCTTATACAAATTCACATTTTTAGATGTTAAGTAAACCCCTAGGTATTTCACCTTCTTAACCACTGTCAACCCTGTCTCCTCCTGGAATTTCTCCTTTTCCATATCTGTTAAGTTTTTCCCTAAGACTTTGGTTTTTTGTTTATTCAACTTAAATCCAGCTACCTGGCCAAACTGTTGTATTATTTCTAAAACCTTTTTCGTACTAGTGTTTGGCTCTTGCAGAGTCAATACTAGGTCATCTGCAAACGCTCTTAACTTGTAATGTTTAGCTCCGACCTGCACTCCTTTAACCTGCTGGTCATTTCTTATCATGTTCAGCAACACCTCCAGAACTGAAATAAAAAGTAATGGGGAAATTGGGCACCCCTGTCGTGTTCCTTTTTCTATCTTAAGTTCCTCAGTCACTACATTATTTACAATCAGTTTAGCTTTTTGTTCGGAATATATTGCAGCCATACCATTCTCAAAACCTTGGCCTACCCCCATCCCATGAAGATTCTTCATCATAAAACTCCAAGAAATATTATCAAAGGCTTTCTCCGCGTCCACAAAGATCAGTACTGCTTTAGTGTTTATATTCACCTCTAACTTTTCCAAAATGTCTATTACGTTCCTTACATTATCTGCTAGGTGTCTTTTGGGGAGAAAGCCTGCTTGGTCCTTATGAATCTTCTCCATCATCACTCTTTTAAATCTTTTTGCCAAAATGTCTGCAAAAATTTTGTAATCCACATTAAGCAATGATATTGGGCGGTAGTTCTTAAGTTGGGTCTTTTCAGTCTCTGACTTTGGTATGAGTGAAATATATGCTTCTTTCCACGATTCAGGTGCTCTTTTCCCCTCAAGGATCTCGTTACAAACTTCTTTTAGTGGTTGAGTCAGCCATTCCTTCAGCGATTTGTAGTATCTAGAAGTCAGTCCATCTGGTCCTGGAGATTTGCCCAATTGCATATTCTGAATGGCAGCCTCTATCTCTTGTTCTGAAATTCTCTGGTTCAGATCCATCTTACTTTGATGAGAGATGTTTTGTAGACCATATTTTTCAAGGAATTTGTCTATATCTTCTTCATTTTGCGGGCCTTGAGTTTAAAGTTTTTTAAAGTAACTCAAAAAGCAATTTCTAATTTCATTGGGTTTAGATATATTTTTTCCATCCACCTCTAGGCTTGTAACTGTATTTAATTTCTGCCTTTTCTTCAGTTGCCATGCCAAAAGTTTGCCACATTTATTTGCTGATTCAAAGGTCTTTTGCTTCATTTGCTTTATCTTCCATTCAATCTCTTGGTTCATCAATTCCATATATTGTGTTTGATATAGCTTGATCTCTCTTAAAATCTCCTGAGACTTTGGTTTGGTTCTTAATTTTCTCTCTCCTTCCTTTATCTTTTCCAAAATCTTTCCTTTTTTCTCATTTTGTTTTTTCCTCTTTATTGAATTTTGTTGAATTAATGACTAACTAAGCAGTGGCGTAGCGTGGGTTGTCAGCACCTGGGGCAAGGCAAGTAATTTGTGCCCCTAACCCGTGGATTTGCGCCCCCTAACCCCAACCCCAAGATGTTGCGCCCGGTGCGGCCGGGCCCCCCTGACCCCCCACGCTACGCCACTGTAACTAAGGTCCATTAATTCCAAAGGGTCTACTGGATAGGCTTGAGGTCAGGGGTCAGCAAACCTTTTCAGCAGGGGGCCGGTCCACTGTCCCTCAGGCCTTGTGGGAGGCCAGACTATATTTTGGACAAAAAAATGAATGAATTCCTATGCCCCACAAATAACCCAGAGATGCATTTTAAATAAAAGCACATATTCTACTCATGTAAGAACACCAGGCAGGCCCCACAAATAACCCAGAGATGCATTTTAAATAAAAGGACACATTCTGCTCATGTAAAAACACGCTGATTCCTGGACCGTACGTGAGCCAGATTAAGAGGGTGATTGGGCTGGATCAGGCCCCTGGGCCTTAGTTTGCCTAATCATGCTTTAGTTCCTTTCTGCACTTACCAGTTATAGTGGTACAGTTGCTGGGCTTTCCCCCCAGATATTTTGGTATGGCACCACACAGCATTGTCATTATTCAGCTAGAATTTCAGATACCAAAAAATAAATCCTTTTTCTTCTAATGCAGCAGCAGCAACAACAACAACAACAACAACAACAACAACAACAACAACATCTGACTTTTCTGAAATCTCTGTAATGGTTCCTCAACTACTGGTCTGGAGGCTGAGGGAGATGAATGGGCATTTGGAAATGAATTTTGCCCATTGATTTTTAAGTAAGTGATCAAACCAAAATAAACAATTGTCACAGAGAGTAACTAAGAGGACAAATCAGGAAGTGAAGTCATTAACTAGCATTAGGCAATTGACTCAGCCCTTAGCCTCAGAGGACACCCATCTGTAAAGCCTTACAAGGTTGCTGTAAAGATTACTAATGTGGTCTGCGTACTGTGCTTTGAACTCTCAGAAGAGTTATGTAGATGCTAAAAATTCTTATGACTACTACATCAGAATCCACTCCCAAAGCTGTTATGGAAATTTAGGGAACTGGTTGTCCAGTACATCTGGGGTAGGAGTCATATTTGCGCAGAGATCACCAGGCAGCCATTTGGGACTGTGGTTGATAGAGCTTACTATATTTAACCCCCAAACAAACAAACACAATGCTAATTACTAGGCCATTCAATTAAAAAGGCTTTCTGCCTGACTCAGTGCTTCAACGTTGATTTGTGTATTCATAGCAGTTTGATTTGTTTAGCTTAAAGGAAGAAGCAATTTTAAAATCAACAACAATGACACAAGATTTCCTCTTACAAAAATTATTTAGAAGATAGCCACAGATCAGTAATTTCACTACTCATCAAAGTTAAAGGCCCCACAGTGGTGATTCTCAACAATATTGGCTCATCCTTTAATAATCTATGCTATAAAATTTTAATATAGCATAGCAGTGCTGTATATGCCCCAGGAGAACAGGATCTAACTTCCTCGTGGAAAAAAGAGAGAATCATATCTCCAGAATTAGAAAAATGTTCCCCGCTGCCAAACGTTTCTCTGCCAAGCAACAATAACTTTGGATAGTACACAGATATTCTCTGTGTTGTGCGTTTTTGCTTTCTTCTAGATGTACATTAGCATGGGAAAATATTTCAAGGGCACAATGGGTAAAATAATTTATTCATGGAAACGTAAACTTAGGAAATACTATGTACTGGCCCCAAACTCTGAGGTCTGAAGGCATACCTTATCCAAGAATCATACAATTATAGAGTTGGAAGAGACCACAAGGGCCATCTATTCCAACCCCTGCAATGCAGGAATCACAGCTAAATAATCCCTTGACGGGTGTCTATCCACCTTCTGTTTCGAAACCTTCAGTGAAGGAGAGTCCACCACCTTCCAAGGGAGTCCATTCAAACAGCTCTTACCACCTTATCTAGAGTCAATACATGCCCTCAAACCTCAGGGTTTGTTTTTTTTTTTTTAAAAAAAAATAATTTCTTTTTACCTACACTGATAGAAAAAAAAATTGACATATGCTGCAGTCTAATGTAGTCAGCAGAACTCTTTCTAAATTTTTGAAAGTTAATACTGAATTGCCTAAGACTAACCAAAAAGCAAAGCCTACTATTCAGAACATAGCAGAAGCTCCAGAGCCCCTGCAGAACCCCTGCTTTGATTTTCTTTATTCATAGGAATCTGCAGGAAGGTCTCTCACGGTCACTTGCTCCCACACATATACAGGCATCATGAATACACACCACTCGAAACATGCCACATGGAGCACACACATAGAAATATAGATAGTTGCCTTATATGGCGCTAGACCACTGGTCCAACTGGCGCAGGACTGTCCACAGGGATTGACGGCAGCTGTCCAGGATTTCAAGCAGGTGACATTATCGGCTTTACCTGGAAATGCTGGAAATCAAAGCTGGAACTTTCTGCGAGCATAGCAGATGCTCAGCCACTGAGCTGCAACCCTTCTCCAAACAAACACTATGAAGAGTTGCCACTTAGGCTTAGAAGAAGAAGAAGAAACTCCAGTTGAAGCCAATAGGAAGCTCACACACACACACACACACTGGCCCCCAGCTTAATTGTGGTTTGTCTTATTTGCTGTGCACAAAGAGAAGGTTGATTTCCCCACATGGCAGTGAAACTTTAAAAGCCTCCACTTCATAGGCGCCGACCCCATGGGGCCTGAGGGGGCCCGAGCCCCCTCAAAAATTTTATTGGGGGGGCTCAGCCCCCCCAATAATTTAAAAAATTATCGCGCGCCTTGGCTCCCTCGTCGCGCGCCTTGGCTCCCGCGGCCGGCGAGGGGAGCCCGGGCCGCGCGCGGCTGCTGCTGCCGCCTCTCCTGGGGGCGCCGCCTCCCCGGGCGGGAACGCTGCGGTTGCGCGAGGGAGGAGGGCGGCCCCCGGGGGCTGGGAGAGCCGGGCTGCCGTGGCCGAGAGGGCTGCTCTGCCGGGCGCCGCTGCATAATTTAAGCAAATTATCGCGCGCCTTGGCTCCCGCGGCCGGCGAGGGGAGCCCGGGCTGCGCGCGGCTGCTGCTGCCGCCGCCGTTTATGGTCATGGCGGAGCTGCCGCCTAGGGAGGAGGGGAGAGGGGGCTGGCGGGGGGGGCAGGCGGTGAAGGGGGCTTGGCTGCGCTCTCTCTCTCTCTCTCGGGCTCTCTCTCTCTCTCGGTCTCTCTCTCTCTCTCTCTCTCTCTCTCTCGGTCTCTCTCTCTCTCGGGCTCTCTCTCTCGCTCGCTCTCTCTCTCTTTCTCGCTCTCTCTCTCTCTCGGGCTCTCGGGCTCTCTCTCTCTCTCTCTCTCGGGCTCTCTCTCTCTCGGTGTCTCTCTCTCTCTCTCTCTGTCTCTCTCTCTCTCTCTCTCGGGCTCTCTCTCTCTCTCTCGGTGTCTCTCTCTCTCTCTCTCTCTCTCTCGGGCTCTCTCTCTCTCGGGCTCTTCCCGCCCAGGGCTTGTGGGCATCTGCTCTGAGACGAAGATGGAGGTGACTTCCCTTAAAGGTCATGGAATCATAGAGGTGGAAGGGACCCAAAGGTCATCCAGTCCAACCCCCAGCAATTCAGGACTCACAGCTAAAGCATCCCTGGCAGATGCCCCCCCCCCGACCTCTCCCTAAAAGCCCCCTCCCCTGTCTGACTGCTCTCACCACCAGAAAGGCCTTCCTAATGTTTTGTGGGAATCTCATTAAGCCTACAGAGCTATATATGCAAATGGATCTACTTATTCTTTCCCTTGAAGATACATTGATTTGTTTGTTACTGTGGTTTCGATCAATACTTTCCAAAGATCTTTACATTTGTCCATGCATGATCTTTGTCTGAAAGCTCATGGGTTGCAGGAGTTGTCATAGGAGGTTATATTTTTGTCCTTCCAACTGTTATGGAAATTACAGGGGGGGGGGACATCTTTAAAGTTGTTAAATGTTGCAAATATTATGCCTGAATGTACCCTTTCAACTTGACAGCTCAGGGAAGTTACCTAGATAAAATCCTGTAACACAATGTATCAGCCTTAATCATTTTGCAGATGTTAAGGGGGGGGGGCAGAGCCTGCAGCCACCATCCCTTTCCGGTGGGGAGGGGGCAGAGGAAAGACAGGAAGCTTTTCCCTGCAGAGTTAGACCCCTTGGCTGCGTGGCCCTCGGGTCCCTTCAAACTCCTGGGTGTTTTGCTGGTGGGGGGCTGTGTGGGGGCCTGGGCGATGTCAGAAGAGGAAGCTTGCAGGCCTGGTTGTCTGTTGGGGGCAGCAGGAAGAGGCGGAGGGCAGGATGTGCAGCCCCTGCCTGGCTTTCCTGTGGGACCAAGGAAGCGGCTGGGGGGGGGGGGACTTGGCCGCTGGCCTTTGTTGCGGAGGCGGCAGTGTGGGAACGCCAGTCCCAAGGGCAGCCTCTGGGGTCTGGGTGCTGCTGCCTGTCTCCTGCCATGGACTTGGCGGGGGGGGGGCTGTGCTATTGGGCTGGCAGAGACTTAACGGGGGCTGCCTCTCCCAGCCAAAGCTGACCCACAAAATTGCAACCCAGTGTGTGTGTTTGTGTGGGGGGGGGGAACCAGCCTGCACAGGGTAAGCCCCGATGGGGCTCCTGGGCTCCTTCTGATGCATGAAAATTGGAGGTTGTCCTTTACAGCTCAGCTCCCCAAGGGGCTCAAAGCCTCCCAAGTCCATTATCAGTTGGAGACGAATGAGTGGAAGCTGGAAGAAAGGGGGAATCTTTATTTTTCTGTTGAAACAGAGCCCTCCTTCCCACTGACATTTGCAAGGAGGGGAGGACCCCAAACAAAGGTGTGCAGCAGCTTTGAAAGACTTTTCCGGCTCAACATCAGGAAGAGCTTTCTGACAATAAGAGCTGTTCAGACGGTCTCTGCTCCCTGGGAGAGGCTAGGTGGCCATCTGTCAGGGATGCTTGAGCTAAGATTCCTGCATTGCAGGGGGCTGGACTAGATGACCTTGGGGTCCCTTCTGTCTCTATGATTCTATGATTAGCATAATACAAGCATCTCAGGAAGAGGCATCTACCAACAGAAATCCAAGAGTGTGGCTTCTCTCCTGTCTGTCAAGGGACCTGCAGATGCTGATTGCCTTACTTGGCCAGTTCCTTAGGACTGGTACATACAGTCATACCTCGGGTTACAGATGCTTCAGCTTAAGCATTTTCAGGTTATGGATGCACTGAAACCCAGAAGTACCGGAATGGGTTACTTCCAGGTTTCGGCACTTGTGCATGCGCAGAAGCGCTAAATCACAACCTGTGTGTGCGCAGACGCAGCAATGTGAGTTGCGAACACTGCGGGTTGCGAACGTGCCTCCCACATGGATCACGTTCGCAACCCGAGCGTCCACTGTACCTTGGTTCTCGAACAGAATGCGTTCCGGGAGTCCATTGGACTCCTGGAACCATTTGAAAACCAGAGTGCGGCTTCTGCCAGAGGAGCCCCCTGCAGCCAATCGGAAGCCGCACCGGATGTTCGCCCTCCAAAAATCATTTGAAAACCAGAACACTCACTTCCGGGTTTCGATTGTTCAGAAGCCGATTTGTTTGGGAGCCAAGGTGCTCGGCTTCTCAGGTACAACCGAACCTGAGTCCTTGGGGGCGCCGCCTCCCCGGGCGGGAACGCTGCGGGTGCACGAGGGGGGAGGGCGGCCCCCGGGGGCTGGGAGAGCCAGGCTGCCGTGGCCGAGAGGGCTGCTCTGCCGGGCGCCGCTGACATTGGAACTTAGAAAACTTCCCGGGGCAGGACCCCGGTATGGGCCCCCCCAATATTTTTTATAAGTCGGCGCCCCTGCTCCACTTGGTTCCTACAGCAGGCTTTTTCCAAGCCGAATTGCTGTGCTGAGGGTACAAAGATGGGAGGCTGTGGACAGATTGAGAAGCCTCCATGGGTCACATGCAGCCCATGAACTAGAAAGGTTCCTTATATCCACTTACAGCAGTTCCACTCTTCTTCTTCTTCTTCTTCTTCTTCTTCTTCTTCTTCTTCTTCTTCTTCTTCTTCTTCTTCTTCTTCTTCTTCTTCTTTAGGTTCTTTGTTCTATGCATAGAAAGAACAAGACATTTAAGCACATAAATGATTTTTTTAAAAAAACTGATTCTCAATGGGGGTTTTTTCGTTTTTGTTTTTAGGTATACTACAGCACTGTGCAAGATTCTATTTTGAGAGATTGGGTTAGAGAGTTTATTATTATTTTCCTTTCACTTCAGCACATCTTGTGGAGGAGGAAACATATAGAGGACGAGTTTAACATCAACATTACAAGGATGGATCAAAACAGAAATCATTTCCAGCAAATTGACTTACATCCTTCCCATATCTTCAAAGCTTCCAAGGACAGAGGATGCTCTTTTGTGTGTAAAATAAAAGTGTGGCACGTGGCATTTGGTTCTGCTAGTTTTGCTATGGCAAGCCAAGAAACCTCCCAAGACCTTCCATCTAGCCTCAGGGCCAAACTAGGCATGCATGTTTTCTGTTAAGTAAATAGGAGCCAAAGGTAAGACTGAGCAGCTTTGGGTCTATGACAGATATGGGGGTCCATTTTTAGGCTGAGGGACACGTTCCCTTCGGGACAACTTTCTGGGTACCACATGCCAGTGACAAGAGGGGTCAGATGCAAAAGTGAACAGAACAACAAATGTGACTTTTACTTTTGTACAGTAGGCTAGTTTCTACACACTCTCACACAACCCTCTTTTTCGTCCAACCAGGCAAGCACAAGGGACACATTCAAGCCTAGCATAAACAGTCAAGAAGTGTACAAATGATGGCCAGTGAGGAGTGTGTCCTGGGGAGGAAGGGGGTGTGGCCTAGGGAGAGTCCCCAGGACTCGAAAGGCCTGGAAGTTACATGATCCCTGGGGTGTAGAGCATAGGGTTGTTGTTTTTTAACTCTTCCCCTTCCTGCCAGGATCTCAAGAGAAATCACCTCTTCAAAGCTGCTATTATCAGGAGTGCTCTGATGGTGTTTCCTGCTTGGCTGGGGGTTGGACTCGATGGCCCTTGTGGTCTCTTCCAACTCTATGATTCTATGATTAATAATAATAATAATAATAATAATAATAATAATAATAATTTATTATTTATACCCCACCCATCTGGCTGGGCTTCCCCAGCCACTCTGGGCGGCTTCCAACAAAATATTAAAATACAATAATGCATCAAACATTAAAAGCTTCCCTAAATAGGGCTGCCTTCAGATGTCTTCTAAAAGTCTGGTAGTAGTTGTTCTCTTTGACATCTGGTGGGAGGGTGTTCCACAGGGCGGGCGCCACTACCGAGAAGGCCCTCTGCCTGGTTCCCTGTAACTTGGCTCTTTGCATTTCAAGGGAAGCCTTTTGGTTATGATGGAGGCTTCCTTTGGCATGAAAACAGCATCTTTGGAGAGGTGATTTTGCTTGGGCTCATGGCAGAGAGAAAACACAAAATGGCAAAAATGAAATATGAATCCCTACTTGAAAAAAATTGAGATCAATAGATGGAATAAGCGTAAACTGTCCTAGTCAGCTAGAATCCTAACAATTAAAATGGCACAGAATTTGAAAAATGACAACCAGCTGAAAATGGTCACCTCTCTGCTAGAAAGCTTGAGGGGTAAACAGTGAGCTGACAGGATTATTTATTTGAAAGGCCAAAATAGCAGGGGGTGGGGTGAGAGAATAACAAATTGCAAGTCCAATAGGTCTTAAGATATAGGCATTCACATAATAAAAATTAGGATTGTGGTGCAGAAAGGGCTATTTGTATGGTAATCAGATTTCCACATAGAGCACACTCTGAATTGAACTTTGTGAATCACCACAAAATTGTATGTTGCCTTTGACTTTTCAATAGGTTCAAAACACAGTGGCTAGATTATTGATTTGAACATTGACTCTCAGGTCATGTCTAGGTGCAATTGAAAATGCTGGTTTCAATCTTTAAAAGCCCTAAATGGTTCCCTGCCCTCAACAGTGTCCTGCCCTGAACCAGCCCGTCATTTAACATTACTCAGTATTCTGGTCCTCCATCTTGACTAGATGGAGGCATCACATCTCCCCTTCAGTACACAACTGTGGAATGATTCCATCAAGCAGGAAAGGTGAAAATATTTCTGGGTAACAGCCACAATCACCTGTC
This sequence comes from Podarcis liolepis, assembly GCF_965112155.1. NCBI lineage: Eukaryota > Metazoa > Chordata > Lepidosauria > Squamata > Lacertidae > Podarcis > Podarcis liolepis. The sequence continues at coordinate 59,364,575 of NC_139555.1, read as the reverse complement.
AATGAGAGACCACCTGCTGCCAACAGTCCCTCATCCTGCAGTCTCCATCTGACCTTCAATGCTACTATCTTACATACGAGACCAGAAGCCTGTGTACAATAGGACAGGTAGGCTTGAACTGTTTCTTTCCCCTTGTGCTTTCTTAAACCTTTTAACAAAACCACTTAATATTAGCTGTTGGGGTTCTCTATGCATTTGTAGCAGTCTCAAAGGGCTATTTCCCCGCACATGTCTAGATCATTTGACTTCATCAGGCTGTGTGCATATTCCATGGGTTTTACGGAGAAGGTTCTGGTGAGGGACAGGAAAGTTGGATGTTCTCTCTGTTCACCCTCATCAGCATATGCTTTGAACCTCCAGGTTTCACTTCTGCTTGAGGTTAGAGGGAACATAAAGTGTGGTTCCCTTAAATGGCTGGCCTAGCCAGACTGGAGTAAAGCCTTTCCTTTATACCCCCATCTTCAGAGGTGGGGCAGTTAGTGATCTGTGGCCTTCCAACTGCCATGCCCTGATTCTCCACAGTGGCTTGCCTGATGTCAAATTTGAAACCAGGTAAATACCCCTCCCCCCTTTTCTTTTTGCCCAGGCATTTTTAGATTAAATTTCCACACTGGCTGCTGTGTTCATTTTTACTGTGTTGATTTTATCGTGTTGTTTTATTGCTTATAAATCTTTGTTGCTTGCTGTTCACTGAAAACTGGAATAAGAAATGTCTCAAACAAAGAAAGGGCTCCTGGCCAGAGTGAGGGGCTAGGGATCTACATCCAGTGCTTGCAGCAGCACAAATCACTTGTGTTTGTGGAACTGGAAGTGGTGGTGAGACGGATTCCAAGTTTGCACATACTCCCAGAAGGTATGCTTGCACATGGCAGTTCACATGCTGGCTGCTGCCCAGAAAATCTATAAGAAGGCAAGCCATATGCTCTTATTTTCCCACAAGGACCACTTGAATTGATGGACATCACTAGTTGGGCTGTAATATATAGAGAGGTGTGTGTCTCAATGCTTTATCAGTAAAGGGTGGTCCATTAGGGCAAATGGGGCACTGCCCTAGCATCCTCGGTCTGTCTTGAACCAATCATCATCTGCCAGTCTTATAACTTGCCAATCAGGGGGCAGCTCTGCATATTGTTAGCTCTGGCTCCACCTACAGTTGGTCTTCTTTTCCAACAGCCCCCCCCCCAAGCTTTAATCAAGAGTAAGGTTACCGTGACTTCAGTCATAGAGCTTCAGTCATAGAGTATGCTGATGACAACGTAGTGTGCACATGCTTAGAGGAAGACCTCCAAACCATCTTAAATATCTTTGCAGAAGCTTACGAAAAGCTTGGCCTATCACTCAACATCCAAAAAACGAAAGTACTGCACCAACAACTACAAAATAACCCCTCTGCAGCACCACAAATCCAACTCAATGGTGTAACGTTGGGAAATATCAATCACTTCTCCTACCTAAGCAGTTATCTTTCCACAAGAGCCAACATTGATGCTGAAATCCAGCATCGTCTGAGCTCTGCGAGTGCGGCTTTCTCCCGACTGAAGTGCAGAGTGTTTGAGGACTGGGACATTCGCTGGGAAACCAAAATGCTTGTTTATAAGGCTATTGTACTACAAACTTTACTATATGCTTGTGAAACATGGACCACTTATAAATGCCATCTCCAACTCCTTGAAAGATTCCATCAACGGTGTCTCCAATAAATTTTACATATCACTTGGGAAGACAGGCAGACTAATATCAGTGTACTGGAAGAAGCAAAGATCACCAGTGTGGAAGCAATTATTCTTCAACATCAACTTTGTTGGACTGGTCATGTTGTGCGGATGCCTGATGATCATCTTCCAAAGCAACTACTCTATTCCGAACTTAAAAATGGAAAGTGTAATGCTGGTGGTCAACAAAAGAGGTTTAAAGACTGTCTCAAGGCAAATCTTTAAAAATGTAGTAAAAACACTGACAACTGGGAAACACTGGTCTGCGAGCGCTCCAGCTGGAGAACAGCCTTTACCAAAGGTGTCATGGGCTTTGAAGACACTCGAACTCAGGACACAAGGGAGAAACGTGCTAAGAGGAAGGCACACTTGGCAAATCCACACCGTGATCAGCTCCTGCCTGGAAACCAATGTCTCCACTGTGGAAGGACGTGTGGATCCAGAATTGGCCTCCACAGTCACTTACGGACTCATTGTTAAAACTGTGTTTATGGAAGACAATCTTACTTGGCTACGAGTGATCGCCAAAGAAAAGAAAAGAAGAAAGATACCTACTTACATGGGAGTAAGTCCCACTGAACTCAGTGGGTTTTACTTCTGAACAGAGGTGCCCAGGATGGCACTGTTGGGATTTTTAACCGCACAAGACTAGAAAAAACTAACAAACGATATTTCCAAACAATCTATGTTTAGGAAAGAGCTGTAGATGATTAAAGGCAGGCGCCCACCTTTGCCTGCCAAAGAACCCCATGCCCAATTTTCTGCCACTGATAAAGAAATAAATGTGTTTGAACCACTAGAAAACCCATTCAGTATTTGTGAGGTTTTTCTAAGGAAATGTGTCTTCCAGTTTTTGCAAGAGGCTTTGCTTACAAGGACAAAGATGAACTGCCACTCCCACCCTTCGATTTATTACTCCTGCCAACATGGTGGAGACAGGTCCATAAAGTAGCGGAGTGATGGGGAAAAGTCCACAGATTAACATTCCCCCCGCCAGCCCCTTCTCTCGCTTTACCAGCAAATGGATTTTCTACTCACGTTGGCAACAGTAATAAATAGCTCCCTGTGGGAAACAGTGTTTCTTCTCCTCAACTTACTCAAATGGAAAACTATTAATGTAATTCATTTAATATCTCTTTCTTTCTTTGCATATTTCACTTGGGTGATGTTAACCGGCCAGGACCTAGCACAAACATGCTTTTCTTCCTCAAATGGACAAAAATGGTTTTAAAAACAACAAAGCGTGCACTGTGCACACGCAATTGCCGAGTCCAGTGAAGTGTGGGTCCTTATTTGGTGCAATTCACATAAACATTTTAGAGTGATGTCGGTGAGCTGCTAGGTTCATGGTTAGCAGCTCTGAATATGTAGCAAAGTGGTTCTTGATTGGTTTTACCACATGCTCAGATTATCAAATTGGAGCACACTCTGCCACTACAAGTTTACAATGCAGACGGAGCAAAAACCTGGCAAACCTTGATTTGTAAGCAAAATCCAACAACGTAGAGCAGTGTTTCCCAACCTTTTTCTGACCGTGGCCCCCTTCCGACCTGGTTTCTTTCCTGTGCCCTCCCCCACCCTACAGGTAGGAAAGTAGATATTTAAATGTTTTTCTTGTAGATAGAACATGTTTTATTTATAGTTTTTATAACTTATACAAAATACAGTTGCATAAAATGATAGGAACCTAATGAAATATTGCTGAAGCAGAAAAACATAGAATCATAGAGCTGGAAGGGACTCCAAAGGTCATCTTTCTAGCCCATGGGTAGGCAAACTAAGGCCCGGGGGCTGGATCCAGCCCAATCACCTTCTAAATCCGGCCCATGGACGGTCTGGGAATCAGCGTGTTTTTACATGAGTAGAATGTGTGCTTTTATTTAAAATGCATCTCTGGGTTATTTGTGGGGCATAGGAATTCATTCATCTTTTTTTTCAAAATCTAGTCCGGCCCCCCACAAGGTCTGAGGGATAGTGGACCGGCCCCCTGCTGAAAATGTTTGCTGACCCCTGTTCTAGTGCAACCTCCTGCAATGTAGGAAACTCGTCTAAAGCATCCATGACAGATGGCTATCCAACCTCTGCTTAGAAACCTCCAAGGAAGGAGAGTCCAGAACCTCCCGAGGGAGATCCATTTCCATGTATCATATAAAGTAAACAAGACTTATTTGACCCCAGTTATATGACACAGAGGGGGCAATGTTAGAAACTGAGATATGAAAGCTAGGAGCTAAATAGCACCTTAAACCTAGGTTATGGGCGCAACAACAGAATGTCTAGGCACCCTTTTTTATAACAAGAATACAAAGCTGAAAATGAATGAACTTCAGCTAAAATATTATGTTAATTTTTCACAAGGTCTAGTCCTTCCTCTGCCCACCCCCCTAATATTCTTAAGAGAGTCTCTTCTCCAGTTTTCGGAGAGTAGCTGGAAGTGGGGAGGCAGAAAAAGGTCTTCCTTTTTCCACTCTGCAGTTTTAATCTGAAATCTTAGGCACTGTTCTAGGGGGTTCTCCCGACCTTACAGATCTAATTTTGTGGGGCTAATGGACATGGGGGGAGCCCTGTTGCGCAAGCAGAAGTTCTTGCTGACAGGGCTCATTAGGGGAACTCCATCCATGTGATAAACTTAGCATAGCATCGGAATAATTTGGTGGTTTTATAGGCATCTTTTCCACGTCCATGCATGTATTAAAATGTATGTAGGGCTACACTGATGTATTCTGAGGGATGGGAAATGTTTTGTACTACATGTGTGTCCCACTGAGCAAGTCCTGTGGGGTCCATGGCTACTTTCTAAGCGTGGAGGCAGCCAGCCACCTTTTAGAAAACTCCTTCCTTTCCCCAGTCTAACACAGTTTTCTGGAAGTTGATACAAGTATGAGCTTCCTTACGGTGACCCAGACCACTAGTCGGCCTGTCCTGTCATTTGGCATAGTGAAGCAGCCATCTCAGCCAGCTGATTTAGGGCATTATGAAAGGTCAGAAAATTATTAGTTATTGTTTTGTTTTTGTTTCCTGGTTTCCTGATAACAACAGCTATCAGGACTCTGTGTTTGTGGAATTTTCTACCCCAGGTGCCAAAGTAATTTGGGATGACCCTGGTAACAGCTCTGAAATTGTCTTTGGTGGAGATCTTGCCTTATTCCTGCCACCCAAAATATTTTAACTATAAAGGCCAGAGATGGAGCCCCAGAGCTTACAGGCACTACAATTCCCCTTCTCTGTAACCACTTGCTTCTAATGTTGCAGATTCATGCCAGCTTGCATAAAATGAGAGTCATGGGTCTGGCTCAGCCAAGACTTTAATCAAAACTTAGTCCTTAGAATGAAACCATCACAAGAAATCCCTCTCCTTGCCAAGTTCATTTATCTCCTTCCAGCTTTGTTTATGCATGACCTCTCCTCTAAGAACCCAAAGTGTGTGGTATGCAGCTGAAAGTTTAAACTGTGGCTGATAAACATGGTGTCAGGCATCAGCTTTAATAGCAAGCCTGTGGGAAAATATATAATAGCAGGTTTCGATCAATAGCGCCTTGAAGCATCTTGTCTGCAAGAGGAGCATTTGAGCCTCAGAAGTCCTTAGGCAGACCTGCTCCAGGAATGCTTGTGTGTATGGATGGCTGCATTCAATTCCCAGCTTAGCTATTAATCTGTACTGGTACTTCCAAAGATTGCATATTTCCCCTCACAGCAGCAGAAGTAGCAAAGCAATGAAGAGTAGTCAAGTGAGTTCATCCATTTAAAGGAGCTCGCTTTGCAAGCATTTTTATGAGGTAGTAATGTGGTGGTAACCTTATCACTGGGGATATTTTTTTTCTTCCTTCACATGAATTATCACATCTAACTCCAGAATGAACTAAGCAGTTCACCCAGCCACTGAAGACAAACTTAGCAGATGACACATACTGGCAAGCCTGCATTGTGTTTTCCACTTCCCTGAACAGTAAGATGTTCTTGGGAGCATTGTGCAAGCCAATTTCCTCGGAAGGAGAGCGTATAAGAGACTTATTTGTTAAGGTCTAAATCCAGCACAGAGCTAGGTATTCTTAAGTCCATCCTAGCCCCTCCTAGGATGAGATTCAGGTGATGTCTGAGTGGAGACCATCCAGGGAGTGACCAGATTCAGAGTCCAATATCTACCAGAGTTCATTTTATATATCTACCCCATTCTCTATATGAAAGAGATTCAAATGATTTATAAGGAGATCTTTATCCATACAATCTGGTCACATTCTCAGCATGTACGTTTTTTTCTGCCCCCCCCCCCATCTCTCACCTCTTTCACAGATGAAACTTCTTAAATAACAGAAAGCAACACTTTGCTGTAATGACACTCTGCTGAGGGTGAAATCTCATTGGTGGACAGCTAGAGAGAGAGGAACTTATTGATTGTGGTACATTGAACATGGCTTTCCCTCCCCTGAGGAGCCTGTCTAACAACAATTTTGATGTACTTTTGGAGTCAGGTGATTAAAAAAAATATGCCCATGTTTTCTAGTACATTTTATAGCCAGTTTTATTGTTCAGGACCACGTTGTGGAATGAAGGGTTAAATTCCCCCATCCCATGATATGGTCTAAGTCCTGAATCCCTGGTAATGCTTACAAGCTAAAAGCATAAGGAAAGTCCTGCTGGATCAGTCCAAAGGCTTCTCTAATCCAGTATCCTATTTCTTACATTGTTTGAACCAGGCACCCCTGGAAAGCCTCAAATAGGACATGAAGGCAATCACTATCTCTGTCGTTCTTCTCTAGAAACTGGTATTAGGGGGTTCTCATCCTGGGGTTGGTTATAGCCATCATGACTAGTAGCCATTTATAGCCTTATCCTCTATGAAAGTGTATCATCCCTTTTTAAAGACATCCAACTTGGGCACCATCATCACAAATTCCACAATGGGTGGGGTTTCCCACACACACACAGGTTTACAGCATCGTTATTAACAAACTACAAGGAAATACCGCTCTCACAAAATCCTACTAGCTACTCTAAGATGAAAAGAAGCTCCTGGTGTTTTGTTTCTGTTTCTGTTGTTTTTTGTTGTTGTTGTTGTTTTAAAAAGATGAACTCCTTTTCATTTAGATTTTTTTTTATGGTCAATTAAGCTTTCTGAAATTAAGCTGGCAATTTATTGGCATTACCCCAAGTTATGTCTGGCATAGTTAAAGGCTTCTCATCAGCTTGTATATCATAAATAGGTAGGTGGCAAGAACATGTCAGAAAGAGATTAATATGCTTTGTATACACTGTTCAGACAGGTTCGTTGTAATTCACTACTCTGATTTTTATCCCAGAATGAGGTTTGGTGCCTAAACCACAACAATGAACAAGTTCCATTTTATGGCTCTATATGTGTTTGTCTAAATTGGCATAGCTGTAGGTCAAGCAAAGGACTTCAGAGCTTTAATACAATGTTTGCTAGCAAAGGGCAGAATGACTAGCTTTTTGCTATATGCATATGTGCATGACAGATTTACTGGCAGGATCGCAAGGGATATATTCCTCCGGCTTTCTCACAGTAGCATATTTTCTAGTGTTATTATGGGGATAGGGCTAGGATTCTCCTAAAAGACATCTTCCAGTTCTGGTTCTTTACCTTTTTTTCTACTGTAAAGTACGCAGGCAAGAAAGCAGGTATAGTGACACATTAGTGAGTAGTAGAACAATGTTCTTCTCTTTTTATGTATACATAATACCAAGATTAGGTTTTCCTATTGGTAAAGTCTTCTTCTCCCCACTTGGGGAAGAAGCGCACAAAAGGTTAAATCTGATGAAGAGTTCTATGTAGTCTGAAAACTTAGACACTGGTAGGATTCAGCTCTAGCTCTAGCATGGCTCTAGCTCTGCAGTCACCAACATGGCAGCTGGGGGAACCAGCATGTCCACCAGCAGCTCCTATGGCACCCACAAAAGGTCTCAAGAAATAATACCTGAAAACCCCACGATGCAAGAGAAAGTTCTTGCTCTTCCTGCTCTGTTTGCACTGACAAGACCTCTCAAACATTGAACCATGCCCACATTTCAGTGGCTGCCAGGATTGTACATCCACCCTCCCATCCATTCTGAAGAGATGCAAAGAGACCAAGCGTTGTAGGTACCTTTCCCCCATTGTTTGGGGCTGGGTGGATATGCCCACATCATATTGTAGCCATCTCTTTTTTCCTGCTTTTTTCAGATGCGGCAGCCATTTTGTGTTGTGTCATGTCTCCCGGGTGATCGTTTTGTGACTGGCACCCACGGCGCTTCCTCCAAATTTCCAAATGTGTAGACTGGCACAAAAAGGTTGGCAACCCTGCTCTAGCTGCTCTCCTTTCTCATGTCCCTCCACCCATTACCCATCCTGCTGTGGCCAGAACTGTCTCTTTCTCCACAATGCAGGCCTTTGGGGATTTCCTTGTTCATAGCTCAGTCACTTAGCCTCTATTCCACACTCTCCTTTAAATTTAATCGGCTTTAGTTTGTGGTTTAGGAGTCCAGATATACCCTGGCTGAAGTTGCAGAGCCCTTCTGACCTTTCTGGAAGGCCACGAGGCAAGCCCCCGTCTAAATATACTGTGTGGATAAAGGCCTTAGAGGGTGCATTGGGCTGCAACTGAGTGAAGGTGTGTCAAATTGCTTTGAGCTGTGCAGAGAAGAGCAAAGATGCAGAGCACTTCAGTGGCAATTCATGGCTTTGGAGTAGGGTATTTTCCTGGCTAGGGGATGCGGGTGGTGCTGTGGGTTAAACCACAGAGCCTAGGGCTTGTCAATCAGAAGGTCGGCAGTTTGAATCCCCGCAGCGGGGTGAGCTCCCATTGCTCGGTCCCTGCTCCTGCCCACCTAGCAGTTCGAAAGCACAAAGTGCAAGTAGATAAATAGGTACCGCTCTGGCGGGAAGGTAAACGGCGTTTCCGTGCGCTGCTCTGGTTCGTCATGCTGGCCACATGACCTGGAAGCTGTATTCCGGCTCCCTCGGCCAATAAAGTGAGATGAGCGCTGCAACCCCAGAGTCAGGGGTCTCTTTACCTTTTTATTATCCTGGCTGGTAGGGCAACTTTGGTGCAGTTTGTTAAGCCTTCTTCCCAATGCATTTTCTTAGTGTTTTATCATGGAGGGCGGGGCTTCTGTGTCCTCCCTAAGCAAGAGAGTTCCCATAGAGGTGCACAGGACACCTTTGTTGTTTAGCTTTAGTGGAAATCTCTCTCTCTCTCTCTCTCTCTCTCTCTCTCTGTGTGTGTGTGTGTTTGTGTCCCCCTTGCGCAATTGCATTTATATATCCCACATTTTCCTTTCAAGGAGCTCAAGGAGGCAAACCTGCCCCCCCCCCATTTAATCCCCACAACAACCCTTAGGCTGAGAGGCAGTGACTGGCCCAAGGTCACCCAGCGAGCTTCCTGGGCGAGTGACGATTCGAACTCTACTCTCCTAGCTCCCTAATTAGGAGCCACTATCAATTCCTTGGATTGGAAATGGCTTCAACTGATTATAATCTCGCTTTAATGTTATTATGATTGTCCACATTGTTGTAACCCGCCTTGGGGTTCTAACGGTGCCCCCCCCTTTCATGTGTTCGAAGTTGTGCGATGCGTTCCAAGGAAGGCTTAGCCTTAGTGCTGCTTATGGGATGGCTCGACGTGAGGCGGAGCGCGGGAGAGAGGCTGGTGGAGTGCCAGGAGCTGATTCCCCTCCAACAAGCCAATCCGACGACGCAGCATGAGCGCGCGCATGGCCGGGACTCCCCAGGGAAGAGAGACGCGTCTTGCGTCCCGCCGAGAGTCCCTTGCGCAAGAGCAGAAAGTCGAGGGCAGAGAAGGAAAATCTCCCACCACGACGACTTGCCTGGATTCTTCTGTACGTGTGGAGGTTTCTTGAGTGATTCGTTTGTCTCCTTATCTTCTCTCTCGTCCCCAAAGCAGCCTCTCCAAAGCCTGATGGCGCGGACCTGTTTCTTCTTGCCTTTGTAACGTCGAGCCTACCTGCAAAACATCACAGACCCCGGAAAGAGGCGACGCGGGCGTGCAGTTCTTTCCCCCAGCGGCGCTGCCGCTGTCCATTCTCGGCGGAGAGACGGGGGAGAGAAAGTCACGTCTGGAAATCCGTCTGGGGCTCCGTTTCCTCACCCCAGCCTAGCAGGAGGATCCGAGGGAAAGGCTTCCTTCGCGGCGGAGTCAGAAGTTCCCCATTTGTACTTTCCTTCCACCAAAACCCCCCTCCAAAAAAATAAAATAAAAGGAAAACACCTTCGGCTTAGGATTCGCCCAGAAGCCAACCGATGCTCCAGATAAGCCGTCGCTCCACAGCAAGGAAGGGAACTGTCGCCGGACCCCCCAAAAGATGTCAAGGAAGAAGTTGCTTCTTCTGGCGGACGTGGATTTGTCTTCATCTTGGGGGCAGCTCTCCTTGGAAAGCCCTGCGGGGATCTAGGACGACTTCCCTTGGGAGCAAGTGAGTGATCGCCTGCCTCTGTTTGCCTAAGCGCGGCTTCTCGGGTCTTGGCTTCCCCGGGCAGGTCGGGCTTTTCCTGCTCGAGTTGCCAACTCCCTCCTCTCCACGCGACCGGTCCACACGAGACGCGCCGAGAAGGAAGGGCAGCAAGAGGAAGATTGAGAAGCGAGAGAAACTTGTTACCTCTGATTCGAGCCTGGCTCTTGCCTTATGCGATCTTCAAGGAGTTTTTTTTAAAGGAAATAACCCGATCCTTTCCCCCAGGACAGAAAGTGGCTGCCTGGCTTAAAAAGCAGACCCGAAAAGCCCACCCAGTGACTTCCCTGATGATCTGAACAGGACAATGTATGGGCAATTTCTCAATGCCACCAGCGTGACTGACCCTCACCTCCTCATGCAGACCAACACGCCCTACGTCGGGAGCACCCAGAGACCCGTCAGCTCGTCGGCTCTTTACATGTCGACCGCCCGGGCGTTAAAAGAAGGCGAGATCAATAAGCCGGATCTGGTGACTTACATCGTCCTGTTCTTCTTCTTGCTCCTGGCGGTGACCATCATTGTACTTTTCATCAACTGCCAGCTGAAGAATTCTTTTTTCGCCTCTCTACCTTACGACAGGTCGCTGAGAGAAGCGAGGAGCCCGTGGAAAACGCAAGCTGTTTAATCCTCAGACTTAGGAAATTGGGGGGGGGGGGGAGAGAGAGAATGTCTGATATGAGCTTTGTTGTGATATACAAGGGTCTTGCGAACCCAACGCACTGTAGAATGGCATCCTGTTTTCATTTGCCCCCGGGCAAAATCCTGCCACATATACCGTAAATATGATTTTTCTTAAAGCAAGCCAGAGGAAACATTGTCGGAAGGCGGCGGGTGGTGAGGGAGGAGGTAATAACGTGGACTGCTTGAGGCATGGCAAAAAAATGGATGTAAATAAAAAGACCTAATGTGGATTTATATGAGTAAGGTGTTGTGATGTATCTCAAGGTTCGCAGACCACGGTATTTCAGACTGCAGTTTAAAAGCCTGGATGCAAATTTCAACATTGACGAAGTTCAGTTTTCATATAGTGATGCTTGCACTGATGACATAGACATGCAGTTACCCTCTGGCGATGGCATTACTGACTACGCTTGTGAAGCATGGACGTGGGCAAGATTTATGTTAGGGGGAGCAGAACCGAGTTATCTGTGATGCAGTTGGTTAGTTAAGTGTTTTGTTGTTTTTTTAATTTACTTGATTTGGGGGGCTGCTGTCCATGGTAGCAAGTGATAGTCCTACTCAGAGTAGACCAATTGAAATTAATGGGCCCAATGGGTCTACTCTTAAGTAGGACCAACATTGGATACAACTATATTCTTAGCAGCTCCCCGCCAAGGAAATTAGGGTTTTTTCATCCACCCAGAACTCTCTAGTTTTTTTTGGGGGGGGGAGGAGCCCATTCTGAAATCTCAGGTATGGCTGGATGCTTGCTATGGTTACATCAACTGGCATTATTGAACTTTTTTCTATGGTGTTAAATTTTGAGGTTATAATTAGGTTTGTATCGCTATTCGCATTATTCTGCAAGGTGTTGAGCAATGAGACAGATAAGGCCTCCAAGTAATAAAATATAAAACCCACAAACCATGACTATCCAGCACTAACTAAAGAAAAGGGTCAAAATAAAAAAATTCCTTCCAGTAGCACCTTAAAGACCAACTGAGTTAGTTCTTGGTATGAGCTTTCGTGTGCATGCACACTTCTTCAGATAAAGAAAAAGGGTATTCCATAACTTTTTTGCAGTTTGTTTCACTGCACACATTTCCCCCTAAGTCTGTTTAGACTTTTTATCTTACATATATTGTCCTTTTCTTTGTTAAGCCAAGGAAAAGACCTGTGGCTTTAAACTAATAATGGTTAAATGTTTACAAGGGGATAAAATTACTCAATTAAGAATTGAAATGAACTGGAGGAGGATGACTAATAAGAATGTTGTCACCTAGTGAGGTGTTTTTTTTAAAGGTTACACTGTAATGAAAAGAGAGGGAGAATGTTAAGCCACTGGTGCAAAATTCAAAAAATAGAAAGATATAAAACATATTAAACTGGTTAATTCAGTACTATTAAGGCTACAATTCTAACCATGTTAGCGCAAGAGGAAAGTCCCACTGCATTCAGTAGCACTAACTCCCAGGTAAATAGGTTTAGGATTGCAGCCCGACCCCTTTTTTCTTCCAGGATTAAAGCACAATATTATTATTAAAACAGACCAGCCTATTTGTCAGTGATCATATAACTGCTATAACAAGCTGATAGATAGGTTGCTTCCATCACAAACCGCAAGTGTGTTTTTAACTTGCTCATCAGCACCATGGAGGACACTGGAGTTATTTATGGCTTTGATCTGTAACCTCAAGTATTATAATAAAACCTGCATTTTGATGGCCTGTTATCACTAACTAGGATTCGAAGATCCTTGCCAAGTCATGAACATGAATGAGCACATCTCAATATGCAGACGTAGTACACATGGGGTGTGAATTCAGCTACTCCAGTGTGAAATCAATATATGTGATAAGCATGTCTTGCAGCACAAACAGAAGATGTACCAAGTACAGTTGCTACAGCTTCTTATGCCTGTGTTGCTCCTTAGCGATTGAAGAGGCTACAATGATAAGAATGTCAGTGGGTGTGTCTATTGGCTATGTTGGTCTACACATCAAAATGACAATATACATGCAAGTGCAGAGGGTTTAAATCAAATCTAGACCTCAAGCTGGCAACTAATCAAAAGCTAGGATTGCGGTGGATCACAATTTATTGAGCAATAGTAATATCTTTTAGAAAAGAAGGGAGCATTTTGTATGGTTTTTGTCACTCGCAAGCACTGCTTTGGTGAGGAATTTCCACAGACACAGGTGTCAGGTTTGCTGTTGATTCTGGGAACTACATAGTGTCCATAGAGAGTAACAGTTTGCATGTATAAAAGATTCCTTCTAGGCATGCTCAGATAAAAGATTTCAGGCATAAAGACTTGAATATTCTGGAAGTGTTGGTTTGAGATCTGCTGCTACTAAGGAGGAACGGTGATGAGCTAAACTCAGAGAAACACCAAACTGTGTAAGACGAAAAAATTGTGTGCCTTAAAATGTGTTTGCATTTGCTGATCTGTGTGTTAAAATTGAAAAGAAATATCTGAAAAGCCTTGCAGGCTGTTCCGTTGTTTATACATCTTGGTAGTTGCAGACACAGAACAAGCTTCTAATTTTTTTATGTTCTCACTTATTTAATAATGGTTTGGCTCCTAAGCTATGATTCTGTATATGATGTCAATTAAATCATCAACCAAGATTTCACTCAGCCTAAACATGGAGTTAAATCACCTCTGACTTAAGACACTAGTGTCATAATTCTGAACAAACCAATTAAAAAATAGTCTAAAGTAATTGCAATAGTAAATTTGCACAATACGAATATATGTATTGTACTCTTTTAATTTTTTTTAAAGTAAATCATCAACAGAAGCTATGCAAAAAAAAATCAATTTTACTTGACAGTTTGGGCAATAACAGCTACCTGTATAAATCAAGGTAGTTTAGCACTTACAGTAAGAACATAAGAGACAAAATGACTAGGTAAATTGCCTGCCTGAACAACTTCTGTGTGTTCTTGCATTTTCCCTTCCCCTTCAGTGCTTCGACCATTGCAGTGGGGAAAAGAAATGGCACCAATGCATTGAGGACATGAAATAACATGTCAGAGGTTCCCAGAGGCCAATGAAAACATTATCACTGCATCTGTGATCTCTCTCTCTCTTCATCTTGCTTTCTTAGAATGGACCAGATTAAGAATTTTTGCCTTCATCTCCTTGTAGACTTCCTAGAGACAGCAGATTGGCCACTGTTGTAAAACAGCAGATTTGTATACAATCTTCCATGCGCATAGTGCTGCTTCCCCCATGTACCACCCAAATCTGCTCTGGGATGGGGAACAGATTTTGAGGGGAGGACTGGAGGGGAACAGGAAGGCAGAGGCTCTATTTTGTCCAGTGGAGCTGCAGTGCTGGGCATGACACCATATTCTCTCTCTCTGTTTTGGTGTGTGTGCATGTGTGCACACATTTGTTCTCTCTCACACATAGCCATGATCTTGTGGGAATCCGTATCAGAGTAGCGCTATTGAAATCAGCAATGACATAATGGCTAGTGAGTTCCTACAGAAATGTAGCCTTGGGCTGAATCAACAAAAGCCAGACTGATTGTGTGTTGATGCACCACTGACCTTTGTGTTCCATATTTTGCCTTGAGCCATTTGGATACCAAGGCGCAACAGAGTTATGTGATCTTCGCCAGAAATTAAACAACAGTGAGTGCCTGGATTTTGATAGTATAAAGACTGTCTGGCATGATATCAACACCACATTATCCTGCAATATACTGTTGATAGGTTTGTGGGTGCCAGGCTCCTCTAAATTCCTGGAACCAGTAAGTGTCAGAATTTCATTAAGGTTTGGGTGTTAAGCCAAGTATTGGACTACTCTGGATTCAGCCCCTCTAGATGATGGGCCATTAAGAGAAATAAGCATCAATAGCTTGTGAGAGGCAGCCAATGGGTGGGGGACCTCCCTCCCTCAACAGATAAAGCCAGAGTTTAGAGTAGAGGTGTAGGAGTGATGTCACAGAGAAGAAAGGCAGCCAGCTGAAAAGCTAGAGAAGATGGAAAGAAAGAGGAAAAGCCACAGCTGATTTATGTTTGAGTCCAAGGCTGTGGCTATAGGAGAAAGAAGACACTTTTGGGGTGTTGATGCTGTGAACCCCTCCACCGTAAGCTCAGGTTGTAAAGGTAAAGGGACCCCTGATCTTAGGTCCAGTCGCGAACGACTCTGGGCTTGCGGCGCTCATCTCGCTTTTTTGGCCGAGGGAGCCGGCGTACAGCTTCCGGGTCATGTGGCCAGCATGACTAAGCTGCTTCTGGCGAACCAGAGCAGTGCACGGAAACACCATTTACTTTCCCGCTGGAGGGAAGGTATTTATCTACTTGCACTTTGACGTGCTTTCGAACTGCTAGGTTGGCAGGAGCTGGGACCGAGCAGGGGAGCTCACCCCGTCGCGGGGATTCGAACCGCTGACCTTCTGATCAGCAAGTCCTAGGCTCTGTGGTTTAACCCACAGCGCCACCCGCGTCCCTGTATATATGTATAAATAAACCATATATCATAAAGATACCACAGTGTTCACTGTGCCTCATTTTCTAAAAGGAAACACAAACCCGGGGTGAGCGCCTGGAATGCCTGGAATCTCTCACCACTCTGAGATTGGGATGGTGTGTAGCAATATTTCCCCTGATTTAACAGCAGGTAACATTCCTACTCCAAATGGGTCTGAAAGCATATACACAAGGCTGGATTTGGTCAGTGGTCGGATGGGAGACTTCCTGGGAAGCAAATATATGTTCCATAACAGAAAAAGGTTGTAAGGAAATGCATAAATCCCGGGTAGTTTGTATATTTTCTTTCTCCCGGGTCACAGCTTTTAAGCTATTTCTATTATAAAGGATGGCCGTGCAGTTTAAGACTCAGTGGTGCTATTCTGGCCTTTGTAGCTTTAAGCAAAAATACATTATTGCAGTGATTATGCAGGGGAGGAAGGGGGGAAATAACAGAAGCAGAATTGCAAATGGGTAGGTGTGTCACACACTGTCACGTCTCAATCACCCAAGATGCAATTAGAAAGGCACAGCTGAGGCCCTGAGTGGATATGCTTTGTGATTAGTAAGCCGCAACTTCAATCTCCAGGACTCCTGTTAAAGTAGCTTTGGCCACCCTGCTGCCCTCCAGATGGGTGACGGGAGTTGTAGTCCAAAAACACCTGAAGGGCAACAGATTGTTGAAAGGCTGTGGTAAAGGATCTCAGGTGGGAAAGCTTCCAAAGATGCTAATAATTAGATGTACTGAATTAAACAGACTCTATAAGGAGGAGTATATCTTTAACCACATGATCCAATAATGATCAGTTAGTGAAACAGGAAACCCTACACATCAGAAACTGGCTGACAACCTCTTCTGAAGCAGGGAAAGCCATTGTCCAAAAATGCAGCTTCAAAATGTACCTTCGAGATTTCAGTATTTCCCCCTTCATTTAATGACCTGTACAAAAAGGTGCTTTTGGTAAACGTTTTACTGAACGTTAAAAATAGAGGGGGGGGGAGAGAATCAATTGTCAGTGGGGTCGTTTTGGGGGTGTTCCTTGCCTTCCAACTTTTACAAAAGCAGATTTCAATGACTAGCAGCTGGAGAAACTGAGCCAGGGGAAGAGTTCCGCTTTCCTGCAGAGATACATTGTACAGTGGGACCTGGTATTTATATAGGAGTGGGTGGCCCCATTGAAATGGAGGAGGATTTTAGCTCTTCGCCATCACAACACACAGCAGTGCTCTGTTGGATGCTGTCTTGATGAAGGACTTCCTTTTTAATGATCCTGTGAAAAGTGGGTCTATTTCGATACCTAGTTATTTGTGCTTTGAAACCTCAAAGACTGTAGTGCAAAAAGAAGAGGAAATAAACACAACATTTGTGGTGGTGCTCAAAAGTTAGGCTCTTCAGTGCCAAAGGCAAGATTATTCTGGTTTCTTAAAGTGCAATATAACAAAAATGCAGACCTAGAACAGTGCTTGGATTGTACCCCCGACTGCTACATGCGCTAAGTGCTATATCAGGGGGCATTGTGGACAATATTTAGAGGTAATGTGAAGAAGACTTCAACTCCTTTACTACAGCAACGCTCTTTACTTCAGGGAATTAATGTTAACCAAAGAGGCTGTTCCTTTTGGTTGGAAAACTGTACAGAAATTCAAGACCTCATTGAGGTGAGGTGATATACCTGAATCTGCCAGGGGTCCCTGACCTGTGGTCCTCTCGATGTTGCTGGATAACAAGTCCCATCACCCCTTGACCATTACCCAAGCTGGCTGGGGCTGGTGGGACTTTTAGTACAACACCTGGAAGGCCACAGACTAGCCATTTTCAGTTGTTCTTTATCTTTAGAGATTGTGCTTCAGCAGCACATTAAAACTGCTGCACCCCAAACTATCTCAGCTGACCTAAAATTTGTTGTTTTTTGTATGTCTTACTTAAGTCTCACTTATAGCGTGATTTTGCATTGTTTGGGAATGCGAAGCAAAGATAATTGTATTTTACTTGTGAGTTTATTTGGCAAGGTACCGTGAATTTAGGGGGTCTGCTGTCCAGGCACTAACTGCTGACAGGCGCCTTCAAGGCCCTAAACCTCCCTCTTCCCTTTAAGCCATACTTGGACCAGACAGCTCTTCAGAGGATGCCTTCAAACAAAGGACTGTCCCAGGCAAAGCAAGACAATAAGCCATAGCTGGGTGCTTTGCTGGAAATAAAGGATTTGGGATCTTCTGTCTGTAGAAGTGCTAAGCTGCATGCCTCCACTCAGCTTGCATAAACATGCTCAGTCTCCAGTGTTCTTGCCCTCCAAAAGGAACCAAATCGATGCGATTCCTGGCTACCTGTTTCTTGCCTCCCCACACAGCCCTGAAAACAAAGAACAGCATGACTAGCCAGTACAGAAGGCAAAACTTTCAGCTCTGAATGGCTGTTGGTATTGTAATAATAATAATAATAAAATTTTATTTATATCCCGCCCTCCCCAGCCAAAGCCAAAGGGGGCTCAGAGCCATGTATGCATCAGAAACTGCATTATTTGGTGCAAGCATTGGTTTGGTAATATTTAATAGCCATTTCCTGTGGCCAATAGCCACTGGAGCTAGATTAATGTATTGAAATAAAGCTGGATTAAGCACTTAAATTTCCAGTACAGTTTCAGTTATTGCTTTCCTCAAACCCATAATGCAAATTAGCTGTGTAAATTTGGTGCTTGTAACCTTTTTTGTTCTACCAATATCCAGAGCAATACTTTTATGCATCCTTTGGTACAAATGCAATTATCTTAAGAGATGATGAGATCATAGTGTGGAACCATAACAAATCCATTGAATTATTTCATCGGGGTTTCTGTGCATCACCTCTCCATTCTAAGAGAACCATTTTCATTAGACTAAGAAGAGCCCGTACTGCAGTCCCCCATCTCAGTGCAAGGTGGTGATTTTAAGCAAATTCAAATGGAGACACAGAAAACAGAATCCTTTGCTAACAGTTACTATATATTTAACCCCGAATAAGTCAAGGATATGTTGTCTGCAGACAATTTTAAGCCTACTTAATAGGAGACAACTGTCATTAAAACCTGCTTTGATCCCATTTATTTTAATGGCAATTTCTTTTCATTAACATGAAGTTAATAGTCATCTATATACAAACATTTTTACAGTATTTTAAAAAAAATAATCACCACATTAGTCTCGTTATCATTATAGCACATAAAGTGAAAGAATGGATTGGGCTGAGACGTAGAGCATGCTTAGAGCAGACCCATTGAAATCAATGGGACCCATGCCAACAATAGCC
Source organism: Podarcis liolepis (assembly GCF_965112155.1). Classification (NCBI taxonomy): domain Eukaryota; kingdom Metazoa; phylum Chordata; class Lepidosauria; order Squamata; family Lacertidae; genus Podarcis; species Podarcis liolepis. Next base: position 59,345,969 of record NC_139555.1, on the reverse strand, counting down.
CATTGGCTTTTTATTTTCATGATCAGGACCAGCCCAAGACATTGAGTTGCCTGAAGCAAACCTCAAGTTGCCACAATCCCCGCTCCACAGAAGCCAACCAGTAGGACGGTTAAATCTTATTTCAATCCTGGTAGCAAGAAAACATCCTCCTGAAGACAGCAGATTAGCTTAGAGGGTGAATGGAAGAAGGCTTTGTCCTCCAGACAGCTTTGCCCTCCACCAGCTCCCTGCAGCTCCTCAACCCCAACATCTGCTGCCTCCCTCTAACGAACCGTAGGGCCAGCCCTCATCATGATTGAAGATTCCCATTTCATTGAATCCCAAAGGCTGCATTGTTTGAAAGTTCAGAATAATCTACACCAAAACAGCTTTGCCCTCTTCTGTTCTACTCCCACGCTCCTAAGCATAAATCACTGTTACTCAGAAAAAGGTATGAATTCCTATCTTAGTAATGGGCGTTAAGTACCAATGATGAAGTTCCAAAATCCTGCTGCTCGAACTACCATCTCCTTATACCTTACTTTCCCAGCCAATTTACCTGTTGCTTCTATCCTTAAATGCTTTTATCAGATCCAGGATTCTTGGCACTTAACGTCCCTGCATAAGCATATGGCTCCAGGAACCAGACTGATCAATCAGAGGAGATTGGCTCATATCTTGGGTTCATTCCTTGAACAGTACAGCAACATTAAGTAATGACTCACACATTTGAATGGGCTGTGACAATGAAGCTAAGCACTCACAGAACTCTCTACCTATTCACACCATGGAATTGGTGCGCGCACACAGCCTGTGCTCTTCAGGTGCACCGTGACCAAGTCACATTCTCAGATCTTGCTCAGAGGCTTCTTCTGAATCATAGAGACAAGCACTTGGACAGATCAAATGGCTTGGCTTGCCAGCTCTTTATATCTAGGGTAATAATAATAATAATAATAATAATAATAATAATAATAATAATTTATTATTTGTACCCCGCCCATCTGGCTGGGTTTCCCCAGCCACTCTGGGCGGCTTCCATAGAAACCAGAAATACAATAAAATATCACACGTTAAAAACTTTCCTGAACAGGGCTGCCTTAAGATGTCTTCTGAATGTCAGGTAGTTGTTTATCGTTTTGACATCTGATGGGAGGGCGTTCCACAGGGCAGGCACCACTACCGAGTTTCTAGCACATCTGAGTTTCTAGCACACATCGTAACATTAATTTTACTATTATTTATGATGGATTAAATTTATATCCTGCCCCAAGTGGAGAAAAGACAAGTGATATAACAAATGAAACAGTTCAAAAGCAAAAAAATTTAATTTGGCAGAATATGTGGAATAGATTATATGTATTTGTATAATTTGGAATATTTAATGTGATTTGATTGGATTGTTAAAATGGAAATTTTAATTAAAAAAATATTTTTTAAAAAAGAAAAAGTTCAAAAGCTATGAAAACAATTCCAATGCAGATGCAGAAAAGTGTTATATACTATATGCAGGCTAGTGAATTTAGCAAGACCAAGCTACAATCCGCTGCTGCCCTCATCAGGTGTTACCAAACATGGAAACTATAGTGTTTGGTAATGTGTGTGAAGGAGGGTCAGTGCGGAGGAACACACTGAAAATTTCAAAATGCACGGGGAACCTCCATATATACAAGCAATTCCTCAGTGCAGACTTCTAACTCCTTGGGAGGAGACAAAAATTGGCATGGAAGGTGGACAGAGTTTGGGCCAGTGGAGGCTAATCCTTTAGGGCAAATGCATCACTGCCCCACCAACCTCAGTCTTTGATTCCTCCTAGTCCACTTGCCTTCTTACTTGCAACCAGCCCAGAGGGGGACTTTGTCTGCTCCCTCCTTCTTAAGTCTCAATTTTGCCCTTGTAGGACTCAGCAGAGGACAATGGAGACAAAAGTTCAATTAATTGGCTCTGACTCCACCTATGTTTGGCCTTCTAGACTTCTGCCCTATCATTGCCAACGGGCACCACCCTCCACGGGCTAGTATCCCCACTGATGACCCACACCTACACATAAGAACCTACACACTTAGCTAATGCTTACCAGGGCTATAGTTATCAAGGCTGCAATCCTGCTCCCACCTGCCTAGGAGTAGGCAGTGAACTCAGTGGGGCTTCTGAGTAAATATGTAAAGGCTTTGAAAAAAGAGCTCCCTAGTTTGGATAGGTGCCAGTCCACTAATTAAAGCCATTTACTCCATTGAGTTTCAATTACTTGGTTAAGCCTATTTTAGAAATACTTTGGGGGGGCGGGATGGTTGGTTGGTTGGTTAAAATACCCACAGTGGAGAGAGGAAGAGAGATGAAAAGCATGTCCTCATCCACCCATTTCTCAGCAATAATTACCTATTTGAGGATATTTCTTTTGCTTAAGTGAAAGAAAGTGATTTAAAATGAGATGAATATTTATTTCAAAGCTAAAAAGTGGAGCATAGGCTTTTTGGGTTTTTTTTTAAAAAAAATAGCTTATCTTGGAGAGTAAAGATATAATCTGTCTCCTCCAGCCCATAAAATATGTTTAAAATAAAAAGGGTGTCCAGAGTAAATGCAATAAGAAATAGAGTAAGCCGTCATTCTGCATTGAGGATGATAAATTTCTTTGTTGCATTTTATTTTTTATATATGCCGATATATTAAAATGTAGATAAAATTTTAAAGCAAAAAAGTGGACTAAACTAATTTAATCCCACACATATTCATATTATTTAGCCAGAATCAATCATTAATGTTATCTTGCTACAACAGATTTGTGAGCCAAATTGTTGATTTTTTAAATAAGACTGCAAGGTTTTCAATCGGACGTGCCACTCATGCGTTTAAGTTTAGATGCCCAACCCTAAGGCAGGGTGGAGTTGTTGTGCATTTTGCCATGCCCCTGAGTTATCTCCATCACCCACTTTCCTCATTTACCTGGAGGGAGGGAGGGAGAGAGAGAGAGAGAGAGAGAGAGAGAGAGAGAGAGAGATATCTTGCTGGCTATGGTTGGTCCAAAGTATGTATTATACCCATTCTGAGGTTCATATTGCACCTGTTCTCAGTGGTGTAGGGTAAATTCTCAAGTGCAGTTACTCTTCATGAGAAGCCCCTGCTAAGATTATACAAATTAAAAAACAACTATTTGACTCATGCAGGATACTTGAGAGTCCATCTCCTCTATCAGCCTGCCCACTCCCTGAGATCTATCGGAAAGGTCTTTCTTTTCCATCACTCATCACTGGATGAAACATGCTAAGAGGACCCTCTCAGCAGCCACTCTCAGATGGTGGCATGCCTTCCCCATGAGATCCATTGAACCCTGCTCTTCCACGGTTTCTGCTAACTGATTAAAACACGCCTGATAAAGATTTGTCATGCTTTTGATATGATGTTCGTAGGCTATCATTTTGGAATGCTATTTACCAAACTGATCTCTGTTCTTACACTTTTGTTCTACTTCTTTCATTGGATTGCTTTGTTTTTAATCACTGTGAGTCACCGTGAGTGATGCAAATGCATTGAAAGGATAGGGCATGCATGATCAAAATAAGCAAACCTATTTGAGGGAGCTGAGAGGGTAGAATGGAGACAGTTACCCTGTGTGAACAGTATGCAGGTCAAGGTTTGATGGGATTTGCCGGTCCAAATCAGCCTAGCTTAACCCAACCTTAGGCCAGCAAATGTCCCTCTACCCTCAATGCAAAGGAGAATACAGCTGTTGAGCACTTGTCGCTACCTTGGCTTGTACTCACTGCTCTTATTTCTCAGTTCTGAAGTGGGTAAACTGAGAGGTACACTAGCAGAGGCGACCTGACCTGTTTAGCTACCTGAAGCAGAACAGGAAGGTGCCACCTCCCTCACCGAAGCCTCGCTTACCAGAGTTGTGAAGCTGTGACTTCTGGTAGTATCTCAAGAGTTCCATGAGATCTTGTGAGTGTTGAGATAATTCCAGAAGCTGCCACCACACAACCCTGGCAGTGGTGGCAGGGATGGGAGGGGCACCCACAGGAGCACCACCCCATGGGATTCCACTGTTTGAGGTGGCCGCCTCATGGATGAGCTGGTCCTATACACTAGTTTAGCCCTAGTCCTGAGTCATCTTCAGAAGCTGAATCAGGGCCCTCCTTTCTTACCATTTCAAGTTCTGTTCAGTGCTCCAACTATTGGTCCTCATTCCAGAGTTCAGCTGAGTGTAACTCCATTCATGGGAGACCCACACTGCAGTGGGGCAGCATTTCTGCTCATTCCACCAGTGGTGAAAGGGTGGTGGTTGTAGGGCATTAACACTTCCTATCCCTTTCTCCCTCAGGAGCCTCCACTGGAGTGCAATCTCTGGTAAGAACAGAAGGAACCCTCCCACCTGCAGAAAGGCAACTCTAGAAACCACCCAATATCTTTATGTTGACAGACGTACAACAGGAAGTACAGTGGTACCTTGGCTGTCGAACGGCTTGGCTCCCGAACAAATCGGCTCCCAAACGCCACAAACCCGCACATGCGAACTTTTTTGGAAGCTCCTGCAGCCAATCGGAAGCCACGCCTTAGTTTTCGAATGGTGTCAGGAGTCGAATGGACTCCTGGAACAGATTAGGTTTGAAAGCCAAGGTACCACTGTACTGTAAATTCATTGTATGCAGAAGAGGTAACTACTGATCCCAAGGATATAGCTATAGACACCCACCTTACCCTCTTGATTGCTTCTGAAACATATTCTATGTTTAAATTCTTTTAACTTTCCCTGGGAGCTCATGTTGAGGGGGGAATCTAATAACAACAGGCCTCAACCCTGCAGCAATTCCAGAGACAAACATCACCACATATAAATGTTAGTCTAACACAATGTTCAATAATATTGCCAAGCGGAATTGAACAGCCTGAGTAATTTTTAGGATTCTATTTTTGCAAATGGATGGAGAAGACACCTTTGTTGGCATCACAGAATTGGGAGATTTTCATTTCTTCCTTAAAATTAGAGCCCAGCGCTATAAGTAGAGCCCTGCTTGCTGATTACTCATGCCAACAGTTTCTGAAGAACACATGCCAGGACATTTCTTCCACAGATAAACATGCTATTTTTGAAACAAAAAAATTTCAGAGCTTGTAAGTAAGCCAACCAGAGAAAGCTCAATAACCTTCCCAAGCAACAAAGCGGACGCACTCCTGGATATATGTACATGAAAATAAGTGCTGGTTTATAAATGCAGTGTAGCCTGTTCATGTGTTACTTATCTGTTATTTTATTCAATTTCTTACCTACCCCGTGTAGCCTGTTCATGTGTTACTTATCTGTTATTTTATTCAATTTCTTACCTACCCCGTGTAGCCTGTTCATGTGTTACTTATCTGTTATTTTATTCAATTTCTTACCTACCCCTTTACCATAAGGTCCCAGGGCTGGCTGCAGTTACAAAAACAAACAAAACTGTTATAAAACACAAAGCACCATGCAAAACCAGTTCTATATACACAACTGAGGGGTAGGTGCTCCAGCATTTGGATTCCTCTGCAGACAACCTTGAATAGTACATGAAGAGCTGATGGGGCTAACAGTGCAGCCCTGCTCTGCCATCAGCAGATAGATAGCCTGCATATGAGTGCCTATGGACTCTTTCTTCACAAAAGGAAAATGGCAGCATCTAGACTTTGGAACTCCCTGCCTATTGATATCAGAACGGCACCTTCACTGTACTCATTTTGGCGCCTGCGAAAAACATTTATTGTTGATTTTCCTTAGTGACAATTTTATCATTTTATCTTTTTTCTAAACCACTTTGAGATTTTTTTTTGGTTTTTGTCTGTTTTACAATCAAGCAGTGCATAAATTTTATGAAATAAAAATTTCAAAGGAGTCTGCTACATCCGGCTACTTTATACATACTACTTTATACACACATGTACAATACATACATTTATGGGCAGTAAATAATTGAGCCTGGGAGGTATCTGGCTGGTCTGCTGTGGATTGTGATGCATTTTCCTATACTGTAATGTGTTGGTTATATTGTACTGCAATGGCAACTACCCTGGTATTATTGACAAAGCGCAGTATAGAAGTCTTTTAATCAATGGTAACTGAATGTGTGAACTGTATCAATTGAAAAGCGTGGAAGAATGAGGCAACGTGCACATGCTGTCTGTGATGGTCCATTCATGCAAGCAAGTGACTGCTGTGGACTATCAAACATCCAAGTGTGAGTCAAGCCTGAACACGTTCATTTCAATGGAATTTAATTCCAGGTGTCTCTGCATTAAAACTTTGGGTTGGATTTAAAATGTATCTTTCAGAGTTCAATACGACCATTGAAACTGAACCATGGGTTATTCAGAGATTTCAGTGATCATTTTATATCTCATCCACCCCAAGTCAATAGAATAGGTAGAGGAGGGGAGAGAGATGGTCTCACCCACTGACTTGATTACATGCATGGTATTATATACTCACTTTAGCTGCTCTAGGGCTGGGCGTTATTTTGACTAATTATTATGGGATAGAAATATGTAACAAAAGCTATCTCAATAAAAAGAGTATTCCAAAGACTAAAGATTCCAATTAAGCAAAAATGTTGAGTCTGGTGCTTCATAAAACACCTGCTCTCCTCCTCCCCTTCACAATTCAGATAAATATTGCATTTGAAACCCTCACAGATTTAAAAACACGCACTGCCAGACAGTTGAAATGCCTTGGATAAGCTTGAAGTTCGATGATTTAAGAACCCAATTAAACTGATTTGCTAGCAAGGCCAGTTTCACTGACGGGCTGCATTTTAAAAACGTTTTATATGCCAACCGTGGCTTAAGCAAGATGAATACGAAGCTCTGTAAATATTTTGTCAACTCAGCTCCAAAGCTGGCACATTAAAAGGGGAAATTCAATATTTTAGACCCACGCAAAATGCTCTTCCTGTAGGAATCGTTCTAGATTTGCTGTACTTACTCAATCCACACAAAGCGCCTGTCGATTGATGGCACTGCCACCTGGGTGATGAGGAGTTAGCACTCACTGTGAGGTGCAAAGGGACTTGCTGTCACAAGTCAGAAATTCCAGCTTTAATTACCCCCCCCCCCTTCAAACAAGCGAGCGTTGGACAAAATTGAGATGCCCGAGAGCATCCAATGGGTGCTGGTGGGGATGAAAACAAGCTCACTAAAGCTCACACATTTATTCTTCCACAGCCAGAGGTGCTGTTAGCAGGCGGGCCCAACTCCCAGGACTTTTATGCTGGACACCAAATGCAGCAGAAAACTGTGATTGGAGACACTTTGCAGTGATTGCTGATTTGAGTTTTACACTGGTACAGTGGTGCCTCGCAAGACGAAAAGAATTCGTTCCGCGAGTCTTTTCGTCTTGCGATGTTTTTCGTCTTGCGAAGCACGGTCCGTCGCAACTGTGCCTCTTCAAGCAGCTTTAAGAAAAAAGCGCAAGACGTTTTCGTCTTGCGAAGCAAGCCCATAGGGAAATTCGGCTAGCGAAGCAACGCAAAAACGGAAAACCCTTTCGTCTAGCGAGTTTTTCGTCTTGCGAGGCATTCGTCTTGCGGGGCACCACTGTATTGCTTTATGGCTTGTGTTTTAATTCTGTACACCACTTACTTGGGGGACAAGAGGGGCACTACAGCGTAAATGCCATGGGTCCAAGTAGTAGTCCTTTAATGCTACTCTTTGGAAACAACACTGCAGGCAGTAGAAGAACCAATGCAATACAGTGCCTCCAACACAGAGTCGTTCCAGGAAGATACCATGATCAACATCACCAAAAGCTGCAGAGAAATTAAAAGGAATCAGCAGGGTACACTCCCCGCAATTCTTTCTGAAGCAAAGGAGCAGGCCAACCAGGACTGTTTCTGCATCACACCCCTAGCTGTGACTGAAATGGGTCTGGATAGCCCACTGAATCCAACTACATCTGCAGTTGGTCAACCACTGCAACCACCTTGTCCCCCAAAAGGGACACTGACCACTGGACGATAGATATCCAACATGCCCAGGAAGAGCTTCTTCAGCAGCTATACCACCCCTTTCTTCAAAGTGGTGGGCATCACACCCTCCTAGGGAGGGAACAACTACTCCTGCACCCACCCAAATCAGCAGCTTCCCACTAGGCAGTATGGGAAGGGTTAAGAGACCACATGGTTGGTTAGCCTAATTCCTGCCAGCATCCTGCCCATGTTCTCAGGCTGCAAGAACTGCAACTGATCCCACAAATGTAGAACAGACAATGCTCCAATAGCTTTCCCAAGGTCTGCTCCAACATGGCACTGAGTTTGGAATGGACATAGCAGGCTGATGTCTAATATCCATGGATGATGGCTACTAACCAGCCCCATTGCCATGTGAAAAAACTCCATTGGGCAATTCACTAATGATGCAATGGTCATCACCCAGTCCCATTTCATTGCCCAGAGCAATTTGGAAAACAACGGTGCCTTCTGAACTCTACTTAACTGAAGAGCGCCCTCGGGAGCGATCCTGCCATTATCCCACCACATCTCACTATTCCAGAGAGTTCAGGAATTATTTGCAATGCAGGCAGAGACAGGTCAAAACATTGTGCTGCCCAAAAAGGTTGTTTTTATTTTAAAATACTGCTATCTAGCAACAATTCAGGCAATAATAACTCTTTATTAGCTTGAGGGAGAAAGTGTTTGACATATTTAGATGTTTTCCAGGCACAGACTACAAGACCGTCTGTTTTTATCAGGTAAACATTAGTAATACTGTGAAATAAATGCATGGTTTTTTAAAAAAATATTCAAATTACAAGGCTGTTACATAGTTGCTTTTGTGAAACAGCATTTTACATAGATTATCTGTAGGAGTAGAAAGTATGATGCCGCAAGAGAACAGAAATTTTGGATGTGGGATGTTTAAATTCTTAATTCAGCCAGAAGATTCAAACCTGAATTCATCCATGCTTGCTGTAGAACCAACTTTAGCTATTGTGAAGACAATGTAGAAAGAAAGTAGGGCATTTTAGAATTTTTAAAAATAAATTAATCTAGAGGCACATTTTGGTCCCTTCAGCAAGTCAGCAATCTAGCCAGATGCAACAACAATCTTGCACAATATAGTTAAATCAATTTTCCAATGAAAACTTGCAATTTACGCTGAAGTTAATTTGTCTAGTACCTCTTAATACCCACCAGAAGTATTATTGAGAACAAAGTCAAAGCACATATCCTCCATGGGTGGTTGGATGGTATCCACTGCCATTTACTCTCCCCCAAAAAAGAGATGGCCAAAAGAGGCCAGCAATAGGCATAAAAGTTGTAAACTGCAAGAATGAGATAGTCTACTCAGTTTCTACAAAAATGAGAACACCGTGACTCAAGCTAAATCTGGAAACAAATAAGTCTCCTTCCTTTCTTACATACACCATAATGCAAGCATGGCAGCTTGTAGTGAAACCTATGTCAGATGCCTACACATCCACTGAAACAGAACTAAATAATTGGCAACTCCGTCTGAATATACAAGTAAATCTTAGAGATGGAGAATCACAACAAAAAGGCAAGCTGATGTATCAGCATTTAATAAGTTTCTCCCTCCAAAGGATAAAGGGAAAACCAGGAGCAAGTTTACTCATATCATTGCTGGTAATAGTCTCCCCCCCCCAAAAAAAATGCACTAGCAATTTATGTACTATTCTTGCTCTTGAAAAGTGCAATACATATATTTTTTGACTGCATACACAGAGTAATATTGCTCAGACTGCATGCAAAGTCAGAAGGTCTGGTTAGTACTGGTACCTGGCAAACACTCTTAAGGCTTTTAGATGGCTTAAAGAGTAGGAATCTTCAGGAAGTTAGTTACAAAGGCCAAATCTTTTAACACGGCAGAATTAACTTGCAAATCATTTATTGTTTTTAATTCAATGAAATGTGTTAAAAGATTGTATCATCTTTAGTGTTATATAGGCAATGTGGTCAAGTGCAAACACAAAACATCTGGAGCCACTACAACCTCTTGGGAGCAATTCCCCGTGTGCAGCTCCTGGTAATTTCCGTGAGGTTTGCACAGGAGAACACCCCAGCAGATCTTGCTTAGCTAGCAGCATGCCCAGCAAAGGCAAATATTGGCTGTAGTTTTAAGTAAGGAGTTGACTAAAATATAAGGCAACAAAATAAGACCATCTACTTCTCTTTTTTAAAAAAAGAAAGACTGGGAAAGGGTGGGGTTTTTTTGCTTCTAAAATCAAGTAGAAACTAGTATGTATACAAAAGAATGGTACAACTTTGTGAAAGTCATATTTGTTTTCCCTTTAAGGCAATTTCAAAGTATTTATTATAATATGTAAACTCTTGAAGACCCTGGCAGGACTACCATATAAGCACAACACAACTTCCGTGGCACTGATGGGTGGCATTCAACTAAGTTTGACTTGGAGTAGATCCATTAAAATTTACAAACATGACTATGTCCAGATGTTCCACACGATCACATTTGCTAATAACCAAGTAGCCTTTTCATAGTCTTCTAGAGTTTTGAAAGTTTCTTCACAAACATGTCACCATAGAATACACAATTAAGAGTTCACTTCCTGCAATAAAGTATGGCAGTGACTACGGCCAATACTGAGCTTACCAGCATTTAAGGAGTTGTGGGAACATGATTAACACTCCTCTCACCATCTAACCATAGACTACAGATAGCTAGCTCTGTGTGATCAGCGAAGCAATTCCAGGAGTCTTTAAAGTAGCCGATCTTTTAAATTTGGGAGAAGTCAACTTCAGTCTTGTGTGGCCTATTTTCCCCACCACTAATTGGTTTTAAAATTTATAAAGCACAAATACATACTCCGATGTCTCAACTGTTTCACCTGTGTTCAGTGATCTCAAGTATACACTCACTTAACATAAGAAGTGCTTTGCTGGATTAGATCACAGCCAATCAACATTTTCTGCAAGAATCCCAGTATCAACAAGCAGACCACAGCCTACCCTTCTGGCCATTCCTGCTCCATTTACTCTCTCTAGATTTCATTCCCCTGAGAAATCCCCTCCACCAGCTATAGCTAAAGGCACAGCCAGACATCACATCTCGGTAAGAGGGCAGGGAACAGCTATTGATCAAAGCTGGCTAGGGAAAAACATACCCCATCCCAGTAAAGCCAGACTTCGGATTTGCATCCTTTTATTCTGTTTCAGTGGGAAGCCAAGTTGCTACACAGGGCATCAAAGCCTCGACCATCACTGAAAATCCTACACAGCTCTGTAAGCTAGAAGGCTATCTTCAGAGCCATAGGGACTAGAAATTGCGTTCTGCCACCACCAATTCTGGGTAAAGGCTTCAGCATCCTCAGAATGCTAAGCTTTAAAATGAAGGCAACCACCACCACCTGTAGTCTGGGTAGAATCCACATAGGACTAGAAACAGGTGGTCCCATAGAGAAAGCGTAGCTTTAACTGCTGTCACTGGGGAAAGGCTCAATGAGAACTATTTTTTGTGGACTACATCTTCAGAAGCCAATGCATTTAGTATGGTACTTAGCGTTGGCTTTAGCATCCTAAAGCCAACGAAAATACATGGCAAAAGAATACAGGCCTTCTTGGGTTGCTGAGGGAAGTTAGCACTGAAGTGTAACCATTTGCTTACTTACCACACTTACTCTGAGGGAGACCAAGTAACTGAAGGCTAGGGGTAACTTTCTGCTAGCAGAGCATGGCTGCTGGACATAAACAAACACATTTCAGACTTACTTTATCAGATTTAACTGCACTGGTAATTGCTGGATACTTAGGCATACATCCCCCCCACCCCGCTTGTACTGATAAAGAAATATGCCTGAATGGACACCACCAGTAGCCTCTTAAGACAGGAGGACTTCCACATTCATATCCATATTCACCAAAATCCTACCATTCATCTCTGCATCAGTTAGAGCCCTTTAGTAGGTTTATTAACAAAAGGCCATAAAACTGACAATTCATTTGACAGATGACGCTGAAGAGCTGATGTGTTATATGAGGGCTTAAGATCCTTGACTTCTTCTATTAGGCTCCAGCCACCAAATGGCAATGATCTTTTTGTTATCGAAGGCCTAGTCTGCCTCAGTAATTTAAAAGGCAAACATTCTGCATCACTTAGCAAAGTGAGAGTCCTGATATTCTGGTTATAAATGTAAAGTACACCACGGTTGTAATTAATACTGGAGGAGGGGAATTATTAAAACCAGCAGTAACATTAGGAAGGACATTCATTAATACTGTGTGTGTGTGTGTGTGATTATTAAAACCAAGTGTGACATTAGGAAGCCCCCAGGATACCAGCTACAGAGAGGCAAAATAAAATGGAAAGGTGAACAATGCCTCGTAATGTTATCTACAAAATGGCACTGTTTTGCACTATAAAAGACGTGGATTTCCTAAGAAGCTACACTTGGTCAAGGCCTAGCCCACAGCATGAATGTAAGTCAAGGGAAAATACTGACTAGTCTAAGCAAAACAGAGTGCCTTGAATCAAATGTTTAAGAACAATTGACTAAAGACAGCATCCTATTTACACTTGTCTGGGACTAAGTTCCAGTAGCTCAATGTTCCATTGAGTGTACATGCATACAATTGCACTGTAAAGGCAGTATTAAATTGAACTGGGGTATAGATAAAACCACTATTTACCACAGAACTTGCAGTAATGCATTCTAATACCACTATCTGTAACGTGTTTTTAACATGTATATACTTAAGTCACATTATTTACTCAAGCTAAAGGCAATCTTGGGTGTAATAAAGCTAGCTTTGTTTATGGACATTATCCATTATACAACATTAAAAACTTGTAAACTGGAAATAAACAATTTAGGAAAAAGATAAATGTTATTCCCCCCCCCCCCCCGAAAAAAAAGAACCAGTTCAAAATGTGTTCCTAGAAGACACATAAAAATATTTTCAGTGGAGTTGATGATTATTACATAAGTGTATCAAGGAAAAATAAAATCCTGAATTCTCAGTTTTCTTCCCAACTTGGCTGTTTCCTTAATATCAAAAAATCAAAGGAAGAGCGATAAAAAACAATGGAATTGGTCATTGGTAGAAGAAAGCTAATGTGTAGTATGTTCTTACAGTATCCACACTGGAAGTGTCTGTAGAATTAGAAAATGGTCACTAAAGTTATGGTTGAAAAAACTTCTTTGGCACTATGAAACAGAAGAGATGGGATTAAGAGGGGATCCCATCTGGGTGAGTACTTTATCCAGCCACTGCAGAGGCCCATGAAGATGGATTTCTATCCAGCATGGAGTGCTTGTGACATCTTGCCGATGATATTCTGCTCCCCATCCCTACAAAAAATGGGCAGACATTTAGTGTATATCCAAGAATCACTCTTAAAACAGCCAGTGTTGATTAGTCTAGTAAATTCATTAGAAATTAAAAAAATGAGTAACACACACACACACCCCCCTCAAAAAAAGTGTGACACGTCAGAGAAAAGGGAATACAGTGGTATACCTCGGGTTACAGACGCTTCAGGTTACAGACTCCGCTAACCCAGAAATAGTACCTCGGGTTAAGAACTTTGCTTCAGGGTGAGAACAGAAATCGTGCTCCCACGTCAGCGGAAGGCCCCATTAGCTAAAGTGGTGCCTCAGGTTAAGAATGGTTTCAGGTTAAGAACGGACCTCCAGAACGAATTAAGTTCTTAACCCGAGGCACCACTATATAGGTTTATGGAGGGATGGCAGGATACCATATGCTTCTATTCCTCCCACAGAAAAAATCCTACTATTCAGTAGGATTCCCAGTATACGTTGTCTACTAGGTTTTGCAGATGGAGAAGAATGACGGTTTATTCAAACGAAGCCTCATCCTATTGGAAAGGCCTGCAAATGACGATTGAGAGAATGCATCTGTCCAATTGACACCTGCTTCAGAGCCTGTTACACCGATAAGGAGGACGTGCTTGTTTGAAATACAGGCATCTCCCCATTTATGCGCACTCTATTTGCATGCAACCAGAAGCAGTACCCAGAAACAGGGTCACTCCCTCTGCGTCATTTCCCCATTCTGAGGGACGATGGGTTACTTCTGTGACTTTTCTAGATTACATATGGGGAAGAAGCCCTCAAAGCCACAGAAGATTTCCCATTAAAGTTATTGTCCTGGGGAATATACTTCAAAAATCACTCAAACGCACAGGTTATGGCTGGTTCACACCCCTTACCTTCACAAAACTCATCCGAATTGTGCACATTTTGGTGAGCTCGTATACTGCCTCAAATCCATGATTGACCGACTGAGCTAGAAGCTGAGCGAATTCCTGGTTGTTAAAAATTTTCAGGCTGCAGCCACTAGGAATTTTGCAGACAGTTGTAGGGTGAAATCCATGATGGTAGTTGCAATTCCGACTCTGTACAAATATGCTGCTGTCACTCAGGCATTCGGCATAGACTTCACCACCAACATAGTAGAGATGGACACCTGGAGTCAGGGGAGTGAGAGAAACCCAAACATTTAACAGGGTTATTTGCAGAAATGTTACAGATGTCAGAAAGTCTAGCCGAGTTCCTATTTTTAAAAGGCTCCAGTAGGAATGGTTTCCAGTTATTCTAACACATCAGAGTATACTTGCATTTCTGCCACTGAATATCAGCCACTAGATGTCCTCCTTCCATGAATCAAAGAATAAGATTCTTCAACAAATAATGTTTTTAACCGAGATTACCTAAATATTGCTGGTATTCTATTACTAGGAAACTGTTATTCAGAATCATGAGCCATTTGGCAGGTTAGATCAAAGCATCTGATCAGAAGGCTGCAAGATTTGTCTTTGGTGTGCAATCTGTAGAATCACACTATACGTGGGTGTGGAGATTTGTTCACTGAAAATGCTTCTTTTAGAAACATTAAGTGGTATTCAGCTACTTTTTACTCATAGTAGACCCACTGAGATTAATGAACATGACAAAGTTAGGTGAAGGAAGGTTTCTTATGATCATACAAAGCACATTTCCATATTACCTTTTCCAATGTGTCTCCTGGTGTTCTCAATTGTTGAGTTGCGATTGACATTGGAGAGCAAACCTAAGCAGAACCTGTTCTTGTTATTAGAAGGATCTGTAAAACCGTCTACTAAAATACTAGTGGAAGATGCAAGAAATGCCTCCCCAACTCGATTGTTTAATTCATAATACACAATTGAACACCAGTGCTTGGGCTCTTCATAGGCCACAGGGTGAACATCTATGAACAAAAGCAAAACATACGGATTTCAGTATTTCCAACACCTAAAGCAATAGTCTCTCCCATACAGTAATAGTTATTAATGCCTTTATTCCTAGGAGCTCAAAGAGTTTCATGGATACCCCCTCCAAAATATTCCAACAGCTCTGCAAAGTAAGCTAGATGGGGAGCCAAGTCTCTGATGACAGTGGCATGGCATAGTTCATGTTCACAAGCAGTACATTACGCCAACTTGGGACCATGAAAAATAATTTGTTTTAATCATGCTGAATTACTTATTTCTTCAGGCCACAGCTCAAGTCCATAAAAAGTGGAGTTTCAAGAACGTGGCCATTTAAAGCGCCCACACTTAGAAACAAAGACAGTCTTTATATATACACAATTAAAAGTTATTAGTTTGGCTGACTGGTTGTTCACTGAATACTGAAATATTCAATACATGCAGCAGTTTATTCTGAAATGCTGATAACTTGGTCCAACCCTGGGCTCCTTTGGGAGGAAGGGCAAGCTACAAATATATATTTTTTGCTCCCCCTATAAAGATCCCTCTGGTGCTGCTCTGTCCACATCCCTGCAAAAACTCACTACGTATCCAACCCTCAAACACTAACATCCTCAACCCATAACACAATTACCCATGGCTGAAAAGCAAAATTGGATGCTGCCCATCCAAAGCCTTCAGTGCCAATGTGCTTTTAAGGGGCAGGGATAAGTGGTATCTGGGGGAAAAGGCACTTTTGCTTGGTAGGCTATTCTCTTCTCTATAGAATTTCAACTGCAAAATATTGACAAGTCTACAAAATGCATTGTTCACCTCACCTCTACTGGAAATATTTGGCATTATCTGAGAGATCATATTATTGCTTGTGTCCATAGACTGTGAATTATCTTGCCCCATTTGATCTTCAGGAGGCATATATGCTGGTGGTGGTGTATCTGCTATAAAGAAAAATAAGGAATTTGAGCAAAGTGAGAACATTTAATCCAGCCTAATCACAGCTCCTGTTACCCCTACAAAATCAATTGTTCCTCCCATTTCAGGGTCATCCTTCCTTACTACCTCCTCACTCTCCACCTTCAATTTTTCTACTTCCTTTGAAATCTTTCTCTGTAAATAAACTGCTTTCTAAATACTTGGTTGACCAGATTGTCTGTGTTTCTTTCCCCTATGTGCACATGTACTTTCCCCACTCTACAGCCCTCTGGGCCACAACCCAACCAATAAGTCTTGCCCGTCTCATTCTTCCTGCTCTAGTGATCATCATCAGGAGAGCAGTCTTGGTCAGGTTCTCACACTGAGACTATTGACTAAAAATGCTTGGAAGCAGTGTCACCAACATCAATGGGACCAAACAAAATTCAGTATATTGAGAACAACCTATAAGATGTTGCTTCCAATTTTGCCACTGCAGTGATTTACCACTCCCTAGTTCCCTGCCCTTCTCTTTTCTGGTTAGGATTGCACTGTAAAGCCGCCTGGTCTTCCCCTCCCTATATGCTTCATGTGTGTGAGTGTGTGCTTGGAGTTTAATGTGGAGAATCACTTAAGCTTCCGATCCCCATTTCGCAGTCGGAAGTGGCAGCACTGTTCCCAGATTGTTGTATCTCCATCACTGCTATAACTCCCAATTGTGGTAACTTCCCTGTTTCTCCTATACTAAAACAAACAAAAATTTATCTCCAATTCTGCTCTCAAACTTGGCTTTTCCTCCCAGCACTTTCCTAAAACTGCCCTTACCAAAAAAATAGCCTACCAATTCAATTATCTCTGTAGTCTTAGTCATCTGTGCAGCATGTGATATATAGCTGGTGACTCTTGCCCTAAGTCCCCACTTAGCTCTTCACCTGTATAATCATTCTTTTGATCTCTACATATGGGGAGACACTCCCTCATGGATCTGTTTTTAGCTCTCTTGCTGCCCCCCAACACCCTCTCACCAGGTGTATCCCATTCCATGAGTTTCAGTACCATCTATAGGCTTCTGATAGCGTTCTTCATCTTTACCCTGAATTTCCTCCCTTCATCCAATCTCCCATCTCCAAGTACTTTTCATATTTTGGTTTGGATGTTTTGTCAACATCTCAAGTTCAATATGCGGAGGCCAAGCTTCTTATCTTTCCTCTCAAGCCCTTCTTTTGTCACCTCACTTTCCATGTCCAGTGACATTATCGCCACCTACCCTGCTGAGTAGGCACATAGCCTTGGCTTTCTCTTTGACTTCTCTCTTCCTTTACCACATAATCCGCAATTTAGTGTATCACTGCTGTGTAATGTTAATGCTCCCTTTGTAACGTTACAGAAAACAAACAAACAAACAAATAAAAGTCGTCCTTCTCTGTCACCTCAGCAAAAAATCTGGTCCATGCCTTCGTCTTTATCTTATTATCTGAAATGTTTTTTGGGTGTTTCCAAGAGACATACATTACAGTGCATATACAGTGGTACCGCGGGTTAAGTACTTAATTCGTTCCGGAGGTCCGTTCTTAACCTGAAACTGTTCTTAACCTGAAGCACCACTTTAGCTAATGGGGCCTCCTGCTGCCACTGCGCCGCCGGAGCCTGATTTCTGTTCTTATCATGAAGCAAAGTTCTTAACCTGAAGCACTATTTCTGGGTTAGCGGAGTCTGCAGCCTGAAGCGTCTGTAACCCGAGGTACCACTGTACAACAAACCAACTTTTTTTTTTAATAAACCCCGGGCCAATACAATAACATGGCAGACCGAAGCGATCATCAAGTTGCAGCACAGGTGTGGGGAACGTTTCACCCTTCAGATGTTACTGAATTACAATTCCCATCAATCCCCCACAACATGGACAATGGCCAGGGATGATGGGACTTGTAGTTCACTGACACCTGGAGGCTGAAAGGTTGCCCACACCAGTTTTAGCAGTTCATATCCACTGGTCTTCAATACTAACACTAACTAATTTCAAAGGCACCCATGCGTTTGTGGAGGAACCATTCATGGGAATCCTCAACTAATGTGCAGAGTGGGTCCAGGCTCTAGTTTTGCCTAGACTATGGAAATCTACTACTTCCTGACTTTCTATTGCCTCGACTTTGTCCTCTCACCTTTATCCATAACTGTTATCAAAAACATTCACCTCTCTCACCACGTGATGCCCTTCCTTGAATTTCTACACTCCCTTCCTGTTTATTCCTAGAGCCAGCATAAATTTCTCACCCTTATTTTCAAACCCCACCAAAGCCTTGCACCACCTGATCTTTTTGCTTTTATATCCCAAGAAACATATGATACCCACTCATTCAGCTTCACCATGCTTGGCCAACCTAGGAAGCAACACAACTTTTTCTCCCTATTTTACTACATTCAAAACACAACACACTCTCAGAAACCCCACCTTTTCCTTGAAGACTTTGGGCACAACCTCCTAGTTCCTATGTTCTCCATAACTAAAATAAAAGTACATGCAACTGCAATAACCATACAATCTTCTCCTGCATGCCTCACTTCCATTCCCCTCTTTTTCCTCAGTTGTCTCCCTAGTGTCGCTGTCTACATTAAGCCGGGACAGAGATCTTTCCTCTCGTTGTTTGTGTATCACCATGCATATGGGTCACACTAAATAAATAACAGTAGAATGGTTTATGCTTTCTCCAAACTCTTAGTCTTGTGTCTTCTGTCTCACTACCCATTCAAATCAGAAGTGTATGCAGAAATACAGTGGTACCTCGCAAGACAAATGCCTCACAAGACAAAAAACTCACTAGACAAAAGGGTTTTTTGTTTTTTGAGCTGCTTCGCAAGACGATTTTCCCTATGGGCTTGCTTTGCAAGACGGAAACGTTTGCAAGTTTGTTTCCTTTTTCTTAACACCGCTAATACAGTTGCTACTTGACTTCGAGGAGCAACTCATAGAGTTGTGGTAGCCTTTTTTGAGGTTTTTAAAGACTTTGGTGATTTTTGAAGCTTTTCCAAAACTATCCCAACACCGTGCTTCGCAAGATGGAAAAAATCGCAAGACGACAAAACTTGCGGAATGAATTAATTTCGTCTTGCGAGGCACCACTGTACATAAAACAGCAAAATTCTCAAATAGCTGAATTATTTGTTCTCTTTAATTTTCTTTCATTACCATAGATTCCAGCGTATAAGGCAACTTTTGAACCCCAGAAAATCTTATCCAAAGTCGGGGGTCGCCTTATACACTGGGTATGGGCGGCGCGGAGCAGAGTTCACCCCCTGCTGCAGCGGCGGCAGTTCCGAAGCAGCAGCAGCAGGCTCAGCTCTGTGCTGGGAGAAAGCCGCCCGGCGCGGAGCTGAGCCTGCCCCCTGTTGCTGCCCATCGTATTAGGTGACTTGGCTTATAAGACAAATCCCCAAATTACAGCTGCCAATTTGGGGGGTCATCTAATATGCCCAGTCGCCTAATATGCCGGAATCTACGGTAATTCCAAAGCTTCAAATGATGTGTCCGTAATAAATATGACAAAATGCAAAGCAGGAACTCTGAAATGTAATTCTAACTCCCTCTGGCTTCATACTACAAGTTTTACTTTTCAATTAGCGTCACACAGATAAGCTTTTACCTGGTAGCTGAAATGGACTAGAAGGTCCGGAACTGGCTGGCGAATTTGGGTAAGTACTGCCGCCTGGAGAAGGTGGATACGGACTACTTGGAGAAATGGGAAATGGAGTGCTGTTAGGCTGCTGGAACGAATCTGGAAAAGTAGCATTGTGTGGCATGTGCGGTTCATTGTGACTCAGGTTCCTGAACTGAACCAGAAGGCTATGCTGTGGGTTGAATTCACTATGCCTTGGCACCAATACTGGAGGTAGAACTGAAAAGAAAGAAAACAATATAAACCTAAGATTAGTGTTTTTAGTTAACAGCCCTGAAGATGTCCGTTTGCCTATAGCAGTAGAAGTGCTAAGTGCTGAAGACACAGACAGAAGAACATGCTGTAAGCACACACTGTCAAAACACTGGAAAAATCTGGTTGCATGTCCCATAGCAATCAAACAAGGTAAGAGGCGCCTCTCACTAACAAATGGTGAACAGCAGGGGTGGGGAAACATTTCCAGGCCATGGGGTACATTGCATTCTGAGCAACTTTTGGGGGACCACATGCCAGTGGTGGATAGGGTCAGAGCAAAAAAAGCTTGCTTCTATGTTTAGTATCAGAAATCACGTTTCAAAAAGCATAGAGTTTAACAGATGGACAATGCAAGGTAGACATATAGCATCAATGTTCCCCAAGACAAAAGAAACCTCAAGGACCGCCTCTCCCCATGTGGGCCTACCAGGACCCTGCAATCATCATGATGCCCTTCTTTGTCCAGAAGATGTCCAGAAGGTGGAAACACAAGAACAGGCCTTTTCTGCAGTGGTTCCCTATTTGTGGAACGCTCGTCCCCAGGGTGGCTCACCTGGCGCCCTCATTATACACCATTAGGTGCCAGAATAAAACATTCCTCTTCAACATCCTTTATCCTTTTACATGTGGGGTTTTGGGGGAAGGGGTATTTGTTTGGTTTGTTCTTGGTTTTACTGTGTATTCTGAACTTGTATTTTTATGCTGTGACCCACGCTGAGATCTTCAGATGAAGAGGGGTATACAAATTTAATAAATAATAATTTAACTTTGTAAAAGAAAGTTCAGATACACCAATCTTCCTCCTATTCACCTGACAGCAAACCTATACGTGCTTTCCTGGGAGTCAAGTCTCACTCAACACAATGGCACTATCTTCCAAGTAGACATGCACTGCAAATCACATTACAGTTTGGACACTTTGTGATGAAAGCAATGCCATAACATTCAAACGCACCTGGGCTCTCTACCCTTTTGTAATGATATGGATTGATGCAGACTTCCTTCTGCTTAGATCCAAAAGGAAATTCACAAACGTCCAACGGCTTCAGCTCGTGATGACTCTGCAGGTCAGGCCATCGCCAAACACGACAGTAAATAACATGAGGAAGGCCCTTGCGGTGAGAAACTTGAAGTCGCCCATCTAACGAACGAGGAATAGTAACGCATTTACTTGGTTGTCCAGGACTGCTCAGTGCTTTCTCCAGCTCCTCCATGGCTCCTTTTTTCTTTTTCAGTTTTTTAACCAGAGCATCGACTGCTTTTTCTGCCCATTTTTCCTCTTCATCGCCTTGTTTCCAGCCCAAAAGACGCTTTACAGCTGGGCTAGTAAAAGAGAACAGGCTGGCCATTGACGTCATTTGACAAGTGTTCAAGCAAGTTTTGGAACTGAACTGAAGATTCTCAGGCACAACAGCAGCTGGGTAGCTGCTGCTGTACAGCAGCAACTGGGTTTTTTCTTTAATCCAGTGAAGTTTCTTCTTAGGCCTGTTAGAAATAATTAAGAGTCCATTAGTTTTTGCCATCTTACCAGAGAGACTAAGACAAAGAGATATAGGCTAACCAGGAACCTATAAAGGCTATTCCATTTATATCACACACTATAAAGTAGATTCAGTAACTGGTTTTTTAATATTTCCTATTTTCACACTACATACAACCCAAAAGGGTTGTATCTACTTCAGTCATGCTTACCACTGAAATCAAGTTACCGTATTTTTTGCACCATAACACTCACTTTTTTCCTCCTAGAAAGTAAGGGGAAATGTCTGTGCGTGTTATGGAGGGAATGCCTACGGGTGGCATGCCTACAGATTTTCCTCCTCTAAAAACTATGTGTGTGTTATGGTTGGGTGCGTGTTATAGAGCGAAAAATACGGTAAGTCATGATTTCTCTAAGCACAAATAAGACTGCAGTCCTAACCCCACTTAGGTGGGAGTGAGTCCACTAAATTCAGCATATCTTAGTTCTGAGTACAGTCATACCTCATGTTACGTCTGGGTTACTTCCGGGTTTCGCTGCTCGTGCATGCACAGATGCACAAAATGAAGTCACGTGCATGCGCAGAAGCAGCAAATCGCAACCCGCACATGCGCAGACGGGGGTTGCATTCTTTTCATGTTGCAAACAGGCCTCCGGAACGGATCCCGTTCGCAACCAGAGGTACCACTGTAGTCATGATCAAGACTGTGCTGTAAGTCTGAAACCAACCCAAAGATTGATGTCCCTTATTAGGACAGTTACATCTATTAGGAGGAAAGCTTCAATACATTGGTGGTTCAGAAGAACACTTGCCATTAATAACTAAGCACCATGTAACAGAACTAGTGCGGTGCAATGTGAAAGAACCAGTTTAAAAGTCACTTCTGTTCTCCTTATGTGTTTTAATTCCTGTGTCAAAACCAAAGAAATGCATATTAAGAGCTGTGTTGGAATAAATACCAATCGCTCGTTGCTTCAAAACAGTTATATTATATATTAAAACAACACAGGTAACAGTAACGAACTGCTCCTTTTATATTACCAACAAGGACCAACTGCAACTTAAAAAAAATAAAAAATAAAAGGGGAGTAATGATGACAAACGGAACTAGTGTGCTGTGGCAACATGTTGATAAGACCTCATAAAATCCCAGAAGAATACTCAACAAGTACAGACACAGACAATAGGCAGCTGGCAAAAAGCAAGCACTAAACAAAGAAAAAGGATGTCAATAACAAAGTGAGTTCCGGTTCTGCTACAGAAACTGCCAAATATTGTCTTTGGGACTTCTGATAAACCATAGCAAGTCAAAACAGCTAGCTTGCTCTGGAACATTTTCAGCCCCCCCCTCCAAATCTGTAATACTCAGCAAAGGAAAGCTAGGTGCTTCCCTGTTACCTACCTTGTTACATATGAAAACAACAGCGGCTACCTGTTCTGCTAGGCAAGGGAACACAGCAAAGCATTGTGCTCCCTTCCTCATCAGAAGGAAGCCACTTTCCAACATCTGCAGCCTGTCACCTTCATCTCTCCAGAAGTGGGACTGCAGTTTGCATGCCTAGACAAGATGCACACAAAGTGCACCCAGGAGCAGCACTCACCTGTATCGCTCGCCATGCTTCCCTAGTTAAGAAAACTGATATGGGTGCCACGGTTGCTGCCAATCCCAAGTATACACTGCCGTATGAGCAATATGCCCTCCAGGCGTTGCTGGAGTACACACCTCCCACCATCTCTGAACACTGGCCACGCTGGCTGGGATTGCTGGGAGTTGGAGTCCCAACATCTGGAGGACACCATATTGGCTGCTCCTCCTATCGCATTACCACAACAAACCAAATGCAGGACCCAAGGGGGAAAGGGACGCAGCAATTTCCCCAGCCAACATCCAGCCTTCCTGAACAAGATGCCTCTGTCCTAGGGGTGCACCTTGGGGGCTCACACGCCTCAACACACAAGCAAAAAAACCCCATTGCATGTAGAAAAACGTGGGGTATGTGTTTGTCTGGAGGAAAGAGAACGGAAATCCATTCAGTCGCGAGAGATAAGAGTCCCCACCTAAACTTCCAAGCACGGGCCTGGAGCATGCTTTGCACCCCATTT
This sequence comes from Podarcis liolepis, assembly GCF_965112155.1. Lineage (NCBI taxonomy): Eukaryota > Metazoa > Chordata > Lepidosauria > Squamata > Lacertidae > Podarcis > Podarcis liolepis. Next base: position 59,322,379 of record NC_139555.1, on the reverse strand, counting down.
GCTGCAGAAAAAAGCTCCAGCCAATGCATTCCCCCCAAAAAGCATTTTGTACGTTGCAGCAGCCCCACATAACGTACTCCTGTTTGGTACTAGCGCAGGCCGCGCAGCCAGGCTGGAGTCCCACCCGTAGGAGGGGGGCTGGAGGGGGGGGCTTAGAATCTGCCGGCCGCTTGCTTGCTTACTCACGAGGAGGCTCTTCCTCTCTTGCTTCCCTTGCGCGCGCACACACACAAAGGGAGCCTCCGCCGCGGCGCGAGGCCGGGCTCTGCGCCTTCTCCCCAAGCCAACTGCGGCTCCCCAGCCCGCCGCGCTTGAAGCGAGGAGAACCCTCCGCGGAAGCAGAGTTCAGGGGGGAGGGAAGAGAGAGAGAGAGCGGAAGGAACGAACGGAGGGTCCTTCTGCCTCTCTCCCTCCCCCACAACCCGTCCCTCCAAAGAACCTACTTACCGCCCGACGAGCGGCGAAGGAGGGCAGGAGAAGCCCCAAGCCAAGGGGACCACGGTCCGATCGGAGGGGGGGAAGAGGAGGAGGAGGAGCCGAGCAGGCTCACGAGAGCAGAGAGCTCACGTGACCAGCAAGAGGCAAGCGCTGGCTGGCTCGGCCTGCGCTGCCACTCAGCCGCCTTCGGCCAGTGGCGTGCGAGGAGGGGAGGGCGGGAGCTCGCTGTAGTTGGGCGGGGGGAGAAGGAGAGGCGGCTTGAAAAAGCGAGTCGCTTGCGCTGCTGCATGCTTTTGGGTGGATAACGTTTGAATTGCTTTCACCTGAGGATACTTACTATGATTATGACTTCCGGTCATTTTTGCCATTTTGGCGTAATCCGTCAATTTAATCTGCCATTCTTCTCTGGTTGGGACTTCGTCCGTTTTCAATCTCTGGGCCAATAACATCTGTGCAACTGGTCGCATACATAAATATTTTCTGCTCCCTTGGGATTTTGGCACCTACATATACATTTATATTTCTGGCATCTATTTTTCTAAGAAAATAGCACTGTGTGTGGCACAGCTGCACAGGCATAACAACCCTGGCTTGTGAAAGTCAGCAACAAGTGCCAGACAGTGGTGGCTGGTAATATTTTTTACATGGTATGGCTGCAGTTTGTTTGGAAGTTGCTGTTGCAGTAGGTGCTTGTACAGCCTCTTATTTAGGAAAGTGCAGAGTGCATTGATTCCTCTCTTTCTAAAAGAAATCAGTTATTCTCTCTACCTGTATGAACATGGAAATAGCTCCCATGGAAGAGGCCCCAAGTATGATTTTCAGACAATATGGACTCCATACATCTTACTTAGAAGTTTAGCCATATCACATGCCATGTGGTTTTGAATTTTATGTACTGTTTACATTGTTATTTAGAGTAAAGGAGTGTGATGTCACTGAGAGGAAAAGCTGGAAAGCAGAGAGGCAGAGCAATGGTTGATTTCTGTTTCAATGCAAGGCTATGGCTATGGAAGAAACGAGACCCTTTTGGGGGGGTTAATGCTGTGAACCCCACTATCGCAGGCTCAGTTTGTATATATCTGTGTAAATAAACCATAGATCATAAAGACAAAATAAACCATAGATCATAAAGATACCACTGTCTCCGCTGGGCCTCATTTCCAAAAGGAACCATGAATCCTGGGTAAAGCACGCCTGGAACCCCTGGAATCTCACAACCACTCAGAGATTTGTGTAGCAACAATACATTTGAAAGGTATTAGGATCTTTGAAATACGGTGGTACCTCGGGTTACATATGCTTCAGGTTATATACGCTTCAGATTAGAGACTCTGCTAACCCAGAAATAGTACCTTGGGTTAAGAACTTTGCTTCAGGATGAGAACAGAAATCGTGCGGCAGCAGCAGGAGGCCCCATTAGCTAAAGTGGTGCTTCAGGTTAAGAACAGTTTCAGGTTAAGGACGGACCTCCAGAACAAATTAAGTACGTAACCAGAGGTACCACTGTAAAATGGATACATTTGCAAAATATGTCAAGCCAGCAAAGACCAAAACAAATCATTACAGTGGTACCTCAGGATGTGAACGGGATCCGTTCCGGAGACTTCTTCACATCCCGAATAGAACGCAAGAAATGACAGCGCTTTTTGGCGCTTCCACGCATGTGCATGACGTCATTTTGAGTGTCTGCACATGCGCAAGCGGCAAAACCCAGAAGTAATGTGCTCCGTTACTTCCGGGTTGCCGCGGAGCGCAACCCGAACGCGCTTAACCTGAAGCACATTCAACCCGAGGTATGATTGTATTTCTAAGCATTTTCCCAGAATTGTGAGGAACACACAGCAGAGCTGGCTGCTGATCAGACACAAGCACTTCCTCATTTTAAAGCTGAGGAAATGCAGAGATTGTTAACAAAAGGTAAGCCTTCTAACATACCTCGAGAGAAGACCAGCAATACTGTATGAAGAATGAAAAAAGACATTCTGGATTTGTCAGCGTGCAAAATCCATTGACCCAGAACACAGAGACACTGCCTCATACGTAGAGACCATTGTCTGATGAGAAAAAAAAAAACCCCTCTGTTAAGGATGACAGTTCCTGGCTGGCTCAAGCTTGCTGGTCCATCAACAGGGATACAAATTTGGCAGACAAAGCCTTCAACCTTGCCAATAATCACTGGCCAAGCAGAGGAAGTGCTAACGGTATATAACTGCATTGTCACAAGAAGCTTTTGATTAAAAAAAAAACTACCGCACAAATATTCCTGATAAAACTAGCTGAAGCAGAGTGATAAAATTATAGGCTCATGTTATATGCCACAGATAAATATTGAAATGGAAACTAATCTGAGATGGGAACCCAAACTATGCTTCGTTTTTTGGGGACTGTAAATGCATATGAGTTGATTAAGAAGATTGAAAGGTATGGCATTTGTTGCAGCATCCAACATATATTAGCAAAGAGGGTTTCTCCTCCCAGCCCATCTGATCATTGTTTGTGTACTTGTTTGCTCTCTCCTCTGCACTCTTAATAACATTCATTTCCCCTATGTGGCAACATTTTTTATTTAAATATCATTGAAGTGACTAGATGAAAGTTCTGTATTAAAAAATATTAAATTAATTTAATTTTAACCAGAATGCCATGAGTTTATTAAAATATTGTGTTGGAGAATACTTACATTGACATTTTTGCTCCTAAGTGCTACATCACATTACTTGTGCTTTAAGAGGAAGCAGATTGTCAATGTAATGGAAAATGGGGGCGGGGGGGGGGGGGGGAGAGAGAGAGATGGGAAACTCACCTAAGTTTTGCAAGCGTGATTTCCAATACAAATCCTGTTACAGGCCAGACTTCTGCCACTAATGTGCTGAATGCATTATCATAATGAAGCATTTTTTTCAAGTGTGTTAATCAAGTGATATTTGAACACTTTGCAAGTTGTGAATTATAACTCTAGGAGGCATTTTCACTTACTAGATAGATATAGGGGAAATGATTGGTTTATTGGAGATTACAAAATGAAAAAAACTGGGGGAATTATTCCTATCACTTTGAATGTAGTTCCGCTTTTACTTTAGCCTTAATACCATGAATCTCTTTCTATGTTCTTGGACTGAGCTATAAACCATATATAAACGTCTGTACAGCTCAGTTATCAGCACTGATCACAAACAGTGTCAATGTGTGTCAATCTTCAGCATGGCAATGGGGGAGGAGAATCTGAACTATAATGTTCATAACACAAAAACCCATCAACGATTTCCCAAGTTTTTTATGTGTTTGAAGCTATAAGAAAGTCACTATGTGGTTGTACCCAACTTGTTGCTTCTTTTCATTACATATCAGTTTCTATTAGTGCTTGGGAATAAACAAGAAGCTTTGCAATATGTAATCTGGAATCCAGAGTGTTGCATATGCTGTTCTAGACATACACAGGGGCTTTTTAACTCCTCCTTTTCAATGCCTAAATGGGGTACACAGCTGCCAGAAAGAAAGAACAGCCATCCCCAGTGTGCACACAGAAGGACTTGGTGTGCATGCCTTTGAACCCCTGACTTTTAAAAATGAATCACAGTTGACCCTACCATTGCTGCAAAGAGCTCAAGATTGGATACATGGGCTATCCCATTTTATCCTTAAACACCTCCTACATGGTATTTTAAGCTGAATTTGCTGAAGACCATCAAGTGTGAACCTCGTGTCTGCATGAGGATTTAATTCAAGACTCCCTAACCACAGCCCAATATCACACTGGCTTCCCACCTCAGGCAAAAATGTTGACTGTTTTCTACATATTTATTGCATGGACAGTGATATGTAGACGTAAGCATATTATGAACATCTAGTTATTTATTTCAGAACATTTATATCCTGCTCTTTTAATGCAATGTGCCATTCGTTAATCTATGTGTTTGTGGCTAAGTTATTTTTCTGAGCATGCATACACCCTACACAGTACAGCCAACCTCATTCTGTTTGTGATGGCCAAGGAAGCCGTAATTATATTACAAAATGAAAACTTATCTGAGGGAGAGAGCTTTCTTTTTCTCTCGTGGAAATAATGGACGATTGTTCCAAAATGCCTCTGGTGTAGAAGAGAATGGAGAAGTTGACCAAAGTTCTCCAATAATTCATCTCCAATAATTCATTCATGCTTCACTCCTTTGGTTGGCTGAGGTGAAAGGGGCAGAAAGGGAGGCATTACTTTTCCAGGCCGTGTAGTTGTAAGAAATGTACATATGGCACAGTTGTAAAAGCAAAGAAACCTGCCACTGCTGAGAAGATGCTATTGCGTCCTTCCCTCTAATACAGGGGTTGGCTAACTTACCGCGCCTTGGGCCGGTGTCTCCAGCGCCAATCACGCGGCGGGCCAGAAGGCGGGGGAGCACGTGCCCATATGCATGCGCACATGCTATTTCCGGCGCACTTCCGGGTCGGAGGAGCACCGGAAATGGCTTGTGTGCATGTGCACAGGCCTCCTCCGACCCAGATGAGCACTGGAAATAACGCTTGCACATGCGTACAAGCTATTTCCAGTGCTCCTCCGACCTGGAAGTGGGCAGCTGCGCAGAGCAGCGCCGGTAAGAGCAGGTGGAGGCAGCGGACTGTGGGGGTTGCTGCGGGCTGGATAAACGAGTCCCTCGGGCCTTATACAGCCCTCAGACCTTAGTTTGAGGACCCCTGCTCCAATGAGCCACCTCTATTTTAAAACTGAAGACACATTGTGGTCTTCATATACATCATTCTCAACAAATTGTCACTCGCAAGGTAATTCAGCAACCTACCTCAGCCCTCTCACACCTTTCAGGGACAGCTCAAAGCAGAATGTCCTCAAATTAGATGAGAACTGGTTCCCAGCCAGTGCCAAAATCATCCCTCACTTTAGCATGCAAGCAGTTAAACAATAAGTGGTCAACCCTTGCTTGATGTACCAGAATATTGTGTTTGGACAATGCAAAAGAGCTTGAAATTGTCCAAGCAACATTTCTGGGATCTTTCTGCAAAAAAAACCCAAAAAAACCTCCTCCCCTTAGGGTGGAGACTCAAGAATGTTCTGTTGCTTTTTAAGAACCTTTGCATTATACATTTTTTGGATCAAGCTACAGTTTACAGAAAACAGCAAATTCCCATCTGTCTTGGGGAACATGTCTGTTTTAAAGAAGCTTAGACAAAGTTTTTGGCTGTAGTACGTAGTCACTAGGTTTAATCAGCATTGTGGTTTTCTGTTTAATCTAGCTGAGGCCCTCGTCTGCCAAAACTCAGACTAAATACAGAATTTAAGATATGGACACACCTTGGGATTTATTGGCAAGACTTCCCCCAGTTTAGATTTATAAAATAGAACCACTGTCTGGAAAGTTATTTAACTTCATTAAATTAAATGTACACTTCACAACCCTCTGATTCCAAATTATAGCAGCCATAGTCATAGACAGACACTATTGTAAGGCAGGTTATGAGACAAGTTTACCTCTGTGGAGGAGAGAGTATTTAACAAGTCCTTATAATCTTCTCAAAAGGTCAGACAAAACCTACAGTCTGTTTTGTACTGAGTTAAGCATAGGGCTATCTGTCAGATTACTTGCTGAATGGAATAGATAGGGTGATTGCATAAATTTGTTTTATTTGCTCTGACAACAGTAACAATTCGATTAAAATGAATGTGGAATCTTGCCAAGGTAATTCCTTGGAAGTACCTTATAAGTTTGGACTACATCTTGACTTGTTTTAATTCTGCTGATATGCCTTTTTTTATAAAGCAGAAATTAAATTCATTTTTTCTGTGCTGTCCACAGTTTGGGACTGAGGCAGGCCAATGCCTCATATGGTAGCATGCAGCCATAGTATTTTCTATTATTATTATTATTATTATTATTATACAGTGGTACCTCAGTTTTCAAGCATCTCAGAAGCTGAACGTTTCAGTTTCCAAATGCCGAAAACCCGGAAGTAAATGCTTCCATTTTTGAACGCGCCCCGGAAGTCAAATGGCTTCCGCTGTGTTTTGTTTTTCCCCCAGTTTTCTCCATTGTCTTTGCAGACCCCCCCTTTGCGCCTCAGTTGTCAAATGTTTCAGAAGCCAAACGGTCTTCCGGAACGGATTACATTCGGTAACCGAGGTACCACTGTATTTTTATACTGCCCTTCATCCTAGGATCAGTATAAAAAACAAAAGTACTTAACTTTGTAACAAACAAAACAATAAGCTCAATGGAAGATTCCAGGTGCTTTGAGTGAGATGATAAAGTGATGCAACTAAACCATCTTTCATAATGATAAAACATAAGTTTTCTTTGATAACTCAATATTTTAATAAATGTCTTTAACCCCACCCCGGTAATTCTCTGTGTTCTTGGGTTTTGAAGGTAGCCTTTACAAAGTTTTATTTTGAGAGAATATATAAAACAGTTAAATATATAAAAATAGTTAAAACAATTGCATATAGCATACATAAAATTATTTCAAATCCAAGTGGAATAAAGATCTCCATTTAGAAATCTTCTTCAAGAAATTCAAATTAAAATTCAAAACACCCAATATATCTTGCATTAGAACAGACAGTGGAAAATCAGTTTAAGCGTCAATTAAGGACGGCAGCAGTATGATTCTGGTCTTTTTCAATATCAGTGCTCTTTTTGGTAATCACAATGGCTGGATGTCACCCAGTTTTTACACTTCAGTTGTCACCTGATAAGTTCAAAATTCAATCTAGATGGGCTTTTATCCTAAGGCTATCGTATAGGTGGTCTTCATTATTTTTATTTACCGGTAGGCTTTTCTGAAATCCATTTAAGCCTTAGTGGTCCACTGTCAATCACATATATTGCCAGAACTACACTTGTTAGCAGATATAGTCTCCTTCTTCTTCTTCTTCTTCTTCTTCTTCTTCTTCTTCTTCTTCGTCGTCGTCGTCGTCGTCGTCGTCGTCTTCAAAAGGAACATCTTTAACAGGTGCCAAAAATACAATAGAGAAGGTGCCTGTCTGTTATACAATGGGAGGGAGTTCCAAAGCGTAGGGGCCATCACATTAAAAGCCCTATTCCAACATTGTGCAGAATGGACCTTCTTGTAGGATGGTGTCTGCAGGGTGCCTCCTCCTGCAGAATGTAGTGATTGGTTGGGTATGTAAAGGGTGAGATGATCTAACACAGTTGAATGTCACATATGGAGAAAGGCAATTCATTTTTTACACATGGAGAGTTGGGGTGGAAAGGGCATTTCCTTATGAACATAACATTTTATATCCTCAATTCATAGGAAACAGTTTTCCTGTTGACTCACATGGTGTCCTTAAAGATGCTGTTATTTCTATATTCTACATAAAAATAAATTTGACATAAGAAAAAATCCAGAAAAAACTTTTAAATTAATTTATTAATTACTCAGGAACTTTGTAGAGCAGGATCCATCTCCACAGTGCTACTTGCTGGGCCATTATACATCTTCCCATTAATTTTTTGTTCATCCTCCGCTTCAATGCGTTTCCCTGTCACTTTCCTGACTGCGAAAAGTCCGTGTTTCAAAAATGGGGATTTGTTGTGTCAGGGTGTCAGAGCACTTTAATCCACTTGAATTTCTCAAATTTAAATATCCAATATGCACTTGAATCCCTCCCAGAAAACACCGACAGTCTGGAGGCAGCCTTGCATTTGTGACATTATAATTCGTGTTCAACCTGATCATTCTGTAAACAATTAACATGAAATCAAGACATGCTTTCTAGCATTCCTCTCACAAGGAAACATTTTCTTAAAGTTTTCTCCACTCAGGGATGGAAGAGTGCAAAAAGAAATGGCAGGAGCCCAAAAAGACACCGGCAAAATGCCCTATTAATAAAATCCTGGATTATTCAAGACAGCTAATGCTTTGTAAGAATGAAAGATCGTGTTCTTGTATCACTTTTTAAATGGCAGTGCAGTCTCATGCATGATCACTTAGAAGGAAATCCAAAGAAGTAAATTCAATGGGAGTTTGCACATGGAATTCCTGAGACAACAACAGCAGAGAATCTGCTACTCTGATATGCTCTTTTCTGCGCAAGTTAATGAAGCAACAACAGTTGGAGAAAGTTAGTAGGGCACTCTTAGAGTGGTCATGTAAGGTAACTAAAGCTTTCTGGGAGATCATACATACACTGGTACCTCGGGTTAAAGACGCTTTAGGTTACAAACGCTTCTGGTTACAGGCTCCGCTCACCCAGAAATAGTACCTTGGATTAAGAACTTTCTTCAGGATGAGAACAGAAATTGCGCAGTGGCGGCACGGAGGCAGCGGGAAGCCCCATTAGCTAAAGTGGTACCTCAGGTTAAGAACAGTTTCAGGTTAAGAATGGACCTCCAGAACGAATTGAGTTCTTAACCCGAGGTACCACTGTAATGAAATGAAAAAAATATTCAAAATAACTTTTGTTTAAAAAAACCAGAAGCTTTTTTTTATTAGGAATTATAGGTACCAGCATTCAAAGGAGCAGAAAAGACATTTTATGTATGTGACAACAGCCACACAGATGCTACTAGCCCAGAGATGGAAAGAATAAGTCCCCACCAGATAGGAATGGCAAGTGAAGCTGATGGACTACGCCAAGATGGCAAAGCTGACTGGAAAGCTCAGGGACCAAGAGGACAAAAACTGTAAAACAGAGTGGGGGAAATTTATATTTATTTAAGAGACCACTGCAAGCAGATGAAAACATCAGCAGGATTTTAATCTCACTTGCAATGTAACAAACATTATGGACAATATGGATCGATATAAAATATAGACTATGGAATAATATGCAGTTGTAAATGTTGACAATAGGATCCATGAAGGGGGTGGAGGGGGTGTCTCAAGATTCAGAATAATCTCTATATATGGATATGCATTTGGATTGTTACAAAATTGTACAGTGGTGCCTCGCAAGACGAAAAGAATCCGTTCTGTGATTCTCTTCGTCTAGCGGTTTTTTCGTCTTGCGAAGCAAGCCCATTGACGGATTAGCGGATTAGCGCTATTAGCTAATTACACTACAGCTAATTAGCGGCTTTTAGCAGCTTATCTGCTGATCGGATCAGCTGATAAGCGGCTTAGCGGCTTAGAAAAGGGGGGGAGGGGGGGGAAACCAGCAGGAACTCGCAAGACATTGTCGTCTTGCGAAGCAAGCCCATAGGAAATTCGTTTTGCGAAGCACCTCCAAAACGGAAAACTCTTTCGTCTAGCGAGTTTTCCGTCTTGCAAGGCATTCGTCTTGCGGGGCACCACTGTATTTGCAAAATCAAATAAAAATGATTTCCAAGAAGAAGAAGAAGAAGTAGGGCGCTCTTAAAGATTTGATAAAAAGACAGCATCGTGTTGGCCCATAAGTATTGCAAACCACAAGCAGGCCCAACACAAGAGTTCATTCCGGAATGCTGCACCATGTTCAAACACCCTGGGAAAAATATAGCCTTCGAAACCATGTGATTAGATCTCAGATGCCAGATTAATATACAGGAGAGTTATAAACTATAATTATTGTAGCACTTCTCTGCATGCCATTTCAGCAGTTCCAGAGTGGAATGTGGGTGGGGTTTGGGTGTTTGTACTTGTAGACAAACATGCAATGTTGGATTTTGTTGTTGTGTGTGTATGCAGAGAACTCAATAACACTCATTAGATTTTCCTGCACGTTGCTGGTGCACCAAACTTCGTAGAATACCGTCCTCCAAGCCTGTTTCTGGGCTTTGCTCAAGGCTGGTAGACGTGTCACATAAAGATGGCCTTTTAAAGAATTGCTTATAAAATATCTTAATAACATATTTATTATTTCCTTGCAGATCCTGTCTGCTGTTGACACTGCAGCAAGGTATAAGGTTGTATTCTCTTCCTCTCTACAGCTCTACCTACCCCCATGGACACTGCTGTTCCCCAGCGCGGCTGCTTAGGCATGAAGGCTGTAACTCAGGGGCATAGCTAGCTGCTCTGGCACCTAGAGTGGTAGGAGTGGGGCAGCCCATATGGGCGGGGTGATGCGCCCGGGAGGCGGCACGGTGAGCTGCCCACGGAGTCTGCCTGGCGGACACAAGCCCCAGGCTGTCATTTTGGGAAGTGCTGGACCCTGAGCCACTGCGTCACTGCCAGGACAGAAGCATGGCTTGGGCACACTGCAGGATAGGCCCCACAGAAAGTGCCACCCCTGTGGTGTGCCATTTTGTCACCCCCCTCAAGGAAGACACCAGGGGGCCGACCGCACCCCCCACACCCTCCTTCCTACACCCCTGAGCTCAGTGACAGAGCATGTGGTTTGCATGCACAAGCTCCCAGGTTTAATTTTTGGTGTCTCTAAAGGTAAAGGGACCCCTGACCATTAGGTCCAGTCGTGACCGACTCTGGGGTTGTGGCGCTCATCTCGCTTTATTGGCTGAGGGAGCCGGCGTACAGCTTCCGGGTCATGTGGCCAGCATGACTAAGCCGCTTCTGGCGAACCAGAGCACCGCACGGAAACGCCGTTTACCTTCCCGCCGGAGCAGTACCTATTTATCTACTTGCACTTTGATGTGCTTTCGAACTGCCAGGTTGGCAGGAGCAGGGACCGAGGAACGGGAGCTCACCCCGTCATGGGAATTTGAACCACTGACCTTCTGATTGGCAAGCCCAAGAGGCTCAGTGGTTTAACCCACAGTGCCACCCGCGTCTAGGTAGGGCTAAAATCCTGGATACTTTGCTGCCAGTCATGTTGAAAATCCCTCAGTCCCAAACATGTTTATTCATCAGTAAGTCTTGAGTTCAATGCGGCTTACTCCTAGGTAAGTAAGTATACTGTAGGATTGCAGACTTCAGCTGGATACACATGTCCATTTACTTTGCACCCGGTGTACTCCCATCGCTGGTTGGGGAAGCTGTGTGTACGTGACATTAACCAGAACCCATATCTATCCTGTCATTTCTTATGAAATGCGGCATTTCCCCTCAAACCAGCTTTGATCTGAATTGAGAAAAAGAACAACCTAGCTGCTAACATGTACATAGCCTTAGAGACTGGAAGATGGTCAACGTTATCAAAGGCTGGTTATGTGGCAACTCTGCTGAACAAGCTAATTTGCAATCATTGACTTTGGAATAGGAGAGAATATTTCAAATGCTATTAATATTCCTAAATCAGTGGACCTAACCGATATTACTACCATTTTAGGGCTTATGAGTCAACGGCTGCTCTATGAAATGCCATTGACTAAGGCCCAGGAAATCTTGAGTGGCTCAACCTAGGTTTTAGGTGGTGCTCAAGAGCTCAGATATGATGGTGTAATTAATTTATATGATATGGCATGTAAAGAGTTTTTATTCCTATAAATATTAGAAATAACAATTCTTTTTAGGAACCACAAATACCTGAGAAGAATTTTTCTGATGCTTGGGCTCATTAAGGCCTGTACTGGGTGTGGCATCAGAACAGAACAGTTGTTCTTTCATGTTCAGAAGCAACATCCTCAGCCATGGTTTTTGTGCCAACATTACTTAATTACAAACTGCCTTTCGGTTTCAAGTGCCAGATTCCACATCTGTTTATGTTTCTCTCACCAGTCAGTCTGCCTCACCTGAAGGATATGTCTTGTTAACCCAGTTGCCCAAATTCAGTTACCCTCTGCTCTTGTTAACTCCTCACTTTGCTTGTTACTTCATGATTGCTTTCCCTTTTTTTAACGAAGTGTCCTGGAATGAAGTTATTTCATCTGCAAAACATGTGTGCTACAGCACTCCAAAATGCTTAGGGCTTAGGTTGAGTGCTCTTCTTGTTGCCAAGAGAGAAGATATGGGATTCATAATCTCAGGTTGGCAGGATTTAAAACATGTTGCATACCTGTATCTTTTCACTGTCAGAATGCAAAGCATTTGGGGGAGGGCATTTGATATATAGTGACATAAAGAAGGTGTTAAGAAGCTCCTTTGTACACACACACACACACAGTTTCCATTTAAAACTGTATTTTCTGTGGCTTTATTTTGTGCTGGGAGGAAATCTGAAAAAGGCATCTAGGCATAATGGGCGGTATCCAAAGGTTGTGTTATTATCAGAAGGCCATTTGTGCAATGCATTTTTTCCTGCCCCACCACCACCATAGCCCATGGCCTCTCCTGAACAAAGTGGCCTCTGACACAGGAGCTGCTGGGGGAGAAAGAAATCACCTTGAGCAAGCAAAGCTGCATCCACAGAAGGTACTTCTGATTTTGCATAACTTCCCCATCCTCTCTATCATCATACAGCAGCCCATAAGACACAGCTCCTGACTCTTTACAGAGGCTTTGGGGGATGAGGAGCTGGGGATGCAGAAGAATTCGAACAGAAGCAGAAATTGCTCATGTTTGCTGATTCGTTCCACGCTTGAAATGAAAATCAATGCAGCAAATATGCTCAGTCCACCATAATTCCCACCGTGTTTCTTTTGCACTGAAATAAATGATGTGGAATAGCATAATAACACAATTCGTTAATTACACAACTACTTACGGTATGTAAAATTCTACCACCATGGACAGAAACAGCACTGAGTGTGATGAGGACAAGTTGGAATGGAAATTAATGTGGGGTGAGGGAGGGGAAGGATCCGTGATGTAAACAGCACACAACGTTTATACACCAGTTGATGACTAATTCCATTCCGCAAGGGTTTAGTGACAGATCATGTTAGAGAACAGAGCTGATTCTCTTCTCTTCAGATTCAGTCCAAAAGCACAAAAATACTATATTTATTGAGCTATGAACCAGATGACAGAATATGTGAGAATGAAGGGTATTTTAAGAAGGAAGATGACAGAAGCCCTGCTATCTGGAAAATGATGTACTAGGATTGGTTTTCCCAAGGCAATAGAGTTCCACCTAATTATCTTAAAATCATAGATACATGGAAAAAATGTTTGCAGAGTTGGCTGGTTCATGCTTGTCAACAGATGCACACTTAACCTAGTCCTCTCCTGCAACAGAAAATGGTGTTGGTGGCTGGGATTTCTTAGGGTGAAATTATTAACAACCAAGCATGAATAATAACGTCGCTCACTTTGATGCCATTATAGGAAAAGTGGTATGAAAGCCTAGTATCAGATCCTGCTGCTCTTTCGCAGAAAGAAGTAAAATGTGTGAAATTTGCCAGGTAGGCGGCTCTTTTTGGATTGTTTCCCTATGAATTGTCACTTTTATCCAACAAAATCAATAAAGCTTTAAGAATTAAACAAACTGTATATGCAAATTAGGATATAATTCAATCCCCCCCTTGGCACCAGGCCGGCTCAAGACTTGATGGGCTGGGTGGAGGTGCCCAGTGTGGAACGTCCCCTTCTGCTAACTGCCTGGTTGCCAGAAGGGTCCCTGCTGGTGGCAGTCCTTGGAGTACCCCAAAATGGGCATTCCAGAGAGTGTCTGAGCCAGCACAGGACTTGCTGGATCCCCAATCTGTTGGATCTCAACTGCTCTGTTTTGACAGCATCGGGGCTGATCATGCACATGTTCCAAGATGGCCATCAACTTGGATGGCTTAGAAAATCAAGACAAATGCATGGAGGATAAGGCTGTCATGGGCTAATAGCCAAATGACTACATCCTTCCTCCACTGTCGGAGGCAGCATGCCTCTGAATATCAGTTGAGGCAATCACAAGTGGGGAGAGCGCTGTTGCACTGTTTTGGGGCCCACCAGAGGCATCTGGCTGGCCTTTGGAGAGAACAGGATGCTGGAAGTAGATGGTCCTATTGCCTGATCCAGCAGGGCTCTTCTTAGGTTCTGATTTGTTGCATCACCTCCTGGTATGTGGCTCTTGGAAGGTTGCCCGGGAAGGAATGTGACGCTCGGGCTGAAAAGGGGCCTATACCCTCTGCTATAAGCAAATAAGCAAATAAGCAAATAAGCAAATAAATAAATAATCAGCAAACCTTGAAGTCAACACTCACTCTGGGGAAAAAATAAAATCTCTAACAAAGACTGGAACCTGTATTGTACAACTGCACAAGTTGTCCTTAACTCCTGTAAGTTATGATCTGTAGAATCAGAGAAATTGGTTATCCCAGCTTGCTTTGTTCTTTTTGTGAGTTGACAACCATTTAGAAGTCTATCCAAGGCTTAGAATTGTTAAACTTGCAGGTTTAATGAACATGGTTTTCTATTTCTCAGATTTCAATATTAGTCCCATAATTGCATTCAATTACATCTTCGGGAGGCAGACGAGCCAGAATTGTTGCTATAATGATTGTCATTTAAGGAAAGGTACTTTAAAGTTCACCTAGCAACAGCAGTTATGGAAAGTGCCCCCATGGGCTAATCATATCGTGTTCATAGAATCATAGAATTGTAGGGTTCAAAGGGGCCCCACGGGTCATTGGTCTAGCCCCCTGCACTGCAGGAATCTCAGCTAAAGCATCCATGACAGATGGCCATCCAACTTCTGCTTAAAAACCTCCAGTGAAGGAGAGCCCACCATCTTCCAAGGAAGCCCATTTCACTGTTGTACAGCTCTTATTGCCAGAAAGTTTTTCTTGATGTTTCATTGGAATCTCCTTTCTTGTAACTGGAAGCCATCGGTTCAGGTCCTAGCCTCCAGAACAGGAGAAAACAAGCTTGCTGTATCTTCCATATGACACCCTTGGATATTTGAAAATGGCTATCATTTTTCCTCTCCATCTCCTCTGATCCAGGTGAAGCATATCCAGTTCCCTCAACTGTTGCTCATAAGGCTTGGTTTCCAAACCCTTGATCATCTGGGTCACCCTCCTCCGCACACATTCCAACTTTTAAAATTGTGGTGCCCCCAGAACTGGACACAATACTCCAGGTGTGGTCTGACCAAGGCAGAATTAATCAGTATTATTACTTCTCTTGACCTGGACACTAGACTTCTGTTGATGCAGCCTGGAAAACATTGGCCTTTTTTGCTGCTGCATCACACTGTTGATTCATGTTAAGCTTGTGGTCTATTAAGTTACCTAGATCCTTTTCACGTGTGCTACTGGCAAGCCAGGCATCCCCCATCTTATATTTCTGCATCTGGTTCTTCCTGCCTAAGTGCAGAACCTTACATTTGACTCCGTTGAAGTTCATATTGTTAGTTTGGGCCCAATTCTCCAATTTGTTAAAGCCATATTGAATCCAAATTATTTTGTCCAGGATGGTAAGGAACCATAAGTGAGCACTCTGAGTTCAGTCAGTCAACCAGCTACAAATCTACATTTACCTCGTCCAGCCCACATTTTACCAGTTTCTCTGGAAGAAGATCATGGGGGACTTTGTCAAAAGCCTTACACAATCAAAATATACTCTATGTCCACAGCACTCCCCCAATCCACCAAGCTTGTAATTCTATTCCCCCCAAAAAGAAATGAGATTTGTATGGTGTGATTTGTTCTGGAGAAACCCAGACTGAGTCCTAATAATCACAGCAACCTTTTCTAAGTGCTCACAGAGCAGCTGTTTAATTATCAGTCTAGGCCCTTTCCTGGTATTGGTTGCAAGCATTTGAATGGCAACGAATGGCACCATTTGAATATTTTTTTGGGGGAGACCACAAAGGGACCTTGGCCCCTAGAAGTTGGCTCCTATGGTAAGCTCCTTAAGTAGCCCTGAGTGCATCTGATCAGGCTCTGGAAATTTGCATTCATTTAAAATATCTAGGTGTTCCCTTTCCACCTATTTTACTATCTTGGGTTGCAGCTGATTCCATGCACCATTTATTCTGTTATCACCAGGTTGGGTATTGCTTTCCTTTTGGGTGAAGACAGAGGCAAAGTAGGTACAGTGGTACCTCGGGTTACAGACACTTCAGGTTACAGACACTTCAGGTTACAGACTCTGCTAACCCAGAAATAGTACCTTGGGTTAAGAACTTTGCTTCAGGAGGAGAACAGAAACCACGTGGCGGCAGCGGGAGGCCCCATTAGCTAAAGTGGTGCTTCAGGTTAAGAACGGTTTCAGGTTAAGAATGGACCTCCAGCATGAATTAAGTTCTTAACCTGAGGTACCACTGTATTGAGGAGTTCCACCTCCTCTCTGTCACTCGGTAGCATTTCTCTAGCTTCAGATATTGTCAAACTGAGCACATTTATCATACAAATACAGATAACAAATATTTTGAGAATACTCAGTGACTTGAGCATTCAGACCACATCTGGAGCCTTCCAGAAAAGGACTATTGCTTTCAGACTTCCTGAAGTCAGCTGGCTAGCTCCTGTGGGAAGTGGGATGCTCTACTAGATGAACTTTTGTCCTTACTGTAATCATTGTATACATGACTTTGACTTTGGACTGCAGCAAAACTATTGGGTCTATTTTATGTCAACAACAATCTGTGGAAGTACCAAGCATAATTTGTTTGATATACCAAATAACTTTGATGCTGAGTCACATCAAATCTCCCCCTTTCTCTTTTCTTGATTGGGTCAGAATGATAAAAAAGCATAATGCGCTTTTGTTTACAGTCAACGTTTTACAGCCATTGCCACAAATTATGTCATTTGTTTAGCAAGACTCAGCTAATCTGAAATGCCAAGTGTAATTAGGAATGTTCCTTTGGACTACATTTCACAATTACCTTTGGAACTTCACGGGCTTATGTGGTCTCTTAAAGGAGAATTGTCCTTTAATGCCCTTTCATTTTTTAAATTTGTTATTTGCAATTTCTAGAGTCAGAAGGTCTGCGCTTTCTCAGAAGAAGAGTGAAGACATAAAACTAAATGCAATTATCTCGATGGGGTTAGAAAATCACCTTGGTTGCAGCGCTTTCCTGAATATTTGGACCTTTTGTGGAGGCAAAGCACAGAGATGATGCCAAGATTTAACACCAACTCTCCTTGGACTAGAACTAAGTCAAACACCCTTTTTTTAAAAAAAAGGTTTAGACCCAATTGTGCTTGGTACTTCCACAGATTGTTGAAATAAAATATACCCAATAGTTTTGCTGCAGTCCGAAGTCAAAGTCATGTATACAATGATTACGGTAACCCAAACCCCAGAATTTTCAGCACTGAGAAGCAGAAAGAGACAGGCGAGCCAAGACAGGGGTTAATCTATGGTTAGAGGTTAATGGGACTGGAATGGGAAGGCATTCTGGTCTTAATGGTCAGTACAGTGGTACCTCGGGTTACATACGCTTCAGGTTACATACGCTTCAGGTTACAGACTCCGCTAACCCAGAAATAGAACTTTGCTTCAGGATGAGAACAGAAATCGCGCTGCGGTGGCGCAGCAGCAGCAGCGGGAGGCCCCATTAGCTAAAGTGGTGCTTTAGGTTAAGAACAGTTTCAGGTTAAGAACGGACCCCCAGAACGAATTAAGTACGTAACCAGAGGTACCACTGTAGTAGAATGCTCTCACACATGTAGCTCAGGCCATTGTGTGAGCAAGTTCTTAATCTGTGTCTGAAATGTAAGCTAACAGCAATACCCGTTATCCTTCTAAGCTCAGGCCATTGTGTGAGCAAGTTCTTAATCTGTGTCTGAAATGTAAGCTAACAGCAATACCCATTATCCTTCTAAGGGGAAGGTACCATTTATTAATCAGGCTTGCAGAACCAGATGTTCTCCCTTCATCCCTGCCCATTGACCATGCAGCTTGGGGATGATGGGAGTTGGAGTCTAACAACTTCTGGAGGACCATAGGCCTCCTTTTCTTGCACTCTGATCTACTTCAACCACCTATATTAGTAAGAGCATTTCAGCAATGCATTATGCCAGTCAAATGTCACAAATATTGGAGCATGTGATTAGTGGTTAAAAAACCTTTACAAATTCTTCCCTGGGTAAATATAAATTCATAAGAGAAAATTAGAGGAATTAAAAAAGGAACTTGACATTCCTGTCTACTAATAGAGCCTTTGAAAAGTTTCTATAATGATTAGGCAGCCGAAAGAGAAATGTTAGACAAATTAGCGTTGTCAGTTCCTAAACCAGGTACCATGTGATTTAATAAAGGAGCCTGTATTGTGTCTTAATTTCTCCTGCAAATTTCATTTTATTTTTCCCAGTCCTCTAAAAATGTGCAGTGAAACGTATCTAATGATTCTTTAGAAAAATCATTGAATGCCAGCACAAATTTAATTTGTCAGAACAGCATTTCCAAACTCTTTAAAATGTTAATAATGGAACACTCATTGTAAATACCATAGAGGATATTAACATAACCAGTGAGCAATTATGAAGCCAGCTCTCTTTCTAGATGAGAGATTCAAAACAGACTGAAGGAGAAAATGTTCTCTGGGCCCTATTGATTCTTACAAATAGGGGCTCTGTAATATATTTCAACCTTGGAGCATAATCCTGTGCATTTATATTCGGAAATGAATCTTACTCTCTTCATTGAGACTTACCCCTGGTAAGTGTGGCTAGCATTGCAGTCTAACTCTTACTCCTATTTGTATTTGCATCAAATTGCTTCATGCTTCATTATAGGTCAAATGCCCCTTTGAAGAAAATGCTTCCTGTCATGTATCACTTCCAAAGCAATGATGCTTATTCATGTCTCAGTAAATATCTAGTTGAGCACTCCTGGAATGATTGCCTTGATGTAACTGGTTGCTCCCCTGTGTGAGAGCCAGTGTGGTGTAGTGGTTAAGAGTGGTAGACTCGTAATCTCTGCTCCTCCACATGCAGCGGCTGGGTGACCTTGGGCCAGTTACACTTCTTGAAGTCTCTCAGCCCCACTCACCTCACAGAGTCTTTGTTGTGGGGGAGGAAGGGAAAGGAGATTGTTAGCCGCTTTGAGACTCCTTCGGGTAATGATAAAGTAGGATATCAAATCCAAATTCCTCCTCCTCCTCTTCCCATAGCTGAATGGCACAACAATTTAAGCACATGGGTGTCTATCTAAGTGAACAGGAGAATAAAAGGTTTAAGAAAGGGAAAGTTATTGGATAAACTTAGACTAGAATAGCATCATTGTGTAGAATGCACTAAGAGAGTGGTGTATTTGCTTTGGGGTTATGATGGGTTTGTTCCTAAAGTAGCATGACAAACACCACCAGAGTGTGGCTGGATTGGCTAAAAGGAATCAGATTGGTCTTCCATATTCCAGGCCTTTTACAAATCTATTCAGTGCTTTGCAGTTTTATTTGTTGCAGGCCGTTCATGTGAAAGAGCCTTTTCAAAACTAGGACATGTAAAAAAACAAACTAAGAAGTGCCATGACCCAGCAGCCTCCCAACTCACTCTTGATTTTGTACATTGAACAAGAATTGGCTTCGTCAGTTAATTACAATGATGTGCTTGAGGAATTTAAGTCCATAACACCTGGTGAGTGAAGTCTCATATTTCAGAGCAGGAGGATGTAGGAACTATAATGAGTTTTGGTCAATTTGGGTTAGCTCATTATCTGGTTAAAAATAAAGATCATGAAAATTTAATGCATCTTTGCATACTCTTGGTTATCACTGCAGCAAAAGAAAAGAAAAGAAAAGAAAAGGTATTTTGTGTCTCACTTTTTAAGCTTGTATTTTTAAAGTAAAGTTTGGTAGTTAATTTAAAAAAAAATAGTGAAGCTTTCGTTTCATTAGTTTGATGAATAAAAATGATGTCCTTTCATAATTATGTACTCAATAAATATTGGGGGGGGGGGGTGGAATTCCCTGGATGCACACTTTAATGAAATGTGTGGTGTACACCTATGCAGAAATTTGCTTTTGCTAGGATTCTCGGCAGGGAGTGCTGTGTCAGTAATCAAAATGATTTAGCCTGCCTAAAACGAAAATACGTGTTAATATCATGACAGACTTAATTATGCTGAAGAGTGGTAAGCTAGTCAGAGATCAAGCTTCTTCTTAGGGGAATTTATTTTATTATTTTATTTTAATTTTCATCAGTAAAAGTTTATACTCACCTACACGGAGTTCAAGGTGACATGCTTCCTCCCCCTTTCATCCTCACAACCACCATGTGAGGTAGATTAAGCTGAGGGATGGTGATTGGCTCAAGGTTACACAATGAGATTCATGGTTGAGTAGGGATATCAAGTCTTGTCTTCCTGGTCCTAATCTCATCTTCTAACCACTAGAATCACAGAGCTGGAAGGGTCTCCAAGGGTCATCCAATCCAAGCCCTGCAATGCAGGAATCTCAACTGAAGCATCCATGACAGATGGCCATCCAGCCTCTTCTTCACTGGAGGTTCTTAAGCAGAGTCTACAACCTTCTGAGACCATCCTTTCCTACAAGCAGTGAGGTAGTTAGGACAAGGGGCTCAAGCACAAGTGGAAGCAGAACCATGACTAATCCAATCAAACAGTTTAAAGAACATTTAAAGCCTTTTCAAGAGATCCTTCTTTGCTATCACCATCACATCTGCTCAGGAGGGCTGGCCCGGTGGCTCAGGCTTTAGACAGAATGAGGCAGCTGTTATATGTGATAAATGACTTTGGTGGATTATAGATGCTGGCTGTGTTTGTGGAATAGTGGCACAGTGTTGAGGACAGAGCAGTATGTGCCACACACAGTGTACTCCTTAAAATAGTTTGCTGCTCTATGGGTTTTGGAGAATTCCTCTGGAAACAGAAACGGGATCAAAATTTGCCAACATTGGCTTATTTGTCCCATGTCTGCAATGGAATTCAGTCCAGTGAACACGGTCAATATTCACAGTGGATGCTGTTTTCAGTCCTCTCCCCACATTTGCATTGTGTTTTCTTTGCATTGAAATGAATGGCTTTTCGTTGAAAGCAATGTTGTGGAACATCGTAATTACAGTGGTACCTCTAGATATGAACTTAATTCATTCCGGAGGTCCGTTCTTAACCTGAAACTGTTCTTAACTAGAGGCGTGCTTTCGCTAATGGGGCCTCTTGCTGCCGCTGCGCCGCTAGCACATGATTTCTGTTCTCATCCTGGGGCAAAGTTCTCAAGTCGAGGTAACTCTTCCAGGTTAGCAGAGTTTGTAACCTGAAGCGTTTGTAAACTGAGGTGTTTGTAACTCGAGGTACCACTGTATTCCGTACTTAATTATGTAATTACTTACGTAAAATTCCGCCACGGTGGACAGCAAGACGGATAATGTAAATTTTTTTCTTGGAAGCTGACCTGCAGCAGAACGGAAACAGCGCTGCATGATGCCTTCTTATATCCATACGCTCCTCTCAGATACAGGAAAGCATGTTGTTCCATTGGCAGTGTTGAAGTAAGGATGAATTGCCAGTCCAGCTAGTTTCTGTACATGGAATTTGTGGGGGAGATGGGCATCTTATCATCTTACCTTCTCCCCTCAGCCTGCAAAATGCCTTGGACTTGCTCTGCTGCTTAGTCTCTTATCTGTAAAAGAGATGTCACGGCTGTATTTTCTATAGAAATGCTTTCTTCCTGTGTGCCTGATCCCTTTCTCTTCCCCAACTGACCCAGGCACATAGGAACAGATGCCTCTAATTTAGAACGTGCCCCACCCTGCTTGCTCTTTTGAGAATTGTGTTGGCAGAACATTTGGGGGATCCGGCTCTTAAAATTTCCTTTGATGCCACCGCGTTTCTGAAAGCAAGAACACGATTTCTTTTGCCTTACAAATTGGCCCCATTTCCATCGCGCTCCTTTAACGACTTCCTCAGGAAATTTCAAGAGGCGTGTTGGCAGGCGCTCATTCCAAGCAGAAAATATCTCATCAGGAAGCTTAAAAGGTAAGGATGTGCTGTAATTATATATCTCTTGTGAGTCGGAGAGATTGTGAGAGGCCCACAATGAGCCACACTGCACAGTGAGGTTATAGTAGCAGCTAATGCTCTAATTGATGCAGTTTGGGCTTTTAACACATTTTCATTGTAATTAGGAGTCTGGATCGTGGATACAACCTATTACGTTTGTGGAGCACATGATCGAACAGGGTAGTCATTAAATGCCCTGCTCAGCCCTGATGCTCCCTGCAGTGAAATGAGGCAATTAAGCCTTCAGATTTAATTCCACATTGCTTAGGTCTATGAAGCAGGGAGTATGCAAACAAAATTGTACAATCCATTTATAACCCATTTATTTATTTTAAAGCAAATATATTGAGTAGGTATTCTTCAGGTGCTCCCTCCTTCAGAGGTTGATCAGGTAGCCACTGAAGAGAACACTTTGAGGCTGCAATCAACATCTGTACGTTTCTTTCCAGGGATATCTATCTGGCATAGGACTGGCAATGCTGTAGAGGCATTGTGTTATTATAAGCCACCTCAAGTACAATGTTCCTGAGTAGAAAAGTACAGAAATGTTTTAAACTAAACTAATAAATGATTGGACGTGGGTGGCACTGTGGGTTAAACCACAGAGCCTAGGACTTGCCGATCAGAAGGTCGGCAGTTCAAATCCCCGCAAGTAGATAAATAGGTACTGCTCCGGCGGGAAGGTAAACGACGTTTCCGTGCCCTGCTCTGGTTCACCAGAAGCGGCTTATTCATGCTGGCCACATGACCTGGAAGCTGTACGCCAGCTCCCTTGGCCAGTAAAGCGAGATGAGCGCCGCAACCCCAGAGTCGGCCACGACTGGACCTAATGGTCCGGGGTCCCTTTACCTTTACCTTTAATAAATTATTCTTATTGGTGCAGAGGAGGGCTGCTCCTTCCCTTGGCATCTGTATGGCAAACACCCAATATATCTTGCATTAGAACAGACAGTGGAAAATCAGTTCAAGAGTCAATTAAGGATGGCAGCAGTATGATTCTGGTCTTTTCAATATCAGTGCTCTTTTTGGTAATCACAATGGCTGGATGTCACCCAGTTTTTACACTTCAGTTGTCACCTGATAAGTTCAAAATTCAGTCTAGATAGGCTTTTATCCTAAGGCTATCTATAGGTGGTCTTCATTATTTTTATTTAGGCCTTTCTGAAATCCATTTAAGCCTTAGTGGCCCACTGTCAATCACATATATTGCCAGAACTACACTTGTTAACAGATATAGTCTACTACTTCTTCTTCTTTGGCAATCACTCGTAGCCGAGTAAGATTGTCTTCCATAAACACGGTTTTAACAATGAGTCCATAAGTGACTGTGGAGGCTAATTCTGTATCCACACGTCCTTCCACAGTGGGGACATTGGTTTCCGGGCGGGAGTTGATCACGGTGTGGATTTGCCAAGCGTGCCTTCCTCTTAGCATGTTTTGTATTGCACTGTCAATCACTGAGTGATTTTAATTAATTATGTTTTGCCTTAATAGCTGCAAAAATATGTGATGATGCCAAAAAATAAGGCATTTGAAGGAAATATTTTAGAACTGCAAAGCGGAATGAATGCATAAGATCATCCAAATTCCATTTAACAAAAGTTAAACCATTCTACTTTCATCATTCAAGCAAAGTCTGAAACACAGTCCATACTGGTGGCTAAGGCTTTGCAGACTGTTAATGATAATAAGCATTTTATTTCTATACTCAGGGCCCTTTGTGGTACCTGAGAGGCTCTCAAAAAATATGACTGAAACTGGATACGAACATATTTCATGTACCAGAGGCTTCCTCATCATAGGCCTTTAAGTCACAAATTTCTATACCTGGCAACTCCACAGCTCACTTGGATTCACTGTAGACAACACAAAATGGTGGTGGGTCTTAACTTTAGGATACAGGACACTGTGGGCAGGCAGGCTGGCAGGCTCATCTGTCTCTTTTGTTTCACGTTCCTTACCTCAGGAGAATAACAACTGCTTTCTCATTTAGAAAGGAAAATCAATGGTGGGGTGGGGTGGGGGTTATTGCCAGCATCAGGCTATTTATAATATGTTGAACAATAGCTGACCTTGGAAAACTACAGATGTTTGGACCGGCCAGCGCTTTCATTGCCTCGGAGTATCAGATACCCACCCAACAGCCTGGGGCTGGCTTCCCCAGTTGAGGTTGCCAAGATGTAGCACTCAGGGTGGAGACATCAGAAGAAAGCATAAACAAAGGCAGGGAGTTACGGCAACACAAGCAGTTTGTGTGTTTTGAAGCAAGCACATTTTGGTTTCCTTCCCCGTTGGCCTCTTCTGTTCTCCAAATCTTTCGTTTTCCTTGCTTTTCTTATCACTATTGTTTTAAGAAGCAATCATATAAATGCTGTATGTATGTATGTCCTATAACTCCGGTTGAATCCATTTCCTGATTATGGATTTATTTTTCTACTTTTCAAATGCTGTTTTGAGGAGGTCGAGGCCAGGCAAAGTGGATTTGCGGCCAGTCTTATGTTAGCAACCAGTGCTTTGCATCTCTCTTTTGTCCACCCCCTCCACCCCACCGTTTTACTCTGGATATGCAAGAGAAGGGGACAAATGGTGCACAATTCATCTTATGAAGGATGCTGATAACAGAATGTGATGCAGTCATACCTCAGCTCCTGAACGGCTCCGTTTTCGAATGATTCAGATCCCGAATGCCGAAACCCTGGAAGTAAATGTGAAGTGAAGGACATGAGGCAGGAGTTGATAATGCAGGTGAGCTGCGCACAGGTGAGTTGCAGGCAAGCTGCCAGCCAGCTCTGTGGAGCCTCCTTTTATTGACCCAAATATGCAAACCCAGGCAGATACATTTTGGGCTGTAACCTTTACACATCTTCCAGTCCAGAGATCGTGGGGTGGTACAAAGTTATTTTAGCACCTGTTTCCACCGCATCATTTCCCCCTTGCACAGTGTATGACGAAGGAGACAAAAGGTCTCAGAGACAAAGGTCACAGACAGGACACCGCAGACTACTGAGATCGCAAAAGGTTAGACAGAGGGCATGATGTTCAGACAGCTGTGGCTTTATCTGTGAGGGGGAGTGTGCCCTGCACCCCAAGGTCATGCGTGCAGGCAGGCTGAGGCTGCCTGCAGGTGGGGAGTTTGCTCTGGACCCAGCGATCACCCCTACATAAATGCTCCGGTTTTCAAACGTTTTTCAGAAGCCGAACGTCCAATGTGGCTTCTGCTGAGTGCAGGAAGCTCTTGCAACCAATCGGAAGCTGTGATTCGGTTGTCGAACGTTTTGGAAGCTGAACGGGCTTCCGGAACTGATTACGTTTGACAACCGAGGTTTGCATGTGTATTAGGTAATTGCATGTGTGTGTTGCATTTACACGTTACATTTATAGCCTGCTCCTCGACAGCCTCCCACCCCCCATTTTCTCTTCACAACAATCCTGTGAGGTAAATTAGAGTGAGAGAGTAGGGATTTCAAGTTTGCTCTCCAAACTTCGTCTTAGGCTGACACTAGTTTGCATTAAGTGATGTTAGGTTTGGTTTACTGAATTTATGAATTGCTTCCCCATCACAAAATGTCTGTTGTTTACCACGAGGGTGAAATTCAACAAGAAAAATGCAGAGAACGTTTTAAAAACATAGTATAAAAACATCCAATCACCAGTGCTGCCCAAAAGCCTGGTGAGAGAAAAATGTCTTTGTCTGGCATTGAAACAATGACAAGGCTGGTGCCAGGCAGGCCTGCCTGGAGAGAGAGCTCCTGTGAGAAGAAGCTGAGGGAGAATTGGGGGTGGCGGGGGGAGAGATAAAAGGCCTGTTCTCTCATGGCCACACTCCAGACCCCGCTTGATGGTGGGACACAGTGAAGGGCGCCAGATGACAATAACAGGGTTTCAGGGAGGTTCAAATAGGGGAAAGGTTGACTTCTAGGGACAGAAGTCCCAAGTCACATAATGCTTTAAAAGTGAAAAACAACCCTTTGCATTGGGCCCAGAAAATAACTGGTAGCCAGTGCTGCCGAGCTGGAACCACTGTTACATGTTCATGCTTCCTTGTTCCAGTCTAGCTTTTTATTTGATTATTTATCGAATTTGTATACCGCTCATCGCAGAGCAGTTTGCAACATAAAAATACAAAATGGAAACACAAAATACATTATAAAACAAAAGCAGAAGAAACCAATCATCCCCATCCCACAGACACGTTTAAAAAGCTGTTGCATTTTACACGGCATTCTCCACTTTCCAAACCATTACTGAAGGCAACCCAATGTACAGCACATTGCAAGAGTCTTAGTATTAGGTCGTGCTGAACTAGCAAGACCTGAGTAGTGCAGGTCAAAAGTGCTTCATGGTTTCTAAAATGATTTATTAAATCGGGAAATGCAGTACGCAACCACGGCTGACAGCTCATGCTTTGTAAGACGTCCCAAATTAAATTCCCATAATCTACAGTAAAATAAACAACAGGCAATAGGATAGAAGCGCCATTGGCAGGACTAGGCTTATTTTCAGACTTCGTCCTGCCCCTGTCATTGTAAGTTTTTGACTCTTACAGGGAATTAATTATGAGATGGAATCTATATGCCACATATAATATGTGATTAGTTGGGCCTCATGCACAGCAATCCCTTGGTTTAAATTTAAGGGAACGGATTACCATGATTATAGTTGTCCACTAGAGGGCTCCCTTGCTTAGGGCTGTGGAAGCT
Source organism: Podarcis liolepis (assembly GCF_965112155.1). Classification (NCBI taxonomy): domain Eukaryota; kingdom Metazoa; phylum Chordata; class Lepidosauria; order Squamata; family Lacertidae; genus Podarcis; species Podarcis liolepis. The sequence continues at coordinate 59,295,635 of NC_139555.1, read as the reverse complement.
GTACTAGTAGAAATTTTAATCGCTGGAGGCTGTCTTTTTGTTTTCAAGCCTTTTCATTTTTTTTTGTATTATCTTGCTTTTAAATAATTGTGGTTTTCATTTTTAATTGATCCTTGTCAGTTGCCTTGAGATTGTTAAAGGACTTCTGTTCCTAAGGGACATAGTACCGTAACGGAACTTTCTCCCATTGAAATAAATGGGTTTGAAAAGTGCTTAACTTTATATTGACTGAGTCAATGGGATGTAATAGAATTCTAAATATTTCTTTACTAAAAAAAATACACGCCTGGTTGTGTTATTTCTTTTGGATGGCTTCATGTTCAATCTGATTTTCCCCCCTCTTTCTCTGGCACATAGGCGAAACTAGATAAGAAATGGACCGAAAGCCAACAGTGGAGACAAATAAATAACTAGGCTGGGATCTTAAAAAAACAACAATGTGGGTACTTGAAAGTGTGCCTGTGCGAGCATATGAATTTATTTGATTAAATCTGCCTTCTGTAGCCCCTCACACCAGATCAGATATATCAGGATGTCACTCTGGGGTCCTCTTAAAAGGAACCCCATCCTTTGGATACAAGCAGTTATCATTTCTTGACAAGGATATTCCTCCGGCGTGTGAGAGGTCCTATATGGGTGATTTGATCATTCAGGATGTAGGTAGCTGGGTGTGTGATGGGTGTGTAGACCAAATGGTGACTTTTGGTTTTGATTTTAACGTCACAGTAAGTTTAGGATCGGGATGCTGCTGGCGCTGTGGTCTAAACCACAGAGCCTAGGACTTGCCGATCGGAAGGTTGGCGGTTCGAATCCCCACGACGGGGTGAGCTCCCATTGCTTGGTCCCAGCTCTTGCCAACCTAGCAATTTGAAAGCACGTCAAAGTGCAAGTAGATAAACAGGTACCACTCCGGCGGGAAGGTAAATGGCGCTTCCGTGCGCTGCTCTGGTTTCGCCAGAAGCGGCTTAGTCCTGCTGGCCACATGACCTGGAAAAACTGTCTGTGGACAAACATCGGCTCCCTCGGCCAGTAAAGCAAGATGAGCGCCGCAACCCCAGAGTTGTTCACGGCTGGACCTAACTGTCAGGGGTCCTTTACCTTTACCTTTAAGTTTAGGATCAAAACTTTTTGTGTTTCCTTTTCCTTTCCAGAAAACGAACCTCAGCATCTCGCAGTGACATTAAGCTACAATAATATTAGATACAGTACACTGTTAAGTTTTGGTGTGTGGTTCTTTCTTGCATGTACATTGCTGTCTGGACAAGGGCTGCTGCGCACATGGCTGCACGCTGGTTCAGCTTGGCTGACAGCAATCTCCAGGCTCCCAGGCTCCTGCATTGCACTTTGCAGCGGAGCAATGACAGCTTGCTATTTGCAGAGCTTGTTTTACACTAACAAGACACCATAGTACATTCTGCACCTCGCGTATCCTGACACTATGACTGGCACTGTTATTACCATAGATCTCATTGCACAGTACAATGGGGTAGGCAGGGACACACACATGTCTAAATGAAGAGAGGCTTGTCTCAGGCACACTCACTAAGTCAGGGCACACTATCGCCCAATTGGCCAACTCTGGCACTTGAAACAGTGGTTTTTGGCTTCCTGACATAGGGGACCCCACTTCCACCTCCGAAAGCAAGCTGGGTTGGCCTCTCTGTTTATTTTCTGGCTCTGCTGTGAAGAGAGAGGTCAAAGCCTGCAGACTCCTCTCAACCTCTTCAGAGCTTTCCTGTGGCATGGTAAACTCATGGTGTTTCACCAGGCTATTAAGACACAGCAGGTGAAAAGGAGCCCTAGCAGCCAAGGAGTGCTGATGAAGAGTGTGTGTTTGGTTTCCCAGGTGTCTGACCTTACAGGAAGCAGGCTATTTTGTCTCCTACAGCAGTTATCAATGAGGAGAAGCTGGCAATTTATCTCTCCCCTCCCAGCAAAGTCCCGAGATGTCATAGTTTGATGTTTTTAAACTATGGTAGGACTATGTCAAAAATCAAGGCTACAGATGCAGTGTTTGGCTGAACAAACTCTAAAAGATATATTTGCTATCAGATCCCATATTCTTCTTTTTCCACTTTGATCTTTGTACCAGAATCTCTATGGCTCCCTCTGTTTATAACAGACTCCCCACCTGTGGCTTCTAAGTCACCTTTATTTTCAACATCAAGCCATCTGAAAAGACAGGATGATGAGATGGGAAAAGCAAGTTGACTGTAACAATAACTGTTATGCAAGTGCATCTTTTCATCTTTCCATGACTCAGCTATATTTGTCCAAATCCCTCTTATACCCAGCTGTTGAAGTTACCAAAGACCTAACCTCCTTGGCTGTTCTTTAGGTCACCCTATCAAGTAAGCTTCTGAAAAAAACCCTTGGACCACCTTAACTTCAGCTTTCCTCAGATTTTATGAGCCAAGTTGAATTGTGTTTCTGGGTCTTTTCAAAATCCAGATGGATATTACTTGGGTTGTGTGTACAGCCCTAGTATGCAGCCTTCAGGATAGGACTGGGCAACCTGCGGCCCTCCTGATGTTGCTGGACTTTTGCTCTTCTCATCCTTTATCACTGACCATGTTAGCTGGAGCTGATGAGAGTTGGCATCCAAGAACATCTAGAGACCCAAAGGTTCTACCACTGCCTTAGGATAAAAGGTAAAGGGACCTCTGACCATTAGGTCCAGTCATGGCCGACTCTGGGGTTGCGGCGCTCATCTCGCTTTATTGGCCGAGGGAGCCGGTGTACAGCTTCCGGATCATGTGGCCAGCATGACAAAGCCGCTTCTGGCGAACCAGAGCAGCGCATGGAAACGCCGTTTACTTTCCCACCGGAGCGGTACCTATTTATCTACTTTCACTCTGACGTGCTTTTGAACTGCTAGGTTGGCAGGAGCAGGGACCGAGCAACGGGAGCTCACCCCGTAGCAGGGATTCGAAACACCGACCTTCTGATCAGCAAGTCCTAGGCTCTGTGGTTTAGACCACAGCGCCACCAGCATCCCGATCCTAAACTTACTGTGACGTTAAAATCAAAACCAAAAGTCACCATTTGGTCTACACACCCATCACACACAGCCACCCGCGTCCCACGCCTTAGGATATATTTTAGTAAAAAAGATGGCAGGGAAGACTGATGTCAACACATGAATGACTTCATGAAGAAGGAAGTGTGGCTGAAAAGACACCTCCCCAATTGGTGTAAATCTGAGAGGAGAAACAAGACAAAATTACTAGTTTAGGAGAAGGAAGCAATTACCAGTTTAAGATAAATGTCTTGGGAACAAACTGGCTACCCTCAAAGCCAGCCCTGTAGATATAGATGTTAGAGGAGAAACAAACATCTCTCAGTTTCCTCAGGCGAGAGATACTGAGAAACGTTTGATGGACTGCAAGAATATAACTCAAGATGTTATTAACTTGGGAAGCAACAACATGGCATGTGTGAGATGGAACTCACACAAATGCTAGCACTACTGTGAGGAAGGCACAAGATGGCAGACAGAATGAATCCCCTACTCTCCCTCCTTTCGTGTGTTGGTGTCATGGGTGCAAATCTGTCCGTTTCATTTTCTCTCCATTTCTCATTCCCCTGTTCTCCACATTTCTCATTTTCAGTTTTCCACATTTCCACATCTGTTTGTGATTAAAAAAAAAATACTCATGAACCACTTAGAGGTTCTATTTAGAGTCAGGCAGTATATACATTTTGCTAAATAATGATAAAAAATGAAGACCCCCTGGCTTTTTAGTACAAATTTCTCTTAATACTCATTTTCACAAAGCCTGTTTTCCCTAATATGATGCAATTTTGCATGCCAGTTTCATGAATGTATTATTTTAATGCACACTTTACCTTAAGATATACAATTCTGTGCATGGATAAGTACGCTGCAAAATTCAGAGAAGTACAAATTTCCAAGGATGGCCATGTTTCAGTTGGTGTGTTGTTTCAGAAAGTGCAAATTAGGTAGGTTTGCATTCAAATGTGAACTGAATCAAATTCCTCCCCATACCTAGAGTTTATATACAGGTAGACTCCATGTGTGCCAGATTTGGATTTCACCCTCTGCTTTTGCCTTCTGTAGAGAGCATATACGCATACAACTTGTGCATGCATAAGCTTGCCATGCAGTCAATAAATCTGCATTTCAATGGTTTCGTGGCAGCATCTACAAATTGCACACACATGCAATCTGTGTGCATCATCCCATGGATGTTGAGAGTGGTGGTTGGACAATGAGAATGATCCTGATTACCCTTCTCATATTGATTCTACTACTTTTCAGGACATCGGGATAAGGCTTGTGTCACTACTGGAAAGGCTAAAAAACAGAGCTAGTTCGACTGAAGTGGGTGCACCCGACTTTAGTCATAGTCAGAGCAAGTCCATTAAAATGAATGGACATGAAAAATTAGGTCCATTAATTTCGGTGGGTCTACTCTGAGTAGAACTTAGTTGGAGACACCCCAGAGTGTTTTCACATGTCAGGTTTCAATTGAGTTTTTCTTAAATTGCTCCATAATGTTGAACCCTACCTTTGCCACAAAGCATGGCCGATGTGTCTCCCAAACTCTATCCAACATTAACAACCTTTGCATATGGCACGGTCAGTGGGAAAGACTTCCAAGGTCTCATTTTAACACCTCCCTGTGTGAACATACTCTGAGCTGCTCGTATCTGATCTGGCTCAGCTCCCCTTGACCTTAGGCAAGAAATGCCCCTAAAGACCTAAAGATCAAAATGCTCTGGCTTAACTAGTTTGGGGAAAATTTCAGATTACTTAATTAAAACACATTTCTGACTTACTCAAAACATTTAAATCCTGGAACTTCTTTGTCGGTAAATGTAGGGGCTGAGGTTATCCCTGATTTGTGTATAAATGTCATTTTTCTGATAATGGTTGATGGTGTTTGTAAATAGGTATCATTTTCCATCACGAATAATTTTTCCTCTATTCTCATTTGTTTGGAACTGAAGAAAGCTAAAAGCTTTCTTATCATTCACTTTGAGTCAGTGTTATTTTTGTTCTATAAGCCACATTCCAAATGAAGGCCAGATTTCACGATGCCATCAGAGCTGAAGCAGCAATAATTCCGCTGGAGACTAAACAGATTTTCCTAATGTCAGTGTGATTTTCCCATCACAGAGGAAATTTGAACAGATAGGAGGCCTTTAATAAAATGTGGTGTATTGCAAGTTGTGTAATGGATGCTGAAGCCCTCTGAACACGATACATAGAGCAAATAGTATGGACATATTGGCAACACAGGCAGAGTGATTCCATGCACAAAATTAACAAGCTTACATTAATTTTGTCGGCCTAAGTGCTCAGGCCCTGTGAAGTCATCAACTGCCAACATTACTAGAGGATTATTCATTTAGATGTCACAGAATGCATAGAGTTAACTAATACAATATTGACAGCCCACGTGGGCTAATAATCATTTCCCCTCTCCCACATGAACTCAGCTCTCTCATTGAACTAATGCCTGCTGGGAAGTAGAAGGCAAAGAGCTTTATGTGGTTGTACTAGTTCCTTCCTTCAGCTCAAGGGCTATCAAGGCATTCAGCTGTGGAAGGAATATGGCACTGCTGCTGAACCAATTATAATTTCTCAGCTAGGGAGGGAAGAGCCATTACTATAAAGAAGAAAAGCATTAGATGCCTATATGTCTGAGGCCTACAGAAGACAGGACAACTAACGCCCCCTGCCTGAGTTGCCTTTGCACATGGATCCTTTATTACTGCTTTCATTTTCTGTGCAATTTCACTCAATAAACTGTTGTGCGCACACAGAGGAGTACTTCAGAAACACTGCCATTTCAGTATCGAAAGGCCATGCAGAGCGATGTGGATAAATACTTGATCCAAGGAGAAATTGGACTAAACTTCCAGCTAAGCCATGGAGCTTACTGAGTGACTTTGGGCCAATCATTCTCTTGTAACCTGACCTACCTCACAGAGTTGTTGTGAGGATAAAATGCATTAACCTAATGTGTACCACTGGTGTAGCCTGGCAGGGGCAAGGGGCGGGTGCCCCAGGTGCAAATTTTTTAGAGGTTCAACATTTCAACACCTGGTGCTGCCTCAATACAGCTGTGTGCTTTCATTGCTGGGCTCCACTGAAAACAGCTTCTCCATGTGAACCAGGAAGTGGTGCACGGATGCCATTAGGCAGTTGAATACTCGTGCATATCTGTTTTCTTCTATCTCACCCCCACCCCACGCGACCCTAGATGCTGGCAACCCACGCTACACCACTGTCGTGCACCATTCTTGAAGGAATGGCAGGATGCAAATCTAGGACACAAATATGGTGCCTTTATTTTTGCAAATTGATCAGGACATTTCCTGATCATTTTGCAAAAATAAAGGCACCCAGAGTTCATGCTGGAGCTAGTCTAGAACTCAGAAAGCCTTGATTCCCAGTTCTCTCACCACACATGGCTTTCTTCCAGTGATAAAAGAAAAGAAAACAGGAGCTACTGGCATTTTGTGAACTAGCTTACAGTGGAAAAAATGGTTTCTTGGAACTGACTGAATGTCAAGCGACATCACTGAAACAACAGCTTCTATTTGTTTCTTGAGTAAAAATAATGGACATGACTCCCAAAAAGAAGGGGTGAGATGGAGTTGACAGCTTCTGGATGGAGGCTTTGTCAGTTTTATAACTACAGTGCTCAACTGAGTCTCTCTCTTTTTTCTGGCTTAATGTGAAACATTCCTTGTTGAGGAAATAATAGATCCAAGGAATAGCAACCACATTTAAAACACTCTGCAGATGGGAATTGCCTGAAAAGGAAAACCCACAAGAGAATGAAATATTTGATTTGCAGTAAACGGGAGGAAATTATTTATGAAATTGCTAGGTGGCTCAGATCTAATCTGCCACGGGGGGGGGGGGGGGAGGAAGCAAAAAGCCACTTATAATAAATATTACAGCCAGCCAATTAACTGGTGGTTCTTGGGCTTCATACAATAAGGTGTATTCTTTAAATTGAGTAATTTAAAGTTTATAGCTAAATCATATCTCTTCTTCTATGTTTAGGTAAAGGTAAAGTGACCCCTGACAATTAAGTCCAGTCGCGAACGACTCTGGGGTTGTGGTGCTCATCTCGCTTTACTGGCCGAGGGAGCTGGCATACAGCTTCCGGGTCATGTGGCCAGCATGACTAAGCCGCTTCTGGCAAACCAGAGCAGCGCACGGAAACACCGTTTACCTTCCCACCAGAGCAGTACCTATTTATCTACTTGCACTTTGACATGCTTTCGAACTGCTAGGTTGGCAGGAGCAGGGACCGAGCAACGGGAGCTCACCCTGTCACAGAGATTCGAACTGCCGACCTTCTGATCGGCAAACCCTAGGCTCTATGTTTACAAGGTATCTAATTTAGAATACATTTTTTAAAATAATAATTGAAGTGCAGCAGGGCGGTCAAGGCTTTCCCCTCAGGATGTGCACGTACTAGCTAGCTGCTCGTTTCCGTGGGTTTTAACCCAACTTGCACTCAACAGCTCACAACTGATAGCAGTGTTTCAATTAGAAGCATGGCGAATGAATCATTTTAAAATAAGCAGCATTTCTGGAACAGGCCCACCACGACCCACTCTTTTCTGGTGAGTTCAAGATCCACTCCAAAAATGCATTTTGTCAGGGGTTCAGGAGCAGGGGCAAGGGCAAGGGAGGAAACAGAGAGCGAGGGGGAGGAGTCCGAAGAAAAGATGAGTGATGACGACGACCCGAGATCTCTGAGTCTTTCCAGTGAATCAGAAGATTCACAGAAAGGAGCGCCAGTGGCCAGAGCAAGGGGGGAGCCTAGGGGGACACCCCAGGAAGAAGGAGCCAGAGGGGGTTCAGAGGGCAGCAGTGGGAAATCGGGGCCAGCGTCCCCAACAGAGCGCAGTGGAGAGCAAGGGCGTCAGGTATCGAGCTCTGGCAGCTCGCAGCAGGGGGGAGGGCATGAGTCAGGAGTGGCCACACCTCCATCGGGGAGCGAAGAAACGGTCAAGCGGAAAGTGGAAGGTTGGGCGCGCGCGCCAAGTTCAAATGCACAGGAAGGCGGCGCAGTAAGCAGCCCGGAAAGGGAGCCAGGTCCTAAAGCCCGACGCAAGGAGACAGGAGGGTCCGGGGGGTCAGCGTCAGAAGAGTCCAGGAAGGAAGAGACCACGGGGGGCAGAGGGACCCAGAGAAGAACGGTCAGGCGGAAAAGGTGGAGTAAGGCGAGGGTATTAAGTTGGTGTACAAGGGGCGGAGACTCAGACGGAGCTTCGCAGGTCTAGCTTATAAGACGTAGAGCTGCACGCGGCAGCTTGGAAATGGAGACGGTAACTCAATAAAGACTTTTATAAAGTGAACGCTGGCTAGCGTGATCCTCTGTGAGCTAGGATCTGGGAGCAGCTCTGACACATTTGTTCATACATTTATATACCACTTTTTCCTCCAAAGCGCTCAAGTTGTTGCAATGGTTCTCTCCTCCTCATTTTATCATCAAAGCTACCTTTGTGACGTAGGTTAGGCTGAGAGATAGTGGCTGGTCCAAAGTCTTGGTGTCATGGGTGAGCTTCGTGGCTGAGTGGGGATCCACACCCCAGTCTCTGAAGGTCATAAGGCTTCTTTTTCAGCTGGAACTTGCCGGAACTCAGTTCCAGCACCATGCATGCGATGCTACATGGCACAGAGGGAGAGCTGAAGCCAAGAGACGGTGGCTTGTCTAAGGTCACCTTGCTGAGTCCCTGACAGCAACAATAGTTAGTTGGGGGGGGGGGGGCTTCCTGCTGTGTGACTCAGTCTCTTGAGACTCTTTTCTGAGGCAGTAGATTGGTAGAAATGGAGGACTATGAGCAGCAGAAGAGAAAGGATGTATGAGCAGAAACATTATACTCCTCTCCAAAATGGTTTCATTCTGCCAAAACCTCAGGCAGGATTCGGAATTCCTGCAGCAATCCATTATGTGCTTGAGTATTACCAATTCCTTTTGTGCATGATCCAAAAGATGTGGAGTAGGGGAGACACTGCAGCCCATCACACTGTGTGGAGAGATAAACCCACCCCGTGGTTGGCATTAGACTTGCTCTTGCCTGTCACGAGGAAGACATCAAACAGCTCCTATCTCTTGGCTTCAACTCTCCCACTGCATCATGCAACATCGCATGCAGCAGCTGTCCAAGTGGACCTGCATTGTGAGAAAGGATTAGCCTGAGATCCAGTGAAGGGATCTTGTGCCAACTGAGTGCTGCTCTGTGGAAGCCCAATTCCCCCTTGATACTGCAGATTCATGCTGCTCATGATGCCCACTGACCCTCTGGAGAGGTTTTTTGACTGAAGAATTTAGGAGGGGAACAGAAAGATAGGTCATGAAAGTTGCAGCCACTGAGCCCTAGCCATTGCTTATATTAGTGACCCTAATTCTATCCTCACAGCAAACCTGTGAATTAGTTAGGTTATAGATAGTGATTGTCCCATGGTCACACCAAAAGCTTCATGGCCGAGGGAGGATTTGAACCAAGGGCACACCTAACATTTTCCCTCCTGCAACACACTGGCTTTCATAATACTGAGATGGCAATACTGGTATGCCTTCCAAGGCTGTTGAAAGAAACATAAGTTAACCACTGTCTTGTGGGACACCTTCAGGAGAAAAAAAGGCTAAGGAGTAAACCCTACAGAAATGTAAGACTGTTGGATGGCGTCTTGTACACCTCCTTCTGGCAGCTCCTGCAGCCAAGCTGGTGCCAAATGTATTGCTCTGCTTTCCTTTGGACCACATCAGAGAGGCCAAGAAGGGTGTCTTGTTGTCTGGGCAGCCCAGGGCCTCCATACACACTCCCCAGGTTTGTGCCCCAGGAAGGTCACTTTTGTGCTGCTAATGCAGCAAAAACAACACAGGAAGCAGCAGCTGCAAGTTACTGGTCTCTGCAGGCACTCTGATTCTCCATGGTTTGACTTCACCCCTGGAGGCACACTCTATTGTCTCTCGAGACAAACGGATGCCAACAACAACCCATAAAATCAGCAAGTAGATGAATGGAAACAAAACAAGCACTGAGCATATCATGAAGCAGTGGCATCCAGAAACCTAGAATGATTTTTTAAAATTATTTTTCTGCACACTGTTACTTCAGAACAAAACTTCAGAACACCTGCCAGATTCAATCAAACGTTACCATCTAATCAAATTTTGAATGCAGCATCTAAGGCCTACGTATTTGCCAACTTTCAAAGTAGTTTTGGGGATGTGATTGGGGCAGAGTAGGGGGTGGAGAGAGCTTGAAATTGGCAGAATTTAAGTTAAGACACAACTGCTAAAGTCCGTATATTATGCAGAAAGAGAAGCTTTGCCACAAGAAATTGCTCAAGGCCATATTCAAAGTTTTGCCACCACCCACGCCTGGTGCTAAAAGTACAATTGCTGTTTTGGTGCTCATGACTTTGGGGTGGCTAGAAAAGCATTCAGTTCAAAGAACCCATAAAGTGACTTATCAATGAATTGGGGAGGTTAGATTTTTAAATTAAAAAAAATCCAGTTCACATTATTTTGATGGTTACAGATTTTATAACGTTAAGCTCACATGATTATGTACAGCAGACACATGATTTGTGAAAGACATCATCAGCATCCGGCCTGATGCAGAGATGGAATCTGCCATAAGCCGCTATAAATATTGCTTGTTGCTCTTATACTAGGTATAAATCCTGGCTTCCATTCATCATGCACTCCTCATTAATAAATCACCAGGCAGCAACTAATCTGATCTGTTACTCTTCACGTCCAACCATCAAGATTCCATGCAGGAGGGTAGCAGGGGCTGTGAATAAACTTTCCACTCTGTCTTTCTGCTGCAACAATAAACTTTGCGAGATCCCAAGTGCATCAATCATTTGGGTTTAGGAGAAATGTATTTATTTAAAATAACTCTTCCACTGTAAAAAAAGAAAAGAAAAAAGTGCTAACTTATAAAGGCGCAGAGCACATGAGACATAGATCAATACCCATAATGGGGAACATCAGAATTCGCTTGCCAGGCCTTTACGAATGAAGGCAATAGAATTACTCCTGTGGCTTAAGTAAATGACAATATGAAAACACATAGGTTGAAATTGCATGTTATGCTTAATGGTTTACCATTTTGCTCCTCCCTCAGTGTGAATAGGAGCAACAGACCACAACCTCTTCCTTGGCACTGTATGCAACCTAGGGAATCATAGCTTGTTGGACCATAGCGATTTGTACAAGGCTGTGACTCAAATGCCCTCTAAATATTGTTGCTTCCTAGAAGCATATCGACACCGTTATACTGTTGTTCCTAGCTTTAAACTCCAGGGTAGTTTTCAAATGTCTAATCTTGGGTAGATATCAAACTAACTGGATCTTTAAAAGAACATGGTAAATGTTAAGTTGTGGGTGAACATATCAGACGACACAGCGATTCTTCAAACAGCTCTTCTTTATTCAGAGGCCACAACAGAACTGAACTGAAGAGCTCCGTCAGCCTGCTTATATAGAGCTCCAGAACAACGTAACTGTAGCAACTTTCTAAAACTATCCAATCACTGAACGTCACTTTCGATCCTTCATTTGCATACAAATGTCTTTGTCTCCCACCTGAAGATACTGAGGTGATTCCTGTGCCCAGCAGTGCTGAAAGCACAGTGGAAGAGCAGTGGGTTGGATCTATCTGAATAGACCCACTGAAATCCATGGACGTGAGCAATTTAAATTCATTATTTTCAATGGGTCTGACTCTATGACATAGACACAGCTCCATGTATTTGGATCTCAGGGAATCTTGGGTAGTGACTGAAAGGTCTAAACTATTTGGCAATAAAACAGTTTCAGTTAAACACTAGAGGCTATTCACATTGGGCTTTGTGGATTGGGAAAGGCAGGCTCTTGAAGGGACAGGCTCCCAGGAGGACAAGATGGCCTTCAGGGAAAAGACAACATCATCAGGCAATTGCTTAACAAAACAGCCATTCTGGTACTTCATCAACAGTTGGCTACTGCAAAAGAGAGGTATGCTTGGTCAGAGTGAAATAGGCCCAAGTACATGGCTGCAGCAACTTCTATAATTTGTGGAACCTTTGGCAATAACTTAAGCTTCTGTCATTTCCAAGGATCATCTTCCTGTCATCTCCCCAAAGGTGAAACCCACAAATATGCTGGTGCAATTCCATATCTAAGCCATTTAACCTAGCCTTATGCCTTTAGGTGTTATTTAAACATGCCTCTGTTCCAAACAAATACATCAAACTGTTTTTTAAAGGCACTAAAAAAATTCTGTTTTATTTTTCACAGCTCTTTGTTATTAGCAATGTGTTCTTTGTTTTGGAAAATCTCCTGATCCAACTGGAGACTCATAATATTTTGCAGGCACTAAGTGTTCTGCACAATATATCTTTCAACAACGGTGTCTTAAAGAAATGCATGTCTGTACAATAAAATGCTACTGTCCATTCTGAAAATAGATAGCCAGGCAGTTGTGTAGGAGGGGTTGTTTGCAAGATGAATTCAAAGGGTACTTCTCAAATGCTTTGTCAATATATTTTGAATTTAGCCAGTCTTCAAGCTATGTTCCAGGGCCAAAATATGGTTTTGCAGTGGCAAAAAGCTCATGTACCAGGAAGCTCAGAAGTAGGAGAAATGGATCCTTGTCATTGGCTAGGGCATCCCATGTGGTTCAGGCCATGCTCCAGGGCTGTGTAGAGGCACCAGCCATCCATCTATTTCCTGAAAGGGAAAAGCCAATCCTATTCCCAGGCAGGTGGGTGGGAGCAGGAGTTCCTGCCAGCTGCTTTCTAAGTTGCTGAATTGTTCATATTGGAAACATCTCACAAATCATGGAAAATGTCATTATGATAAAAGAAAATCCAAGACAATGCTAAGAGGCTCTCATTAGCGTAAGGAAATTTGAGGGAACACAACCAGTTCATCATCAGTTTACTCTGCCGCTGCCAAGGGAATATAGCACCTAATATAAATGCTGCGTGATGACTAACAATTCCAATCTATCCAGCTACAATAAAGAGAACTATAGTCACACCAGGAACTCTGATGTTGATTTTCCATATTTGTTTCCTTTACTTCAAGTTCAGCTCACAGTGTGCTGTCAATTGTGTGCATAATTCAGCATACTATTTCTTTTTATTATTATCTTAGGGTGGTTTTGCAGTGGGGGAGGAAATTGGCCTGGAAAAGAGAGCTGCTTACTCTATTGCCCCTTGCAATAGCTTTAATGGGAGGTGAGGAGATGGAGGAGTCCCCCCCCAAAAAACCTCATACTCCTGGCCCCAGAGGCACCAGCTTGCGAAGGCAGTTGGGGGGGGGGCAATGTCGTGTGCATGATGTCACATGTGTGACGTGCAAGAAGCTGGAGTTTCATATGCCCTACCCAATGGAGAAGCTCTCGTATGGGTTCAGTCACCACTACCACCAACTATTACTTGCAGCCAGCTGTAGCACGATCCAGGAAAAGCTTTCCAGTTTTGCTGAATTTGTAACCTGAGTCTCAATGAGCAATAAAATAAGGATTGTACCTGTGGTGTTTAAAGATATGTCTAGCCACTGAGATCAGCACCCCTAAGCACAGTGACTATGGGAGTGACCCCTTGTTACGAGCATGGGATGAATCAACTTCTACAGAAAACCACAGACTTTATTTCACAATCTTCCCTTAGGCCCAAGCTAGATGTGACTTTGAATCCCTCTAAATGACACCAAGGGAGATTTCATCCCAATCTAAATAGCAGATTCAGACCAGCTATTGTCATTTGAAACACAGCAGGGGTGGAAATGTGCACATTAAATGTACCGAGAAATTTAACTAGTCCTGTCTCATTTGGACTCTGGAATCTTTAATGGAACTGAACAGAACTCACCATCTTTCCACACAGAACCCCACTCCTGGTTATCCCTTCATCTGGACAGTATAATTTAAGGCCTCAGGAAGCAATTTTGTTGCAGCTATTGTAAAACAAAAATCCTTCCTGATCCAGTGTGAATCATCCAGAGACCTATCAGCACATCACCCATATCGCCCCACCCCTTGATCACATAGCATCTTACAATATTGTTTAAAACCAACACAATCTCATGCCAGTTATTTATGTTCCCTTTTTATGTCCTGCCTTTCAACCAACAGTACTAGAAGTGACTTCATACTTATTTTCTCTCTAGGAATTTATTCTGCAAGCCATTTTCCTGTTCCCAGTGGAAAATGGGACAAAGAGGCTAGCGACTGTGTGACAGCTAAACACCACAGTGCTCGTTGTTTGTATGAACTGAAACGCTATACTGTTGGTTCAGCCTTCTTCTTAGCCTTCTCCCATTTTCACACCACCATCCCCACTTTGCTGTCCAACCTAAAAGGTACACGCCTCCAGTCATTTATACGATGATATGATTGGTCATTTATAGCAACTACATAATAATGACTGTTGCTTGTCTCTGTGTGTGATATATGTGGTATAATGTTTCTCAGTACAGTGGTACCTTGGGTTACAAACACTTCAGGTTACAGACTCCTCTAACCCGGAAGTAGTACCTCAGGTTAAGAACTTTACCTCAGGATGAGAACAGAAATTGTGTGGCGGTAGCGCGGCGGCAGTGGCAGCGGCAGGCCCCTGTACCTCAGGTTAAGAATGGTTTCAGGTTAAGAACGGACCTCCAGAATGAATTAAGTTCATAACCAGAGGTACCACTGTAATAGCATGTGGGTGGTTTCACCTTTGCCTTTCTCATTGTCTGTTTGAAAGATCTTGGGAGTTGTGCCTCTGTTGTGGCCCTTCCTTTTCTTTTTCCTACTGCTGACTATTTTACCCTGGGTGGCCTCCAAATACAAATGAATGCTCCCACTGTTACACATTCGACAACAAAGTGTTGAGAAGGCTCCTAATGAGATGCACGCACATGTCAATAGTGCATCTGCTAGAGAGGTTGCTGCGCGGTTTCCTTCGGCCGACCACCCAAACATCAGCCCATGGGTCAAATCAACTCCAAGCCCTCTTTGTAAACTAGGAAAACAATGTTCCACTTTTTCACACGGCTGAGAAAACGCACACTTTACAATCGAAGTCCCCTGTGTATGGAATTTCTCTTGGAACAGGACACTGTGCTAGTTTCTTTCCCTGTATTTAAATTCATTTGCAGAACAGCAGTGAAAAGTTTAAGGGAGGAGAGCATCTGTAATAAAAAGAGTTCATTTAATGCAGTTTTAAAGATGGTTGTTTCTAGATCGTTTTTGTGGTGTGTGTTTTTTACTAAGAAAGCTCATTGTTGGAAATGTTCCCTTTTGATAGCCCTTTCAACTATCCCATTCAGTAGCCTAGAGATCCTACATATTGCCCCCCACCCACCCCTCGTCCTTACCTCTGGTAACAATATTCTGATAACTGATGATCCACCATTGGATCCTGATGTACTGGCTGAAAATCGCATATTAAAACATATACATTAGATATATCAGTGGGCACATAATGTCACTGATAGGGATGGAGGAGAAATTCACTTCAGTTTGCATTTAAAGGCAGACATACCTAATTCACACCTTTCTGAAACAATATGTGAACCACAATACAGCCATTTTTCAAAATTCTCGCTTCTTTGAACTTATTTTAATTTTTAACACTTTGAAATATGAACTTTTCCATTTGGCATTTAAACCATGCCAATTATTATGTTGCAGAGATGATAAGGCAGCAGCCCCAGCAATCTCCTGCAATGAGTGACACTCAGAATGATTCCAGTTCCCAGGAACATCCAAATCAGGGATAAGGAACTTAATGACCAAGCTGGCTGGGGCTGATGGGAGTTGGAGTTCAACAACATCTGAAGGGCCATTCCTGATCTAGGGTTGCTTTAAACAAGAGTGATAATTATATTATCATTATATTAGTACCACACAAAAAATCTGAAAAAATAAAAGCTGCAATGGAGAGGAACTGTGAAAGAAAATAGGTAGGAGTGGGTCAGCATTCGTGGATTTTGCTAAATTTCCATTTACAGGGCAGCAGGACCCCTGGGGATGCTGGCAAGGGGCTAACTGAAAGAGCTACAAAACAGCAAACGAGGTTATAAGAGAGTGGCATGGGGTGTGTGGAGAGAAACATGGCTGAAGCCAAGATGTCAGGGATTATCAAAGCATCTTCTCTCTTGTTAATTCCCTGCATTAATAGACAAGGTATTAGAATGTGTGCACGAGGCCAGTTCTGCAGAAGGGGAGGTTCAAGCGTTGATGTATCCAGCTAACGGGCTCCAGAATATGCCTTAAGCGTGATGTTGAGGTCTGAGTATCCAGCATCTCTGCCTCTGGGGCAGCTGGTCCCACTGACAGGGGCGGAGGAAGGGGGGCGGTGGGGGCGGTCCGCACCATGTGTCACCACTGAAGGGGTGACAAAATGCTGAGCGGCACTCACCACGGGGCCTGCAGCATGCCACACATCTCTCCTGGGAGTGACGTGGTGGCTTGGGCACTCGCAGGCTCCACACTGCCCCAAACGGTCCGCTCGCACCTCCCCTTCAGCTGTAGGGCGTCTGAGTGGGAGGAGGCAGACAGACTCCTCGGAGGCCCCACGGAGCATCCTGCCCCGGCTGGTCCCAGGCCCCTAATCAGCTTGCTCTGCTGCTGCCTGCTGACCCCTTTTCACCTGGTTCAGGGAGTCAGGCTTGGAGCTACTGGTCAGGGTGCAAGTTACGAATGGTTCTGTCTAGGTGCAGTTAGGAGTCAGTAGCCCAGACTCACAAATGTCTCTGGACAAATCTAGTCTCTTGTTAGGAAAAAGTGGGTGGGTGGGTGGGGAGATTGCTTCACTGAAGTCCACTTTAGCAACAGTTGACATTTTGTGCTCCTCTTGAGAGCATAAAGGTTTCCAGCTATTTTTTTTCCTGATGGAGGTGCCTGTGCCAAGAACAAAGTATTTCACAGGCATGGAGCCTGGGGTAGTGCTGAACTTGGCAAGGAATGATCCTCAATAAATCTCTGGAATCCTCTCATAGAGAACACAATAGCAGAAGCTGTTTTGATCTGAGTGAATTACATTTTTCCCCCTGTTGGTCAATGCTTTAAACAAATGGAGCTTCCTCCTGGTTTTCGACAGACGGCTTATAATGAATGTTGGTGGAGAGCCATCACATAAAGAAAGGAGAACGCTAAACAGAGAGGAGAAGAGAGGAGAAGGGCAGAGCCAGGGCAAAGCCAGTGCAGGGCACAGGTGTGTTTGTACCACAACAATCTCACCACCACTGCAGTCCTGGATCCCGGTATGCTGCTGTGACTCAACCAGATGGAGGTCAGAAGGGCAGTGCAGTCCTGCTCTGTGGTACATTAACATAGGATGAGGTGGTGCATTCTTAGGTGCCACCAGTCTTTACCATGTTTCTTTGCTCCTCTCTGCTATGTAAACAATGTCATGTGGGAAGCACTGCGCATGGCCAGAAGATTTGCATAATTTATTTACACTTGTTTTGGTTTTCTTAAAAAATTTAAAATTGCAAAAATGCACAATTTGAGATTTTCACAACTGTGTATCTAGGTGGACTTCTAGTACCATAGATAGCATTATCTATGTGGTGGTGCTAAAAGGGTGTGGCTGCTACTCTTACTCAGCTATGAGTGATCGCCAAAGAAGATGACAACTGCACTCTACCATGCAAATGATGTAACCACTCAGGTGAATGTCAGTGGATAGGATGGGTCACATGGGTCATGTCCACCCAATAATAATTTAGCAAGAAGGCAGAGGATCCACTTCCATACTGCTGTGGATGGGAGTGAATATGGCCCCTGTATTATCCTCCCAAGTGGTAAGATGAATACCCTCACACATCAGGGTTAAGATGAGTGGTAAGAAGTATAGTTAAAAAGGCAACAGTGTTGACCCAGAGGGTTTTGCCATTTTAGGGAGCATGAATTTTATCAGCCGTGAATTTGATCATAACAAATTCTACATGAACAAAAAGTGGAGATGCTATCAGCTGCTGATGCCTCATAGAGTAAGGAAGCTCATAAGCATGGATACAAAATGGAAGCAAAAAACAGAGTTCTTCCAGTGTGCCAAATGGAGACAAGTCACAAATGTGATGCTTATACAAAACTGCCAGGTCCCATGATGGAGTTTGTTAATATATGTAGGCAATGAGCCACAGACATAATAGTGGCACTCTGAATAGACCCGACAGGTTAGGCTGTAAACCTATACCTTGGAGTAAGTCCTATTGAACTTAGTGGAATTTGTGGTTTGAATCCCTGCAATGGGGTGAGTTCCCGTTGCTCAGCCCCTGCTCCTGCCCACCTAGCAGTTCGAAAGCACGTCCAGTGCAAGTAGATAAATAGGTACCGCTCCGGCGGGAAGGTAAACGGTGTTTCCGTATGCTGCTCTGGTTTGCAAGAAGTGGCTTGGTCATGCTGGCCACATGACCCAGAAGCTGTACACCAGCTCCCTCGACCAATAAAGCGAGATGAGCGCCACAACTCCAGAGTCAGCCACGACTGGACCTAATGGTCAGGGGTCCCTTAACCTAGACTTGCATAGGATTGTCTTGTCAGTTTATTGCAGGTGAGTAAAAATGACTTTCAGATTTGTGACTCACTTGCTTAGAACCAAATAGGATTTGATATTTCACCGTAATAATTTAAGGTTGCTTTCTCCTGAGCTGGCAGTACAATAGATGTTTAAGACTAGTTTTGAAATATGTGAATAATCCTTCCTTTTTCAAAAGTTCCTCTTTCATTTCCTTGTTTGCCTTTAGAACATCTGTGAGCTTGGTTTTGCTGTGCTGCGCTTGATTTTTGTTTGTGAAGTCTGGCTGGACCTTGTCTCTATTCACCCCTAATCCAGAGCACAGAACACTGAAGACTTTGAGAATTCTCCTTTTGGAGAGCAGCCCTCTCTGTCAAACTATGCTGTTCTGGCATAGTTCTTCTGCTCTTAAATGTATATTTCTCCTGTGAGAATTTGGGATGCTTGTTTTTCTTCGGAAGCACTCGGTTCTTATTTTAAGCCATTGAAGCATTTTCTTTCACGCCCATTGTTTATCGGAATCCCTCTAGCACTTAATAGCGCTGTGCTTCAGTGCACCATTGCTTTTTGTTCCAAACCACAGTATTGCACATGCTATTATCCCCATTCCTGGGGATATGAGGAAAAAAAGTAGCTCTAAGAGGTCAGAAGTATTCTCTTGAAGGAAATGCTTCAACTTCTCCTGTGTAAACATTAGGTCTACTTATACAGTGAGAAGAACCAAGTGGTGCCACTCAGGCTTCAGATGAGGTCATTTATATTTGAATATTCCCCTGTGGAAGAAAAACAACAGCCTGGCCTACTCTGTGACACTCCCTCCTCTCCTAGTTTATGGTAGGGGGCAAGGGTTTCCCTTCCCATTGAGTAAGACCACAATTTAAAAGTCACCTTCACCACCCCAGAAATGGAAATTCGTGGAAGGCATCACCATTTGATCCTGTTCACCTGTTGTTGATTTAAAAGAGGATCCTCTAAAAGAGAATTGGACAAATTTGTGGAGGATAAGGCTATCAAGAACTATGTTCTGCCTCTTCAGCCAGAAGCAACAATGCTCCTGAATACTAGTTGCTGGAAACCACAGGAGGGGAGTGTGTTTGTGCCCAGGTCTTGCTTACAGGTTTCCCACAAGTATCTGTTTGGCCGCTGTGAGAATAGGATGCTGGACTAGAAATTGCCCTGGTCCAGCAGGCTGTTCTTATGCTTCTATGATTGGACAAACCTGCATCTTGTATTGAAAAAGAGCACGGGAGTCCCTTGAATGGGATGCGTAATACTAACTCAAACTGTGTCGTAGCAAATTGTTTCGCTGGGTATGGAAAAGGGCAAGATTCCCAGGGCTTAGCATGAGCAATGGCAAGGGAGGCATTGGGATGTGGCTTGCAGACTCCTGTTTGAAGTGCTTAGCTCTATATAGGATTCTGAATATTTCCCTTTGATTCCAATTCTTGTGCACACCAGAATGCTTTAAAACGGGGTGGGGGACCTGTGGCCCTTCAGATGTTGCTGGACTTTGACTCCCATCTGCCCCAGAAGCATAATCAGTGGAGTCGAACAGCAGCTCAAAGGCCAATAAATTATACATAGGAAGGGACATGTGTCACTGAGAAATCCAGCACCATCATTAAATGTGGAAATCTAGAGGTGGTGCTCCACCGTAATGACTGATGAATTAGGCAAGTAAGAGAATCACACTTTTGCTGGAGCATTGACTGGCTGGCTGGGCAATCTTGGGTAAGCTGGTATTGATTAACAGTGCCCTACTTCCCAGGGTTATTGCAAGGATTACTAATTGATAGTGCTCTGCTTTGCAGGGATGTTAATAGTGCCCTACTTTACTGGGTTCTTGGAAGGACTACAAATGCACAAAAAGTCCTTTGAACTAAGTGTCATTGGGAGAAGTAGGCATTTACTGGGGTACCTGGCAAATGAGCTCTTAATGGTGCCAGCTGGGAGTGTCATTGGGAGAAGTAGGCATTTACTGGGGTACCTGGCAAATGAGCTCTTAATGGTGCCAGCTGGTAGCATTACCATAGCACGTTCATGAATATGGCACCTACACAATCAACAGAATAGTTTGATGCACAGATAACAAAACACCGGGAACAAAATATTTGTTCTCCAACTATGTTTCATGTTCACAAAGCTCCTGTATACCTGAAGGAGCGTCTCCACCCCCATCGTTCTGCCCGGACACTGAGATCCAGCGCCGAGGGCCTTCTGGCGGTTCCCTCATTGCGAGAAGCAAAGCTACAGGGAACCAGGCAGAGGGCCTTCTCGGTAGTGGCGCCCGCCCTGTGGAACGCCCTTCCAGCAGATGTCAAAGCGATAAACAACTACCTGACATTCAGAAGACATCTTAAGGCAGCCCTGTTCAGGGAAGTTTTTAACGTGTGATTTTACTGTATTTTTGGTTTTATGGAAGCCGCCCAGAGTGGCTGGGGAGGCCCAGCCAGATGGGCGGGGTATAAATAATAAATTATTATTATTATTATTATTATTATTATTATTATTATTATTATTATTATTATTGATAATTGCTGAAAGCCTGGCTTTGCCAACCATGTGCTACTTTATTTTTATTTATTTTTCAAAAAAACTTTCTTAATCACATTTTTGTAGTTGTTTTGAGTTATAAATAATTAATTAGTCCAAATAGTTACAAATAAATAAATAGTGGGTGAAGGGCGTCTTTAAGCTATCTCATGAATATGTCCAAAATTTAAACAAAGAATATTGTAAAATATTTATGCAACACTTTCAATCTCTCTCTCTTCCCCCCCCAGCCCTGCCAATTCTGCCAGGCCTCTGTGCCATCCCATATCTGAATCTGAATGCTTGAAAGTGTCCACATTTGAAAATGACTGCTTTGTATCAAAACTTGCCATATCAAGGAAAGTTGCTTTTTGAACCTTCTTTCTAAAAAAGAGAAATGGGTGTGATTTTCACATGGAGATACTGTCAAACAAATAAGTTACCATGTGCAAACTGAGATGGCAGTGTCCTACTTCCTCACTGCCAGGATAGTGTGAGGTAATACTCTGAGGTAAACGGCTGAAAGAAAAGCTTCACAATGTGTAAAATCTGCAGAAAGACTTTTGGGGTGGTACTCAAGAGATTTCTTAAAAGCTATCTGAGGTAAAACTGTGTCCCTAAACAAAGTATGCTGATGTCACTTGTAATATTGCTGACACAGTCAATTTATATATTTAAAAGAAAACCCAAGTTTTATCACAAATGAATTGTTTATTTGAAGGTTTTGATGAGGGATTGCTCTATGACCACATTACAGAGAGGATGTCTTGTCAGGCTCAGGAAGGAAAAAAGATATTAAAGTTAGAACCATATGTGTAAACAAAAGCTAATTGACAGCACTGATCAATCCATAGCTTATATCATGCAAATTCCCTAATATCATCAATGAGGCTTAAAAAAAAAAAAAAGCCAAGACACAGAATTGTGTGGAACATTTTCAAAGCACAGGAGGGAAGAAAATAAAAACCACATGTTCTTGCTGAAGTACACAACTGGCATTGTTCAGAGAGTGCCTAGCAAAGTCTCTTAAGACTACAGGCCGCAATTCAGAGAGCTTGTGTTAGAATGTGTGATAGTTTGTCCACACACAGGCAGCTTTTTGTAAGGGAACGTTACATCGAAACTCCCCCCTTTTAAAAGAAAATCTCCTGAATTTCTGACAGGTTTTGTTCTCTATTAGGGGTGGATGAATGAGAAAGCTTCCACAGCATGTAGGCAGCTAGTTTTGTATCACCTGTATTGTGACCTAAATAGCCAGTTTTAATTGAAGGCACAAGGTGTACTTTTACATCCTTTAAAATGTCCACATACAAATTTATGTCTAAGTCATGCCTAGGCTGTGTGCTCTGAAAAACGGTATTAAGATTTTATGTAATTGCTATGAAGCTTGTTGCCTTCATTTTCAAAATGTAGCTGAAAGCCCCAACCAACCCCATTAACAATGAGAGACCAAATCAGAATATCCTATCTGTAAGCTTGCAAGCCTCAAGCCATAAACTATGGAAAAGTCACAAAGTTGGATTATTATTCTAAAGCAAGACTCTTTTAAAAACTCTGTTGTTTTTTTAAAGAAAAAGAAAAGCACCACAGTACAGAGACCACTCATGATCCATCTGTACCTACCAATATACATATAGAAATGAATAATAAATGCTTCTGTGGCTATCTTCTAAAATATTTCACGACAAAACTCTGTTAAGTAGGAAAATACTACTGTTAGCACCTTATAGAAAACGGACCATTCATCTCACTGACCCTCAAGAATGTGAAGGGCCAATTTGGACAAATGAGCTTCACAAATCTTGGTTTTAGCAGTGACGGTGTGCAAAAGTGCAGGATCAGTCTACGTACCTGCACTCAAAACCATGTAGACAGACTGTAGCAATTGAAAACCAGGCTGCATTTCTGAATAACTCCCTTTTCTAAAGCCAAAGCCTCAGATATTCAATAGGATTCTGAGCATAAGGCAGTGTGTGCAGTTCTTGACAGCGCATGCAAACCTTAAACATTTTTATTAAATACTAACCAGAGAGGGATTGATTTTAGCGTGTCTTGCAATCAAAGTCATTTTTAGCTCTTGCACAACTGGAGGCTGGGCCTAAATAATTTTGGAGTAGACACACATACCTGAGGCTTCCTGAATTCTCAACTACCAACTGTAACAAAATTAGGCTTATCAAACAATGGTTTAAATATATATGGCTTTTATTTTCTCTCCTTCATTTCAGTTGAAAAAAAACATAACCTTTGTGTAATACATGGTGGCATGTGTGTATGTGTGGGTGGTGGTGTTGTTGTTTTGTAGAAAACAAAGTCCTTCTTTTCAGCAACCCAATGGCAAAAGCTAGTTGAATCCTTGGTTGTGCTTTACATATACAGAATGGCTGTTGCTTTAGTGTTTCATTCTGGCTAACAATCTGGAATACACAGGAGCTGAAAAAGGAGAGAAGGAGACGCTGTCATAAGCACAACTGCATTAATCATCTATGGCTGCATCAAAAAGATAGTCAGAGGTCTTCTCAAATTAAAATCAGTAAACCATTTACTACCACTATGTTATTTTGTTCCTCTCTAAAGCTGTTCACAGCCAAATGAAAACCGAATTGCTTGTAAGATGCTTTAGAATGTGCCTACAGTGTTTGTTTTGAACATTGACTGCAATCAGGCACTCATTCCCAGATACTTAATTCCACTGGATTTGCTAAGCTTCATTAAACAAAGTTGGATGCCTATGCCACAGTGCTCTGGCATACACATGGCAATTTGCAAGAATGGGGTGATATGATATAATAGTATACTATCCCCTTCACAGTGGGGTATAGTATTCCCTTGACTGAGTATGCACTGAGACATCTAGGTGTCTCCTGACCAATACATTATATTTACATACACAGCATAATTTGTTGTGAATTTGGTGGCAACATCCTGAGATGGAAGAATGAAGAGTACCACTTCAGATTCCAGGTGGGGGAATTACATTTATAAAATATGTTCCTCTGTTAAAACAACACCCCACAAGCCCTCCCTTGTAGCAGAGCAGGGAACAGACTGAGCCAGAACCTAGCTTTTATTTAAAAGGAGGTGTATTTTAAAATGTGGGGAAGTGTTCAAAAAATATAATCTACCATCTGCAGGCTGCAATGGCATAGACCACTCTGTTGCCTCAGGATTTTATCACCTCACTCTGTTGCATGTCTAGACCAGGCAGGACAAGAGGAGAGGGATTGTTTGCCTGCTATGCAAAGGAAAGGAAACCTGTCCCTCACATTGCCTAAGCAGCCAAGCAATGTTCCCTATCTCCAGGTAGGGCTGGGAAGAAACCCTGACTGAAACCCTAGAGAGCAGCTGCTGTCCTGTGCGGCCAGTACTGACCTAGATGGTAAAAGGTAAAGGATCCCTGGACAGTTAAGCCCAGTCAAAGGCGACTGGGATGCGGTGCTCATCTTGCTTCAGGCCGAGGGAGCCACCGTTTGTCCATAGACGGCTTTCTGGGTCATGTGGCCAGCATGACAAAACTGCTTCTGGTGCAACAGGACACTGCGACGGAAACTAGAGTGCACAGAAATGCCATTTACCTTCCTGCGGCAGTGGTATCTATTTATTGACTTGCACTGGCATGCTTTCGAACTGCTAGGTTGGCAGGAGCTAGGACAGAACAGGAGCTCACCACCGTCACACGGATTCGAACCGCTGACCTTCCAATCAACAAGTCCAAGGGGCTCGGTGGTTTAGACCACAATGCCACCTGCATCCCTATTGACCTAGATGGACCAGTGGTCTGTCTCAGTGAAAGGAGCAGTGGGAGACAGGGAAATATGGCTGAGCATATCTCCCTACTTCCAACACATGTTTGTATTTTGACTGGGGCATTTCACATTCCTTGTTATCCAAAACGTTTTTTCATAGCTGATAGTTCAACTCAGCCTTAGCGAATTGCCCTTGAAGAGCCTCCAAGTAACTAAGAGAAGGAAAGCCTCAGTAAGAAAGGAGGGAATGGCACTGCTTCCCAGAAGGGTACATCAGCAGGCAAATTCAGAGGGGGTCCAGAGTATACATGACCCCCACTGAGAGTGTGGCTAAAAATGTTTCCGTTGGCAAGCACCCACACAGCACTCATAGGGTATCAAGTGAAGATGCCTGGAATATATGGAGGTCCCTGTGAGTGGATTAAACATACCCATGTTCTGAGAGAACACAAATGGTTCTCATGGGTGAGGCAAGGGATGCTACTACAAATCCCGGTAGCTGCCACACAACAGAGGAACCATTTAAGTTATGTGGCATGTAAATTTTGCTTACCTAATCGAACATTCCTGTGGGAAATCTGCAAGGGGGAAAAAAGAGAGAACGTTTACATTTGTACAGATGAAACAAATCAATAATATTTATATAATTTTATAGCAAATTGGTGTGCAATTGAAAACCCCAAACAAAAACACCCCTTTAGTAAGCATGGGTCTTGCCCGTGTTAGAGCAGTGTTGTGGGGCTGGGGGCAGGGACCAGTGGGCTAATCCGAAGGCAGCTTGTGTCAGAACAGCATCGGTGTGCCCTGCAGTTCCCCCTGCACCACTTGAAAAGCTGCTGTAGGTCTAACTTCAGCCCTCAGCTGCTACCACCGTAAGCCTCTGTAAAGATGGAAAGAAAACTGGGAGAAGCAGGCTGTGCCTGGGGGAGGCCATTTGCACCACAGCCATTACTTTGGAGGCCATTCAAATATGGCCAAATGAGAGATTGCATAGCATGATTTAGGGAGCTGGTACAAAGTATTTCACATCTGATCCATGGATACCAGTTCCATTGGTTCTGTATGGTTCACTACATACTTGGGATTGTGATTTTAGGAGGGGCCTGCAGACAGGCAAATTTCACTGTAATCAGTGGGAGATCTTTCCAAGCAAGCACATTTTTGAATATGTTCAAAGAGTACGTCCTGTTGCAAACCTCTATGTGTGGTGACATAAAGTCAGTGGGCCAAGTCCTTAACTCACATGGGCTCTCTCCCTGCCCTCTTCACAACATGTGAGTATAACTGATCTGGAAGATAGCAGCTTAAGACACATCTGTCTACCCTGGCCTTTGCAGGAGAATGATGTGTTCAAGGTCTGTTGTGATTACATTGCCCTCTGCTGTGTTGATTTTGAGAGCCTGAATATGATGATGATGATTATAAAATTAGTGGTTAAAGGTTTAGTGGTTTTATTATAGTTTCAACTAGATATTTTACAAGCTGCCCCAGGATCTTAATTGAAGAGGACAGTTTAAAAGTGGAACAAGTAAATAAATTATAATAATTTAATCTGAATGTAGGTTCCAGTGATATGATCTATGTTGTCCATGTCCAAATACAGGGACATCAGAAATGTCTCGATATGCTGCTTGAGCATTATGCTTACCTTGGATAATGCAGAGGCTTGCTTGAAGATTTCCAGTGCCGGATCTGCAGGCTCATCGCTTCTTTCATTAGGCCTGGAAGCTAAAAGACACAAACAACGTTCAAACAACATTCAAATACACTTGTGGGTGTTTTCTGCTTCCATTAATTTAGAAGACCAAGTTACAGCGTTCTGTTGTAATGCTTTTATTTTGGGTTGGTGTTTTGTTTCTTGAGCTACCTTAAGCATCAAATGAACAGGCAGGACACAAATTTATGGAAGGAACTAAATGCAATGGAAACAACTCTATACCAGTGCTTCGAACTCTGCTGTCAGTCTGTCCAAGAAACCAGACATTGCTGCTCTGTGCGCAAACCCATAAAATTCCACATACTATCCTAGATACTTCCTTAAGAGAAATGCTTTGTTGCCATATGCAGGAAAGGGAAAATACTACAGCTGGATTGTACATTGTATTTTTAGGAGTTGTCCACTGCTCCTATCATTGCCCTCCATCCACCAAAACTGGTAGACTTTCGAGTAGAACACAATTAAGAACATAGGTTGGGATGTGGGGAACCTTTAGCCTTCCAGATTTTGCAGAACTACAACTCCCACCAGCCCCAGCAAGCATGGGAAATGGCTAGGGATGATAGAAGTTGTAGTTAAGAGTGTGGTGCTGATAATGCCAAGGTTGCAGGTTTGATTCCCATATGGGACAGCTGCATATTCCTGCATTGCAGGGCGTTGGACTAGGTGATCCTGGGGCCTCTCTTCCAACTCTGCTGTCTTCAGCACTTCCATATTAAGTAAAGAGGCCTGGAGCTCAAATCAACACCACTGCCATCATTCTCATGGATGAGTAGGCAGGCAAACATCCTGTTTGTTCTCAAATGAGCAAAGGAGCCCTTTGAGCTGGCTCACCAGGAGCAGCCTGCTTGTAAGCTGACTCCCACCCACCCAAAAATATTGTGTCCAGTATGTTTTTTGTTAAATTGTCAAAGGAAAGTATGATTCACAGTCCTGCAAAATCACTTTCCCTTCTTCCCTCCCAATGTTTCCAATCACGTATATGGCACATGCAGTTTTCCTAACGCTTCATGTGCGCCCTGTTGAAGTGAATGAGGGCTTTGGAGACTGAAAATATAATGTTTCTCAGGAAGATGAGAATTACCCACTTGTTTCCTGCTGCACAGGAAATGTGCATTTCGCTGCTGCTCCACAGTAATAATAATGTGACCTTAACTCCTTAGGAAAGAGAAGCAAACCTGAGGGAGGGGGTGGAGATCTCTTTTATTCCTGAACCTAACGTGACCTACCTGGTGGTTGTAAAACGGTATTCACAGCATAAATCACACCATTAGTGGCCATAATATCAGCTTCGGCCACAGGTTCCTTGTTGACATTTACGATGTGTTTTTTCTTAAGAAAAAAAAAAAGAAGCAGAGATAAGTCAACAGAAACATATGCTAGGAGAAATAATTCTAGAGGAGAAAATATGCAGAAGTTGTTTTTTTTTAATTTTCTCCAAAAGACCCAGCACTGAAATCTGCTGCACCCAAGCAGTTTGTTTGTTTGAGCAAACTTTTGTGTTCAGAGGCCTGGGATTCCAATAAGTAAGAATGTGGATGCAGACTATGTTAAACAAATGTAAGATTGCTTTTTGTGGTTCCTCCCTTGCAGGCAGCCACAAACAGACTCCTATTTTCCTGCAGGTTGACCCTTGCTCTGCTAGGCCAGCATAAGTCTTGAGGGGCACTAGGCTGTGCTTAATCCCCCAAACACTGCCATGGATCAAGGAAACTGATGCATAAACTATCACAATTAGGGTATCAGTAGAAGCTCATTGCGAAGCTGTTCATGCCATGATTCCTAACAGCACTGGATGTGTTTTTGACAAGTGAAAAGAAGGTTATTAAAATGAGATAACGTTATTATGTAACAGTACAAGTGTCTAGACAGTGTGTGTATTTTGTTGGTAGTTGCTAACCACACACAACTGGACTTTCTCTTCCAGCCTCTCTTCCTCTGTGGATAGTGTCATTATGTAGCTTTGTCATAGATGTCACGGGACTTAGTTTTGTCCAACTTAGGTTTGAAGTCTGAAGGTTCATGTTCTTGTTTAAGAGACACGATAAACATCATTGTCTAGTTTCCTCTAAACCTTCCATGACAACCCTGTACCTATTCAGATTATATGTCAGGGCAAACCTTGAACTATCTCCACTACTCTTTTCACTTCTAGAAGTGAATGAATGGATAGGGGATAGAAGATTTGAACGAGATCACTCAGTCATTGTGAGATAAAGCCTACATTTCCTCCATGGTGAGGAGAAGAGGGAGAAAGAGTATGCAAAATTGAGGCTCACTTCTAATCTTCTCTTCCCCTCCCAGCCTCCCACAAAAGAATCCCAGGGAGGTAAAGTTTTGTGTGAACATTGTTAACTGGTTAATATTAGGAGTATGTCTTTGTATTTATAACTATCCTGCATGATTTCTTACGAAAATACAGGGAAGGAAGAATAAGAGGATATTATACAAGCACAGAAATGTGACATGCAACAATAAAACCATTGTCTGCTTTTCAGAAATTCAAGGTATTTGCAGATAAACAACTCAGTAATTTCACAACAAGAGATAAAGGGGGAGTTGAACTTACAGTGCTGACTTCCAGTTTATCTCCCTGCAAGGTCTTCATTCTTACAACTGCACCAACTGCTCCACTAACCAATATTTCATCCCCGATGTGGTACTTCAGAATGCTGGCAAGTTCTTTAGCATTACCTGGGTGTGAAAGAGACCCAACATATGTGTTACAGCTCATTTTACTTGTTTCGTGGTATTTAGGAAAGAAAGCAAAGTATCACATAGTGAGGTAAACAGACGAAGGACAATATCAGGAGTATTCCGCCTTCCACTAACAGTATGCAGTTGTTCCATGAAGTCAGAATGCAGCCATATATCTCTAGAGTGCCCATATTCAGATTCTCACGTATGCTGGCAAGTATTCCTTCCAGCAAAGAAACTCTTAAGCACTGAGCAGCTGAAGTGTTTTGTGCAGCAGGAGGAAGGATGCAGTATAAACAGCTATACTGTATTACATAGAATGTATTGAAGTTATTTGACTTAGCTCTTCAAATGCATGAATGTGTGATCTGAGTGATCTGCAATTTGGGGGAGGGGACACAGGACTTAAAAAATACTTGGAACCTCTATCTTTTAACAGCAGCAATGATTCCCGTAGTGCTCTGGGGTTTTTTAAAATAGTAAAACTGCTCATTTGACAACACATCATTTCCTTGCAATATTTTTCTGCTATGCTGCTGCAGCTGGTGCCTTCATTGCTTATGATGCCTTTGTCTCTATCTGTTTCTTCCATAAGCAGAAGAGGATGCCAACATATACTGGCAATGAATCATAGCAGCTTATAAATCTGATATCTGGCAAGTGCTTCCAAGAGTGGCAGAAGACGTACTGGAAAAGAAAACCCCGATGCTGTTTTTGGAAACAGGTGAAACTGAACCAAAATGTTTGAAGCTGTTTTGATAAGCCTTTACGCATTACTGATCTTTTCCTCTGTGCCTTGACCAACAAAGGCACATTTGTAAAACAGAAAATATCATGACCCCCCAAAACACCCATCTAAATTTGCTCTCTATCACAACATTGATAAATCCATTCAAGAAAGGTTCAAGGCCTCACTATGAAAAACGGATTTCGTGTTTCAGTTAGTCTTCAGTGAACTTGGAATCACAGCTTGGATGAGATAAATATGTATACTTTCTGGCAAAGTTTTAGGCTAGAAAGTAATCAGTAGTTCCTCATTTAAAAGACAGTACCAGAATTTCAAAGGAAGCATTGCAATTATATTGCTGAAAATTCACTCTCATATCTCATGCATCTATGGACTGGTTTGGTATTGAATTCAGTACTTTTCTATATGTACTTTGCAAAGCATGTGCAAAGGCATAACACTGGAGGTAATGAATTTCAGGATTTTGTGTGTGACCCTTAACTCTGGACAGATCGTCCAGGTTTTCTCAGCTCCAGAATAAAATTGAAATTTCTGAGATGCAGAAATGATATGCAGTCAGACATTATACCATCTATATAATATATACTGCCATCATAGAATCATAGAGTTGGAAAAGACCAGAAGAGTCATATACAACCAACTTCTATATTTGCTCCAAACAATTCAGTAGCAGGGGGCTGGACTACAACCCCCTGCTACTGAATTGTTTGGAGCAAATATAGAAGTAGGTTGTATATTGTCCCAAATCCAGCTGCAGCTACGAGTAACACATCCAAGAGATAAAGCTGATCAAACAAGAAATTACAGTTCTTCTTCCCTTTTTCCTCTTACACAAGTTGCTCTTTGCTATATATTCCCATCAATGGTGATTCATTGCTTTCAGAGGAGTAAGCTAAATATTTTGCTTACAAAGCCTCAGAACATTTTGACTGTTCACATCTGGGATGTTTCAGTTCCACAGCTACTTACGGTAGCTACAAATCAGTTACGAACTATTTGTGCATTAAGCAATAGAGCAAATGTGCAGACTGCTGCTCTGCGAACTTAAAAGGATAACCAGCTCCCATCAGCAGATGTTGCATTATGATGTCACAAATGGGATGGGCATGAACTGAGAAAAGTCATTGCACTAGAACAGCTCATATTCTTTTCTAAGCCACATCAGGCAAGAGAATGTTTCAATATTTACATGAAAGATAATTGAACAAGTTCACATACCCTTTCCTTATAGGGCTTCCAAGCTGAAGCTCCCCCCCCCCCCGGGCCTGGGGCCTATGAAAATCTCACCCCTGTCCTTACCAGCCCAGCTAACATTCATCAACATTTATTAATGGCCATCTGTGATTTCCATCTTCCCTGCTATGATTCGTGGCAACTCTTTTAGACATGACATTTTTCTTACTTAGGTCCTTCAGTAGCCCAGGCGTGGTTTCCCTCTCTCGCTTGAGGGACATATTAGTAGTAGTTTTTTAGATATTGGTTGTTAACCTCTTTTTAGTTGTTTGTTAACAGTGTAGCATATGTACCCATGCACCACAGCCCACACCACTACTACTGCTTGTCCATCTTATCAACCCTGAATCTTGACTGATACTCTTCTTTCTTTGCCTTTTTTCTACTCCTTCATTACCCCTGCAATATTCCATAAAAGTACTAGGAAATTTCAAGGACTGAGGCATAAGGGATCTCTGGACTGTCTATGTCTTTCCCCCACACACAGACAACTGCACACATGACAGAGAGACTGGCAGATAGACTATCATTGCCTCTCTCTCATAGACTCATTCTTTCACACATACATAATCATACACATAGAGAGAACAGAGACCAGCTCTTTCTCTTTCTCTCTCACACAACTAAACTTGCAATCACACATGCTAGCATACAGAAAAACAGGACATCCCCCCCCTCCTCATAACAGCAGTCTGATGAGCAGGGGAGGGAAGTTCAGCAGAGTGGGTGGCAACTCTGCAAAATATTTCTTTTCATTGTGATAAATTGTTGGGATCTAGTGCACCCACCCACCCACACAAAGTTTGAAGGGCCTGAACTGTCTCACCATGGGTGTAGACAGTAAGTCACTGTCACCTCATGGACAAATCATTCCTCGTGACATCAGTGAAAACCAGAGCCACCACTTTTGTAACCTATTGTCTCCAACAAGCAAACAAAAGAGAAGCTGAATATGAGACTAATAGCACAGAATGCTGGAAAGCTCACTTATCCAAGGAAATCAGTGTAAATAATCTCAGTATCTCACACCACAGCCAACCAGATCTATGGACATTTACCCATCAGTTTGTTCAGCTCCCCTTGTGGCATGGCTCGGAAGGCTTCGTTTGTTGGTGCGAACACTGTGAAGGACCTTGGCCTGTTCAGCGTTTCTGTGAGGCCTGCAGACTGGATGGCAGCCACTAGAGTGCTGTCGGAAACACACAGAGAAAATACGCATTTAACGCTCAAGCATTTTTCAAAGAGCAGTTTAAAATGTCACGGCTGAAATAACAAAGAGGTCCAGCATAGAGCTCCACATATGTCCCAACGTGTACATAGAACTCCCGAGCTAGTGGGCTTCTCGGTTCCTTTCGCCAGAAGGGATTGCTGTGTTTAGGGAAACCTGATGTGCCTGCAGTATATTATTGGGGAGGAGCAAGGAGCTCTTAAACAAAGACTTCCCAAAGGGAACTGGCTGGACACTGCTGGACAGGATTCTATAAGACCTTTGTGTTGGCAGGTCACATGTCCCATTAAAGCGGCAGTGCAGGGTGAGGCGCTCAGGCCCAGGAGCCAAAGATGGCTTTCCAGGCGCCTCTCTTTGGCCCCGCCACAGGCCACACCCTCCTGGGTTCTTTTCTTTGGCCGGAATATGTTCTTGAACTCTGATAATACTTCTTGCTTGCCTGGAAGGAGGACAGAGGAATGTGTGCGGTTTGCTGAAACCTCTGACTTTTGCATTTCTGGAATATAACCTACTGTACCAAGGTGAGCGTCGCACCATCGCACTTCCCACTTTTGCATCTGGCTACTTTGCAAAAAGTTCCTCACTGCAGTACTAGAGCAAAAGCCTCCCAGTGGCTTGACTGGGTGCTATTTGCATTCAGGTGACACAGTTCAATCAGCTTAGAAACCTTGACCACTGCTGTCTTTAATCATGAGCTCTTTATCTGCAAAAGGGAATTAATACTGCCCTACTGGCCTGCTGCATTTATTATTAAAGAGGAAAAGATAAAGTGCAAACACCTAACACGGAAAGAATTATAATGAAGTTAGGATCTAATTAAATTGCAGCATTGGTCTGTGTTGAATTACTTGTGGGCAATCCTAACCCTGGCTGGGTAGCACTGAGCCTTAAAGGAGAGGCGGAACCAGGGTAGATGCAGCAAATGGGCTTGAACTGGAGTTCCTGCCACAATCTGCAGCTCACTAAAGCTGCTTAGGATCTAGTAGATCCTTGGTCCCCACCAGGTCTGTCCCTCCTTGCCTCCATCCCCTGTAATCATTTAGAACAAAAACGATAAAAATGTATTTTGATTAAATATTCAAATAAAAGTCAGGTCTACAATGCCATTGAGAAAAGCTTTCAAGCAAGAGCCTCAGATTAATTTTAAATGCTTTGCCAATGTATGAATTAGGCTTGAACTGGAGAGACACAATTAGAATTTCGCAGTAACAGACAGAGAACTACACAACTATGTGTGCCCATCAGGACTTTTGATTCATTTATTTTTTAAAAACATAATAAAATCCAGAGGAGGTACAACAGGTGCCTTCTGTTTTAACCTTTAAACACCAGCCAGAAACTTTTCTATGTTGCCACATGTATGCTGGCCATTAATAAAATATCCTTTTGCAATTGTTGATTTCCAGTTTTAAATGTTTACATGGTTTTTATTGTATGGTTTTCAGTTTAATTGTGGTAATGAATAGTGACATAAGTATTTTTATAAATAAAAATAATTTAAAAATCGTGTCCTTAATATTATAATAATGGTGTCAATTTATTTATTTGTGAGTCAAAATCCATGCTGTTAAACACGATATCTCAGTGGCATAGCACCTGCTTTGCATGCATCAATCAATCCCCAATATCACTAGGCAGGTCCAGGAAAGACTCCTGTCTGAAAAACCAGAGAACTTCTGCCAGTCAGTGTATATACAATACAATACAATACAATACAATACAATACAATACAATACAATACAATATACAGTGTATATGCAATATTGACCTAGATCGACTAATGGTCTGGATCTGTATAGGACAGTTTCCTATGTCTCTCTTCCATCCTTTTTTTATATAAAAAAAGGTTTAAATCAGATAATTGATTTTAAAATTCAAAATGTGATTAAATATGCAGAAATAATCAGCCTCAAGTTCTCACTTCTCCCACGTCACTGTTCTCAAGCTAACAATACAAACTAAAAATGTCACCTGAAACGATCATCCGCTTTGAGCACATCCATAACGGTGCCAAGAGGGGGAGTCACCAACTTTTCCATACTGAACAAGGTTCCAAATCTTCCTCTTTTGTCGTGGGCAGCAATGCAGGCATTTTCAATGCAGAGAGTCTACAGGATGGATTGGGTTTTAATTAAAAGCATCACGGAAGTTTAAAACGATTTAAGTTTCTACACTAGAGATCCTGCACATCTTGGTCTGTGGCATGAGGCCTAGAAGTACTTGAACACCAACTGACTAGTAAATCGGACATTCCCACAAGGCTAACAGTCTGTCGACTGCATGCTGATCAAGTGATTTAAAAGGCAGAGCATTCACACAAATCAGCTCAGTGTAACACTAGAGTGGAATCAATTCAGTGTTGTGTGAAAAGAACTTTCCAGTGCAGAAAACGAAGGACCCAGCTTGTTCATCTATACAGAAACACCAGGCCTTGTTCTACTGTGAAACTCACTGAATAATCTTAGGTCAAACACAGGATTGCTGCGAGGACAGAAATGAAATAACCCCATTTAAACTGCTATGTATGAGTACCTGGAGAAAGGATTTTATTTGAACTGATTGTTTTTACTACTACTACTACTACTACTACTACTACTTCCCTACCCTTCCTCCCAAAGGAACCCAGAGCAACAAACCCTGTTTTAAAAGTAAAAACTCAAACTGGGAGAAGTAATTAAATGGCAAACGTACATTGCGGTACACAAATACTCTCAGCTGCTTGCCACTCAGAGTTTCTAGTTTCTGTCCATGGAAAAGGTATTTAGAGGAAAGCTGCTCTTTAATAATGTGATCCCGGAGCACGTTCCTGCCTGGTGTAGGTGTCTGATCTGCAGAACAAAAGAAAGCCAAGAGTCATAGTTTTATAACAAGGCATCTAAAGCATGCTGTTGTGTAGAATTTTGTTGCAAAACGCAAGTTTCAAAGTGAGTCCCCTACGCGACCCCTCCCCCACCGCAAAGAAAGGGCCGGGAACTGCTTTCTTTTAAAATGTAGTCAGTGTCTGCAAAAACAAAATTTGCATCTGCAACCCATGTGGCTACACAGAAAACTTGATGAGGGAACAATTGTGATTCACACCAGTGCCATCCTTGTGCACCACTCTGATAGTTCCTGAAACTAAAAATAATAAAAGTGCTTATTATTATAAAAGAGAAAATGCTGCTCGAGTCAACAATTTCAATATTTCAGTGCAGCATGCACAGTTTCCTTTGTAGCTCATGGTTCCACAGTGTGAGGACCAAGCATACTCCATTGCCTCTTTCTCCCTCCATGTTAGTGCCAATGTATTTCAATTCCAAAGAGATAGGCATTTAGCTTCTGTAACAAAAGCAACACAGAATTCTGCGGCACTTTAAAGACTTAATGTTATTGAAGCATAAACTTTTGCATCACATTGTCATAAAGTTCTAGCAATTGTTGATCAAGCTCATTTTTTTAATCGCCTTGGGCGAGAGGTAGCCTGAGGTCCACATGACAGCCTCAGAGTTCTTGAGAGGAAAAGCTGGATCTAAAGGTAACATCTAAGTAGAGAGTTACTGTCAGAGCAACTGGTACCACAGTGTAAATCTGTAGTGAGGAACCTGTGTCCTTCCATACATTGCTGGACTCCCATCAGCCCCAGCGAGCATAACAAATGGTCAGAGATGACAGGAAATGTAGTCCAATGAAATTGGGAGAGCCTTGGTTTCCCCACCTCTGCTGAACACCACCCATTCATTCCCCAAAGCCAAAACACACAATGAGCTCCTGTGACAAGAACTGGGTGTTATGTTGACAAGACAAAAGGCAGGATTCCCATCCCCCCATATCTATCATTTCAGAGTGGTTTCACACACACTGTAAAGTTCATTCAATCAACACCAGGTACCCCTATACTGTACATGAATTAATAGGTGACCCTGTAGAAACAATGTGAATTATTCCACTGATATGAATACATTCAGATGAATGTGGATTCTTTCGATCAGGCAGAATTGTGAGTTCCCCAGAAACTAGTCAGCGCAAATGAAGATGATCTTTGGGGAAGCAGCATGCCTTTACAGTGCCAATATCACTCTGTAACCCGGGCTGGCTGGTCCTGTGTTTGATGGGCATATCCTGCATGCATTAAAGTGACTGCATTTTACATTACCTTTTACAGCATTAGAACCAGAATAACACCAAAAAAAGAAAAAGATGTGACCTTAATTTGCAACCTTACGAGCTCAAATTGACTTTCAACAATAAAATGAAGCTTTAGGGACAGCTCATGCATGCAGAGGGGATTATAATCTCTCCTCGTTTCCAGTCATGGCTGTCACACACAACCAGCAGTGCCCACCAGAGTATGGATTCTGTCCTGAGTTGATTGACGCTTCTGGTTCTGCCACTAAGCAGATTAGAGTGCAGATGAGTGCCAGAGCTTACCTGTGAAGAAAGAATTGATGGGGGCAAGAACTGTCAGCCCCTCATTTCCAGTGAGATGCGAACTGAGGCCAGCTCGTCTAAAAAGGTCCATAGCCTTTGAAGTGTCGGAATCCTGCCCGAGCTCCAACAAAGTTTTAGCTGCAATTTAAAAAGAAAAGGTGTTAACATGAGTCTCAACATTATTATTTATTACAGAAAGGGTAACTGATGAATGACCAGAGCAGGGGTCAGCAAACTTTTTCAGCAGGGGGCCGGTCCACTGTCCCTCAGACCTTGTGGGGGGTCAGACTATATTTTGAAGAAAAAAATGAATGAATTTCTATGCCCCACAAATAACCCAGAGATGCATTTTAAATAAAAGCATACGTTCTACTCATGTAAAAACACACTGTTTGGGCCGGATCAGGCCCCTGGGCCTTTGTTTGCCTACCCATGGACCAGAGCTTGAAATTAAATTAAAATATGCAACAAAAATATGTGTATTCTATGCCAGATTCATTATGTGTTTTTTTAAAATGAGACTTTATGGTTCATTTTACATCTCCATTTCAACGCTCATGCTGTGCTTCCTCTATCAAAAAAACAAACCCAGAAAGATTTGGCATTTTGATTCTTAATTTTGTTGACATTAAGCTTATTTTTAATATTTTTCTCTCTGTGAAATACATTCATATATAACCTCATTTTAGAAGTGGGAAAGATACACTATGGAAGACAAGTGACTCAGATGGAACATCAGCTGAACTGACATGGAATTAGGCCAGTCACAACTGGGTCAGGTTGTTGTAGTGCGTTCTCCGTATATTCGAATAAAAGAAGACAATTGATGGCAATAAAGAGGGGTGTTGCTTAAAAGGTATAATTAAAAGGTACTTAAAATGGGTATAATTTATATGCAGAGATGCTTCTGGGCAAGTTGGCTGGTGTCTCATCTGCACTTTGCTCTGCAGTGTGCTCAGCCATGCTATAAGGAAAGAAAAAACCTACAAAAATGAGCAGGATGTCCAGCCCCGAACACAAAGGACCTGGAGCTGAGGCCCTGGGGGTCAACCCCAAACAACAGCCCTGGGGGTTAAGCTGCACTGTTCACACTGGCAAGCTCACCAAGCACATCTTGTCTGAGACAAAATCATAATGAGAAAAAGGTTTACCAGAGTCTGGGATGAGTAATTCGTTGACAAAGTGTATCACGCCATTGGTCGCGATGACATCCTTGTTAGCAATGATGGGCCTTCCATTAAGAGTCAGTTCGTCGCCATTGCAGCCTACGTCCAGCATGTTCCCCTCCAGTGTTTCCATTGATAAACCAGCAATAATGGCTTCTGCACACATGGCTGTTTTCAAGATGTGGTTGCTCAGCAGGTCTATGTGGAAACAAAATATACCAAGCAGATTTGAAAAGAGGGAAAACCTCTTTAAAATTTTTAAAAAGGAAAGATATAGTGGCTTGAAAATTGCTACCAGTGTGTCGTAGGCTATGGAATGGAAATTAAACCAAACAACAAGGTATCACGTTTAATCTGATCATGCCCCCCACAAAAGAACAAAATGCATATTGTATGTACATATGCACACTAATTGCAAGAAGCTGGAGACAAGGGAAGTAAATAGTACAGCTTTGAAGCCAATTAGCATCATTGTAATGTCCTAAATTAGCCAGAGAATTTGTACTCTTGAGATATGTACAAAGTTTCCCTGATGGTTTCCAAAAACATTTCCACTTTGCCAAGAAATGAGTTTGGGACACTCATCTGCAAAAGCAGATGCACACTTTTTAATGGAGGTATGGTATTGATTTTTAAATTGTGTAATGGTTTTTCAAAATTAGTTCATTGTGACTTTTGCTGCTTTATGCTGAATATAAAACTGTTTGATTTCATTGTGTGAGATGCCCAGAGAATTGTTATGGGGCGGCTAGAGTGATTTAATAAATAAATTTCCAAAATTTTCTTTCCCCCACCAGATTTGACCAAGACCTGCCAGTGTTGAGCATTGTTCTCCATTTCAAGCCACAAAGACCTGGTTTATTTGTGCTTTAGTTTCCTGCTTAGGAGGCGAGTGGGTAGCCTTGAGTTTGGTTTGGTGTTTTTAAAACCAGCTTGCTATTGCTACGTAGAACCAGGCTAATGCTCATCTAGCACATCGCTCAAAGTGCTGACCAACTTGCTATTGCTCATCTAGTTCCCCATGGAAAGTGCTGATGAGCTTGTTATTGCTTATCTAGTTCTCCATTCATCTGAGCTCCCTGTCTGCCTTCTGGCTACTGACTCAGTACAAATGCAGCTTCGTCTTTTTTCCATGGCCTTGTCTCTACATTCCTGCCTTAAAACCAGACGGTGGAGAATGAGCAGAGAAAGGCCACCACCATAGCAGCGGGTCATGCAAACAGTGCACTGGGCTATGGGGATTGAAACCGGCCTTCTCTTTAGAGGACCTTTCTGTCAGCTGTCCTTAAAAGCAGAGTGGTGGTGCTCACTTGACCTCCTGAGTCACTGCTGCTTACTGGGAAGGAGAGGGAGAGATGGTAGAGAGGTTGGCGCAGTGCAAGCGCACCGGCAGAGCCTATCTGGTGCTCCTGCTGGTACACATGCACCAATTGGACTTCACCACCTTGTCCCTCCCCTTCTCCTTCCCAGTAAGCAGCAGCAACGCAGCTGTCGAGGTCACCACAATGTCCATCTGCTACTAACTTTAAGGAGAGAAATCAGAGAGAGAAAAGATTTGAGGTCAGCGGTATGTCACTTTGAACCATTACAGAAATATAAGTTTCTCCCCACCCCTTACCCCTGAAAAATTAACATTTAACCTTGCCTTTCAAGATATGGCAAAGTTATAAAATCATCAGTGAATTACACACCAAGAAAAAGTATAGCAAAGTTCCAGAAATACATCTGACCCAGATTCATTACTAACATTAGACCACAT
This sequence comes from Podarcis liolepis, assembly GCF_965112155.1. Taxonomy (NCBI): domain Eukaryota; kingdom Metazoa; phylum Chordata; class Lepidosauria; order Squamata; family Lacertidae; genus Podarcis; species Podarcis liolepis. The sequence continues at coordinate 59,255,891 of NC_139555.1, read as the reverse complement.
ATACTAGCTGGAGACTTCTGGCAAAACACATAATCTAAGACGCTCCCCTACTTCCAGTGCCCTTCTACTCAGGATTTTTCTAAAAAATAATTTTATAAAATTTATCCAGTGGACCCTCGGGTTACGTTACCTTCGGGTAACGTAACCTTTGGGTTGCGAACGCGGCAAACCCTGAAGTTTATACTTCCGGGTTTCGCCGCACACACATGTGCAGAAACGCTCTATAGCATCGCTCACATGCACAAAAGCAGCACCTCTAGATGTGGACTTTTTTGGGTATGTACGGATCCCCGTAACGAATTAAGTTTGTATCCAGAGGGTCCACTGTATACCACTTGACTGTAGAAAAAAAGTCAAAGTGGTTTACAAATTATATCTATGTACAATAGACATTTTCACAGCTGTTTACCTTTCAGAGCTTCTGGGTCTCCTAGGATCCTGGTTAGGGTTTCTGGTGGGATCTTCTTAAAAGCTTCATTGGTTGGAGCCAGCAATGTAAACTGGCCTTCACTTTCCAAAAGACTGTCGAGACCAGCAGCTGCCACAGCAGTCTTTGAATAAATACAAAAGAAACGGAATTAGGCATGTTAGAAAGGAAGGAATCCAGTAGGGATACAAGTTAATAGGTTTTCAAGAAAGTGATTTCGCCCTAAATGGGCATCAAAGGAAATATTGGAATATATATTTGAAATGGACTTACTCTTAGGGTTTCAAGATTCTCTTCAAGCTCAACAACTTGAAGGATGCTGTTTGTTGTTGTGGAAATGACTTTGTCTATCAGGTGGACCACTCCGTTGGTGGCATGATGGTCAGCCTCCAACAACCTAGCACAGTTCACTGTCACAATCTGGGGAACACAGGGACCAGACAAATAAGAAACTAAAGCTAATACATGATTAACATATTATGTCAGTGTAATAATATGTCAATAGCTGGTTTAAAGAATTCCACGTATCATTTTCTCTATCATTGTCTATGCATACTTAAGACGGACAGGGAGAATTCTAAAGGTTGTCTGTATGCATCTGTGAGAGCCACCTTGAAGGATCCTAGTGGTTTGAAAGTAAGTTTCATCCTTTTAATAAGTCAATAAATAAGTTACTCATTTATTCGTATTTTTAAAAGTGTCAACTGATTTCCCGGACATGAGGCCAAAATGGTGGCTGGCCCCAAGCCTTCGGTTACATCACCCACCCCTTATATTGGGGAAAGCCAGCTCATATTAATACATCTGGCAGAACAATTAAGTTGGCCATCTAAAATAGAAGCAAAATAATATCCTGAGCTCTTTAAAGAATATTTGGTACATATCAATTGCCCTTGTAGTTTCAGTTTTCCTTGCAGTTTTACCAAATACTCACTCCATTTGGATAATGATGGATCTGTACATCAATATTCTGGTACATTGAAGGGAGAGTTGTTCCATGTTTCAGATCATCCGTAAGAACTCGTTTATTCACCATATGGTAGCGAAGAGCATTTAATAGCTCAATGTTAACGTTGCTCACCAAAGAATCCAACATTTCCTGAGAAAAAGCAAATGAGACCAAATACTCAGTTCCACTGAGCTTATTCTCACAAAGCCATAGATGTCAATGCTTGACTAATAGTACCTGACTATTTCTACCTGCTTCTACCTCGCAAGCAGGAAGGAAATATGCTTGGACTGCAACTGCCCCCCTACACTGTGAGGGCTAACAACTCTGTCAGTGGAACAACATACAATTGCTGGGAAGATTCCTTGACTGCAGCTTCTTGTGTACAGCTCCCCAGGTGAAAAGGGAATGCACCCTCAAGCTAGCAGTTGTGTTACTTGCACTACACAGCTCCCATCCAATGAACTGAGCCCACTGTGAATAAAATTATACAATGCCTTTTCTCAACCTTGGGTCCCCAAATGCTGTTAACTACAATTCTCAACATCCTTGACCACTGGGGTCCTGCTAGCTAGGGATGATAGGAGCTGTATTCTGGCAACATCTGGGGACCCAAGGTTGAGAAAGGTTGTTCTAGATCTTGCTTTCAGCTACTGGCAGCCTTTTGTATTTTCTGCTTTAAGAGAAGTAATTTCATCTAATCATCCCTCTTATGAATAGCTATGGGAGGCACAGGAAAAGAAACAGGATAAAAGATAAGCAGGAGTGCTCTTGGAAGTTGCAAGGGTTAAAGAACACAGAATGGGAGCTTGAGCAACTAAGATTAGAAAGCTGCTCCACTGGTGTGACAGTGTTGCGGGCAGGCCCTCCTGCACACAGCGGGGGCAGAGCCAAGCTCCCGGGTCATTGGGGAGTCTCTAGCCGCGTCCCAGCCCTAGCCAGCCAATCCGGCTGGCGGGGTGGGGGTGGGCGTGACTTGGCTAATTTAAGCAGCCGTACGGCCAGGGATCTTCCTGTTTTCACCTACCTCATAGCAATCATCACAACTTTTGTAAGGTTTGGCGGTTAGGCAAAACCTGGTTTGGGGGAGGGGAGGTGTGGCCATCACCTGCCCCTCCATTTTTAAGGGTGTTCCATTAAAAGGATCCAGGGGTGTGGATCTTGTCTGAAGCCCGAGTAGGGGCTAGGGCCATGCCATGACCTCATTGGGGACCCTGGGGGAGTTCTTAGTTGATGTACATCAACAGGACTCCCCCTATTGGTGGTTGACCCTTACTGGATTACCTGCATGGCGGGCAGGAGTCAGATATAGTCGGTTCAGTTCCAGTGTCTAAGCCAATACCACTCACATTCTGTAACCAATAAAGCTGTGGCCTTTATCTGCCCATTAACCCAAAATACTGTGTCCAGGTGTTCTTATTCAACATAAGGGGGAGGCCTTGGGGTCTTGACATGCAACTAGGAGCCCCACTGGATTTGGCCAAAGGCCCATCCCATGTGGAGCAACATCCTGCTTTCACAGTGTCCAACCGGATGCCTATGAGAAGCAGGACCTGAGCTCCGGAAGTGTGATCCCAATAGTTCCTTTATTTAAATAATTTGTATATTGCCTTTCATTTCAAAGAAATATCACGGTGGTTTACGGAACAACAAAACAACATATTAGAAAAGGTAACAATGAAATAATATATAACAATATTTAAATTTGAATATACGTATAATGATGTTTAATTATGGTGTCTGTATATTCTTATTCCTTCATTTAAAATAATGATTCCAATCTTCTTACTGTGTCCTACCCACTTTGTGGATAGACCACCTCTATTTTTCATGATTTCCTCAACACATTCAAGTTTTGGAAACTGAAGTGGCACTTATTCTTACGGCAGGCAAGGATGCCCAGGCTTCATTGGTTGGGGCAAAGATTGTGTAGCTTCCAGGGCCTGTGATTTCAGCACTCAGGTTAGAGCTGGCAGAGTAGAGCTGTGTGGTTGAGGCCCCAACAGTTCCAAGTGTTTCGTACAGGTTGGAAAGAGGCAAAGCTGTTTAAAAATAATAATACAGATGACATTTCACTTTGACAAGGCAATAGCATAATCATAACATTTACTAAAGGTAACAGTAAAGGTACCCCTGTCCGTACGGGCCAGTCTTGCCAGACTCTAGGGTTGTGCGCTCATCTCACTCTATAGGCCGGGAGCCAGCGCTGTCCGCATACACTTCCGGGTCACGTGGCCAGCGTGACAAGCTGCATCTGGCGAGCCAGCACAGCACACGGAATGCCGTTTACCTTCCCGCTAGTAAGCAGTCCCTATTTATCTACTTGCACCCGGGGGTGCTTTCGAACTGCTAGGTTGGCAGGCACTGGGACCTAGCAACAGGAGTGCACCCCGCCGCGGGGATTCGAACCGCTGACCTAATGATCGGCAAGTCCTAGGCGCTGAGGTTTTACCCACAGCGCCACCCGCGTCCCTAACATTTACTACTTCACCATAAAAATGCATATTACATGGAAGTGCTTGTAAGAATTGCTCAATGACCCATTTTTTAAAACTGAAAAAGCTGCTTTGCGAGTGGAGAAATAGCAGGGGGAAAGCGAACTTCACCCTTTCTCCACCTACTATCTTCCTATGTGAAATTGCTCTCCTAAGCACCCTTTGTAACCAATGCGTTTTCAAGGGCATGTTCGCATCTGCCCTAGAAAATGCATGTTTGAAACAATTTGGTGGCAGGGAAGTCACTAGGAGGGACAATTTGCAGCCGGCAGTCTATGTGTGGATAAAGGGTTAAGCACCCTTATCCTCTCCTGCTGTTTCTCAGCTGCAAGTCACACCCTCCTTGGCAAAAAAGAAAAAAGGGCTGTCCTGTTACCGTTACATGTAGTCATACCTCAGGTTAAATATGCTTCAGGTTGAGCATTTTCAGGTTACGCTCCGCGGCAACCCGGAAGTAACAGAACGCGTTACTTTCGGGTTTCACGGCTCACGCATGAGCAAACACTCAAAATGATGTCACGCACATGCGCAGAAGCAGCGAATCATGACCCGCAGACGTGGGTTGCGTTCGCTTCAGGATGTGAACGGGGCTCTGGAACGGATCCCGTTCACATCCAGAGGTACCACTGTACTAGTAATGTACAGCATGTAATGTAATGTAATGTACAGAAAGTAATGTACAGCATGTTCCAGACATGACAGAAGGCATGGGAGGTGGAGGAGGCAACTGAGATAACAATAGATATGTTTGTGCAGAATACAGTGAACTTAGCAACTGCCTTGCTGCATCAAACCACGGCTCCACTTGGTCCAGCATTTTATTCCTAATAAAGGATAAAGCTGGGCTCTCTGTGGGCAGTGACAAGGAAACATATTGGCAGCAATGACAGACTTACTTGCAGCCAGGTTATCGAGAAAAGAAAAGGCAGGTGAAGTTCAAACCTCATACTCCCTGCCCCTTATAACTGAGGCTACCCTCTAACATTGCTTAACTTTTAATGCTAATTTACAGTGGTGCCTCGCAAGACGAAATTAATTCGTTCCGCAAGTCTCTTCGTCTTGCGAGTTTTTCGTCTTGCGATGCACGGTTTCCCATAGGAATGCATTGAAAATCAATTAATGCGTTCCTAGGGAAACCGCCTTCAGACCAGGTCCAGGGACAGTCTGTCCCCGGACCTCTTCTGAAGGCTGGGGGGGGGGGACAAGGGCTTTTCTTCCCACCCCCAGCATTTTAAAAAACCCCGGGACAGCGGAGGACTTCTCCGCTGTCCGGGCGATCTTAAAATGCTGGCGGGCGGCATTTTAAAATCGCCCCGGGACAGCGGAGGACTTCTCCGCTGTCCGGGGCGATTTAAAAGCCCCTGGGAAGGCAGGCAGGGGGGACAAAGACTTTCGCCCCCCCGCCCGCTTTCAGAAGAGGTCCAGGACCTCTTCTGAAGGCGGGCGGGGGGCGAAAGTCTTTGCTCCCCCCCCCCCCGCCTGCCTTCAAAAGCCCTCCGGGACAGCGGAGAAACGCGCTGTGTTTCTCCGCTCTCCCGGGAAGGCAGGCAGGGGGGAACAAAGACTTTCGCCCCCCCGCCCGCCTTCAGAAGGTGTTCCCGCCCCACCGCCCGGCTTCGGAGGAGGTCCGAGGACAGTGGGGAAGACGCGCTGCGCTTCCCCACTGTCTCGGATATTTCCCTATGGGCTGTTGTCTTGCGAAGCAAGCCCATAGGGAAATTCGTCTTGCGAAGCGCCTCCAAAACGGAAAACCCTTTCGTCTAGCGGGTTTTCTGTCTTGCGAGGCGTTCGTCTTGCGAGGTACCACTGTACTAGCAACTTGGTGCATAGGACATTGTTTATTAACAGCTACTGCTGCAGAGGTAGACAAACTGGACTCTACTCACCCTGAAGGTGTTTTGGGATGGGAAGGAAGATGCAGAGCATGAAAATCCTAGCTACTACATATTTCACATGGCTGTTTATTTGTATATATTTTTAATTTTTATATATAGATGTTTTATGATGGCCTATACTTGTATAAAGATTCAGCGAAGTAAGAAAGATATTGTGTCTAATTTGATATTGCTGCTTCATATGTATCCGTGATGTCTGTTCTATATTAGGTACCATGATATTGCTTCTTATTATGAACTGTATTTATTTGGCTGTTTTTAATGTTTTATATTGTATGGATATTATGTACTGACATATATTGTGCATTATGTTTTATGTTGTAAATGAAGGGAGGTATATAATTTTCAAAAAAAATTAAGTGGCCAACCAGCTGCTTCTTGCAAGCCCATAAGCAGGGACAGAATGCAACACCCCACCCCTCTTGCTTTCCCCAAGTAACTCATGTTCAGAGGCACGATACCCTTGATCTCAGGTAGTCATCATCCCACCCTACATTCCAGATAGCCATCATGAGTAATAGTCACTAATAAATGGGGAATAATGGATCTTGGAGCTCTAGGGGGGAGGGAAAGAAATATGTGCAGAATTGCCAAGACTGCTTGTCTATGGAAGGAATAGGTTGCATGCAGACATCAACAGCAACCCCAATGGTGACAGGAATGATGGGGACAAGGAAGGTTTGGGTTGAATATTAGGAACTCGCCTGCACCATGCACATTTTAAGATGTTGACAAGATATAATTTGGGCCCAGAAGAGTAGTAGCTCACCACATATTCATTAATCAGTGAACTACATCTAGAGTGATACAGTGGTGCCCCGCAAGACGAATGCCTCGCAAGACGAAAAACTCGCTAGACGAAAGGGTTTTCCGTTTTTGCGTTGCTTCGCTAGACGAATTTCCCTATGGGCTTGCTTCGCAAGACGAAAACGTCTTGCGCTTTTTTAAAAAAGCCACTTGAAGAGGCGCAGTTGCGACGGACCGTGCTTCGCAAGACGAAAAACATCGCAAGACGAAAAGACTCGCGGAACGAATTCTTTTCGTCTTGCGAGGCACCACTGTATCCAATATTAGTTGACCCATTTATATCAACAGTCCTAAGTAACTTAAGTGCCTTAATTTCAATGGGTCTCGTCTGCATATAACTAACACTGAATTTGCCTTGTTGGTTACTGACTGCATTCTGTACTCCCAAAATGTAATAAGTAAAGCAGCCTGGGGATTAAATGACCTGCTGCTACTCCCATCATAATTTCTGGAAACTATACTAGGCATCTCCTCCTCACTGAAAGCTACCTGTGAGGCTCACTGGCTGAATCAATGTATGCACTGACGCTCCCACACCATCCCAAATTTGCACAAGGTATTAGTTTGTACTTCAATTGATTTACCAGCTGGACAGCCTTTTTCCCCTGGAACTTCTTCATATCCTGGACAACATTCGTAGGTAATCATTCTGCAGTGAGAAAGAAATGCAGCATAGTCAAAGCAATGGCTAGCCGTCATGCCAATTTCAACTGGTTGCATGGCACAGAGCTCCAAAAGACCATACCACAGCATACTATAGATGGAATATCACACTATCTGCATGAATGGTGAGCTGTTTGTCACAAGCATATCAGGTGATGAATCCGCCAATGAATACTTGCTGAAGCATTTAAGTTGACTGTTTTTCAGCCTTTTATGCTGTGTTTCATTCGCTCTGTTTTGATAGTTTCTTTACTGATTTATGGGTGTGGTTGTTTGTAATTTAAAGTAAATCATGCTTAAATGATGCAGTGTGTGTGTGTGTGTGTGTGTAGAAAAGTAGAAGTAGAAGGCTGGGTTGTAATCCTCCCTGACATGCTAGTTGTTCACATGAAGGCTATTTGGAGCATGGGGCGGCAATCAGACACACAACCTTAAGTAGCACAGTTTAATCAGGCCGTACTGTGACTTTTGTGACTTTTTAAATTGTAGCACAGGTACCCCCATTCTATGCATTTGACTACCGTTCATATATAGACTTTATATTGTGGTCCAAATGCTTGCCTGCAATTATAGGGATGGCTCATACAAGTCAAGTTTCCCAGCTGGAGATGTAATCATGCTCACACCTATCTGAACTGGAATTACCTTTCTACTTGCAATTCTCATCATGACAACACCCAGAATGGGACACCACAATCACAGCAACAACCTATGAGGTATGTATGTATTTTCCATTCATACACCACTTCCTCACCATGAAAACAGACAAACACAATCCTTTCCCCCCATAAAATTGTATTAAGGTTTTTCATAATATAATACAATTTTAAAAATCTAAACAAAAACAGAAAGAGAAAAGAAAGCACAGAGTCATCACTTTAAGGTAGATCTTGATCCTTGTCTCACACAGAAAGAGGTGGACCCTCTCAGCTCTCATCTGGGAGCTTCCCATTCTTCCCCCAGTTTCCCACCCTGGAAGATCTTCACTTTCCTACCTCTCACACAGGGTCCTTCGCCAACCATCCATCACCTTCATGGGTGTATAAACACAGAAACTGAGACAATCTATATTCACATACACATAGGCTTCATTGCGGTCCATAGACCCAAAATAAACAGTACAGCGATGGTATATATCAGCAGTTATTAAGCTGTAGGGGCAGCATTACTGGCCAACAGAGGAACTTTAGCCCTCCAAGAGAAATTTTGCTACGGCCAGTGTAATAGTATCAGTCTTATTCTCATGGATAAGTGCATTGCAGTAGTCCAAGAGGGAGATAACCTTATGGCAGGGATATCTCTGGACTACAACTCCTATCATCCCTGACTAGGTCACGCTGACTGCTGCTGATGGGGATTGTAGTTTAACAATATATGGAGGGCCACAGGTGCCTCACCTCTGCCTTGGAGCTTCCAGCAATCCACTACTACTTCTTAAATCTTAAAAGTATTAAAGCTGCAGTTCTATACTTGCTTAGCTGTGACTACGTTCTACTGAACTCAGTGTTGCTTACTTCTAAGAATCAATGTATGGGGTTGTGGATTTCAATTATTTTGTTTAGCTGTGGTGTACAGAGCCTCTTGAAGAAGAAGCAGAGTGTTTGGTAAGAGTCTTTTGTGTCCACTTTAAAAGGAATGAAGTTGCAAGTGCTGTGTTTTGTTAGCCCATTAAGATATTTTGGGAACCACTGGCCTTGTACACCACATTTAATCATTGTTTAGATAACATTGTAATTCCATTATGTTTATTATCTTAACGAAGCAACCTAGTGTTTTCTCTCATGGGGCCCACCAGTTCTGGAATAATACTTCTCTCCTTGAGACTTTTTGCTTTCTTGGATCAAATTAGAGCTCTCAGCCTTAAACATTAGGAATTAATTATTCCCTTGATGTAGATGGCCTCATTTATCCTCTGTACTTATTTGGATGGGCACAGGGGACACATCAATTATGTTGTGAGCAGAAAGATAAGTAAAGAAGCAAATGCTCTTCTGCGATATAAACCAAGCAGCTAAGCCAATTAGTTGTGTTCAGAGGCTTTGGAGAAAAAACAGAAGCTGGTCAATTGCACACACTAATGAACTGTCTGATAGATTTAATAGCTCTTGGCTTGCTCTTTCTCTGCTCTTGAATGCTATTAAATGAAGTCACCATAGTAGACCACACTTTAATTAAGCTACAATTTATGTACCAACCTTTTTTTCCACTTTACAAAAAATGCTTCCTACATTAATGCACTTTTTTAAAAAGGCAGCAACAGACCATGCTTTAATATTCATAAGGAAAGCAGGTTCATGATTTCCCTAGGGTTGTATTATTTTTAGCTTTACAACATTTAGAAGAGACTGGACAATTTAATTCCAGTGACAAAAATGCAAAGAATAATAGTGTGTTGACTGCTGACCTGAGTTGTAAAATTGGTTGAAAGGAAGTATACCCAAGAAAACACACACACACCCCTCTCTCTCTATATATATATATTCTGGGGATGAAGGTCAAGGGTAAAACTATTTCATATGTCATAAAAATGAACAGGGGAAACTATTGAATGAAACAAAGTTCTTCAAGGTAATTAAGATTTAGCATGTAGCAAATACCTGTACATGAGTTATAGAAGCAAATAAATTATGTGTCATAGTTTCCAAGCAAAATTACACCAAAAAATCCAGACTGATTGTCTAGACATTATATATTCCATGTGGGAAACGGCTAAATTGCTTTCTTTGACTTCTAGAGATCTCAACACCCCACTGGTACAACTTTTCAATCTCATCTACCCTACTTTCTCTTTAGAAAAAAAAACCACACACACATACTTTGTATTCCTTAATTGTTCTTTTTGGACACAAAAGAGCCAATTGTATATTCTCTCAAAGTCTAGACAGCAATTTGGTTCAAAACTGGAATAAACACAAAGGAATGATTAAAGGCAAGTCCACCCAAAGTTTAACCTAAAGAATTCTCGAGAACTGACGTCGTTTCCCAAAGGCTTATTTATAGAGAGATGGGAGGTTAATGAAGTGCGGCTAATAGGCCAGGAACCTAATGTACACAAAACTCAGGAGGGCAGTCTGAACGTGGACGGATCTGCTTGGGAAGACCCTGCAGAGGGTAGGGGAAGCGGTGGAAGTGACCTCAGCTTCAAAGCAACTGGCAAGAGGCCTGAAAGAACTAAGAGCAACAATTTATAAGCCGCTACAGTTATGTCACATATCTTTTGAATCTGGTACGTAAAATTAAGGTGTACATATTTGTTTGAATAATGCTGTGTCTGTGAATGTGTGCTCCATATCCTGATCCACCTCTGTGTTGGCAAACAGCTTATCATCATGCTATGAGAGCAGGTCCAGATGGTAGTGAGTTTGGGGTGGTCTGGGTATACTGGTGGGAGTGCCTGCAGCACCCCAACCTTGCTGACACCCTGCTCCACCACAATATGCCGTAAACAGATGCCTGTGTTGCAATGTAGACAAGCTGGAAAAAAATAACACAACACAATGGCCAATAACAATGGGACTAAACACTATTTATAGACTAATACAAATGAACAGAAATGGCAACCAAAGTCTTTAAATCTTCACCAGTCGGGGTAGAATCATACAAAAGTTTGATATATATATAATCTGTCACCAAATATTGCCGGAACAGAGTTTCTGGATAACCAATCTGTTTCATTCAATGCTTTATCAGCCAATCTTGATCAATTCTTCATCAGCCAGACTTGTAAGAATTAATAATTTCTGTTCCGGCGATATTTGGTGACAGATTATATATATATCAAACTTTTGTATGATTCTACCGCAACTGGTGAAGAAGATTTAGAGACTTTGGTTGTAATTTCTGTTCATTTGCATTAGTCTATAAATAGTGTTTAGTGCCATTGTTATTGGCCATCGTGTTGTGTTATTTTGTTCAACCACCGCAATATGCAGCAGTGATACTGCTGCCAAGAGTTCTGGGGATGCCTCCCCCCCCAGTTGCTCCTGGCTGACAAGCATTTCATTGTTGATTTAATGCAGGAGACTTCCTTTTGGGTTGATCCTGTAGCCTGTCCCACCTCATTCCCTCTCTCTGCAGCTGCTCACACCCCTTCACTTCTTGCTGCTTCCAGCCCATCTCTTAAAGGAGCTTCTCCCTGACCCAATGGTCAAGCCAGTGTGTGCAGCAAAATATATGGTACTTCCAGCCTCCAAACCCTTATCTGCAAAGAGAGCAGCCTGTGACCACACAGATGTTGGTTATGTCTGCTGCAGCACATCATCACAGCCAAGGCAAGCACTTAGATCAGCTGTTCAGACATTCCCAGTTCAAGTTGTGGTGAGTTTGGGCTCCAATCAGCCTTTCTTGTAGATTATATTGTGCTCTCAGCTCAGCCCAACTCTGTGCTGCATTGAGTTCCCTGGGTCATAGCAAGGTTGCTTTTGAGTAATAGCTTGATGGTTTCCAGACCACTAGGGTCAGAATCTTATCTCCTCTGACTCCCTTCCCTCCTTCCTTGGCTTTAGCTCCTGCCTCCTTTCTCAGCCTGATATGCTGGTTACTGAGCACTGACCTTCTGGTTTCCGGGTTACTCCTGGCTCCCAGAAATACGTACCATTAAATAAAACATTAACAGAAACAAAGCAATATTTTTGATCTTCTCTACTCCCTATTTATTTTGAATTGGTCAGCCTGCCTCTCTCAGTCATAGGCTAAGCAACAGTAACACTCCCCCCAATTTATCATAAAATCAATCACCTTTTGCGGGTTTTGCAGTGCATAACTATAGTTGGAGCACGCTCAACATAACCAATCACAATAACAATCATATTTGGCCACTCATCACTCTTCCAAAGCCCATACACATCAGAAGTAAGTAAATAATCTCAAATGAACACTTCAAATAATACAAGAATACAAATTGTCTCCCATGATTGGACACACAATTGTTCTGTGTGTACACAAGGCAAAATGCATGTAAGGGTGATAATTACCTGTAATTACTCCACACTATTTGCCTCTTTTCTTCACATTCTTTCTATAAAAACATTGTTATGTTTTATTTACCCAATTGTTCTGGGATATTCTAAACAGATTTTGCTCTCTTCTGCTTCCATACAAACCAACAGAGGCTAGAAAAGTTAGGTTTTTCTTTCTTAAGGTTACAGAAACATCATTTCCCCCCAGCAATTAAATGAAATGAAAGCACCAAATTCAGTTCCTAGAGGACCACTGGACCCAGTGTTCAGAATCAACAAGCTGCACAAATCACTAGTATATTCTGTGAACAGTGGTGCATTTATATATGCTTATGATGTCTGATTAGCAATGAGTGATAATTTGAATGTTTGGCTCCACTGAGATATAACTAAGTCAACAACTCCCCTATCAGTACCTGCTTACACCATGAGAGTCTATATACTCAAATGGCTTCTAACCCCACATTTCCTGCCTTATTTGGTGGGTGGTTTTAAGGGAAATCTTTTTCCATTAGTAAATCAGACGTTGACTTCAAAATGTGTGGAAAATCCTTGCTTTTATTGGCCATTGCTTCCCCTCCCAGTTATTCTTAGCATCTCAGAGTTACCGTAATTTAAAGTGAAATTTTGAAGTAATAAAAATAAGCTTAAACATATTGGCCTGGTCAAGATCCATGAGTAATAATAGTTTGTTGTAACAAAATCCACATATTTTGATTTCAAAAACAGTATCATCACCACCCACCCCAAGGCTGGAAAAATCCTTTCATGTGGCTAAAAATTCAATAAATTCAAAAATTTATAAATTCAAAAGCTATAAATTCAAAAGTAACAGGAAAACAGCAATGAAGCACATTGTTTGTTTGTTTGTTTAAAAAAGGATCTAATATCATGAAACTCCAAGGGCTGGTTCCCACACAAACAAGCAACCATTGTGTTCTTCATGCAACCACATACCTGAATACGTGATCACATAAAGAAGCTTTGCTGATGACGATAAGTGCTTTGCATAGAGACAGCAGCTACAATGTCTGTGGCTGCAGCAGCTGCAGGGCTGGTTCATTAGTTGCCTTGCAAGCTCACAGGGCTCCCACTGGGCTGGGATGTGAACAATGGAGCCACATCCGCAAGGATGTAAATAATGGAAGCCACTCTTGCACTCCTCCAATGGAGGCATGGCAGTCCACACAAGAACCTGCCTTGCCTGTGAGCACAGTGGTGGCCCCATGAGCTTCTGGAAACAGCAGCAGTATAAGGATGCCTAAAGCAGAAATAAAATTATGCAGATTATTTTTTGTACATGTTCAAGAACCAAAGTGCATGACTGTAGAAGGGGAGGGAACCACTGGTGCTTGTCTGAAGTAGCCCTAATGACAGAAGGGACAAACCATCCACTTCTAGTTTTATGAAATCTCATTTCTAATTATCAAGTGGCAAAGCTACGCTTGTTTACATTTTTGTGGGACAGGCTGTCAAATAATTCCAGGTTGGCTATGGAACGGGCAAAACAAAACATAAAGCACATATAAATCTATCAGCGGGGGCGGGGGGGGATCTTCTTTTTCCCTGCAGTATCCAACTCTGGAAAGTTACATAATTAACCAAACAGAGCTCTGCTTTCACTGTACAGTTAATAAAACACTATGATGTCACATAAGCTGCCTCTGCTCTAAGGCCAATTTATCCAGAACTTATCCAAACATAGGCTGACAATTATACAAACCAACTTCTGTATCAGATCTACTTCCAACATAAGAGCACATTCAAAACGCTGAATATCCAAAAGAATGTCCTGCGCCTTATGAAGCTACATAGCTACATATTTCAAAGTAGCTGATTTTGGGGATGCCCAAGGATTTTTTTATTTTATGGCCCACATTTTTTAAGCAAGCCCTTCTGATTTGCACTTCCCAGTTTAATATATAGATCAAAACACTGTTATACTCTAGCTTTGCAGTTCTTCAAATGTTATGGAAAAAAAGTACCACTCACACTCTGTAACCAATAAAGTTGTGGCCTTTTTCACCCATTAACCTAAAATACTGTTTCATGTTTCTTTACGTATTCCATTTCCCAGGAGGGTTTGGGACCTTGCCACACAACGCATACAACTATGCATACATTTTAGAATATTATTCTAAGGGTAGTGGAACTATGAAGAAAGCCGCCTCTGCAGAACGTAACATCCAAGAAGGCTGGTAGGAATGGAGACAGTTATAATGCTTTGGTGACCATCGTGAATATCATCAAATGGGCTGGGAGGGTAGGAGAATTCACGCAAGTGAGATGTGGGGTGGGCTTTTAGATGTGCACAAGAATAATGAAACCAGTGGTGTTGACCAGAGAAAGAAAGATGATGGTTGAGCATCAAACAGCTTTGCAGGAAACCTGTAGGAACAGTAATTAAACATATTTGGTTGCTCACCTTGATGGACAAGGCATGATTCAGGGAGCTTTATATGTAGCAGATGTGAAAGCTGGAGGGTAAATACTTTGAGGCCGGGAAGCAAGTGGCTGGAGGCCAATGTCCAGCAGGGTAGAAAGATAAAATGGTACCTCCCTCAATGATAAGTTCCCCACACTGAATAAATGCAGAAGACATGGGAAAATGTACCAATCAGACAAAGGCATGAGACTGGCTCTTTGGGACACTTCATCAGGGCCATGAAGTTTCTGTTGTGTGAATGTCTCAGCTGCAACCGTCCACAGTTCCAACCAACAGCCCTAGTGCCACATGGTGCCATTGCTTGGTGTGGGGTGGAGCCCCACAGCACCTGGTGACAGGAGTGAGAATTGTCGGTGTGCTACCTCACACACAGCATGTCATAATGTGCCACTTGTTTTATTATTTTGGCAGCTCTTCCAGATAGGCTTAACCAAAGTGGCTTTGTGGCTGAGCACGGATCTGAACCCATATTCTATACCTCTGGCTTAATATTCTCTGGGCTGGCAGATGTTCCCACCCTCACGTGTGAAGGAGAAAACACCTATCATCAGCAACTCTTCTTTGCAGACATTTTAAATGCCTTCCAAATTAATATGCTGCAATAGGACATCCAGAGGGAAACACAGAGAGGGCAACCCTGTTGAAGCAAATGTTTCTAATTACATTAGCTGTGTCTGTGCCAGTGATTCATAACCGCTAGACTCTGTTGAGACTCCACAGTAGACAAGTGTTGAAATGAGCTTCTTGTCTGAAAATAGAAGGGGAGGGTGGAATACAGTGGTTTTTTTAAAAAAAACAACAACAACAATAGACAGAACTCTTTATAGAGTTGAACCAAATATTCAGGAAGGGCTGTAACTAAGCAGTGGAGCATCTGTTTTACATGCAGAAGGCCCCAAGGTTCAGTTTCTGTCATGCCCTGGTAGGGCTGGGAATGTCCCCAGTCTAAAACCCTGGCAAGCCTCTGCCAATCAGTGTCAGCAATACTGACCTAGATGGACTATTTGTCTGACACGGCATAGGGCAGCTTCCTATATAATGTTGAACTACGTCTTATTCCAGATATCCTTGACTTGATGGCCCAAATAATTGAGACTGAGATACAGGG
This sequence comes from Podarcis liolepis, assembly GCF_965112155.1. NCBI lineage: Eukaryota > Metazoa > Chordata > Lepidosauria > Squamata > Lacertidae > Podarcis > Podarcis liolepis. Next base: position 59,240,143 of record NC_139555.1, on the reverse strand, counting down.
GCTTGTTTGCTTTTAAAGTACATCTGAGAACATCAGCAAGCTGCAGGTGCACTATATACCTCTCAACATGCCACTGCCAATGCCCCAAGAGCATCTCTTCCCATATGAGCCCTGATATAGGAGAGGGCCCCTACGCTAGGGAGATCAGCTTGGCAGGGACCTAGGAAGAAGGTCTTTTCTGCCATGTACTTTTGTTGTTGGGGTTGTATTATTTGTTTTGTTCGGGTCAGGGTGGGTTATTCTTTCTACCCAAGTGCAAAATATGTAAACAGCATGTCAGTACAGATGAGTGAGTACAAGAATGTACAAATCATCACAATCCTTAAAAATACACAGAAACAGAAGCCTAGTCATTTCTCAGTTGCTCCTTCCATATAAAGGCAGTTGCCTTTATATATGTGTATGCTTCACAGCACATGCATTTTATGATCATGTATCTGTACCAAAGAACACAGCTAAAGCGCGAAAGGCTGCCCTGAGAAATTTACCCAAGCCTGCTGGCACGTTGAAGGTGCTTTAAGACATTCCTGTTCAGGCATGCTCTAATGTGGTCTGAATCCTGTGGGTCTATATGGATATGGATAAATGCAGGAAGCCTCTTTATATGGGGTGTGCAACCTAATTTGGTCCTGATGAGTGCAGGACTAGCATGCCTTGTAGCACCCCCCTGCATATCAGTATTGTGGAGAATGGAAATGCTCAACTGATCCCCCAAATTACAGCCAGCTCAATGTCCCCGAAAATGGTTTGCTCGTATTGTGGCACTCTCCTCTAAATATACTAATTCATCAAAGCTTGGACAAGTCCATGCTAGACAGACAATTACTGCTATGATTCTAGTATCAACATTTTTGCTGAATGATCATAAAATTCCCTTTTAGCCCAATGGCTCATCACAAATGCGTTTGGCAAATCCGTGCTGAAGGAAAATATGTACATGATGAGAGACACACCCTCCAGCTGCACAGTATGGACAGCCACATTCTTCTCGGATCAAAGAGTAATTGCATTATGGTTTTGAATGGAAGCAAAGGGCTCATGTCAGAGCCATCCTTTTTTACTCCTCTTCTCCCATCAACAAAGAAGCGCAGTATAGAATCTCCAGTTTATTCTGCTGGAATAAACAATTAAGTTCTCTATTTTTTTCACACATACACACACACACACGGTAGCTGATATTAAAGTTCTGTTTACATGATTATTTGCGTGCTATTCGGTATATCATATATATAATGGGTATATCATATATAGCCATTAGATTAGAGCCCCCCTCCCACCTCGCTCTTACTGTAAATGGACATATGATCCCATCCGCGATCTGGCTTAATAGAGGAAGCGAGAAACCACAAAGTGTGCTGACTAAAGGACCAGGGATACACCAAAAATGCAAGATAGACAGACGGTGTGGGGAACTTGGAGAAGGGCAAAGCTTGAGGGAGAAAGGAAAACATACACTCTGCACAAAAACAGATTTATTTTGTCGTGTTTCTACCTGTTGCATTCCATAACCCTTTTTTATTAATAGTTTCAGGGCTACTTCCTAAGGCTTACTTAGTAAAAGAGTTCATGTTTTGAAGGCCATCTGCAAGAAACAGTACTGAAATCCTATCAAGCATAACATTATGCCTTTTGAATTTCCAACTCAACAGTCAACAAAGGAAAGTTCAGAGAGGGACTTCTTAATCAAGTTTCCAAACTCACTCCAATTTCTGATTTGTTTATACATGTGAGAAGCAAAACAGTCCCTGGCAAGATAAGGGATGGCTGACTCACATGTTCATCATTATGGGATCAGTGGTCATGTAAACAGTAATATGGCTGCTATCTTGGGTTGATGGGAGTTCCCAGATGCATAAGAAATAGTGGCCTATGAAAAGCATTGCCAGGTCACGTCCCTGAGTTCTTGCATGTGTCTCAATACAGTGGGAGATGGAACCATTGCAGGTCGCTCCATCCAGCATGTTGCCCAACCTAGAGTCATGATTATTGCAAGACATGGATAATAGGACGGTACAGAGAACAGGAGGAGGAGCTGTTATGTATCACCCCAAAATTTTAAAAAGTACAAACATATTCCAACTTTCCTTTTGTAAGCAGTATAGTTCTATTTGAGCACCATAAGAATCCTTGTGCTGCTTGACAATCCCGTCAAGAAATCATTTCCTACAGCCTAAACCCAACAAGAAGTTAGGTCTGCTTAAGTCCACTGAAACTGAAGAGCTTATGCATGCCTAATGCTATGCTAGATTTAGCACTGTATCTATTCCCATACTGCTTGACTGTTTTTCTATTCCTCAGTCCAGCTCTAGGTTGGTGGCTGGCCTGCTTGTAATTGCTCTACGTTTTTAATTTTAATGTCATTGGTTGAAAGTATAGCCTTCCCACTTCCGTTCACAGAGAATTTTTTCTTCTTGCTTACTCTAGTTACTGGATTCTGCTCTTCACAGTGGTTGGCTGAATTGCATATTTAATATCCCCAAAGGTTGGCTGGATTGCAAGCTAAATATCCACACCAGCAATGAACTTTGGGACTGGCCCAACCACATGACAGAGTGAGGTAAGCACCTCACGTAGAAGATTTGAAGGTTCCATGGAAGGACAGCAAATGGATAGTTTATTTAATTTATTGCTATTGTATTTTTACTGCCAGGGAAGGAGAGAGGGGCTTGTGAGGCTTCCTGTATCAACATAATTTGATTTCAAAATAATTTTACCAGACTTGGGTACTGTGCACCTTGACTGATGGAGGGAGCAGCCATATTTTCTGCTCCATTTTAGGCTGGCCCTGTTTCCAACTATGCAGAAATAGCAAGCACACTGTTATGGTAACGTTCAAATTGGTCCTAAGTCTCCATTGGGGTAAAAATCCTAGTTTAAAAAAAGTGGGCGGGGTGGGGTGAGGGATAGTTTTCAACCTTTCCCTGAGAAATACTCTGTGCCTTTAATTTTAGCTAAACACTCTTTTCACTATATGATACTGAGTTTTTAAAATGCTGCGAGACAATGTCATTTTAAAGGAGATACTTGGTCACATAACTTTCATTGACCCACTTCTGTTTCCCTGGAAAATTGTTGCTGTAATTCCTGCATTTGTCTAAGCATATCTAGAAAATTACACTTACTGTTACTGCTGACAAATGTAACAGTCATTCAAGTGAATTTAGCTGTCTGGAGTCTTCCATGAACTTTAAAAAGACTGTTTCATTCCGCACTCCGCCCACCCTCCCAAAATTTCATTTTTTCCTGGAGCTTGTGTGACCCCGTGCAGGTTACACCTTTCCTGGAAGACTAGCAGGCTTCAACTCATGCCTGGCAGCCAGCCAGCACTGCACACATTCATAATTAGGTGCAGACTGCCCCTTCCAAGAGGACGTGTTGAGGCCACTTTCCTAGGGTGCTTTATGCAAGGTCTATTGAATGCTAACATCTGCAGGGACAGGCATCGGGCTGATTTGAAAGTCTTCCTCGTGTGACTGAAGGGGCTGCAAACAAAGGCCGGTTGGTTTTGCATACGCTTGATCTACACAAACCCATGTAATTATGACAAAACAGGCTTGAAATGTCTTTCATACATAACAGTGTGAATCATTTTCTCTACAAGGAAATGATCTCCCCAGAAAGCACCTCTCAGTTTACCATCAATAAATTCAAAAGAAGAGAAGAGACCACTGTGCTATGCAGTAAAAGGAATAATCCCAGGAAAAGGGATTATCATGATAAATCTTGTGTCTGATTTACATGGAGGTGCTGTGAATTACTAGGAAACTCAAGTTTAGTTAAGAGCAAATAGACTGGGTCACCCAGTAATCTATCCAGTCCACTAACTTGCCTCTGACAACAACCACATCCATTCCCCATTCTCACTAGCTCTTTCCAGACTCAAGGGGCTCCAGGAATTCAAAATGCTACATAAAAATGGATGCCTTGCACATCCAGTAGTGCTTTGTGTGCCCACACTGAGAAAGGCTTCTCATATGTGGCTGCATGTTTTCCCCAGAAAATATTTTTATGTCAACAGAACATTATTGAGACAACATTATCTAAGGACTGTTTATTTTAGGAGATGAATGACCAGGCGTACAAATTGATTTGCAAATTTGGAATTCTGTTCTTCTGCCAGAAGGAGTCACATAATCACCATCTTTCAGGGAGACGCAGGTCAGAGCAGCAATTTAAAGACACAAAGCAGGTTTTAAGAAGGTCCCTAAAACTTGCAAAGCAATGATTTAGGGGCACCAGAGGCAGTACCAGTTGCTGGAAACCACAGGAAGATAAGAGTGTTGTTGTGCTCAAGTCCTGCTTTTGGATTTCTCAGAGGCATCTAGTTGTCTACTGTGAGAACAAGTTGCTGGACTAGATGGGACACTGGCCTGATCCAGCAGGCTCTTCTTATGTTCTTATATAAGGGTGGATCAGAAGTCACACTGGAAGTAAACCAGTGTTAGGAAACTGACTTACTTGAAGCATGGCCACTCTAATCCAATACGGCATACATTGACAGGCATCAATTCCCTAGACAGGGGCAGATAGTTGGAATTTGAACTTGGGACCTCCTGTATGCAAAGCATGTATTTTACTACTGAGCAATGACCGTTCCCAAGGGGAAAGGGAGAATTTAGGATAATGTGCTGCCATTCGTGCAGTGCGATTGACTTCCTCCAATCTTGGTTTATCCTGCAAGCAGGATAGCAAACCAAAGTCAAAATCTGGTTTGTAGACCTGAGTTGGAAATGGCACTATGGTTTGCTGCAGATTTCCGAGAAAGGAAACCCCAAAGTGTCTTGTGCTTCTCAGGGACTTGATAGACCTCTTGTTTTTACAGCATGCCTGGAACTATGAAAACAGGGAAGCTGCGAAGCTGGCAAACTATGTTTGGCCTGGTGGTAACAAGAAACACAGGACACCTGCCACACAGCACCCCAAAACCAACAACGATCCACCTGCTTCACAGCATTGTATTTTCTTCAAACCACTCTAGTACTTACGTTGATTTGCCGCAGATTTTCCTATGGTACCACATTTTGCAGTTTGGCAAGTATTTCTGGTTTGTTCCCATGAGCTTCAGCACAGCACACACATTGGGACTACAGGTAAAGGAGAGAAAAATATATATACTGAGTTCCCTATACATACTCTGGCATTCAAAGACGTCTTGTAAATAATAAGTCCTAAAAGAAGCACTGTATTTATAAAGAAGGAATCATTACTCCCACAGTTTAAATTTCCATGAGATCAGAATATAAATCATAAATGAAGCTGAAATGTGAAAGATCTTTCTCTTCACTAAGCCAGGTTAGATTTCCCCCACCTCTATTGCACCCTTCCTTTGAATGCATTCGGACTTTGTATATTTCCACTAGGGCAAGTGATCCCCTGAGTGAGTGTGTGATCAAATGTGAGTTATAACTTAGGAAGAAATTTTCATCCAATTTAAATTAACCCTACTTCAGTTTTGATGAGGAAAAGGATATGGAGGACAGCTGATTGACAGGGGCTTGGAAGAGAGCCTGCCTGCTACCTTCCTGCATCAAAGTTCATCATGGATAGAAGGACGCTCATGGGGAACAGTTTACACACAGAGACAGAGACAGACTGGGGGTGGAGAAGGCTTCTGTGTGGCTTGACGCAAATGCACAAGTGTGAAGGGTCCCAGAGAGGAGATCTTGGCCTCTGTAAACTCAAAGGAAAATCCTGGCAACAGCCCATGGTTTGTGGGGAATGCGACAAACCATAAACCTTGGCTCAGATAACACACCATGGCTTTACATCACATCAGCAGGACCAGAGGAGCAAAGCAGCTTTCTGTGGGATCCTGCACACTCACGCATTTGCACGACGCTATGGTTTTGGCTTAGCATTGCTTGTGAATAAGCTGACATGATAACGATGAAAAACACTGAGTAATGAGAAAAGGGCCTTTCCTTCAAGTAACCACAGTGGGCAAACAATAGAAGGATGAGCTACTTGCATGAGGAGTGCTTTTCTTTCCCCTTCACCCTGTGATAGGAATCTCATAGTGACATGTGTGAGAAAGAAGGAAAGAGCAAAACTGAAGCAATGATGTGGACTGAGCTGACTGCATTGGTATTTCATATTAAAAAGTCAGCATGCAAGTGACCAGTTCCACCCATCTGTTTGGGATATTCACACACAACACGATGGGACAACAACAAAGAGAAATGAATCTTATACTACCGAGTGAGTGAGTGAGCGAGTGAGTGTGTGGGTGACTGTGAGTGAGGAAAGGTGATGATAAAACAGTGGCTAATGCAGGATCTAACCAAGATACAGAATCTAGTCCCTGTGTTAACAATGATACAGTGCTGGAATAGGATGTGGGAAGACCATATTGAAATCTTCACTTAGCTACAATCTTACTTGTTGGCTTTGGGCAGTCATCTCTCAGCCTAGCCTACACCACCAAGCTGTTAGGAGGATAATATGCTCCCCTAAACTCCTTTGAAGAAAGGCAGGAAACGAGCAATGTCAATTCCAAACAGAAGCAGCATTTCTGGCTATCAGAGCTACTTGCCCTTGATAGTTGTGTATTTAATTTCATCCAGTTGTTTCCTTGTTTTTAAGTTAATTTGTGGGTGGGTGTTGTTGTTTTTTTAAAAAATGCTAGTGGGCATTACCATTGATGGGTTAATAAGTATTATGATCTATCTAAAGGTCCCCGAGAGAAGGAATCCCAGAGCCCATTCACAGCTAAGCATGTGCCTGCCTGTTGCTTCCCTACTTGCACCAGAATTCTCTGAATTGAATGCCCCTAAAAGGACCACACTTGTGACTGTTTACACACCAATGAAAAGAGAATCTAGAGAACTGCATTCTATAAACACTCGGATCCCTCTGACTTATCAGCTCCTATTGTAGTACTGCCTTTCTCAATCTGTCCCTCCAAACGTCTTGAACTTCAGCTAGCATAGCCAACCGTCATGGAGGATGGGATCTGTAGTGCAGCAAAAGCTATATAAATACTTAAAAAGGTAAAGGGACCCCTGACTCTTAGGTCCAGTCGTGGACGACTCTGGGATTGTGGCGCTCATTTCGCTTTATTGGCCGAGGGAGCCGGTGTACAGCTTCCGGGTCATGTGGCCAGCATGGCTAAGCCACTTCTGGCTAACCAAAGCAGTGCACGGAAATGCCGTTTACCTTCGCACCACAGCGGTACCTATTTATCTACTTGCACTTTGACGTGCTTTCGAACTGCTAGGTTGGCAGGCGCAGGGACCGAACAACGGGAGATCAACCAGTCGCAGGGATTCAAACCGCTGACCTTCTGATCGGCAAGCCCTAGGCTCTGTGGTTTAGTCCACAGCACCATCCACGTCCCCAAATAGGTGTTTTAGAATTTGACCCCCAAATGACTAAAGTGATTTGTTTCCTTCATACTCAAAGCCTTCCAGGAGGTTTTCCATTCCTGCATGTATCAGCTTGGCTTGATTCACATTTCTTTGGTTTCAGTATGCCTGAAGTTCCCCTTAATGCCATCAGCCTTATTAAATTCACTAGTGGCATGAGCCTAAAATGTGCTATTTCAGCAGCTGTGCTTAAAGAGCTTATACGTGTTCATGCCATTTAGGACAGAAATATTAACCAGCTCTACTGTTAGTCAGAATGAGGTGACTACCTCAGGTAGTTGATTTTGAGTGTCATTTAATTTATTATTGCTTGCATTTTTACTGCTAGGAAGGGGAAAGAGTCATTAGTGGGGTTTTCTGCCTCAGGTGCCAAACTAACATAGCTGGCCTGGACACTGAGCACCTTAATTTTAATTGTTCGGGGGGGGGGGAGAGAAGCAACCACATTTATTGTTCTGCCTTATTTCACTTTATCTGTAGAACTGGCTTGGTGGGGGTAAGTTTGGAAAGGTGAGCACAAATCAACAATTTCACAAACACTTGGCTAACTGAACTTTTGTGCATTTAAATGTAAGGCAAATGTTGGCAAAACTGGATTGACTTTCAGTCATCTGAACACAATATTGGATGCATTCCTTAAAGAGAGAGAGTCAGAGGTGCAGCCAGTCTATAAAAGGTGGGTGTAGGGTTAGTGCCAGTATACTGTGCCTCAAGGGTAGCCAACCTTCAATTCATACAGCACTCTTCTCCATGCACGAAGAGTTCTATGTAACTTGAAAACAGACTACCTGAACCATCCATTGCAATAAATGCAAAACCAAAAAGATACAATCTTGCCTCCTATTTTTTCAGACCTACCTAATGGAGAATAAATAACTGGCAAGAGAAAGAGCCTCACTCTTTTGGGAAGGACAGCTCATCTCCACAAGCCATTTAATCCCCATTGACCATAATCCAAGTGGATCCCCCATCTTTTTAAAACTTGCTTTTTAATTCCATGGATTGGGATTTTCTCTTCGTTTTCTAAATGCTTGCCCCTCCGACCATCCCTTAAACGAATTACACCGGAACAGGAGACGCGTTTTTGGACCAAGAGCCATTTCTGTGGAATCCAAAATCTAAACAGAGATCTTAAAAATTAATCTAAACTCGAGAGGCAGCAGGGCGGCAGCGAAACACCTACGGCCCATCATGTGGCCGCTGCTTCGCGTTCCCCAAACCTTCGCACATCCGTTCTAAGGCGAACGTGTGGAAACCGTCTCCCGCCTTTTGCCCGAGCCAGGCACACGCGCGTCGCCGCCAGCGTGCAAGAGGCACCGGGTCCCGCGGGTTGGGTGGATCACCAGATCGCTCCCTCCACCCCACCCCCCAATTTAAGCTCAGAGACTTACCCTTGATGCCTGCCCCGGAGCCGGCTGTGATGCAAGATCTGCTGGTAAGGGGTCCGAGTGGCAGCCCAAGAGACGCTGACCCACAGAGCCAGGGCCAAAGGCAGCAGCAGTCCCGAGCGCATCGTGACGGAGGGGGAAGACCCGATGCGGCGCGAGGAGACGAGCGGCGGGACGGCAGAGTGAGCCGCTCCCCCTGTTGCGCGGCGGAGTTAAATAAGGGCGTGAGGAGCGAGGGGGCGGAGACAGGCCCCTCCGGCGGGACGGAGCTCGGGGGTGGGGCGGCGGCAGGCCAGGGGGCGGAAAGGCCGGGAGGCGGGTGGGGTCACCTGAAGCTGCCCTCGCGGCTCTCTCCGTCGGCCCCTCCAGCCTTCCTTCAAACTCCAGAGCAAGTTTTCCGCTCGGCCTGCCGGGGTCTGGTAGAAATCTCCGGTCCCTTGCTACCTCCCTTGCACACCCGCTACCTGCCGCCACCATTTGTTCCACTTCGGGTTAACGGCACCCGTTTGCGGATAGGAAGCGGACCCTGAACACTTTTGCTTTGCTTTTGGGCCTTTGAATGACTGCCCCATGGGAAGCCCTCCACAGGGAGGAGGCGTCGGAACCCCGCCGTCGTTTGTCCCCCTGGGATGAAAGACAGAGGAGACCCCTCCCATTCAGCCAAGGGCTGAAGAGTGTGTGTGTGCAGAAAAGACTCTGTATGGGACCGGGGATGTTTTTGGCCCAGAGATGGAAAGAAGGTAAAGTCCCTACCAAAGAAGAAATGGCAGATCAAGTTGATGGATTATGCCAAAATGGCTAAAATGACCAGAAGAGTCAGAAATCAGGAAGACCAAAATTTTAATAAGGGAATGGGGAAAATTTATAACCTATCTTAAAAACCATTGTTAAAAGTTAACATCGTTAGTAGGTTTGGAATATCACTTGTAGCTGAATGGTGAGCTTTGGACACAATGGAGATGTAAACGATTTGGATTATCATAAAAGATGCAGGTGGAAATGACTAACAATAGGACCCACAGGGGGGAGGAGAGAAGTCCAAGAGATTCTTTGGAATCTTGTTTTTATGTTGATATATGACTAAAATTTTAATCTGAAAAAGCAAATAAATATTTTTTTTAAAAAAATGTTGGGGTCCATTTACTAATCCACTGTGCTTTTGAAGAGTAGGACAGGGAGCCCCTCCTCCCTCCCTCCCCATGATGACTTCTGCTCAGGATGATATCTGGGTGGCTCCATGCAATCCCACCTTCAATGCTGTGTGCTTGCAAAAGTTTTTAGGTAGACATCTGCTTCGTTTCCAGTCTGTGCATGCCCCATAACGTCCTGCTGAACTCTTGCAACTCTCGCAAACAGGAACTCATGGTTCAGCTGTCTCTTAATCACAAGGTGTAATCAAGGCTTTGGCTTCCTTGTCCTGAGTCTATACAATTGTGCAGTCTCACTAAACCAAGGCTAGGCTTGTCCTGTGAACCAGGCATTCTTTTGGGCAATTCAGTCTTAAGTTCTCCGTCTATGAGATGAGAGTGAGAGTGAGACCTGTCTCATGATGAAGTTCTTGTGGGACCATCAGCACAATAAAAGACTGGAAAACAGTTTGCAAAAGATACAGTCACATGCACCATTCACAATTTCTGTAATGCTTACTTTGTGCTTAGCAGTACATCTGCATGTCAACAAGGGTGATCTGGTAGACTACACACACACACACACACACACACACACACACACACACAACTTACAAACAGTTTTTGACTTCACCAAAGCCTCAGTAGTAGACTTTAGTCAAGCAGTGTTCTGCTTCCTACTTGTCGAAGCAGCTTGATTTAGAATTGTAGAGGGTCATCTACTCTAGACCCCTTTTGCCCAAAATGGGGCTCGAAAACAACCATGAGATTAAGAGTCTCATGCTCTACCGACTGAGCTATGCTCCTGAACATTCACCTCTACTGCCTCCACTTATAATTGTTAGTGGGGAATTCAGCATAGGTGGCAGTGGATATACTAGATCCCAAGAGAAGTGGCCATTCCTGCCTCAAGACAAAGGGAAGGAACATGAAATATGGGTGAGCAATGTTGACTAACATTTTAAAATTTTCTATTGCAATTGGCAATTGGTATCTAGGAGTATGAACACCAAATGATTGTTTTATGCATGATCATTTGGGAATACCTTTTTCGTTGTCCCAAGTTCTTGAATATGCTGGAAATAATGACTATTCACACGCAGACACAAAAATGCTTTTATACACATTTTCAAACCAAGAAGCAGCCAAGAAATGGCAGCTGTTCCAGTAGAAGTCAGGAAGCTAATTTCTCCCAAAGGTATCACGGGGCCAAACAGAAGAAGCCTTTAGTGATGACAAAGCTTTATTATTTGGAAAGCACTCCCTCTTTTTTCCTTTCGTAAGCAAAATATGAAGAGCAAATGACTGAACATTTTGCTCAGGCATACTGCTGTTCTTGTTATGTGAACTGCGTAGGACAGCCTCACAGTTGGTAGCCATTTAGGGAGAATAACTAGGACCTTTTTCATGGGTTTCTGCAAATGGGGAGAGCAGAGTAGTAGTCACCACTGAATTTGAAATCAACAACACTAAAATAAAGTAGAAAACATGAATGGATATAAAGAGTGCCCAGGAGTAATGAAGTATGTCCAATCACAGTGATTATCACAAAATATTTTATCTTCTATTTTTATCCTCCACAAAGTATGCTTATTTTTGTTTCAGTTTTCACTTCTGGTAAGAAAGTTTTCTCCTTGTGGTTTCTGGCCATCAGATGAGGTACACCTGCATGGTCTTTCGGGCTTACCCAGGTTTTGTAACACCTTGTCCTTTTCAGGCTCATGGAGCTTTCTTAGACATTTTTGGCCTCTGGGCTACCGCATTCAAGTGTTCTCCATCATGGGCACCAGATAATTCTGATGTGATACCTCTTAACCATGAGCTACATAGAGAACTTGGATTCTAATCTTCAGAATCAGATTTCATGTGTGATGCCTTTGGTGTAACAACAATCCACCACCAGCAAGTGTAAGAAAGCAACAAGCGAATATCCCATCAAGTAAAAATTCCATGTAAATAGCACCTTACAGCTCCCAAACCTGTTTTAGGGTTTCCCCTCAACCTTTCGGAGCAGATTTAGGCAGCAACGCAGGGGCATAGAATGATAGAATCATAGAGTTGGAAGAGACCACAAGGGCCATCGAGTCCAACCCCCTGCCAAGCAGGAAACACCATCAGAGCACTCCTGACATATGGTTGTCAAGCCTCTGCTTAAAGACCTCCAAAGTAGGAGACTCCACCACACTCCTTGGCAGCAAATTCCACTGTCGAACAGCTCTTACTGTCAGGAAGTTCTTCCTAATGTTTAGGTGGAATCTTCTTTCTTGTAGTTTGGATCCATTGCTCCGCGTCCGCTTCTCTGGAGCAGCAGAAAACAACCTTTCTCCCTCCTCTATGTGACATCCTTTTATATATTTGAACATGGCTATCATATCACCCCTTAACCTCCTCTTCTCCAGGCTAAACATGCCCAGCTCCCTTAACTGTTCCTCATAAGGCATCATTTCCAGGCCTTTGACCATTTTGGTTGCCCTCCTCTGGACACGTTCCAGTTTGTCAGTGTCCTTCTTGAATTGTGGTGCCCAGAACTGGACACAGTACTCCAGGTGAGGTCTGACCAGAGCAGAATACAGTGGCACTATTACTTCCCTTGATCTAGATGCTATACTCCTATTGATGCAGCCCAGAATTGCATTGGCTTTTTTAGCTGCCACGTCACACTGTTGGCTCATGTCAAGTTTGTGGTCAACCAAGACTCCTAGATCCTTTTCACATGTACTGCTCTCAAGCCAGGTGTCCCCCATCTTGTATTTGTGCCTCTCATTTTTTTTTTTTTTGCCCAAGTGCAATACTTTACATTTCTCCCTGTTAAAGTTCATCTTGTTTGTTTTGGCCCAGTTCTCTAATCTGTCAAGGTCGTTTTGAAGTGTGATCCTGTCCTCTGGGGTGTTAGCCACCCCTCCCAGTTTGGTGTCATCTGCAAATTTGATCAGGATGCCCTTGAGTCCATCATCCAAGTCGTTGATAAAGATGTTGAATAAGACCGGGCCCAAGACAGAACCCTGTGGCACCCCACTAGTCACTCTTCTCCAGGATGAAGAGGAACCATTGATGAGCACCCTTTGGGTTCGGTCAGTCAGCCAGTTACAAATCCACTGGTAGCATAGACAAGATTGCATTTTACCAGCTTCTTTACAAGAATATCATGGGGCACCTTGTCAAATGCCTTGCTGAGATCAAGGTAGGCCATATCCACTGTGTTCCCTTCATCTACCAGGCTTGTAATTCTGTCAAAAAACGAGATCAGGTTAGTCTGACATGACTTATTTTTCAGAAATCCATGCTGACTATTGGTGATCACAGCATTCCTTTCTAGGTGCTCACAGACTGTTTGCTTAATGATCTGCTCCAGAATCTTCCCTGGTATTGATGTCAGACTGACATCATGTGGGGGGAGGAGGAGAGGGAGGGAAGGTCCTGTTGAGTGAGTGGACCTCATGCCACGCATGCAACAACTTAGCTAAATCCCACCCAACATAAATTAGTGACCATACTAAAACTTTTCATTTATTTATATCCCACCTTTTTCCATGACAGGGACTCAGGATGGTTTACAGAAAAAATACGAACAGCTAAAAACATAGGGAGGAGTCATTAAAAACACTTAAACATGAATAGATTTAAAACTCTATTTCTCTTTCCCTCTAAGATCTATTAAAAAGATACAGATAATTACAATAAAAACACCATGGCACCAGCCCTTTCATTAAAAGCAGTCCTCCCCAAGCAGGTCTTGACCTGCTGGCAGAAGGACAACAAGGAGGGAGATGGTCTACCTTCTCCAGACAGGGAGTTCCAAAGGCAGATGCTGATGTGCTACCTTGGTAGCTTCCTGTCTGACATCAAAGATCTCAAGGGACCTTCAAAACACATTTATTTAATCATGAACCCTAATAACACAGGTTCCTCATAGCAGATAGGCTTTTAAGTGTGTTCAACATCAAGCCCTTGGAAGTTAAGCCACCAGAAAAGGCTCTTTCATGCTTGCTGGGTGCTGATGACAATTGCACAAGGAGCTTTCTTCCTAGCAAGCGCACAAAGGAGTGTAGACAAAATCTCTTCAGCTGCAATTCAAAAATGTCATAATTCTGACGGGGAAGAAGAGCGCACTTCTGGAAGTCAATGTGTTGTTGGGTGGTAGATTGTGACAGCTGATCACCCAGCTGAATCCAAAGAGAAAACAGCTTTCTCTATCCCACAGAATAATTGGCTTTTCCATTGAAACCGTTTCCCTTGAAAACTTCAGTTGAGTGAGCACCTGCATTAAAAATGTTTAAAGTAGCTCCATCTGCATGTTCTCCTTCGCCTGTGAGATGTGTGTTGTGCTGCTAGACGTAGTCAGGTAGTTCTTCTTTACCACTTACAATGCCATCATAGAGAACACACTTTGGTAAGACTGTTCTGCCAGGCTTATATGAGCTGGAAAGATGCAGCTAGACTTTTCAAGCTGAACTTTTTATTGTGAAAAGAAAGAAAGAGCAGCTGTTGCTAGTTTAAGATGATTCATGGGTAGGTTTCCTTAGCATGTCAGCTTCAACGTGGGTGGTCATAGCTCCCAAAAAGATTGTGTGTGTGTGTGTGTGTGTACTATCTGGCAAAACAATAACTGGTTGCAAAGTTCTGGCAGAAGCTGAAGATCTACCTAGATGTGAAGGCTGACTGGTCTGATGTGATGAGACAGGTATGGTTTTGGTTGCTTGTTAGCGGTCAGTGCTAAAGAACGTTCAGTGAATTGTGAGAGAGAACACACATTCTCCATGCTTCTCCTCTCCTCCTTCCCTGCTCCCTTTACCTCAAAAGGGCACATTGAAAATAAGCACAAATCAACCAGCAATACAAAATGAGAGTCACATGGGCACTTGTATGATCCAGACAATGAGCCTGGGGAATATAGAACTGTGGCACACCAAGGTGCAGAATAGGCTCTGGGGAAGATGCTCAGGGAAGTAACATGTCAAGATGCTCAGGGATTACCATACCTAACTATTCCTCATTGCAACACATGCTTCAACATAGTTGTCTGCTCTATCCATTTGAAAAGTACCCCTAGGTAGTTCAAGAAACCATCAGATTCCATTTGTCTCTGTGGTTGAGCTTCCAGATTGGTCCACTACCCCTGCAAGAGCGGAATCAGTGTCATAAATTCATTGTGATATCCATCACACCTATTTCCAGACATCCCTTCTTTGATCTGGAGCAAGAACCTGCCCTGCCCTGTGTGTTAAGACAGCCCCATGGTCATCATGGAGGTCTGGAAGTCCTGAGGTAGAATACTAAAGGCAGCCTCAACAAGACTTTCCCTTCCTTTGCTCTCTCTGTGTGCTCCACAATCTGTTCTGGGAGGACCCCCAGCCCAACACTGCAGGGGAGAGGAGAAGAGGCGGGAAGGTCCATTGTGTAAATGAATGTCTCTAGCAACAGCATCTTAAAAAGTAGAGACATCACCTTGCCAACAAAGGTCCGTATAGTAAAAGCTATGGTTTCCCCAGGAGTGATGTATGGGCTGATCGCCGAAGAACTGATGCTTTTGAATTATGGTGCTGGAGGAGACTCTTGAGAGTCCCATGGACTGCAAGAAGATCAAACCTATCCATTCTGAAGGAAATCAGCCCTGAGTGCTCACTGGAAGGACAGATTGTGATGCTGAGGCTCCAATACTTTGGCCACCTCATGAGAAGAGAAGACTCCCTGGAAAAGACCCTGATGTTGGGAAAGATGGAGGACACAAGGAGAAGGGGATGACAGAGGACGAGAAGGTTGGATAGTGTTCTCGAAGCTACCAGCATGAGTTTGACCAAACTGTGGGAGGCAGTGGAAGACAGAAGTGCCTGGCGTGCTCTGGACCATGGGGTCACGAAGAGTCGGACACGACTAAACGACTAAACAACAACAACAGCAACAGCATTGGATACAACCCATTACCTCTCAGCTTCAGTCTCCTACCTGAAATATGGCATATCTTAAAGCAAAGATAGGGTCCTGTGGTGATGGGAGCTGGAACCCAACAACATCTGGAAAGCCATGAGCTCCTCAACCTTGCCTGAGAGGGTTGTTGTGAGGGTTACTGAGGGACTGTGGTGCTCTGAGCATTGTAACTTACTATCTGAATGCTCATCGTTGGGCCCTGTCCTTAGTCTTTGTATGGGTGTGGACCTGTCATCTCTGAGTTCTGCAAGGCAGCGAGCTTACTATGAGCACTGTAAAAATGTCAAATTCAGAGTACTGGTGGCTTTCTTCTATCCCCCCTTCTTTAATATACCTTTCTAAATTTTAAGGGGGACGGGGGAAGGCAACATGTATACCCTCAGTTGCCGCCAGATGATAATAATCTCCAGCACTAGCTATGGAACATTCTAGGTCAGCCCTGGAAAGAAGCCATATCTGGAGCTGATCAGGCAAAGTTTGAAACAGATAACATGTTTCTGCTTTGCGTCCACTGATGTCAATGTTTTATGGGTGCCTAATGTTAGTGCGGTAATCGGCCACAGTTTTTGGCTGTTAGCCATTTTGTAATACGTATAGCAAAAAAAAGGCTGCTTCCCGGTGTTGCACTATTTTGCCTCTCACTTTTAGGAGGGTTTGCTTTCAAATCTGAATTCATTTTTTTCACTAGCAGGGATGGTCAGAGTGGGGGAAGTAAATGACATTTGTCACAGCTTGGACAAGAACGATTCCATGGAGACCATCTGAACAATGTTACATTGCAGCAGAGATGCACTTCAGAGCTGTCCACGTATTCAAGCATTCTGGAGTCTCTATAGAGTCTGTCATCCCAGACTTCGGCAACAGTTTTTCTTACCTCAGGCTGGAACTGGATGCTGCAGAAGAGTGGGGTTGCAGCTTTAAATGCCTGCTCCTCCATAAGGTTTAGAGGTCCTCAATGCATTTTAAACTACTATTTATTCATCAATGTACATGCAGTGGTGCGGTGAGGTAAATCGAGATTCTGGACTTAATAATGGTCTTAATGGTCACACCCTACACCATATATTTAAAGCACATTTAAAGGACATAGCTTCCCCCAAAGAAGCTACAATTCTCAACACTCTTAACAAGCTACAGTTCCCATGATTCTTTGGTCATGTGCTTTAAATGTCTGATGTAGAAGGAGTTAGATGATAGCATGCATTACTTCATTTAATCCCGTAAGCCAGCCCTGTTGCATTCCCTCCTCCCAACCCCTGTTCATTCAGCTGAGCAGGCCCTGGACTTCTGTCTTAAAGTACTGCTTTGCTGTCAACTGTTTTAGATGTTTGCTCTCACCATCTGGCAATGAAAGACTTAGGGGTCTTCCAGACAACCTGTTTGTTCAGCATGTGCCCCCATTTGCTTGCACAACACTCATGCAGTGGTCCAGCCTTTATCAAGCTTTCCTTATGATTGGATTCTGGGGCAGTTATAGGACCACCAGAATTCATCCTGCATCTGTACTACTTTCCTTACAGGGTACCTGCACATATTCTCATTGGCCATTCAGCCATTCTACACTTTTCAGTGCATTCCCCCATCACTTTCTAAGCCAGGCATAGGCAAACTCAGCCCTCCAGATGTTCTGGGACTACAATTCCCATGATCCCTAGCTAACAGGACCAGTGGTCAGGGATAATGGGAATTGTAGTCCCAAAACATCTGGAGGGCCGAGTTTGCCTATACCTATTCTAAACCCACCAAAAGACTTTGTTTTTAAGTGTATATGTTACACTAGGCCAACAGAACATTTTGATCGCTTTAATGTTCCGGTATGGGCTTGAATCCCTCCTGCAAAATAATGATAATTTGGAGGAGGCACTCGTTTTGTCACTGAGCCATGCCTGGATCCAGATTGCAAGGCTCCTGGGCAAAGTGCTTTATGGTTTTAGCTCCTCTCTATCAGTGGGTCCCAGCAGGATTTTCTGGTGGCAGAAGCAGTTATCCAAGCAGCACTGGATGGTTGGATCTGGCTACCATTCTCATATTCCACAACGCCTCAGAGTGATGCTACACCAGGAGCACTATGTAAAATTAAAAATGTCAGCTCTACCCAGCTGTCTATCCAGCACTACTTAAAATGCAAGATCACATTATTATTATTATTATTATTATTATTATTATTATTATTATTATTATTAGGGACTGAGGACAGGCATTAGGATTGACCCTGCCAATGACTCATGGATGCCAGGGGTGACGCCTGCCCTGTTCTTAGCAATGTGTGTGTGTCATTTAACAGTGCCATTTTGATTTTGGGGGCCCACCCGTACTGTCTCAAGTGCCATGTCTCTGGCACCTATATGTTAGGAAAAAATTGCACTAATTTCCAAGCAACCTTCCTTCACGGTGTGTTTATAGTGTAAGTCTGGACCCTTTTTAACCTCAATGTGTTTGAGCTTTGGGGTGCCAAGTGTCTATTTATTTAATTATTTTTTTGGACACTGAGATGTTTAATGCAGAGCTCTTTCCTTTGCTCCATTACATCATCATGTTAGACTTTCTAAGGCTGGTCCAGGCTCCGAGAGTGGAAAAATGGCAGCCAGCCATCTCCTTCTCTTCACCCTTGGGCCTTACATTGAGAACAACTTCAGCTAGCCACAGGAACCCTGTGTGTGTGTGTGTGTGTGTGTGTGTGTGTGTGTGTGTGTGTCTGTACAGTCGACACATGCAGTCTAAGTCCTATCTTTGAATTTGGAAAACATATGGTTTAATTTAACAAGGCTGATTTTGTAGATTATGGTTAAGCAGATAATTGGGAAAAGATGCTGATCATAAGGAAGAGAAATCACAGAGACGCCCGTTTAGGAGGTTTGTAAAAGTTCCTTATAAAAGAACTGGGAAGACAAAGAATATTAGAACTATTCCTTCACTGCCCTCTTAATCAGCTGTGTTTTCATAAAATGTGCTACATTTTTCGTAACCAATCCATTGTTTAATGGTTTAATGGTTAACCAGGTAGTAATATTGAGTCTCTCTTTCTTTATGTAATGGTGCTTTCATGGGCTGGCCTAAGGCATTTTGAAGCCTGAGGCAAAGAGCATGATGATGCCCCACTGCCTGACTGGACAGTCTTATTTCCACCCTAGTGATGAGATAGCACCCTTTGCTAAACCTGAGCAAAGGCTGCTGAAGAGAATAGCTGGAGAGCTAAGGAAGGTTGCCACCATTGCCTTTCAGCATCTGCTGCTGGGGGCATCTGGGAGTTAAAGGTAAAGGGACCCCTGACCATTAGGTCCAATCGTGACCGACTCTGGGGTTGCGGTGCTCATCTCGCTTTATTGGCCGAGGGAGCTGGCGTATAGCTTCTGGGTCATGTGGCCAGCATGACTAAGCTGCTTCTGGTGAACCAGAGCAGCGCACGGAAACACCGTTTACCTTCCCGCCGGAGTGGTACCTATTTAACTACTTGCACTTTGATGTGCTTTCGAACTGCTAGGTGGGCAGGAGCAGGGACCGAGCAACGCGAGCCCACCCCATCGCGGGGATTCAAACCGCCGACCTTCTGATTGGCAAGTCCTAGGCTCTGTGGTTTAACCCACAGCGCCACCTGCGTTCCCTGCATCTGGGAGTTACTTAGAATAATAGAACCCATTCCAATTTATTAGGGCATTGTCTCTTACTTTAAGACAAGGGTTCATTGATTTTGATTAAACAAGTAGGCCCAGCCATTGGGCTCATAACATTCCCTCACCCCACTCCACCAGCCACATAATGGGCTCATATAAACATTATGTTCCTAGTGGTGAAATGGTCTCATTAAACTATAAAACAAATTTCTACCCAAGTCAACATAAGTTAGATGATGGTAGGAGCATTGACCTCAGGCTTTTTGTGTGTAGCTGGGGCAAGACAATTTTAGATCCTTTGCTGCCTCAGTTACTACCAGCATAATTGTGATCAGAACTAGTTTGTTCATCAGGAAGTTATCTAAGTGCTTTTATCCTTGACACCCACCTGCCATGGTCAGAAAGCATTTAAGTCCCACAGTATAATCTAGAAAATATTCCCCATACTTCACCTGTTATGTTTGGCAAGTACATACCCTCCCTTCCCATCCACTGCTGGCAATCTGGTGACTCTATAAAGCAATGTATTATACATACTGAGAATAAGAAGCTACATTTCCATGTAGAACTTGTAGGTCTTACTGCACTGTGTTTTTCCCCCACCCTTAAAAAGTGTATAACCCAAGTCCCAGAAAGTGTCAGTATAGCAGACTGCTGCAGTCTTTTTCTTATACCAAGGGAAAATAAATTTCTACGATTACATTTTTAAAAAGTCATCAACTCTTATATACGATACATGAATAGCATGATGTAACCGATAGAGAATTCTAGTAGGATTCTTCTATATTTCACTGCATGATCAAGACAGACAGATTTGGTGTTTATTACTTTTACTCATCTGAACCTGCAAAATCGCTTTCTGAATGGTATGTTGGCAAACTGAACCATCACTTCTGCAGTTCATTATACCTCTGAGATGTGCTAATTAAGGTTCTTTTGTGTCTGTTAAATTGTAAAATAAACAGAACACGCAAATTAGATTCTGCTTTTCTTGCCTGACAATGCCACAAGAGACTGTGGCGTTTGAAGTCATATGGTTTGAATTCTTCGAACTATATGAAGAGCTGACGTCATTCTTTGCCATATCCTCTTTTGCTAGGGCTTTCTTAGTTACAGTAGAAGAGGTAAAAAGTTAGGACCATCTTTGACGTGTTTTGATCTTTTCAGTGGTTTTGCCTATGTTGAAAGGATCTCACGAACAGGTCAGCATAGTTCCAAATGACTACTCAACAGCATGTAATGGTTTGCAGTGCACAATGTGCTACATTCCTCAAGAGGTGTTGTATCTCAGTCTAGACACATGTTTAATCAATTAGAAAACTGATTGGATGCATGGAAATACATTGAAAGGGCCCATGTGTGTTGTCTGGAACAAGACACAAAAATGGGCTTGACAGAATCATCAGTCATTAGATACTGAATAAGACTGATGGTCAGTTACTGGAATACTTGGGCAATTTTTAGAGATTGGACAGCCCTTGGCCACATTTGGTCCAAAGCTCATTGTATTACATGCTGGCCTCAAGCTGAAACTGGTGTTTACAGTATATTATCCACATTCCTGATAAGCACATATGTAAAAAATAAAGAGGGGACGCGGGTGGCACTGTGGTGTAAACCACTGAGCCTAGGGCTTGCTGATTGGAAGGTTGGTGGTTTGAATCCCTGCAACAGAGTGAGCTCCCGTTGCTCGGTCCCTGCTCCTGCCAACCTAGCAGTTTAAAAGCACATCAAAGTGCAAGTAGATAAATAGGTACTGCTCCGGCGGGAAGGTAAACAACATTTCCATGCACTGCTCTGGTTCGCCAGAAGCAGCTTAGTCATGCTGGCCACATGACCCGGAAGCTGTCTGCAGACAAACACTGGCTCCCTCGGCCTATAGAGCGAGATGAGCGCCGCAACCCTAGAGTCGGTCATGACTGGACCTAACAGTCAGGGGTACCTTTACCTTTAAAAAATAAAGAAGCCATTGACCTGCTATCAATTTCAACACAATGTTTCCAGATCGATGTTTCATAGAATCATAGATTTGAAGAGTTGGAAGGGACTCCAAGGGTCATCTAGTCCAATGCCTTGCAATGTAGGACTCTCAACTAGATCATACATGACAACCTCTGTTTAACAACTTCCAAAGAAGGAGAGTCCACTACTTCTCATGGGAGTCTGCTACACTGTCAAACAGCTCTTATTGTCAGAAAGTTCTTCCTGATCTTTAGTTGGAATCTCCTTTCTTGTATCTTGAATCCATTGGTTCCGGTCCTAGCCTCCAGAGCAGAAGATAACAAGTTTGCTCCATCTTCCATGTGACAGCCCTTGAGATATTTGAAGATGGTTATCATAGCTCCTCTCAGTCTCCTCTTTACCGGTTCCCAATTCCCTTCAGGTGTAGAGTGTAGTGCTGGCATGTGGGAATTGCATGCATTTCTGACTTGCAGCACACTGACTTAGGCAGGTCCTAATCCAAAACAAACATAAGCAGTCTGGAGATCTGCTCTTTTGTGGTTAAATGGGCATCAGGTTTACAAAGACTGCTGTCAGCTATATGTAGTCCAGAGAAGCAGCCAGGTGTTTCCCTACTATGATTTATGTCCAAATATGTTTAAATAAAGAGGTGCTCGTTGATGGTATTCAAAATGTTGGCTAGGCAATAAAATGCCTTGTATGCAGCCGATTGCTGTCATCTAGACCAAGGCTGATCAGCATCTGGTGAACCTGAAGATGAGGATGGAGTTCCTACCTGTTCTCCCTCCCTTATCCTTGTTAGCTGAAAGGCATTTGGAAATCCTTCCCAATTTCCTTCCTGGTGTTTGGCCACAGCATAGAGGCCATTTGGGTGCATGTTTCTGCATTTGTGAAATCACAGTTGCTTTGCCATCACCACCTTTCTTTTGCTTTTCCTCAATGTAAATCAGTGGTTGCAACCTCCAGGTGCATATCCTATAATGGCATGAGTCTTAAGCATGCATAACTTGCTGCAACCTCTGGACAGCGTTCCTAGTAAGTAGGACACCACCAAAACGAATGGCCCTGGCACTGCTTATGTGCAGATTTAAATCCCATTGGTTTTCTTGAGGATTTAAGCAACCCTAACTTTTATTTTTCATTTCTTTCAGGCATTAGGAAGCTGGCCCTCACGCCAATATCAGCACAGCAAATAGCTCATCTATACGGGATTTTGTTTTTTTCATTATGTTTTTGCCTTCCAAGTTTTCCTCGTTTTTCCAAATGTAGCAAAAGCTAGGCCAGTTCCTCTTTTTATGAGCTCTTCACATTCCATTCCCTGGGACAAGTCATTTGAGAGACATTTCCCCACCTATTCCAGTTCCGTAATCTGTTTCCTTTTCATATGGTTTCTTGATTAACCATTACACTGTATTCTTTTAGTACTTCTATACGTTGAGGGTTCAAATAACATTTATTTCCTAACATCCGTGTTGTTGGCATCTCTTCCTTGCATTTGAATTCTGTTTCCAGGATGTTAGCTGGTGAATTCAAAAGGGGTAAAAATGAATTAAATTAGCATTGCCACGGTGGCCTGGGACTTAATGAGATTTTTCTCATAAATCATTTCCAGATGTTAAGTGCAAGCAGGTTGCCACACACTGACATGAGCTCATGACAAGTGGCTCCCTCTTTGGTAATGACAGCTACCGTTCCCCGGGAGGGCAGCGTATGATTTCCTTCTACGTTTTCACTAAAAACGCCAAAGCGATTTTGCAGGAGTGTTTCTTTTTCCTGTTGCAAGCAAATCAATCAAACTCTTAGCGAAATGGCTCCTACATGAATACTTTACTAAAGTTATGCTGCAGTGCTCATCATATCTTGAAAGTGAAGTTGCTTCAGATAAATTTGGCTTCAAAAGAAAAAGAAAGAAAGCTGGTGTCAGTACCTAGCATCCTGGGGAGGCTGTTGGGGCCGCAGCATAGTGGCAGGGTCCACTGCCAATACTTTCACTAGAGACCCTCATTTATTGTCTGTGTGACCTGGTGCCCTGAGTACTGCCAGGAGGCTGGCTCTAGCCACCCTTTTGATTTCCCACATTGCCCCTCACCTAGCATCATTCTGGGGAGTTGTAGGACTTGGAGCACTGCCACCACTCGGGCCTATTGACAGAGGAGGGGATCCTCTAGAAAACACTTTGCCCAGGCCCCCTCAAACCTGGAAGAAAAGAGAGGCCCCATCTTAGAACACCATCTTGGCACTTTATTAGATTTTGTTCTACTTAATGTGCTTATTCCCACATGCATGTCACAATGTTTAAGGAGCACCTCTAGTCTCCTCAACAGGGCCAAAGGCATGCCTGGTCTCAGTCTACCTGAATGGTAACATCTGTGCAGACATTTTCTGCATATAATGCTAAGCTTTGGTTTATTGAACTGCGGTTTATTAAACCATGGCTTAGCACAGGCATAGGCAAACACCGGCCCTCCAGATGTTTGGGACTACAATTCCCATCATCCCTAGCTAACAGGACCAGTGGTCAGGGATGATGGAAACTGTAGTCCCAAACATCTGGCAGGCCAGAGTTTGCCTATGCTTGGCTTAGCATTTGGGCTGAACCCTGCCCATTGGCTTAACTATACTTTGTTCACTACCAACAAACCATGATATGGAGCCATGGTTTGTTATCAGCTCATGGACCTTGGTTTAACTATGGCTTGGTGTTACATGTGAACCCACCACCTCTCCTTAATCAATTTTTTTTTTGACTACTTCACCCCAGCCACCCCCTAAGCTACAAAACTACAAGAAAAGAGCATGAAAATTTCGGAGGAACAAGCCAATATTTCCTTGCTATCTGGGAGATAACTGTGGTTTACTTATGGTATGTTTAGAAAACCATGGTTTGGCATTTTATGTTAACCAGGCCTAGAGAGCAGAGTGTTCTTGGTGGTAGATTCCCTTCTATGAAAGTGCCACCCTACATGGAAAAGCAAAGTTCTGATCAAGTCCAAAAGAAAAATGGTCTGGCCCACTTTGGTTCTGGATTTTGATTCTGAGTTTTAGTCCTGGAGCAATCCTTTAATAACTGATCAGCCCCAGATCCTGGCAACCCCTCCCCCCAATATTTCTGTTGAGATTTGTGAAGGGACAAAAGAAAAATCAATCCAGTTCCCTCTGCTAACCACCACCTATATTTTATATGAGCAAATAATATCCAATACAATAACTCATATTCTATTGGCAATAATATTCACTTGAAATGCCAAAGCTTTTTCCTTCTATGTAATTTGAAAAATATTATTTGACTTTCTCATGCCGAATAAGATGTAGCTGATGTTCCACTTCATAAAGTCTCTCCTTTTTGATGATAGAAACTACTTCAGGCTTTGTGTCCTTGGGCACTTAAAGCACTATGCGGGTTTTTACAAAAGACAATTGGGTTCTTGAAGTGTGTTCTGATGGAATTCTTCACATTCTACTATAAATTTACTGTCTGGACTTTTTGACACAAGTTCCTTGACTTAGTCCTGTGGCTTCTACATGCATAATTTCCATTACCGTTAATATAAATCATCGGTACAAACCTCTGCTGAATTATGGGGATGGGAGGTTTAGAAAGCTCTTATTCCGCCCCCCCCCCCCGCAACTGGAACCCATCCTGTCTTGATTTAATTCCCAAAGGTGACCTAAGGGACATGCTGGCTCAAAACAAAACTGTGAGGAACGGAATGCGCGAACATATTTCCAGAAGCTGGTGCGTTTGCGTAATAATCATTCGAGGTTTATAGCCTCTGAATAAAAATGGAGAGTGATACAACTTCCTTCCATTGAATTATAAACCCGATACCATAAAATATGCCATCAAAGACCTGAGTGAAGCTTACACTGTTTGGGGGGAAGTATCATGAAAAGGAAGCCACACACAGGATGCAGCCATCATGTCCCAGAAACAGCATCATTTTTGCTTAATGGGAGAGGGGATGAGTGGGTGGTGAGACTAGGGCTTCACAGGTGCATTGGCCAAACTGGTGCTCCCATCAGTGCTTCCACATGGCCCCAACCCTACCTTGCTTCTCCTGCTTCCACTAAGTGGCAGTGAGGCTGCTTCTGGGAGACTTGCTGCAGCTGGGCCAGCTGCCATGTATCAGTCTGCTGCTTGCAGTGCAAAACTGAAGCTTAAACACGGTGTCTGAGAACTGGCTCAGGTAGCTCTTGATGTAGCAAGCCCAAAAGGCTAATAAACGACACACATGCCAGGAGTGCATTCACAAATGATACTGGTGGTGTACATTTAAAGCACACGTAAAGAGCGTGCACATCCAAGAATCATGAAAACTAGTTTATTCTAAAATTCCCAGCACCCTTAACAAACTACAGTTCGCAGAATTCTTGGATGGAAGTCGGAAACAAGCTTTAAATGTTTGAAGCCATTGTCCTTTGGATTTCAGTACATCACTGCTAACACAGTACAGAAGCTTTTGGTAACACAGCAATTGAGAGAAACTCATCCATTTCCCATTAAATGTGCTCCATTCATTTCATTTGTGGACACAGAACATTAAATCCCAACTTTTGGGAAAATGCCACGGGACCACATGAATGCCTTCATCTTATTTTCAGCATAAGCACATGCCATAGCTCTGTCTAATAAATGTCTTTTGTTAGAAAAGAAAAAAAAAACAAGATGAACATTCAGATCGTGTTATTATACAATCTATAATCTCAACCCATTTGCATTCCCAGAGTAGAAGACTTGGTGCTATTGAAGTCTGCATCTGAAGGACTGCTTTTAATTTACATCCCCAACTGAACCCATTAAGGGTAAATGTGAGACGGTAACGCATGTGTCCATTTTAGGAAGTGATGTAAGCAATTCCTTTGTATAATATTAGAACGTGATGTGGCAGCAGTAAAGGCTGCTGAATATAAACAATATGAGACTATGACGAAAGAAAGAGGATGAGGAAATCATGACAGCAAGGAAGCAGACATAACAAACAGATTCTCTTTCTATGTCCTTTCCAGGGCATAGCTACACTACTAGCTTAATCATCATCTCTCCTCTCTCTCCAAGGAACTCATCTTCCTTGTGCTAGGATCTCCTGCAAATAATTCTCAGTACCCCTAACAAACTACAGTACAGTTCTGGCATGTAAGCTGGCATTAAATCATTATAAACTATGTATGGTAAAGTTGACTTTAGAGTGATTATAGACTGTTGCAGAAACACTCTGCATCAGTCTTCTTAACACACACCGCTCCACTAAATAAACAGGACCCTCAGCAGTAGTAGCGCTGGAGCATGATGTCAAAATATGCCCCCTTAATGTTTTTATATGCAAAGGCTTGTCATAAAATTATCTAACCATTTCAATTAACACAAGTTAATTGAACACAAGTCGCAAGGCAAAACACACACACACACACCTCAACACACAGACTGTAAATGTGCAAAACACACACATTTGGTGCATAATAAGTAATATGAAGGATTTTGTTAATTTTTGGTTTCATTTAACACCAGGCTAGGTTTTCAGCCTATATATTATTTTCAATATGGTAACATAAATCACATGAAAATTGAGAGCAGATGTTACATAGCAAAAGTAGCTTGGGATTATTGTGCTTAGGTTGTACTTTCATGGAAAATACCCACAGCAGGCTTTGAAACATGTTTTACGCATAGAGTAATGTGGCTACTTGAAAAGAATATTTATGTGTTGGACTTTTATTACAAGAGGTAACTCATCTTGTTAGTCTGGTTTCAGATGAGTCAGACTAAATTTACAGATTGTTTGGCTGGAGAAATACTTTCCAGTACGTTGTCATTTGTAATTGTCTATATCCCTTGGGTATAGAACCTTTTCACAGCTTCTTCTCCCACCTCTTCTGTTTTTTTTGTTTTTACAATCCACAGAAGCCACTCCCATCCAATTTAGTTAGATGATTTTACCTTTTCCCATATGAAATGGGCTGAAGCTTCCCTTTCACTGTGAAATGGCAGTTCTTTGCAGTATAAAGTTGACTCAACCACAGGTCAAGATTGTAGGAATGGATCAAATGGTATGAAAGGGCCAATATATTACCGGGCCAAGTTTAAGGTTTTGATAATGGTGTACCCTACACAACTTGGAGGGGCTGCAGAGCTGGCTATAGGAACACGTTTAATAAAAGCGTGTGACAAAGGAGACACTGGCTATGAGAGATAAAGCGAATGTGAGATACAGTGGTACCTCGGGTTAAGTACTTAATTCGTTCCGGAGGTCCGTTCTTAACCTGAAACTGTTCTTAACCTGAAGCACCACTTTAGCTAATGGGGCCTTCTGCTGCCGCTGCGCCGCCGGCGCCCGATTTCTGTTCTCATCCTGAAGCAAAGTTCTTAACCCAAGGTACTATTTCTGGGTTAGTGGAGTCTGTAACCTGAAGCGTATGTAACCTGAAGCATATGTAACCCGAGGTACCACTGTATATTTTAATTGCCATGTTCTTATTGGAGAGAGAGAGTACTCCAAATGAAATTACTGTAAGACTTAGGGAGTATATCTGCATACACTCAGCTGGGCCTAAAGAGCAGGGAGAAATTCTATTCCATTTGCATTTGAAAGTGAACGTACCTACAGTGGTACCTCGGGTTACATACGCTTCAGGTTACAGACTCCGCTAACCCAGAAATAGTGCTTGAGGTTAAGAACTTTGCTTCAGGAGGAGAACAGAAATCCTGCTCCGGCGGCTGTGCGACAGCAGGAGGCCCCATTAGCTAAAGTGGTACTTCAGGTTAAGAACAGTTTCAGGTTAAGTACGGACCTCCGGAACGAATTAAGTACTTAACCCGAGGTACCACTGTAATTCACACATCACAAAACAAGATGTGAATGGAAACACAGCCATTTTTTCCAAATGAGCACTTCTCCGAATTTTGCGGTGCATTTCCCCACTCAGGTAATGTCTGCAAAACTGCATATACTAATATAAAGTGTCCATATAAAAGCATATATACCCGTGAAAATAACACAGAGAAACACATTACGTCGGAGGAAATTGCTTTGCATAAATGTGTACATTAGGAGAAATTTGCACTCAATTTTATGGGGACTTTAAAAAGTCACAAAATGATGTAGAGAACTGATCTGAAGATAGGAAAAACGAGAAAGCAAGAGAAACAGAAATGGCTCTACTTGCCCATCCTTACCTGGGAGCAATAGGGTCTGGTACAGCTGTGTTGTTGGGCTTCCCTAGCTTGTTCTAGCTTCCCAATGCCATGCCATGCTGCCAGTTACCAAGATGTGGGGGGTGGGGTGGCAAGGCAGTGATGAGCTTGGGATAGGCTCAGAGGTGGGGGCATTGGGTTTTCTCCATCACTGCACCTGTGCCCTGCTATCCACTCCCCTCTCCTCTTAGTAACCAGCAGCAGTGTGCAGCATTGGGAAGCAAGGACCACAACACAGCCCCCCACCTGCACAGCTCATGTGGCCTGGGAAGAACTCCCACAGAACTCCTTGGGGCTTACTTCCTACTTGCCTTGTTTCTCTGGAATAAGCTCCACTGGACACAACGGGACCTACTTCTAAGTGAGCGTGCAAAGGGAATATGTTGCAACACAGAGAGAAAAGTAATCTTCAATGACAGAGGCTCACCCACTGCAAACCCTCCAGTCAAAAATGGTCCTGGGTCCATCAACTGTAATTAATGGTCAGTGCTAGGGATTGCCAGCAGCTCCATAATATAATACAAATCCTTATTAGTCTAATACCTTGACTAGCAATGTGTATGGGCACCAAGGAGACCATATATTTATTCATGTTATTCTCCTTTCGGAGGTTATGTGGTTGGCCCATCAAATGTAGGAAGCGCCTCTGATTTGTTGTGTTGCATATAAACAATTCAGCAGCAAAAAAGCACAGAGCATTTCAATCCTTATATTGTGAAGGCTCATCAAGCGACTCCAAACATGCCTTTGCTACCCACATCCTTTCCCCTTGACAATTCAGTGCCCTGTCTTTCCCCACCCATGATTTATTTAAAAGTATTGCCTTTTTCAGTTTGCCTAACCGAACCTCATTTGACTAATCAAATTGTCCCAACCTTGGCCAACTGCCCCACAGTTGTGTGCGCAGCCCTAATTTTATGAAGCTTTTGAAAATCACCACATATGTGGAATTGCATGTTCCAGATCCTACTACTACTATTTTTTTAAGGATGGGTCATGATTAAATAGAATGATTAATCTGGGATTACTTTGTTCATAGCTTTGTAATTATACCTTTGCTGTGCCAGCTTTCTGCTAGAGATCTGTCTTTCTTCAACCTTGCCTGTTCATGCAGACTCTATTCCTTGGGGCTGCTTCATATCTAATTATTTTCCTGCTCTCTGTACAGGAAAAAATGTCTGTGCTCCTCCATACTGACTTTTCATGGGGTGGAGCTGCAGCTGGTGGAGAATGCGGTGGTCCCTTGGTTTGTTTTTTACCATTTGCTGAAGTTAGCATATTTAACCAGTCCCTTGCAACTGCATTGGCCTATCACAAGGTTCTGGAAGCATCTCAAGGTACTGATGCTCACCTTTAAGCCTGGATCTCTCATACACCTCTCCAAGCATAAGAACATATTCAGTTTAGAACCGGGGTATATGTGTCTCTGTGGAGCAGGGCCTTTGCAGTGGTGACTCAGGGTATTTGGAACTCTTTACCCAAGGGACCCAAAGTTTGCTGACTTTTCAAAAAATTCTAAGGTAATAACAGGGAGGATTAGCATGCTATTTTTAAGCTAGAACACTTAAATATCAGAGTGTGTGCATGGGCTGGTACACATGGCTGGGAACACATTTGATGCATGCCAGGAAGTTTAATCACAGAATGCTTGCTTAGGCTGCCTTCCCCTTCCCTGTGAAGCAGAGGCCTGACTCTGCCCAAAGGAGTGAGAGGATACCACCAGGGTAAGATCCTGAAATGGGTAATATCCACTGGTGGGGCCAGAGCAGGACTGGCCTGGTCATTGATCCATTGGATCATATGCCTGTCTAACTCCTGGAGGGGACCCGATTCAGCACCTTCAGTCATGCTAGCCTGAAACTAGTGCAGCAAAAAAGGCACCCTCCCCCTCCAATGCGGCAGTACAGTGGTACCTCGCAAGACGAATGCCTCGCAAGACAAAAAACTCGCGAGACGAAAGGGTTTTGCGGTTTTTGAGCTGCTTCGCAAGACAAATTTGCCTATGGGGTTGCTTCGCAAGACGAAAACGTCTTGCGTTTTTTGCAAGTTTGTTTCCTTTTTCTTAACACCGTTAATACAGTTGCGACTTGACTTCGAGGAGCAACTCATAGAACGCGGTGTGGTAGCCTTTTTTGAGGTTTTTGGTGATTTTTGAAGCTTTTCCAAAACTTTTCCGACACCGTGCTTCGCAAGACGAAAAATTCGCTAGACGAAAAAATTCGCGGAACGAATTAATTTCGTCTTGCGAGGCACCACTGTAGCTCCTCCTCTCTGATCATCGTTAGGACTGCTCTACCCATTTCCTGGTTAAAATATTTATACCTCCAACTGTTACTAGATTATAGCAGGGTTCTGCAAACAGCCAATATAGTAAACAGTAAAACTCAATGAAGCGGCAAAAATAACTCCGGATACATCATTTGCATTTATTGTAAAACTCTTGTGAGATTTTTTAAATTTTATTTTATACATTTTATCTCATTTTCCTCCACTGCCTCCACCTCCTGCAAGATAATGTAGTTAGTAGCTTCTGTATTTTGTTTTGTATGATATATTTTTATGGATAGAAGCTTCACAGAGTCTTCTGGAGTACACAGAATATAAATACAAAGGAGTAATCTTTATAGGGTATTGGTTGTGTTCCTACTACATGGATCAGAGTGTAGGCGTGGGGGAGAAATTCCATTTGCTTTGCATTAAAAGGCAAACCTATTGAATTTGATGTGTTCAAAACTCTCTGCAAACCAAAACACAGCCATCTTCTGAAATTCAGATTTCTCTGAATTTTGCAGTACATTCTTTCAGCCAAGTCATGTGTACAAAAATTCACATACAAAGAGAAAGTTTGCATAAACATACACATACAGTGGTACCTCAGGTTACAAACACCTCGGGTTACAAACACTTCGGGTTACAGACTCCACTAACCTGGAAGTAGTACCTCAGGTTAAGAACTTTACCTCAGGATGAAAACAGAAATTGTGCGGCAGTGGCATGGCAGCAGTGGGAGGCCCCATTAGCTAAAGTGGTACCTCAGGTTAAGAATGGTTTCAGGTTAAGAATGGACCTCTGGAATGAATTAAGTTCATAACCAGAGGTACCACTGTATTAGCAAAGATAACATAAAAATCATATTATAATAGGGGAAATATAAATATTAGGGAAAATATGCTTTACTATGTGTATACTGGGAGAAAATTGAACTAAACTGCTGGTGAATTTTCATAAGTACCTTATAAATAAAAATTCTCAAATTTATGTAGAAATGTGCAGAACTAAGGAACTGAGAGAAACCCAAACTGACAGATTCACCTTTCCTGATCCAACAGCCAGTGCCATCACAGGCCACTTCTCAAAGTGCAGGTGGAAGGGTGAGGAGGAAGAAAGCTGGCTTGATGTCATTCGACTGCACCAGTTTCACACACAAAGCTTAAACTCCATGCATTAAAATAACACTATCCATTGCATTAAACCTTGCGCAAACCTCATTGGCTTAAATGTAAAGAATCACTCCCATGAACTTCTGATTTGTCCCATTTGTATAAAGGTACAAATAAAAATATACCTTTTGTCTTTTCAGCAAGTTCCCCCTCTGTTAAGTATGGTACTTGAAAAGAAAAGAACAGAAAAGAAAAGCTTTCAGTATTTTCCACATTTAAGAAAAGAAAAATCAGAAGGCAGGTTTGTTAAGGAAGTGCCAGGATCTGTACTAAATAAGCCTCATGGCCTTTGGCTGTTGAGTAAGAACTTTCCATAGTACAGTTTGCTAAACATCATAATTCCCATGGTAACCAATGCATTGCATTGCCATTCCTCTAATATATTGTGTACATTTTTTGTTTGGAAGCAACAATTACACAGATACAACACTGACCTCGCTGCCCTTTGGAGCAATTCCTTCTAGAATATGGAGGCCAAACTTAGTCTCGCATGCCCCATGCAGAACACAGAAGGAACAGCATAAGTCAGAAGTATATACTTTTCACTAGAAAGATAAATCATGGGTACATAAAGAAAGTTAAAGCACAACATGAAAGAACCTTGCAATGTCTTGAGCTCATCATCCCATTTGCACACACAGACGACATGAAATGTTTGGGTGTTTGAAAGAATACTGGCCGTGAAAAAATGATACCTCAACAACCCAAGCTATTATGAAAATGGCAATTAAAACCTATCATTAAAATAAGTAATGTTGATCAAATGCCCCTAAAGAGATGTTGGCATCCATCTGTCTTGAGAGACAATGGAGTGCACCTCTGGGGGTGCAGTTAAACTGCTGAAGGAGGCATACAAGACACCATCCAACCATCTTTGGATCTCCGTTCCAGCTTTGTGTAGAGTTTACTCCTTAGCCTTAGCTTCTCCTGAAGATGTCCCACAAGGCAGCAGGTATAGATTTTTCTCATGAATTAGTATACCCACAAGGCAATGGAGGTTTAGTATCAAACTTTTCCTTCTCTTAGACAGGCTACCTTCCTAGATTGACAAGCCCCATCGTCCCCTCATTTCCCTCCGCTGAAACCACCTCCTTGACCATTGGACCCAGGATCGGTCTTGTCCACTCCATCTGCCAGAGCCTGTCTTCACACGCAGGGGAAGAATTTGAGACCCATCAGCTACCTTAACCTGATTTAGCCGGCCAGTTGAAGCTGTTTCCAAGGTTGTGGCCACTGTCACATGCTGTTGGCTTCTAGGAGAAAAAGGTGTGAGCTGAGTGCAGGGTGGAGACCAAAAGTGGACAAACTACTCTAGAAGGAGCATGATGTACAGAAGTACTGCTGCTCCCTTAACATCTCTTATACCTCCAGTAAGATTCAACCCAGTAAGATTCAGCCCGGTTTCTGAGACTGGCAGCCTAGGTTGGTGTCCAAAATGAAAAGGCCCTGCTCCTGATAGATATTGTGCAGCCCTTCAGCTCTGTTCCACATGAAACGTGGGAATTCAGAGATCATTCTCCCATGGGAATTGCAAGTTATGAACATTCCTGAACCATATTTTGTGGTCAACCGAACGCTAAGTCCAGTTCATCTTTTCCCACTTTATCTCAATGATGGCTCAAAAATCTGTGTCTGTGACTTCCTGTTCCAAAGCACTCAGCTGAGCGTGTGATAGGCAGCAGTGGCATGGTCTGTTCAACCTGTGGGAGGTCAGCATGGGGTCTTGAAGAAAAGCCACAACTGTTAAAGACTCAAGGGGTTATGACAATAAACTCTTCCTTTAACTTACCCTCACATGAACACAGTCGGCAAATGCCTGCTACTTGCATGTTTTTTGCAATGCTTCATCTTTTGGAAGTCAGTTATTTGGACTCCTTGCAGTACAAGCAGTGGGATATGTAATAGGCCCACTTAGAAAATATATTAAAGCAGAATGGGAATTGTAAAATAACGCGAACCAAGAAGTCCAAGACGTTCCCAGCTTTTGATGTCTAATGAGTCGATTGCATGGAAACCTCCAGAAAAGAGCATAAGTTATGAATAAATACATCATCCCCCTTGGTCCGAGGCTTCCAAGTTTAAATCAAGTGCAGCGCAGTGCAAGTGCACATCATCCAGATGTTTCTCACATTACTATATTTCAAGTGTTTACTGGAAGTGATCTCATCATACATGGTTAATGTTGGTGACCGGCTCCGCATGTTATTCATATCATGATTTAGCTTTAAGATACTGGTGGATCATAGTGTTGTTTAAAATGGATAAAAATGTGCATTTAGCCACTCACAGGGAGACGAGGCAGAGCAACCTGGACGTGACAGGGCTGACTCTTAATCCATGTTGAAAGCGAGGAAATTAAACCCACGTATAAAGGAAATATCAGTACATTTTTCCTGGGAAATAAATTGAGTTTGGCTAATCTAGCAAATCAACAGAGCCACTGTCCTCCTCCAGAGCAGGCCCTTCATTAAAGCTGCAATCAATCTCTTGCAGGCTGGGGAAAAAAATATGAGTCAGAGGACAACAAAAGGAAAGGAGAAATGCAGCCCAAGCTGGTGTGTGTTTCCTTGGAAGCAAGCCTCACTGAGCTCCATAGGATGTAATCCCCCATAAGTGTGGGAGGGATCGCAGCCACAGAATTATTGGCTGTTATGGAGCCATGAACCTTATTTCAGTGGCTGAGACCATGTGGGACACGCGCATGCTCCAGGGTTCTTTTCCTGGTCACTCTAGTTTAGAAGGAACAGGTAGAAGATAATGTGAAAGATCATGGCCTGGGGCTAGATGAGCAAACAGTCTGACTGAAGATGCAGTCCCATGGACATCAAATAGCCTTTAACACACAGTTAATGTCCTATTGAATTCTACAGAAGGGCCATAGCTGAACCATACAGTATCTGTTTTGTATGCAGAAGGTTCTAAGTTCAATTCCTGGCATCTCCAGATAGGTCTGGAGACACCTCTGTCTGTAGCGTAGATAATATTGAGTTAGACCAAATACCTGATTCAGTAAAATGCAACTTCTGACAACCCTTTGTTCCTAGAATTTAGGCACACTTAACTTTCCCACAAATTTCACAGACTGGCAGGTCATGCATCCATAGCAGCAACCAGAGGAGGAATGGCTGCTGGGAGGAGCGCAAAGAGAAGAATAACCACAGTACATCATCAGCAACACAACTAGATGCCTTCATCTGCCCCTGCTGCAACAACAACAACAACAACAATAATTTATTATTTATACTCCACCCATCTGGCTGGGTTTCCCCAGCCACTCTGGGTGGCTTCCAACAAAACACTAAAATACAATAACCTATTAAACATTAGAAACTTCCCCAAACAGGGCTGCCTTTAGATGTCTTCTAAAAGTCTGGAAGTTATTTTTCTCTTTGACATATGGTGGGAGGGTGTTCCACAGGGCGGGTGCCACTACCGAGAAGGCCCTCTGCCTGGTTCCCTGTAACTTGGCTTCTCGCAGCAAGGGAACCGCCAGAAGGCCCTCGGCGCTGGACCTCAGTGTCCAGGCAGAACGATGGAGGTGGAGACGCTCCTTCAGGTATACTGGGCTGAGGCCGTTGAGGGCTTTAAAGGTCAGCACCAACACTTTGAACTGTGCTCGGAAACATACTGGGAGCTAGTGTAGGTCTTTCAAGACCGGTGTTATATGGTCTCGGCGGCCACTCCCAGTCACCAGTCGGAGCGCTTTGGAGAGCACCAGAGAGGGTGCTTCGGAGCCAAACAGTCAATAGCCCTGGTTAACTCCACATTCCAGCGGGCCACCAGGGAATCAGCTGAAAGGCCATCAACATGGGATAAAGCATCCCCTACCACTCTCTGGAAACCATTTGGATCCATTAAGTGGCGGGGGCGGACCATCCGAATCGGTCCCACCTGCCTGCAGAGGGGAAGGGTCGTGGAGAAGTCCAGTTGCACATATCTCTCCCGTATCAGTCTCTACAGCCACAGCAGACACTGTAATCTTCCAACAGTTTGACTTCACCCCAAAAGTTGAACACCTCCATTGTATCCCAATATAGTTGGATGCCAACCAATCTTGCATATCTTTGGTGATCATTGTCTTCCATGAACACAGTCTTAACAGTGAGTCCTTAAGTGACTGTGGAGGCCAATTCTGGATCCACACATACTTCCACAGTGGGGACATCAGTTTCCAGGGAGGAGTTGATCACGGTGAGGGTTTGTCAAACATGCCTTCCTCTTAGCACATTATCCCCTTTGCATATACCAGGTTATAGAACCCATAGCCCATGGGAGAGTTTCAAAAGAAGTCGGTAGACACATCCACAAGCCACAAAATAGTGGCTTGTATGTTGAGTCCCATGCAATGCCTGCTACAGCCACTGGAAGCTGCCAGGCATAGTTGCAATGCTGGAAAATGCATAAACTGCCATGATTGCCACTTGATAAACCTCCTTAAAGCGACTAGTCACCTCATTCATGCTATGGAGAAGTGGTCCTATTCATGATCAGTGACCAGTGACACTTGCTTCACTAAGCTAATTCAGTGTAGTGTGACTATTCATCAGAAGTGGAGCACAGTGCAAGTACATCTAAAACAAAGCAAAGATATTCAAATAACTTTCTCGCTGACTTCATTCAGTTTTCACTGCCTCTGGGCCAACAATGCATGCCAGGGTCCGTTAGGTCTGTCAGGCAGAAGATCAAAACAAGAGGCACCAGCGATGGAACTGGAACAAGCTGTATTCTCTGCAACTTCAGCCTTCGGTAACAAGGGGACCCTTTATTATTTTGCACTGCTGAAGTGATCTGCACGAGACGAGGCCACCTTTTGAACCGAAAGGAAAGAACATCTGGCAGCAAAGCATCTACCAGCTGTACAAACAGCGGTGGGGGCAGGGTGTTAAAACTGGGGGAGATCTGCAAGATACTAAGATTTGAACAATGGCTCACACTGCTGAATCAGTGTGTCACAGGGCACTTTTTCATTCATTGTATTTATATTCCATCTTCCTTCCAAGGAGCTCAAGGCAGCATACGTGGTCCCCTTCGTTTTTACCATGACAACCAGCCTGTGAAGTAGGCTGAGTTGAGAGCTAGAGGCTGGTCCAAGGATCCCCAGTGAATTTTGAAACTGATGGGCAATTTGAAAACAGGTTCCCCCTAAGCCCTAGCCTGACCTTCTGCCATTCCACCACACTGGCTCATTGGTGTGTGCGTAGGAATATAAGGTTTAGGCATGTCGAAAACCATAGCTATGTAGAAATGCACAGGTAAAGGTTTACCTGACCGCCTCTGACTAAAGTGCATCATTCCCCTCCTTAGCGAAGGCTGCTTCGGAAGCATGCACGTGGTGAATGCAATGTTTGATGTGGGCTCCCACAGGTACACTTAGGCCAGGATCAAGCGGGGAGAGAGGGGGCATGTGCCTCAGGCAGAAGGCTGGGTGGGGCAAAATAGCATCCTGCCCTGGCCACCACCCACAGGGCCTTCCCTGGTGCAGTGGCTTTAAATGCAACTGGCACTGGCAGGGTGGGTAGGGGCCTCCTTTGGCTGAAGCAGCTCAACCAGTGCCAGATTTACTTATAAGCAAAATAAGCTATAGCTTAGGGCCTCACTCTCTTGGGGGCCCCAAACAAATTTAAAGGAGAAAAAAAACCTGGATGTACATTTCCAAAATATAAGATGAAAAATAAAATAAAACCTACATACAGCAACAGTGTTTTGTGTTGTGTAGGCTCCTATGATGTATTTCACTGTTAATATACTTCTTAATTGTATTTCAGTTCAACAATTACTTTCATAAAATACACATTTTGTTATGTGCAAATGGCTTTAGATACCTATTAGGTCCATAAATTGCCATATAGCATATATTCAACACAAAAAACAGCAGCAATTTGTCGTTGACAAAGGACAGCTGGACATATAAATGGCCCTATCACCTTCAGTAGCTTAGGGCCTCATCAGACCGAAATCCGGCCCTGAGCTCAACGCAGTGCAGCACAACAATGGCGTAGCGTGGGGGGTGCAGGGGGGCCGGCTGCACCGGGTGCAACATCGGGGGGGGCGCGCTTGCGCTCGCACTCGCACTCGCAGCTCTCTGCCCCTACCTGGCTCACTCACTCTAGGGGGCGCAAATTACTTGCCTTGCCCCAAATGCTGACAAGCCACGCTACACCACTGCACCACAACATGGGACAACTCAGAACTCCACCTACAAGGTTCCTCTCTTCCAGTGGTGGCACTTTCCTTTCGCTGCCCATTGTGGTGATGGGGGTCCAGACAGGGGTGGATCTACTATGAAACTAATGATTCAGGGCCCCTAATCCTGGAGGAATCCAGGAAGTGACTTTAGTCCACCTTGCTTTAAAATTTGGGGTCTAGTAGAGCCAGTATGAGTCACATGACTCAAACTGATATATTGGGGTGTGTGTGTGTGTGTAATTTGGTATATATTTTAACAATTCCAAAGTCTGACAGTCAGTAGCACATATGTTGTAAAGGTGTGGCTCTCTGTTGTGGAACAACCCCATTGAAGAAGATAACAGTATTACCCATATCTCATTGCTAAGAGTGAAGGGGCCCGTCATGAGAGTTCAGGCTTCAGGCCCCCCAAAATGTAGGTCTGCCACTGGGTCCAAGGGAAGGTTGACAGCTATGGGGATGATCACCTGGTGAAGCAGCTTCCCAGTGGTCCAGGGTGAGAGGACACCCCAGGGCTGGAAGGCAGGTGCTTTTTCTAGCAGCCATTAGGGAAAAGAGCCGGGAGACATACTCTGTTCTGCCACCCCCAATATCTGACCTCTAGAGAGGCACTTCTCTTCCTCCAGGAGGGTAGAGTAGGGCCACGTCACCCATTTTTTCTTTTTCTTTATTGGAGTGGGCAGAGAAGTACACCTTTACAGCTGTGCAGACCTGTGTTTTATATCTAGCAATTTATTGCAAAGCGCTTTTGTTGATCTGTGCTGTATATAGCAATACACTGTAAATGGCTCATGGTGTAAATTGCTTTGAGTGCCCCCGAGAAATGATTCAAAAATCAAATAAATAAATAATACATTTGATCAACATCTACGACAGCATTTTTTAAATTAAAACTTCTCATGTGCTTTTATCACAGTTCAGTTATGGCCAAAAAGGCTAATAAAAAAACTGGCCTGCAAAGGTATGCTTTAAATTATCAATACTGGAAGGTATTTGGCAGCATGCTAATGGACTTGATGTTGTGCCTCTGTGAAGCAAAAAACACATGGCAGTTAATTTTAAGTACTCCGGTGTTGTGTCACTATCCCTGAAATGAAACAGGAAAGGAGACGTATCATGCAGAGAATATCAAAACAATCATTTTAAATCCAAACAGGAAAAGAAAGTGGGAAATGTAGAATGAAGTACAAACGGAGATATGTTGCTCCCCCTGCTGACGATTATTGAATATAGCCAGAGTGTTTCTCGGACTGCAAAATCAGGACCATGCCTGCAGCAGTAAAAATCCTGGGTGTCCCTTATTTTCAAAACATTTTTGCTTCAAAGAATCCCAGCGCCAGGAGTGCCTGGCTTGTATCTGAAATAGAAAGCTTTGTACCAAGGCATCCACTGAAATGCTCATAGGCAGATGGCAAGAGCAACACAGGAAAAGTGAAGCAAGGAGACGAGAGCTACTCATTGCCTTCCTTTCCGGGCATCAATTATGTCTGCAGAAAACAAGGGAGATGGCAGGGACTGCCTAATGACTTTGTTCTCATCCACAGCACCTTGCATTTTTATAACAGCAGAGGAGCCTAAGAAATCCTGCTGAGTTGAAATACATCATTGTCAAGCTTTTGCCAGTGACTTTGCCCAGCTCCTCAAAGAGGCTCAGATTCTGTTCATTGATCACCCTTGCCTGCTGCTCCTGCATCTTCATACATTCACCTCAGCTGCCTGCCTTTATTCCTAGGCTGTGGGGTCCCTGGAAATTTTGTGCAGAAGTAACCCAACAATGTTGCACAAAAAACTAGATTCTGAAATGGGCAATCTGTGTGGCTTGGGGGGGCAGGGGGGGGGAATCTCCACCTCTGTGAAATGCACTGATGATAATTAAGCCTACTTTGTAGCAGGGTGAGAATGTTCTCACAATTAAAGTCACGACAGGAAGACTGCCATCTTTCTGGTGCCATCACATGACACGACCACATGGTACACGACGTCAGTGTGAATTAATATGATTCCAGATTGGCTAGATCACGTAGCTGCCAGATGATGGAGAATCTTAAAACACATGTAGCGACTGCTGAGAGTCTCGAATAGAAGTAAAATGGTGCACGATAGACTAATTCTTCTACATAAATAGTATTTACCTTTAGCCACAAAAATTCACCTCTGCTTTACTCTAGTCATGCATTGGCTCTAGTTCAGCAAGCACCCACTTATGTGGGACTCTTATGGCTGTACGGTTAGGCCAGCTCTGTCAAAAGGCCAAAGGGGAACATGCTGAAGTAATTGATAGCATAAAGTGGAGGCCCGCAAAGATGTAAAACAGGGATAGAGATGAAAGGTTTGGTTTTCAATTGCTAAAAAGGAAGGATGCATGCATGGTTGAAATGGGATGACTCTGTGGAGCAGAGGAAGAAGTTACATCCAACATTTCCTCTGAAATGCCAAATGAAATGTTCAGTAATGAGGGCCAGATTATACATAAATATATAGTGTCCTTTTTCCTTTAGCAGCTGTATGTGTTTAGGTAATTTGTTTGGCAAACCGTAACATACTGGAAGAAGTCTTACTTTTGAGAGTCAACTGCTTTTAAATAACTTTCTGCATCAGTTCCCCCCACTTCAGATGCAATAGCAGATCACGGTATGCCTCTTGATTCAAACGGATGAGAGGAAATCAGGGCATGTGATGGGAGCATGTAAGTCCAGGGTTTCCTCATGTAGTGACAGACTGTGCTTAGCATCATGTCTGAATCGAAGCATTGAATCCATCAAGCATGGTCTTGTCTACTTTGGCTCTTAGCGCTTGTTCTTAGCCCTCCTACATGGAAACTTTAACTGGAAATAATGTAAATTGGGCCTGGGAGCTCAAATGTTTGTAGCAGGAGCCAGCCACTATCCTACAGCCCCTTTCCAATTATGACCCCCCACACACACACTGCACATGTGTGCATTCACACGACCTACTCCCTGACTGCCCACAATATAAGGTTGTGCATTGGTGGGTAGGCTGCTGAAGTACAGGTGTGAAACAGAAAACCTCTGCTTGTTTTCCCACGGGTACCAGTTGCCTTGGAAACTATCACCTCCGGCTTGTTATCTGGGGATGCTTTTAAAAGGGAAAGCAAAAGTGTGTGTTCAGCCAGGACTGCTAATGGGTGGGATGCTTGGCACTTGGGCCTATGGCTCCCTCTGAACCCATTCTGTTCCAAAGCATACGGTTTATGAGTATTTGTTCCCAAACACCACCTGTAACAGCTTACTCTTGTGGTTTGTTTATGCCCCGCCCCAATGCTTAACTTTCTCATGCATTGGAAGACTGCAGGGGGTTATTCTGCACAATCCCACTGCCCATATGTGGATCAAAGTGAGCATGCACATCCAAATGTTCATCATTGGGGAGACATCTATTTACAACGCAGCATAGGGCTTATGGAATGTTTGGAGAGGAATATGGATGTGTTTGTAGCTGAGATAGATTGCGCAGTCCTATTTTGGCTAATTTACAATGCAGTGCAATGCAGACTTACTCCGAAGTGCATCCCACTTATTTCAGACATCTCAACTATCTGTAAGACTGCAGCCTTAATGGTTTCCCATGCCTATTGATGTAATACATGATTCCTGTTAAGTCCAAAGGTTACTACTTTAAGGGTTCAGACAGAACCTACTTCTTGGTGAATGCTTTTAAGGTGATTGTTGCAACCTTGATCTCCCCCATCCACCTGCCTACACACCAGGGTTCACTATTGCTAACAGTGAAGCCCAGGATGAATTGGGAACAAATGTCAGAGGGCATCTCAAAGATGTCCCTTATTAGGAACAAGCTCTAATGCACTTTGGGCATGAGAAAAGTCCACGAGAAATGCAAAACCTAGGCTGGAACTGCTCCAGACACTGGTGAACTGGAACGCATAAAACACAGACCTTACACACTTGGAACTTTTAAAACTGGAAATACATTTGTGTGTTTGTCTAGGGAATGTTTTTTGGTTCATTTTTGTTTTATTATGTATCTTGTGTTCTCATATTGTAATTTTGCTGTTGTGAATCAGCCTGCAATCTTCAGCTGAGTAATTATAATGAAAGTGAGGATGAGCTGTCAGATGGCTTTGATGGT
This sequence comes from Podarcis liolepis, assembly GCF_965112155.1. Classification (NCBI taxonomy): domain Eukaryota; kingdom Metazoa; phylum Chordata; class Lepidosauria; order Squamata; family Lacertidae; genus Podarcis; species Podarcis liolepis. The sequence continues at coordinate 59,197,844 of NC_139555.1, read as the reverse complement.
AGGCCCCCAAACGACATCTGGTGGCGGCAGCTGGAACATACCAGTTGTTTGGTCTAACACAAAAGGTATTAGCGACTGATGTGAGTATATTAGCAATTTACCTCAACAACATATGCATCCTGCTTGTAGATTTTTATTTTCAATTACAACTATATTCTGAAGGCTTAGTTTACATACTGAAGGATGCAATGAACTGTTAATACATGCTTTATTATTATTTGTTGAATTTATATACCACCTTATAGCCCGAGGTCTCAGGGCGGTTCACCCAAGCATATTGCTCTTTAGAGAAGCCAGAGCACATAAGCTATTCATTTAAATTGATGACAAACCACTGGAGCCACAACTGTGATCAAGCTATATCTGATTAGTAGTGTCAGAAGGTAGATGATGTGGATAGGTGCCTTAAAAAGTGGGGCACTTGTGGCTCTCTAGATGTTGTTAAGACTCCCATAAGCCCCAAGCAACTAGCCAATGGTCAAGGGTGATGGGAATTGTAGTCCAGGAATATCTATAGGGTTGCAGATTCCACACCTCTGCATTCAGATGTGGTTTTGGATCCAAATTAAGGCTCATCCAAATTTGGATTTCATATTCTAGTACTGTATTAGGAAGCCATATGGAACTACAACACAACTTGAACTGTTTCAGTGCATTAATACCTTCATTATTATATGTTCCATCTGCTTCTAAACATTTCAGTCATAAGCTTATATACTTTTGTAGTTTTCTTTCCTCAAACTCAAAATCCTACTGCAATGTTCTGACATTTGTGCTTGAACTAGCAAGTTTGTGCTTGAAATTCAGCCGGCAGAATGATGGCAGTGAGCTCTAGCTGCTGCTGAAATAGTGTTTTCCAGCCCTGGGGAATCAGTTCTAGCCAGATGTTCATTTCAGTATGGTCCACTTAAAACTACAACACTCTTCATACAGAAAAGTTGGAGAAGTTAACAGCTCCCCAACCCTTGTTGTTGCCAAAATGTATCTGCAAAAGCAAAAACTGAGAACTGCATCTACAACCTTAATACAGATGCAAAATGCTACGACCCATAAATAACTATGTAGAAGTTGTTCCTTACAAGTTATCCATAAATAGTCCATTATGGAGCTTTGCAGCAGGCAATAAAAAGGTTGTAATCACTTTCCTCTACTTAAAATGTGCAAGTTGTTTCTTTCTGGGAACAGAATGAAAACAACATTAGTGCTACATTAAAAGACTTTTCTACCCCAACCTGGCAGTTCGAAAGCACATCAAAGTGCAAGTAGATAAATAGGTACCACTCTGGTGGGAAGGTAAATGGCACTTCCAGGCGCTGCTCTGGGTTCGGTGTTCCGTTGGACCAGAAGCAGCTTAGTCATACTGGCCACATGACCCGGAAAAACTGTCTGCGGACAAACGTCGGCTCCCTCAACTAGTAAAGCGAGATGAGTGCCGCAACCCCAGAGTCGTTTGTGACTGGACTTAACTGTCAGGGGTCTCTTTACCTTTCCACAGCACAATTTTTACTTTTCAATGAACCTGCAATATGAAGCTGCCCTGGGTTTCAAAAGCAGATTCCTACATGGCAGCAACAGGGATAAGTATTTTTAGTGAAAAGCAAAGTTAAACACTCCATCTCTTCTCCAAGTGTCAAAAATCTAATTTCATAATGTACATTTCCCCACACACTATAGTCAACATGCATAGGAAGCAGATCTTTCAGTATGCTAGCCTTGCTTAACTGAAATGAATAAGCTCCATTCCATTTTATTTTCTTTACATGTACGTAGTTTTGAAAGTTTTATTTACAACATTATACATTAGTTGATATCACTGCTCAATAGCAGTAAGCAGTGTAAAATTATTTGTAGAAATGGCTCTACTTGGTTTTGTTTTACATACCAAGGATTAAACTTCTATAGCTTTCCATAATGTACAACAGATGGCTTTGGTTAAAAGTTTGGAGAACTGTACAATACGACTGTCGGCTTTGTTTTTAAGAAGCTTTGCGCAATAAAGGTAGTGAGATATGGTTATGAGATTCAAGAAGCTCATCAAGAGATAAGCTGTCTTCCACTTTACCTCAAAGTCCTTGGCCTCTGCTGCTCTTCCAACCACACCTCACCAACTACACCCTAGTTTTAAAGTTTTTAAAATGTCCTTCCCATTTGTAGTGATAAAGTGGATTAGTACTTTAACTGGAGCAATTTATATGAACTGAAGGAAACTGGTTCACTCATCTTACAATTTTGCTTTCTCTAGTTTATGTGAACAACACATAACTTAAGGCTACAATACCAAACACACAGACTTCTGGGTAAACATTCATAGGATTACACTGAAATTGTGCATAAATGGTTACAAACAAAATCTGTACTAAAATTCTACCGTTTATGTGTAACACAGTGCTTACGTGCATTGAACATCCATTTCAGCCGTTGAGTTTTGCATGGTTACAGTTTAACAATTTTGTTAAGGTAACATTCTACTTGACATCAGCAAAGCCTGGTTCCTACAGTTACCCAAGGCTCAGAGCTGGAAATGTTATGTGAAAATGAAACACTCAGAATTGATCTTATGTGCGAGGCTTAGGTAATTTCTATGCCACTCTACTAAAATCCCAGCTGTCAATCTAGGCAGAATCATGTATGTTTACTTCGTAAATCTCGCTAAATTTAATGGGACTTTAAACTAAGTGTATACAATCCAATTCCTGCTCCAACTGATAAAATGTGCCTGCCAAATAAAGTATTGCACCAAATAAATAGAGCATGAACTGAGCTGAAGTTAAACACCTGCTTCCCAAGTAGAAAAGGTGTGTACTATCAAATATTGAATGAAGAGAGCAGTGCTTCTGATTGTACCTCTAATCAGGCATCCCTTAAATATGACCATTTCTGCTTATTTATGAGATATGTTGCATACAATGGTATGTGCAATACACAGCAGTCTTGCTTACATCTCTGGGCTAGCAATCTCTATTTCATTCAGGATAAAAAAATTTGTTATCTGTACAACTTCAAACTACAGGAGAAAGTTTTCACACTCTTCCATGAAAACCAATAGAAAATGGTGCATCTGGGAAAGTAAATCAAACCTTTCTCCTAGACATGCTTGTTTTCAACATGAAGTACTTTTCAAGGCAGGAGCAAACAGAAATACCAAAATATAGTACAAGTGGAGTGGGCAGACTGGCCAAACTTTTTCCAAAAGGGTTTTTCAAATGGTTCTTCCTTTCCACTCTGTACTAAAGGTGTTTGTTTGATTAGCAATGAGTTGCTTACACTTGCATAAGTTCAGATCCTGCAGCAGTACCAAGGCAACTGTTAAGATGCAAGAACCCTGAGCTTCAGTAGCGGGGTGGGAGGTTAGAAAGAACTGTTTTTTCTCTGTAAGGGGAGCACAACCTGAGAGCCTCCAACCGGAAAAGATGGGAATTTCTCTCACACACACATGCACACAAATGCAACCAGGGGAAATATCTCTATAAACTTATGGGTTCGGGTAACCAGTATCTTTAATATCAGAACATTCAGAAACACAAGTTATTTTCCTGGAGAGGCATCACTTATAAGTAGCATCAACACTATACAGACATACATCATCTATCCTTTCTCAATGCTGGTATCTGTTTTATTTACATAATGGAATCCTATACAGGTAGTAGTAAGAGTTCTCTCTGTGAGTTGTTCGGCAGAGAAGAAAAATCAAATGATTGCTTGTATCAGGCTGGCAAGATGAGAAAAGCTCCTGGAGAAAAGTGAACTTGCAATTCTACCACGCCTTCAAGCTGTGCTTACAGCACATGTACGGGCAGTGATTGCTGAAGAGAATAACTTAATTTACAAGTGGCAGAAGGCTGAGCTGTTTCCGAACTGCCTTATGCTGTGATCACTATGGCTGCCATCTGCAGTGCCACCATCCACCCATACCTAGAAAAACCATAAGCTCTCGGACATGTATTGACCAATGTTTTCTATACAGTTACGTAAGTCCATAAGCAATTTTTCAGCTGGTTATAATAATTATAATAATTTATTATTTATACCCTGCCCATCTGGCTGGGTTTCCCCAACCACTCTGAGCGGCTTCCAACAGAATATTAAAATACAATAGTCTGTTAAACATTAAATGCTTCCCTAAACAGGGCTGCATTCAGATGGTTAGTGGGGTTGGGGGGGGGGAGAGAAACAGTGAAATAGTGCATTTACACAGTTGTCCTGTTGTAGCTTGAGCATTGTCACAATACTAATACAAATATAGGCCTCAGGCATCATACTATAAGCTGTTGTTGTTTACAAGTTGTATATAACCACTGGTTTTAATTAAAGGAACAGTAACAGGAGAAACAGCACTTTAACTCAAAATCCAGACACCCATTAGGCAGAAGTTTACCAAGAAGGCCAAAGTGTTTAGCCACACCAGAAATACTAGTACAAAAGTAACTTGTACTAAACCAAGTGCTTAACAATTAAATACAAATCTGTTAAAAATACTCCAATTAACTGGAGGATAAACTAAGCACTTAATGGATATACTTTCAATGTATACACTATTCAGTATACTCTATTCCATTTTGTGATTGGCATAGTACTGCCGGTATGCAATTAACTGAGGAAAATAATTCAGTATGTTTATATTTAAGATTCCTTATTTGCATAGAAAGCAACACCCTGTACAGCCAGTTCTGACCAATTCGGCCTTTTGCCTTTTTTTCTTTTTTTTTTACCATGTTGGCATCATATCAGGAAACCACATTCTTCCAAGGTGTTTGGAAACTTCAGAATGAATTTGATCCAGATTGTAGTCATTGTCTGGAATAAGCACTTCCTCCATAATGGACAGCTGGGTAAGCCTGCCTCCGCACATCTTTACAAACTCAATGAAGCCTCGACATGTAACTTCACATTCACCAAGCCCCATGGCAGTTAGATTCTTACAGCGTTCAGCAATGCGAATGAGTTCATCATCCAAGGGCTGCAGGCCATTAGCACAGACAACTAATTCAATCAACCTTGGGCAGTTCAGTCCAATACGTCCGAGCATTGATTTGCTTACTGCACGGCCAAAATAAAGATGAGTTACAGGTGTTTCCTCCCTGAAGAATGCATCAAATTCCTCCTCATATAGGAAGAAGTACATCACAATGTTGACTTTAGGGGAGTGTTTAATGAGAGCATCCCAGCTTTGTTTTTTGATAGCGTGAAATTCAATCTGTCCAGGATTCTCACTCACAACATCTATACGGAGATGTTCAAGATTAACATGCTTCTCACTTGAAAGAGCCAGTAACAATTCATCACTTAGTAGATAGTAATTAAGAGCAAGCTCCCTAAGGCCATGACACTGGTCAGCAACACAAAGAATTCCTAGGAATGACAAAAAGATGGAAAGAAAAGTTAAGTACAAAGAAAGACTCTAACTTAGTTTACCTCCACCACGCTGAAAAACATTCCCAATTCCAGGACATCACAATTATCAGAAACCAGCATCAAGTTCTTAACCTAATCTAAGTTGTTATCTAACAACTTTTATGTGAAGCTTCATAAGATTGTGCCATTATATACGTAGCCTATAATAAGGGCTAGGATTTTGCCTGCCATGTATATCTTTTTGAATGCATCACTTATTTATATAAACATTAATGTATGTTTTAAATGAGGATTATTGGTAAGAAGGTCTGCATATTGTTCAGCAGATATTTTAGCAATCATTCTATATTGAGGTCTAGGATACGAAATAATGCTTGTAAAGAACTGTTTTTGGAAGTTCCAACCACTATGGAAAGCAATGTAAATGCTCACTGAGAAAAATAATTGCATTTCAAAATGGAACTTTTTTGTACAGTCTGCTGTCTGTATGCATATTTTCTCTCAGTATGTTTCAAGAACAAAAACCTTCACAACAATTTTATTTACCTGAAAGGATTTGATACCTATGAAAGGCAGTACTTGTCAGTATATTAACAAAGCAAGCAACTAAGCATAAAGGACTCAAATCTTGACATAGTCAATTAGTGAAATTCATTCACCAAAATTTGAAGTCTATGGAGAATAAAGCTGTGATTTTCTTAATTTTTTTCAGTTTCCAGACGCTATGCTGGGCCTACAAAGGTATTTCATCTGAGTAGCAGAGACTATGGCAGCATCCACACAGCTCAATAAAGCAAACAGTTCATTGTCAACACAGATGGCTCTTGCTTTGGGGATGGTTTTGTTTTGCTGCAACCCAATCATAAGGCTAAATCATCTCTGGAGTGAAACAAGTCATGATCCTCTTTCAGATGTAATGCTAATAATGATATCTACAGTTTATTTCTTCTGTAATAAAGACAAAAGTTGATAAAAGAATTTCATAAACTTGGTAAAGCAAGAGGCAACCTTGATAATTATGAAGGTGATTTTTAAATAAAAATGTTAATTGAAGTAATTAATCATGATCTGCGACTTTTATATTACTTTTTGTTTTCTCAGATTACTTACCAGCTGGTGAAACATGAGGGCAACTGCTCATTTTGAGCAATTTTAAAGTGTCGCTATTGTTTGCAACAAGGACCTTCAAGGATGGATCATCTACTGGTGTGTCTTCAATCTTGATGGAAGATAATGACTTGGAATTGACAAATACTACTGTAAGCGCTGATACGAAGTGAGCCTATTCAGACAAAAAAAAAGAAGGAAAACATTGGCATGCAGTTATACATTCACGGCATGACAAACAAAAAGTTTGTCTTGAGACAAAAAAACCTTTAGGTTCTATGCAATACTATTTACATTTGGCTAGTAAAAGGTATTTAAGAGTTCCTTGATTTTAACAAGGCGTATCTAGAGGCTAAAAAAGTAATGATCTATTACCATCAACTGCAGATGTAAAAAAAAAAAATACTTTTAAAATTTTATCCCAAAATCTTGTTTTTTCCAAAGGAAAAATGTATGGAAACAACAAAGAAAATAAAAAATAACTGACAACCAGGCCACTATGGAGTGGAAGCTCCTAACTCCATTTGCTGACTGGTTGAGTACTGGAAATTACAATAAATAAATTAATGAAAGTCAAAAATTTGACATTGAGCAATCAAATGTTATTTTAAAAGAAACGTGAAGCTCATGCTCATTTTACATCCTGCATAAACACTGGTACTGAAGTCCCAATAAACTTTACCGTGCCACTGCAATTAGAAACTCTGCCCAACCTCTCCCCAAATTACCCTAGAAATTCATTACACGCAGAGTAAACCTAACTTTAAGAACAGATCCCACCTCATTTTATTTACATAATTTCAAGTTCAGAACTCTATGGAATATCACCTTGGAAACATTCATGAAACTTGGTTTTGCCGTTGAAATCAAGCCAAGTGTCTTGATAGAACAATTCACCAGCTGAGATAGGATGTCACAAGCTGCTTCTGCAGACTCTGTACTACTATCAACCTGAAAGGCAACATGCAATACTTTAGTGAAAATCAACATTACATTAAATTATATTCATTATGCAATGTAGAGAGTCAATGAGTACTAGACCATGTACTGCTTTGTACTCATGCATTGAAGTTATTGCAAAGCACTTTTGATTCTTAGCGAGCACACCTGTCCAAAATGCTGTACTGCAACTTCATTAATGCTTCCCAGAGATTCTTGAGCAGCAACTATGTAATGCATGCATGACACAGAGTTTAGTGCAGATTTCATAAAACACAGCATCCCTGTGTTTGAAAAAGGAATGCAAGCAGTCTATGTCACTCCAAACCTGCTGGAAGGAAGTGTACCTTCCAGGCTGTCTGGAGTGATTCAGTTTAATCCAAAGGAAGGTTGACAGTGACCACCTGATGCCAGACTTCTTGGTGGGGAGGTGGGAGGGGGAATTGTTCGGTTGAAGTGAATGGGAAGATAGGAATTGGAGACATAGAAAACTTGCAGTTGCCAGCACATTTCTATTTCATATTTCTACACTTAAAAAAACAGCAAACACTAGCATAAACAAATAAGTTTCTTTAAAATTGACAGATACATATTCTAAAATTCAATATACATACAATATTCTTAATTATTACTAGAACACAAAAGAGGCTTCTTTACCTTGAAGCTGACATACTGCAAATGATCAGCATGTCGTTTAATAATCTGTTGAATGAGATCTGGGTGAGTAGACTTCAAGTATGAAGTAGCAGGCTGATTAAGCTCAAATTCAAACTTTCTCCAGAGATCAGGAATATGAAACACTTCATTCCATCTCCGGCAAACTGAAGATGCACGGGCACGATCAACAAGAGGCAGGCATTGGAAGATATGCAAAACTACGTGGTGTGGCAGACTTCCCCAGTCCATCAAGGTAAAAGGATGAGATGTGTCAAAGAGAGTGTCGTAAAAACCAGTTTTCTGCTTTTTTGTCCTCTGCAGTGTTTGAAGAACTGGATTTTCAGCTTTAGCTGTCTGCCTGATCCTCTTCATTCCGAGAGCAAAATGATTTCAGGTACAATACTGTTGAGATGTATAGAAGCTGCAAAGCTTTCTGTAAGTTTTCAAGTACTGTAGATCTCTATAAAAGTACATAGGGCCGTAACAAACAAAATAATTAGAATTCCAAAGTATATCTTGCAACTTTGCTTTTGTAAGCTATAATATTGTTTGATCCTTTGTCCCAGTTTTCAAAACAATGCATAAGGACTTAAAGGGGGGTGAGGCACATGCATGCTTCACTCCTCTTATTTACCAAAGTTGGAATGAAGGCACTTACTAGTCTCTATATCAGAAACAGTGATAAGGTAGTGTTCCCAATCACAGGGAGGTTTGCAAGCATGTTCAGCTGCAAAGCTAGTCAAATAATAGTGGTAGGTATAAGCACAGTTTGACATAATTAGTTGGGAATCATCATGTTCTAATGCTAAGTGATATATGAAACATATGGCTACAGTATTTTTCTTGTGGTAAGGAGTTCCATAGCTCAGCTCCCCTAAAACATTTGCTCTAGAGTATCACACCCACTTCCAGCGGCGTAGCGTGAGTTGTCAGCACCCAGGGCAACGCAAGTAATTTGCGCCCCCTAACCCGGGGCAAGGCAAGTAATTTGCGCCCTCCCCAACCCCTAACCTGCGAGTTGCCGCGCAAACAACGCTGCTTGCCCGGAGGAGGATGGAGGCAGAAGCAGCCGCCGCCTGTGGCTGGGCCGAGGGGATGGCGGCGGCGGCAGGGTGCAGAGGCTGCCCGTGCCCGGCCAGGCGTCGGCGCTGCTGCAGCGGCTGCTCCTCCTGCGAGCAGTGAGCGGAGCGCAGCCACAGCGAGGGCGGGGGGCGCGCGCACTAGGGCGCAAGGCTGGCGGTGGCGGCGGGGAGCCCGGCGGAGGAAGGAACTTGTCCCTTCCCTCTGGACTCGCGCCCCCCCCCCAGATGTTGCGCCCGGTGCGGTCGGCACCCCTGGCACCCCCCACGCTACGCCACTGCCCACTTCCAAATTTTAAGCGGAAACAGGAAATAAGTTTTCTTTGGTATTTCCCCCCCTTATACGTGCCTTTTAAAGGTATTTTTATTCATTCTCCTGTAATTTCTTCTCCCATTCTCCTTTCGCACTCAGCTCATATCTTATCTCCAATAGCCATTCCTCCATTCTGTTGTTTCTACATTCACTTCTACCTGATTCCCTTCCTTTCTATTCCTAGTTTATTATTACTATTATATTTATTAACTTGCATCCCTGGCAACTTTTACTCAGCATGCAAAAATGGTGGCAGTGCTGACAATAATTCAACCAAAAGCTTATGGTACGCCAAGAGAGTAGTTCAAGTACTGGGCATGCTGTGGCCTCCCTAAAAGTGGCCCAGGGCCCATCAGTAGGTCCCAGCCCACTGTTTAAGATTAACCAAATGAAAGTTTTAAATCAATTAAAAAGTTGTTTTTAATTTTGTGAATTATAATTTTTTTGGTAGAAGTTCAAATCCTTTCATTAATGATAAAAATATTAAGAGGTTTAATCTTACACAAAGAGGGGTGTGTCCAACTGCGTCACTTACCAGCAGAGCGTTTCACCAGCAGAGTGAAACAATTTTGGTAAATTCTCCCTTCTTCCTCCCTGCCCCCATCTGTTTTGGAGAATCTTACAATTCAATACTGTATTTAGGACTTGGGGAAATGGGGAATTGCTAGAAATGGTTTCCCCCCTTCACCTTGCTGAGTGACACCATTGGATACAACCCAGAACATTTTAGCAATGTAAGATGAGGACAATAAAGATAATCTTGTACCGTATAGGTTACAGACATTTGCAGCCAAGACAGACATATAACATAGGAACAATGGGTTGTATCTAATGCTAGTTCTGCTCAGAGTAGACCCACTAAAATTAATGATTCTTTCTTAGTGATACCTAGTAACTTAAATGAGTCTACTCTGAGTACCATGAGCACTCACTATGTAACCCAATGTTGCTGGTTGGTGTTGTTTTTTTTTTTGGGGGGGGGGGGGAATTAGAGGTCTTAAGTATGAGCCAAGATGGAGTTCATCAACCTTTCTGCTCTAGAACAAGTGGTTCTCTAATCCTGGCGAAGGCCTGGACCACTTAAGTAATCCATTTTTAAAAAAATAAAGAGCAGACAGGTGTTTTTCCAGAGGAAAGATAAATAGTATATTGAAGCTGAAGGTTCACATTGCTCTAAAAAACACTTATATTCAGAGAAGATGAATAGCAGGCAAGCGGTGGGGGGGGGGGGTTCCCAAAGAATGTTGCTGCTAGCATCAGTCATTTATTGGGATAATTAAATGTGTCCTCCAATCACCAAAACATTACTAGCAAACAAGGACAATTTACAGCACACAAGTCCACTCTGAGGTAAGTCTGAATGAATAGGCCTTACTCACAGGTAAGCAAAGTTAGGACTACAGCCTTAGTAATAATATTCAGATACTATTACAGTATCATCTCTAAAACATCAGCTGTGAAAATCATAGTATAGTTTTCTGATAATTAGTTGACAAAGCAAGCAAAATATATAGCTATAAAATGACACAAACTATAAAGCAGCAACTGCTGTACAGCGGTACCTCGGGTTAAGTACTTAATTCATTCTGGAGGTCTGTTCTTAACCTGAAACTGTTCTTAACCTGAAGCACCACTTTAGCTAATGGGGCCTCCTGCTGCCACCGCACCGCTGCACGATTTCTGTTCTCATCCTGAAGCAAAGTTCTTAACCTGAGGTACTATTTCTGGGAAGACAGGAGTGCCTGGCGTGCTCTGGTCCATGGGGTCATGAAGAGTCGGACACGACTAAACAACAACACTATTTCTGGGTTAGCGGAGTCTGTAACCTGAAGCATATGTAACCTGAAGCGTATGTAACTCGAGGTACCACTGTATTCATTTTATAATCTACCTCACAAACAAATAAGAGCATGTGACAATGGTAGTGTTAGCATACCATGCTAAATCATAGCTAATGGTTTACAGTGGTACCTCGGGTTAACATATGCTTCAGGTTACATACATGCAGCCAGTTTGACCAGAATGCAGAGCAATACTGTAGGAACGACTAATTCTGCACATCTATAAATTATAAAGCTGTAGTTGGTACTTTTCTCTGAACAAATTAATAGTTAAGACAAAAACATTGCATGTGAACCAAAGTGTTTCCGAATAGATTCAATCTTGCCCCCCCCCCCCCATGTTAAGTCAACTACAGCTTAATGGCTAGTTGTACAAGTCACCTAGCCTTGAATTAGAGGTGCACTTGCACACATACCTCTAGAGAATGTGGAAATTCCTGTCTAACACAAGTACCTTTATGGTGTCAGAACAGCCATCCCACTGATGAGTCATCCTGTCTGTGTGAAAAGATTCCTTAACTCGAGAGCAGGGTGGGGTCCTAGAAAAATGGCTGACCTATGAAGTCATCCACCAAAGAAAAAACAACTTGCCAAGTCTAGGAAACCCATATGAGGGACTCAGTTAAGTTTTGGAACTATGACTTGTGCAAGTAAATCACTTCCTACTAGTGGTTTGAAATTCAAAATATCTGGAACTGATTAATTTCATGAAAGAAAAACGCCAATGGAGCAAGACTTCTAACACAGAAGAATGTACCATGCAGTTTATAAAAGCTTGGCAAACCTGACTATATCCAAACATATGACTTTATACTTCAACTAAGAAAATTATAACTGTTTAAGTACTAAAAATATGATAAACAGTTCAAGGTTCACCCAGGCTCAGTTATGGTGTGTCCAGTGTTATATCAGAATGAAACCAGATACAGAGGACAGGGTAGCAAATGGCAGCAGGTCAGCGATGTCCCCTCAATACTTATTAGCAAGGTGAGCCTGCCTAGCAAGCCGACCAGGCAATTTCCATTCTGTAAGCTAAGCACAATTTGTATTAACATGCTTGCGACAAGCAGGAAAATTAAAAGCCCTGAAAGAGCTTTGGACTAATGGAATGGAATGCCAGCCCAGCAACAAATCATAAAATAGTTTTGAAGCTGGGATTCAGTAGTGCTGACTTCTTCCCATGATTGCTTCTTAAATTTGTCCATATTTGTAGGAAAGCTGCTATGGCTCTAATAGATTGTAATGAATCTCTGCGCAGTTAGGCAAAGTTCAGAAAAGGGTAAGATACTCCAAAAAGTATTGTGCAAAACAGGGAACTAAGGCTGCAATCCTATGGACACTTATACATATGGGAAGAAAGCAGTTCTCACAAGGGAAGGAAATAAAATGTACAATCTCCTAAGAATTAGTATTGAGCCAATACTTTCTAATTCTTTCATACCTGTTTATAACTTAAGAGTTAAGGGTGATCATCAAAGTACATGAGATCAAATTATTCAGGAATGCGAAAACTCAAGAATAAGGCTGATAAGGAGCATCTTCTCTAAAGAGAAATGCAACAACCTTTGGGGTCTTCAGAAAATAGGTGACCAGGAAAGGGGTTATGACAAATTTAAAAATTAAGCATGTTGTGGAAGAAGGGCACAGAGAAAGGGTTCTTTTCCCCCTCTCTCAGAACAATCTAACCGTTTCCAAGGAAGCTGTTTAGATTTAGGACTGAAAAAATAAAATACTTCACATAAAGCATAATTAAAGGAAATGGATGCCACGAGCTATGATGATGGTCACTACTTTAGTGGGCTTTAAAAGTGATTAGCTTTACGGTGACTAATGTGTCAATGACTACTTGTTATGATGATTATATTATCCCTACCACAAAACACTAGTTGTTCAGGAGCAAATACAAGAGAGGGCTATTTCTATATGCCCTGCTTGTGGACTTTCTAGATGGTCACACTGGAAAACAGTATGCTGAGCTTTGGTATCATCCAGCAGCTCTCTCCTTATGTTATCACCGGAACATAAACTCCCATGAATACAGTGGGTTTTGCTTCGGAGTAACATGGATGGGAATCTGCTCTAAGACCTAAGACTCCTCCCTGCAAGAGAGAAGAGGATGCCAGGAACTCAGCTCTGACCAATAAAGGATGGGCCAGATTCTTTCAGCTTGGCTCACAGAAAAGCTGCCCAGAAGATAACTAAAGTACAAGGAGTGGAAGATGTAAGGCAGAGATCGTAACTGTCTCTCACTGGCAGACTGCTAAGTGCAAATCTTTTCTCAAAAGTTCTAAAACTCCCATTCAGGTTAGGCATTCTGGTTAGGCACTCTTCGAATGAATATGCAGTGGTACCTCGAGTTACAAATGCCTCAGGTTCCAAATGCTTCAGGTTACGAACTCCGCTAACCTGGAAGAGTTACCTCGAGTTGAGAACTTTGCCCCAGGATGAGAACAGAAATCATGTGCCGGCAAGAGGCCCCATTAGCGAAAGAACGCCTCTAGTTAAGAAGAGTTTCAGGTTAAGAACAGACCTCTGGAACAAATTAAGTTCGTAACTAGAGGTATCACTGTATTTTAACTATTAAGGCGGTATTTTGGTTGTAGATACATTATTAGATGCAGACATCTGGAACTGGATTTTAAAAGTTAGTAACAGTTGGACAAAAAGTTACATTAATATCTCATTGCAGAAATTAAAATACTCTTCACTATTAATTTTTTGAAATGAAGTGGTTGTCTTGATATTTCTTTTGCATTTTATTTCAAAAACATACAGAAGACATATTTCTGGTTTATTTAGCAACAGAACATGATGGATATCATAGCATAGATAGCCTGTATATTGCTGCACAAAGCATAGAAAGCACATCAATGAACAAATATTTATGGATAACATTCAGCTATTACTAATATGGCAATGTTAAACCCAAAGCAAACTATACAATACATTTTTGTACCAACATTCTCTTACCTAAAGAATGTGTCCAAATTATAGCTAACGCTGGATGAATGAACTGGGTTATCTGCGTCCATGAGTCAATCACCCACATCTGTCTGCTTGCACTTCTAGGCTAGGTAAAATATCAAAGAAATTTTAATTTAGTTTGCCAAAACAGAATTTCAGAGTGAGTTTGTAATCTTCCTATAATATGTGGGAATTTAAGAACTACAACTGCACCGAGTTCAGATTTTCACCTATTCTGACACAGAGAGGAAGATACAGTGGAACCTCGGGTTACGTACTGTCCTCCTTACGAATGCTTCGGGTAACGAGCTCTGCTAACCCGAAAGTAGATGCCCCTAGTTGCGAAGCGGATGCAAGTGGAAGTCGCATGCCGCCGGCGTGGCAGCAGCAGAAGACCCCATTAGCGAAAGCGTGCCTCATGTTAAGAATGGTTTCGGCTTAAGAACAGACCTCCAGAACAAATTAAGTTCGTAACTGGAGGTACCACTGTACCAAACAAATCAATTTTCTTCTTCCTTGGAAACCAAGTTCCAGTTTTAGGAGTGGAATATGTTTAACATTCAATTTGCAATCCTCAATAAATTATGGATAAGATCCTAGAGTGTGTGTACCTTTTTATTTTTTAAATTATGAACATTCATTCTCATAAGGTGCCATTATAGATTCCCCAAACTGATCCCTTTAAACTACAAATACTTCCCAAGTACAAAAGCAATCTGGAGTTTTGCCACCAGTTCTGCCCCACCTCCTTCCCCAAGGATTGATGCTGCTGTTGCATACACAACAGTTTGAATGCAACTCCTGATGGCAGGGGAAGAGCGGAAGATGGCTTTTCCATCTCCTTTCCCTAGCAGTCCCCTGAAATGCCTCTACTGAATAGGGTGAGCTATGGCACAGGAGACTGAAGGTAACTACAAGAAGATGGAGGCACCTTCCAAGAGTAGACAACATTCTCACTGAATGTGCCTTTGGTGACTTCCCTCAGAAATCTGTCCCCTGAGCCTTGTGACGAGGCTTTTCAGAAGGAGGAAAGTCACCCATTGCACACCTCTTTCCATCAGTACATAAAATCCAAGCCACAATCTTTCCCCTTCCCCCAAAATTTCCTATTACAAAGAAAACCCTCAAGAGCAGACTCAAGTGCTTCTTAAATTCTTTTGTATTAAAACACACTTTTCACCATATGCTCCCTAATTGCGTTTTTAGTTCTGCTTTAATTGTGACATGGTTTTATGTAACGGGTTATTCTGTTTTATATAATACTCTGATTTAGTTTTCTTTTTATATAAAAAATAGACACACAGAATTTTAAACAAAATATTTATCATGCAAAGATCCCCAAACCGATGAATGAATATTGAGCATTTATAGAGCAGTTTGGGTGACTCTGCAGAGCATCTTTTTAAAAAATGGTATTTTAAAGAGGACACGCACACTTCATATGCTTCTTTATAAAGCATAATTTCATAAAAATCAAGGGTGCCTTCAGATGATCATGCACAAAGCCACACACCAGATCAGGACAAAATCCCAACAGTGCCATATCTAACAAAAACCCAAGAATCTGACAGTAGTACACCTCTTTTTTTGATGAGGGGGTTTTAAGTACAATTTAGAAATTAAGAGAATATGCCTCTTCTTAGAGGTTCAGCCAATGATCTCAAACTGGCTAAAGTACAAATGCTGGAATAGAAATTGGTAAGTATAGTGTGGCATGTGCAAACACAGTGGACGACTTGACTCAATTCATGGTATTTTCTGAGAATTCATGAACACAAACTTTGCCATTTGAAAGTCAAACCGATATGCTGGAAACTGACACCATAGAAAAGGTTGCTTGTTTCACTAACTTTCAATTCTGCCATGACACAGTACAGTTTTGAAAGAGGACAAGATAAAATGTCCAATCCAAAACACAGACAGTTGAAATAATTGAGTATAGGCTCAGGTGAAAGAAGTTGTCCCATAATAACTCACATTACCATATATATTATGTATTGTCAATACTTTAGTTTTCCATTATACAGGTTTAAAGTCATCTTGTATTCCAACAACTATTTAACATGAAGACAGCATACTTGCTGTGACCCAGTTGTATTAACTTAGACACTGAGAACCAAGTTACAGGTTTTAATGCCTCAAATGTAAACTGAGGGTTGTTTTGGAAATAGAAATATAATGTATTCTGGACTGAAGTAACAGGAAACAACATGTAATGGCTGTTAAGAATGATGTGCAAACATAATCATATTATATTGCTTTATAACTCATTTAAAAACAGCTGCCATTTTTAGTTGTATATTGCCCTGTGATCTTCAGATGGTAGCAACGAAAATAAAAAAACAGTTGGCACATTTCCACAGAATTGTTTACCATGCAACTATGTACCTTTTGCATCAGATTCAGATATATGTTAATAACTGAAACTCATAGTTCTGCAGTAAAATCAATGTGAAGATGTAAACAGTTCTACTATCCTTATCTGCTGCATAGAAAATTGGTGTAGAAAAACTGACCATCTTCAAGAACTAAGCAAAGAATCAAACAGGATATTTAAAATCTCTACCATCTGAAAGAAAATTGACATTGGGTTTAACATCACCACTCTTAAGCTGTCTTTCAATGACAAGCTCACTGGATACATACCAGAAAATGCATTTTTAGCAAACAAATCTCATGATATTTGAGCTCCTGCAATTATTTGTGAAATAAAAAGATACCTACTGTCGTTTGTTCAGTCTAGTGTTCAGCACTCCAACTTGCAACGAAGGTCCCTAGATTTTTCATTAAACACCGTTGTTTTTCAAAACCTGCTGGGCAAAAATCAGAATTGAGTCAAGTTAACACTTCCCCTTCCCCTGCGAAGAAAAGTGTCCGTGTACTAAGCCACAAGAGCACAATGTTAAGTATCAAGTAACAACTCATTAGGTGTATAATACTAGCTGTGTGGGTTAATGGTTTTTCTTTTCTCCCTTTAAAAAAATCTTCCTGGCAAAAAAAGAGAAAAGCTTCCAGCAGCGAAAGCGCATCAACTGCACCGTTTTGCCCCATTGGCTGCGAGCACACTGACTGGCGAACGAAAGGTCTATTTACCTGTCAGCAGCTGCAGGGCTGTTTATAAACAGTCCTCAAGGCGTACACGGACGCGCACTCTTTTACGTCAGAAGCAGATTTTCAGCTCAGGGTGCATTAGGGGGCTAAGGGCTAATTACTGGCATCGCTTTATGATTTAGGAAGGCTACGGCTTTGCTTCTTCCTCGTGCCCCCCCCCCTCAAGCACCACCAAAAGGCGCTTCTTTCTCCCTCCCTCGAGTGTTGCCACCGGCTTCCCCACAGGCTTCGTGAGGTCTGCCAGGGGAAGGAAGGCGCCAGGGAGCCCAACGGACGCCCCCAGCCGCGCACTTCTGGCGGACGCCCCACTGCCGCCAACGCGGACTCGCGGCGGCTGCTGCTGCTCCTCTCCCGCATCCTGGCTCAGCCGCGCCTCCAACACTCCCCTCGCAGCAGCCCCGACGCCTTCCAGGCCCTGAAAGTGCGCGCGGGCGACCCCCCGCCCTCCCCCGAAACGGGCCTTGTTGTTGCGTCTGTGGCGCAGGAGCGAATGCCGCCCGCCCCACCCAAGGCGGTCGCCCCGCTCTCCCCTCACCTCAGGATCCCGAAGGCTCGTGCCAGGACGCGAGTGGCGGGCGGGCAGGCGGAGGAGGAGGGAGGCAAGGAAAAACAAGTCGGCGGCGCCACCTCGACCCCACAACAAGCCCAGTCACTTCCGCGGCGGCGGACTGGAGGAGGAGCTGCCTCAACGCCTGACCCACACTCACCCTCGCCTTCTTTTCCTTCCCCTCTGGCGCATGCGCGAGCGTGCCCAGCTCCGTTGACCTAGATTCCGGCGCGTGCGCATCTCGATCTCCTCGTCGCTCACTTCCGCACTCTGCCGCTTCGCCGCGTTCTTTTTACGACAGGCGAGCCTTTTCCTCCCTTGGAGCCGGAAAGCGGGTCGGGTTCGGTAGGGTAGGATTAGGTCTGGTGCGGGTTAGTAGTAGCGCGCGCATACGGGAGGTGGGCGGGGCTGCGTGCCTCCCGCCACCATTTTGTGCTTGTCAGGGGTTGCCATGGCGACGCTTAAAATGGTAGAAAAGGCCTGTGCAGTAGCTTTAGGGAACTCCGCTTACTTACACTAGGGTAGCATAATAAATAACAAGATGGGGGAAAAATCTTCTTAAATAATTCTAGTGGCACCTTAAATATCAACTAAATATAAGCTTTTAAGGTATGAGCTTTCGTGTGTAATACACACTTCGTCTGATACTCTGAAGCAGAGGTAGGGTAGCAGGCGCAGTTATTAATAAAGTTAGAGTATTACTGCCTCTCAATAGGAGCAGCTGTGACGAATATGTAATTTGGTCATGCTGATGGGAGGCTAAAAACAGGAGGAAAAGGAAGCTGAGTGAAAAAAATTCCAGTAGGGCATCTGCTGCTTTCACTGCAAGAGAATTATTTTGTAGACTGAGTGCATGTGTTTTAACACTTCATAGGGCTGGAGCCGAAGCACTTTTGCTTGGGTAAATCCTGTGGACGCCTGACTCCCACCAGTCTCAGATGGCATATCCAATGGCAGGGGCGTTTATTGTGTATATGTTAAATTTATGGCCTGCCATTTGGCCAGGGTGGCAAACGTGCAAGTGATGGAGCATCTGAACACAGTTTCAATACAGAGTAGACGGGAGTTGGGTGGGGACAGTGTGTGGTCCAGCAACATCTGGACCACATCCCTGCCTAGGGAATGAAATCGGTTGAATTAAGTGGTCGCTTCATGTGCTGGAAGGATATTAAAATGGGGAGCATTCCCCAGTTTAGCTGACTGGCTAAAGGAGGCTGTTGGAAATGTGAACATCAGAAGGCTGCAGGGTGAAGCAAATGTATTTGGTTGAGTGCAGCTGTAAGGAATAGGTTGATTTGAATGCAGAGAGTCATAATTCATAATTCTGGAATATCATGAACCCCTAATAGTCTGTAGGGACTCTGGAATTCCACCCAAAACATCAGCCTTGCCTTAACAACCCCCTCCCTTTCCCCTGACTCATTTCCTGAGATATAAGTTGTCTTTTCTAGGGGGTAGAGAACTTCTGCTCCTTTGGCTAAATTAGGCTCAGCACAGCCCCCCATTTTGACCTGTGAGCCCATTTCCCCCCAAACCATACCTACCACCTCCTTCGCTGACATGTGGCATCAGATGCAGCTGCGAATAAACGAGCAGGAGCCCTATAGTGCAGTGAAACCCTGAGCAAAGTGGACTTGTTGTCAAAACTGACTAGCTCATTGGTGCTTACAGCAAACCACAAGTTGCTGTAAGCACAAGCATTTATTTATTTAATTAATTTGTATACCACTCTTTGTCCACAGGGCAATTCACAACATAAAAATACAAAATGAAAACACAAAAGACATAACCAAAACCAACAAAGCGATGCAAAGGATGGTCCTACACATGTATAACTTGAACAGTGCCCACAAATTATTATTATTATTATTATTATTATTATTATTATTATTATTATTATTATTTTGAGTCCTGCCATTGTGGAGAGGAGCTCCACTCATTTATCAAGGCCCACAAGGAAAGGGTAGGGGAGTTCAGGATTGGGCCTGCTGGCTGGATCTAGTTCTTCACCCAATGCCTTTTTAAATGTTTATGGAAATGTGTTGAAATCCTGCACTGTTGCCTTTAGAAAGTATCAGGAGCCTACCACACATCATCTGAGGAAAAATAATCAACAACCTACCCTGGTGCATTTAGTAGCTGTAAAAGGGCAGCACATTTATATGGCACCTGGGGGTAGATAGCTGCAAATACTGTAGTCATTTCAAGTGGTCTTAGAGGTGGTCTTAGTGTGCTTCCAGTTTTCCTAAAGACCAATGCATTTGCATGGTTTTACACCAAGGCGAATAGACACAATGTAGCACAAAGCATTTTGGGAGTAATTTGGAGGTATAGCATATTTAAATTTTGACCTTTCATCACATCCCAATACACTCATCACCAAGCTATTGGATTGGGGTGGGTGACTTCTAGTAGCATTTCTCCTATTATTCTATGTACCAAAACAAGCAATGATTCATCCTTGATAAATTATTTATCAAGGAGATGCAATCCATTAATTCCTTTAGTCATTTGCGTATAGACTTGAAATTGCCTCTTTAATTGCTTACTTTTACCCCAATTGAACTAAGTATGTGTACAGAGAAGAAGACCTCCACATACACAACAGTCAAAGGATTAAAATTTGCACTGCACTTTATTTTGCAGTGTCATGCACAGACTTGTCTGGTGCAAATATAAATAGTTTGGGGTTAGAAAGGCGATAAAAGCTGCACAAGATAGTTATCACATAAATTCAGATGAACTAGTTAACAGGAATAAATTTCAGAGCACCATTCTCATTCTTTAAAATTGAAATAATGGTCTTATCATAATTAGATAGTGCAGTTCTAATGACGTGAAATTGCCAAGGAGACAGAAGTGGTAGCAGCATTAATGCCTTCAAAGTAGGTTAGTATGTCAACATTCATGAAGGCTGGCTAGTAGTTCTGTTAGTCACCAGCAGTGTTCAGGGCCATGTGCCATGCAGTGTTCTTTAGTGGGTCTTGGCAATTTATTTAGTTCTTTATTTTTTGAAAAGAGGAATTATATGTCTGGGGTTTTTTATATAAACAACTGCATCATAAAGAGAGTCAAGACATGCAGTTTGTCTGTACTTTCCAGCCTTCAATGAAATTTTGTGTTGCTTAAAAAAAATATAGGCAGTTTTAAAGAAAAGGGTCAGCATGATGTGTCAGCATGCTGTAACATCAGTTCTATAAATAAAATGCTAGTTCATCCATGCCATGGGTTCTTTCACCTGTTTAAAAATAGGTAAGACTGATAAGACAAACAGCATGTATTGTAGTGCATGAAATAAGCTTTTTGAACTTAAATTGGTATAGAAATCTATTGTCACATAATTTCAACAGTGACAGAAACTAGGCTTGCCAAATATTTTCCTGAAATTATTAAAGACACATCCCCATTATTTAGCACAACCCTACTCAATGGTATACCTAGTTTCATTACAAAATAAATATTCATGTCATCTTAGCCGTGAGACAAAACAAGTTTGCCCATTATTTACGATACAATACAATACAATAATCTTTATTGTCATTGTCCCAGACAGAACAATGAAATTGAAAAATCTACATAAGACATTCAAAAACCAGCAATGCTGTAATTATAGAACCACTGGCAATGAGATTATGCCAAATTCTGGCAGGATATGGTGTAACTATCAATGGAACCGAATGCATTATGGGGCTTTATGCCAATGGTCTTGTTTTATCTGCATCAGACTCGCTTAACACTGGAAGGTTATTGAGTATAGAATTGGAGACCTTTTTTAATGTCTCTGGACTTAAGGTAAATTTTCAAGAACTGGAAATAATATTATTTCATGTTCCCCCACAACTTCAGGAAGCTTCCAAAATATTACAAATCCCAATAGTGAGAAAAAGCTTCAGATACTTAGGCATTCAAGTTACTTATCATTGAATGAATTATTTCGGTCACAGACCAGTTCCAGCTCACATACAGTATCAGGGAAGTCATAAAACACGATAGGGATACATTTGTATTACTTATAATTTTAACAAATTACTGTGTATCAGACAAAATTATATCAAGGGATGGGAAACAACAAATATGGACATACTATGTTGGAAACAGAACTCGCAACACATCTATTAGCCCTTGCAGGAACAACTATTGCCAGGACATGGAAATCATTACAATTGTTAACTATGGACCGATGGCATAATGTAATTTGGCAAACAGCATTATTGGAAAAAACTGACACAATAATTTAAAAGTAGCAAGAGGCCAAAAGAAACACAAATTTTATGCAGTGATATGTATTTATTGATTACAGAAATAGTCCTGCATATGGTAGAACAGAACCCATAGTTTACAGCACAGTCTGGCATGCATGAAGGACATCTTTCATTTTATTTCCCCTTTCCCCTCTCCCTCCTCTCCCTATAAATTCTAATGGATACAAAATGCCTTTTATTTACGGCCACCAATCTAAGCAATACACATTACTATACATTGTTTCATATTTGTAATAATTTTGGTATTTACATTTTGCTACAACTTGGCTAATATATTCAGAAAGTGTTTCTTTTTTTATTTTTATATTTATGTAATTGTTGCATTTCAGTGCAACCATGTTAAACATTTTAAAGAAGAAAATGAATAGAAACTGTGCTACCAAAAAGGTAAACACTCATATTTCCCATCTTTTCTAACCCCCTTTATCATTGTATACACAGTAGCTGTAATAGCAATTGTTTTCCTTCTCCAAAATAATGAACAGCAAAATAAAATAATTACAGATTTGTGGATAAAAGGTAGTATTCAAATTTAATAAATACATAAATAATAATTTTTAAAAAATCTGTTGGTATTTTGTTTTGGGGTATAAGGCACAGGAACCATCATCATGAAAGAACTTCACTGGGTTCTGGTTAATTTCTAGTCACATTTTCCCCCCTGACCTTAGGCCTGAGGGCCAGGGCTTTTTTGATATTGTCATCCATATTGTGGAGCTCCAACCTAGAGACATTCATCAGGCCTTCTTGTAGAAAATGTGTGAAGACCATCTCACTCCCACAACCAAATGAAAATTAATTGTATTCCGAAACTGTTTTTAAAGAAATGTTACTGGGAGTTTTTGAAGATTTTAGATTGTTGATAATTCAACACATAGTCTTTCTGCCCATTTCATTATGTTGAATTGTTTTAATATATTGAATTTTTACAGATTTGCTGTTATTGGTTTTTTGTTTTGTTAACAACCCTGAGTATTTTTATTGCCACATGGCAAGATACAGATTTTAAAAACAAACCACTTACCCAGGCTATCGCTAAAAGTCTTATGATAAGTGCCAAACTACACTGTTACCTCATTCATGTCTTTAGGTAAGTGTGCTTATTCTGACTGCTTTTATTTTGAAGAAAGATGTTCCAGACCTGGACTGGGCCCCTGTGCCAGTATTCTGCTGAAATTGACCCCACGAGGGGTGTCCAGACATTTTTCTATAAATCTGTGCCAGTGTATAGTGCCCTCCATGTTTAATTTTTAATGAGCATTCCTTTATATTAGTAGATACTAATTTATATGGTTTAGATAGTCATAAATTGTCCTACTAATTTTCAGTAAAAGCTGCTTTTCTCTCATTTCAATCCCAGTAAAAGTCTACTGGGCACTTCCAGTCTGTACAGAGAGCAGATTCCATCCTTCTATTCTTATTACTCTGGACTAATAAACATCCTTTCAAATCGTACAAGTGGCTTTGACTAGCCAATACATGCTGGAATTGATAAATCCTCAGCCAGCTAAGAGTCTGTGTTCCTAGATTTCTGTAATGTAATTGGATTACCTTTTACATACAAGTCACATAATCTGAATCCTTTCTCTTCCAATAACTATCAGGCCACCTTAGTAGGAGAGATGGGAAGCAGACTTAATTGCAATTTTATTGCCTCTGGATTACTCATAAATCGATCAGTCAGAACCCAGACAAAGTTGAATGAAATGCTGGACAGAGCCACGTTATAGAGTTTCCCCTTCCTCTCACAAAACATATTATATTGCTTCTAGGATACACCATTGCATTCCCACTTCCCTCAGGTTTCCTCCAGATTTTTGCCCTCGATGGACACTCAACGTTCCCTTGCATCTGAGCAAGCAAGCTCAGTCGACATGTGACCTGGTACTTTTGCAAACCTTGATGTTCCCTTAAATCTTCTGATACTTCCCTCTTGTGTGTGGTTAGTGGTTGGTACCACTGGCTGCATGATGATTGGAGCTTGGAATGAATTTGCCATTTAGTATATACGATAGAAGGTGGCCCTATGACTTTTGGAGGACCAAATACGTAATGATGAAAAGGTTACTTTCAAACTCTCATTCCCATACACCCTGACTGCAACTGGAAACAATTCATGTTTAAGAAGCAGCAGTGCTGTGGCAGGCCACAAGAGGGTACTACCACATTATGGTTGCAAATGTGCAACCTTCCAGTGCTGGCAGGAGACTGTGCGCTGTAGCAAGACATGCCAGTATCCTTATAAATGATGTTTGCAGTTAGACTGCCATATCCTTCTAAGGTAGAGGGCCTTCTCGGTAGTGGCACCCGCCCTGTGGAATGCCCTCCTATCAGATGTCAAGGAAATAAACAACTATCTGACTTTTAGAAGACATCTGAAGGCAGCCCTGTTTGGGGAAGTTTTTAATGTCTGATGTTTTATCATTTTTTAAATTATTATGATCATTAATTCTGTTGGAAGCTGCCCAGAGTGGCTGGGGAAACGTAGCTAGATGGGTGCGGTAATTATTATTATTATTATTATTATTATTATTATTATTATTATTATTATTATTATTAATGTTTTGTACTAGAGCCAGAAGACCTTGCCTAGATGTCATATTATTTCACCTGTAATGTTGAGCTGAATTCTCAGTTATCACAGACACCTTCCACTCCTTTTTTTAGCACATTAAGTTTGCTAGTGCTGTACAGTGGTACCTCAGGTTAAGTACTTAATTTGTTCCAGAGGTCTGTTCTTAACCTGAAACTGTTCTTAACCTGAAGCACCACTTTAGCTAATGGGGCCTCCTGCTGCTGCCGTGCCACTGGAGCACGATTTCTGTTCTCATCCTGAAGCGTATGTAACCTGAAGCATATGTGACCCGAGGTACCACTGTACAGAAAAAAGTTATGTTATTATAATTACCTTGGCTAAGGAAAGGATGCTGTGACTGGCATTATCCAGCAGATGTCAATGTTGCATGTGTATGGTACGCAAGCTGTTGGAACATAACATTGGGACCTGATGAGGGGACTCCCATCTCTTTGCACGTAAAGCACATATCTCGCCAAAGCATTTGAAACCCAGAGTTGATCCTTCCCTTGAGGAATGTCAGGGATCAGGCTGCAGACTGGGACTGGTCACTGAGATGGGAACACTACTAGGTTGTAAACAACTCTCTTTCAATGATGGTAATGTATCTGACCCATGCAAATTAATGATCTGTTTCTAAGACCAACTAAAATAATGGAAGACCTACGGGACACAGTCACCTCTTTTGTAATGGTCTCAGTCTGCTACTTGGCAGATTGCCAGCTGAAGACCAGCCATACGTTGCAACTCTCAGGCCTCGGTTCAAAGCAAACTTCCAATATTTGCCCACTCATACAGTTTACCAATCATAAAGCAGACCATTTGCAAATAGGACTTCCATTTCTGAAATGGGCTTTACCTTCCACTCTTCCCCACACTCCCAACATCTGCTCCAAAGAGTCCCCCATCCACCCAGAGCAGATTTTGAGGATGTGTGGAGGGCTGCAGGGTGGGAGAGAGAAAGTTGAAGTCTCACTGCACAAAATATGAAGTTTATACTGCTCGTTCCCATGGGTGCCACTCTCTCTGGACACTTCAGTAAAATGAATATGAGCCTCGAAAAGTGCATAGAGCTGAAGTAGGAAGTGGGAAGGAGTGTCACGCTTCCAACTTCCTTCTTCAGCTCTATGTGTTTTTAAAGGGAAGGGAAGATGACTATCCTTACCATCCCATGATCAAGGAGGCAGTGGGAGGGGATTCAGATACTTCGTTACACCCAAGTGTGCAAAAAGAACCCTATAACTGTTTAAAATGCTAGCAACAGTTCCATCCTTCAGCGTTTTGCCTGTTAGTAGACTACTAAAAAAATGAGCTTTGTGTCTTCATAGGGAGGGGTTCTCTACTTCAAGAGCCGGGGGCTTTTGTAAACTTTTATGGTTACTTTGCTCTTTTAGCTATGAAGAACCAAGCCCTGTGTGTCAAGACCTCCTCTCGATTCCTTTTTTTCTGGCTCATGCTAGATGGGATGTTGTAAGAGTCTCAAGTGATTGAAAGTCTTCTCTGGGAAGAGACCAGAGGGCATTTAGGGAAAGAACAGTGTCAAAACAGCAGGTACTAACAAGTTAGTAGATTGATTCTCATTATCCAATGTCAATTGCCTTAAGGATGTTCCTGTTTCATTCATCTCTTGTTTATAGTTTCCAAAATAATCCTGAAGCATGTCTCCTTTGGGCAAGCCGCTAGGATTCTTACCAAATGCCCTTTTGGTGCTCTTGGATGTTATATTTTTGTTGGCATGGACTGATGCTTGTTTAGGTATTCCAGACATCCACTCCCAGCCTACTATAGGAACTGCTGGTCCTATTGGATGTTCACGAGAAAATTATCAGGAAAGTTTGGTAAATTGGAATCAGTGAAGCTTAAAAGCCCAAGAGCAGGGCAGCTTAACTATAGGTCAACAGAACATAAAACATTTGAAGGAAACTGGTAATTTATGGATAGCTAGTTTTATGGATAGCAAGAGCATTTGCATTTCCTCTCCTTCCCTGCGTGCCCCCCAAGGGGTGGTCCACCCCTCCAGAACTGATTTTGAAGGGGCATGGGGAGCTGCAGAGGACTGAAAAAGAATCTCCATTGCATGCCTGGAAGTCTGTTGTCTCAGTGATTCTTCAGTTTTGGGTAATTCCCAATATGTGTCAGAATTCACATTTGCACTGCTTGGTTCAAACATAATATGAAGAGTTTAATAACTCTTAATGTATTAAAATGAACACAAAGGTAGCTGATGCTCTGATGTTTCATTCTTTATACCAACTTTGCCTTTAGGTTACACTTCCAGCTGAATGATTTATCCTTGCTTCTGTCAGCCCTGAACTATCAGCGGGCACTGCCCCTGTGAAAAGAGACCCACACCAACAGATCAAAATGATCCTGCAGAAAATTGCCGAGTTACACATATTTTGTGAAAGAGGATGTACAATCGGAACGAAGAAAAAGAAAAGAGTTCCGGGGGATTAAGAGATACAAGTCAAGCCAACCTTTGTTTATACTTGGTTTTAAAAAAGGAGAGATTAATCTAATCTTGGGAAATGTCAGAATCAGTAGCATGGCAAATACTGAATAATCCATAAAGGTTTGTGACCTCAAGATAACAGATGGTTTGTTTTCGTTGAAAATATGTTTTAGCACCATTGTTCCTGTTCACTTAATCTATCTAGCAGATCTTACAAAACTCATTTTGCCTTGTAGAATCTTAGCAATTTTGTACCCTAAAGAAAACTCCACAATAGTAAGCATCAGCTGACTGCATGACGATAGGTTTTACTGCTGCAAATAGTCTAGTCTGCCTTGAATTGCAACTTTGCTTTGATCAACAGTAGATAGCAAAGTGTATCCAAGTTATGTATGCCTGTGAACCTAGTGGAGAGTCCAAAGAGAAATTTGACCCTGGATAGCCGGCAAAAAAAACCAGAACATTCCATAGACACCATGTATGTGCACAACCAAACACATGCAACTGTGCACATGTGCACCACAGTCACATGTGCACACACATCTCTGGCAGCAATTTGGCTTGAAAAAAGTGTTCTGTTGTAGGTGATATGAGGACTTCTTTGAGCCTAATTGCAATGAGAGAAGGGCAGTTTTGGTGTTGGTGGCAGCGGGGGAAGGAAGAGTTAGTTATTGCTTTCCTAGTAAGAACCTCCTAAATTGCACACACTAAAACACCTTGATTGCAGTGAGGGTTGAACAAAGTCTTCTATTGGCTGCAATAGAATGCTTCGTTCAAGCCTAATAGTGGCAGAGGTGAATTTTTGGTGGAGGGGAATTAACTGTCCTCAGTTTTAACCCACCCATGTTGCCTCCTTGTGTCACAATTAGGACTGGAAAAAACCACCTATTGGCAACAGTTACAAGGCTTTTTTCAAGCCTGATTTCGGCACCAGGCAGGACCCTGTTCATGCCCTTGGTGACCCATCCTTCAAAGGCTTCATAGAATGTGTTATGCTGAACTTTATGAGCAGTATTATCTGGGCGATTCACAAGCATTGGGTTATTAGAGTTTTGATTTGGGACAGATGCCACAGAATAAAATAATAAATAATAAAAATAAATAATAACTATAAATAATTAAAATTAAAATTAAATCGGGATTAAGGAGTTTTCTCAGGATGGTGGAGGGTGTTTGTGCTGTGTCCCAGTGGTGTAGTGGTGGTAGCACTTCTGATAGGAAATGCTCTGTAGACTGGGGGTGGGGCGGGGCAGGAATTGGTGTGTGTGAGAAATGTCCCTATTTTCATCTGAGGAATGTTGGAGGATATGAAACATTATGAATAAAATGCTTGGGTCCCGATCCAAGTACCCATTCCACTAGTAGAAGACAGTTCAAGGTGCTGGTGCAACAGGGCTCCCCCCCCCTCACCTCATCCTCCGTTTCTCTCCCAAATCTGCTCTGGAGAGTTTGGAGAATCCCCAGATCAGTGCACTGGGAAGAAGAGGAAGATCATTCTGTTGGGCAATAAAAAATGCTTGTGTTGACAGTATATTCTTAGCACTAAGTTGAATTCTGCCCCGTGTGGAGTTTGGCTTCTGGTGTATTTGTAATCCAGGTAAACTCCAGGCCAGGGGTCACCAACCTATGGCCCAGGGGCTGAATAAGGCCCGAGGGACTTGTTTATCCAGCCTGCGGCGACCCCCACTGCTGCCCACTGCCACCCGCTCTTACCGGCACGGCGCGGCGCAGGGATCCACTTCCAGGGCAGAGGAGCACTGGAAATAGCTTGGCGTGCATGCGCACAGGCCTCCTCTGACCTGGAAGTGTGCCGGAAATAGCATGTGTGGGCATGTACTGGCATGCGCTCCCCTGCCCTCTGGCCCACCGCGCAATCATCCCTGGAGACCCCCGGCCTGAGGCAAGGAAAGCTTGGAGACCCCTGCTCCAGGCATTGTCTGGAAGAATCAGGTTGTGAAACTCTCAGTCAAGAACATAGCTGTCCACTTTCAGATTTGAAAATAAGGGATCAGCAGCCTCACCTGTCCCTGGGACAGTCTACAGGATATCTAACAATCCGGGATAGCAGTGGGAAGCAGTGGGAAACAGCACTGGAATAAGGGAATTTCCCACCAAAGAAAAGGGAAGGTTGACAGTTATGGTCAAGAAATGCCCTTTAAAATAGGGTTTCTCATTAGAAAAGAGTATCATTGTGCAAATTGATTATTTTCAAGAGGTCCTCAAACTTTTTCAAAGAGATCATGATGGAAGCTCAATATGCAAGTTATAACAACAACAACAACAACAACAACAACAACAACAACAACAACAACAATTTATTATTTATACCCCGCCCATCTGGCTGGGTTTCCCCAGCCACTCTGGGCGGCTTCCAACAAAAAAATATTAAAATACTGTACTACATCAAACATTAAAAGCTTCCCTAAACAGGGCTGCCTTTAGATGTCTTCTAAAAGTCTGGCAGTTGTTGTTCTCTTTGACATCTGGTGGGAGGGCGTTCCACAGGGAGTTACCTGGCGTATCCTAGGTCTGTTTACTGAGAAAGCTCTTGGCACAATAATTTGGAAAATAAAAAAGGAGTAAAAAGCTAACATATGAAAATCTTTATTCTCTGCACACGTATATGGCAGTTCTGTAGTTTTACAGAAAGTTACTGAAAGGTATGGCCTTATGTGTCAAATACAGTAAATACTAATTTGATATCCACCTCATGTTCTCCTGTGTTACTGCTTGAAGATGTTCTATAGCCTCACTGAAAAATTTTCCCGTATCTCCGCTAGTGGAGTTGTCACACATTGCGTTGCAGATTACAGGCTGTGGAAGGGGGAAAAAAACATGATGAATGGTCTAATACATTTTATCAAGCAAGTTTAAAGGACAGATTTATTGCACACGGAAATTCAAGTGCTTTTCATTTTGCCTTCCTGGCTTAGCAAAAGCAAACAGAAATAGTGTGATGTAGTGATGAATGCCTTTGATTATCAGTCAGGAAGTTCCCAGGTTCTTTTCTCGATCCACCCACAATCTTTCCAAAACTGGGTACGGCTTAAAACATACCTAGAGGATTTTTTCTCAATTCTGATCGAAACAAGTTGGGGAAAAGATGCATCAAAATGCAGCATTTCATAAGAAATGACAGGATCAATATAGATTGTGACTAACATTGTGTGTGCACTGCTTTCCAGCTCTGGATGTAGAGAAAAAAGGCATCAAGTGGATTTAGGTCACATTTTTTCAGTCATAGTCCCCATCTGCACTATGCTGATGGTAACATGAGACAGCTTTGCAGAGGTGTTGAAAGGATGTGAAGCATTCTGAAGTATTTTGGAAAAGGGAATATACAATTGCTCAGTCTGTGCATGATTTTGGTGTTTAGAAAACTGCATAATCACTAGGCATACACAGTTTTGGTGGAAAACAACAACAACTAATTAATTCATTAATTACCATATTTTTCTGTGTAGAAGACTAGGTTTTTTCCAAAAAGAAATAATGTCAAAAAATTTTTTGGGGGGGCACTGGTGAACTGGCGGTTGGTTGTTGCCCAAAACCAGGGGGCGTCTTATACATGGTGGCGTCTTATAGACGGAAAAATATGGCATGTCTCCCATCTGACTGGGTTGCCCCAGCCACTCTGGGCGGCCACTAGCAAAATATGAAAAACACAATAAAACTTCACTATGCAGGGACATTCTTTCTCTGAAGACAGGGAATCAAATGGTCCATGGGATTTATGATAGGTAGGTAAAACAACAGGTTGTTGTTCTTTTTTACACATTTAGCTGAGAATAAGTTCCATTGAACTTCTTGGTGCTTACTTCTGAGTGAATAATAATAGGACCAAGCTGCTGCATTTATGGAAAGTGTGGAAGGGTAGTTTTATCAGAGTGGCCTTCCCTTTGCCCACCATGGTGATTTTACCACTTTCAGTTTACATAAATCCCATATACTGTATTTAGCATCTTATTGGAACCAGTGGTTTGAGGGTGAAGCCAGGACTTCACACACTCAATATGACAGACCATCACGCTCCTTTCCCCCCACTACAGTGTCTCAAACCTATTGAGAACACCATCTTTCTCAACTTAACAAATTAAGTTAATTTGGAGATGCAGAAAATATTAAAAATAAATTTAAGGAACCTCAGAAAGAGTCAAGTTTGAAATGTTAAAATGACTGTAAATTTTTTGAAAGGTATAAACCTGAAAAATCATTTTTTTAAAAAGAGAGAACACCATCTTTGTCCTTCAAAACCATATGAACAGGCGTTATTGGTGACTATCTCACTGTTCTGGAATTCATGTGGGCCTTCCTTAGGATGCTAGTTATTAAGATAATAGATTTCTTTTACACTTAGCAGTTTTAAAATTAAAAATAGATTTTAAAAAAACAGACACCCAAATTCCTTAAATGTGTAAAAGGTTTGGGTGAACAGAAAAGTCTTTACCTCATGTGGAAAATACCACAAATATGACACTAGGTGAGCAGTCTGAGAAGGCTAAGTGGGAGAGCCACTTCTGAAGAGGCCATTTCCTGGGTGGCTTTTATTTTTGTACGTTTTTACTGTCTTCAGTTTACTACTGTGACAAAAACTCTTAAATGTTACTTCGTCAGTAAAAAAAAAAACCTATTAAAAGAAAAAAAAACCTAGAAAATTAACCCCATTTGAGAAATTAATACAGAGATCCAGATTTCATACGAAAACTGTCGCAGAATTGTATGAACTGCTAATAAGTGTAGAACCAAATAGAAATTAGAAAGATAATAAGGGCAAGACTTAGAAATACAAATGGTGAATAATAATGTAGCTGTGTTTGTTAAGCATTATAAATATATAAACTCTTGTATGTATTTTATATTTATAGGAATACACCACCTACCTTGCACGCCTGTTTCCGCTTGATTTGTGTATAGCGTTTATTAAGGTTCTTAATCTTCTCAGCACACCTGGAATTTGGCTTCAGATTCTGAATAGCTTCAAATCCTTTATCAAGACATGACCATTTACAACCAGTCTGAGAAACATAAGTACTATTTTAACATCAAAACCAAATGCACTTATAACAATGACAACTGTGTAAAACATACTGTTCTGCTAACAGAATATAAACTAGAGTAATAACCCCATCCTTTATATTAGAAAATGGCATAAAACCAGTGCTTTTTTCTAATAAAAAAATAAAAAAATTAGGGGTACTTTCGCCATTTTACAGTTCAAATTGGGAAAAATAAACACAGTGAATGGACAAAAGTACAAAGATTCACAAAATGTTTAGGAGTATGTGTCCTCCTGGTTCCCACACCCCCAGAAAAAAGCACTGCATAAAACTGTGATTAGGACTTGAAATATGCATATATATTCGATCAGAAATTGTGGCATACTTTTCATAATATAAAACTACCATTTTATCGCTAACACTGTCATTCATGGTCAAATGTATTATTAGTGTGCGTTTATATTTCAGCCATCCTTAATGGTTAAGTGAGCGGAGGCCTAACTCACTGTGTAACAATTAGGGATGGCCAGACTTGCTCTGTTGGAACTCATAACTGTCTGCCCATTTATTTCTTCCAGCATCATCTTGGTTGAACTTTTAACAAATCCTGTAACTCAGGCATCCCCAAACTCTGCCCTCCAGATGTTTTGGGACTACAGCTCCCATCATCCTTAGCTTACAGGACCAGTGGCCAGGGATGATGGGAGCTGTTGTCCCAAAACATCTGGAGGGCCGAGTTTGGGGATGCCTGCTGTAACTTTTTTTATTTTTATCTTCCTGTTTTTTTAAAAATTGACTTTTGGCTCCTGTTTGTGGCTACCGCTGGGGTCCAGTCCATGGACCTGAAATCACTGCTGTGGCTCCTGCTTTATGATAACCTGTCACTCTCTAGGCAGTACTCAGTGCCAGTACTACGAATCAAGATTGATAGAGTGGTGGCACAGCTAAAAATCAAGGTAGAGAAAGTCCCATAGAACAACAGGTTTTCTTGATGACGTACTATTGCCCTCTGAGAGGATTCTTCACATTTTTAATGTGATTTATGTCCACGTTATGTAATTTGTGTTCAGTTCCTTCGTAGACCCTGTGCTTCCCTGTGGTAGCTACTTTTAGACTGGTTACCTTAAAAAAACCCACAACAGAAGCGTGCTGTGCCCAACCTTGGAATGCACATGGGACGTTGCTGTTGCAACCAAGTCAGCCACTCAATAGTTTTTTCAACTGTTCAGATTTGACTTCTGAACTGACCAGTTATGGGTTTTGATGTCATAACTAATTATAGCCTTCACCCTGCCTGGCCTGATCTTTATTTCTATAAATTTTAAAGGGCAAAGGGAAACCAGATATGTAAGAACATAAAATTATCTGGTCTCAAGTGTAATGGAGACAGATTGTTAAATGCTATTGCATGCATATATATATATATATATATATATATATATATATATGTTTTCGTAGATTTTCACGGGTACAGGAATGCAGGTTTTGGTGTCCTCGGGTGTCTTCCCGTGTAAAAGTTGGGGTGTCTAGGCGACGTTTCGACGAGGTCTCACTCGTCATCTTCAGGCTGGTGCTTTCGGCTTCTTGTTACTGGAACAGAGCGGGATCTCAGTGTTTGAGTTCCTATAAATACTGTAGAGGGGTGTGGTGTATTGCCTCAAAAGTTCTGGGCAGAGGGGAAGTTCCCAGGCTAGTGTTCTTTTCTTCTTTTGTTCCTTAATTACTTGAGGGATATCTTGAGTGATTTCTTGAGTGATATTCTGAGTACCACTTAGGTGGGTCATTAGGTGTGGATTAGTTGCTAAAGCCTTCGTGTCTTGACCTCTTGAATTTGTGAAGAGTTTTTCTGGGAAGATGGCTGTACTGCACTTAGTTGCAAGCCAAAGCACAACTAAGTGCAGTACAGCCATCTTCCCAGAAAAACTCTTCACAAATTCAAGAGGTCAAGACACGAAGGCTTTAGCAACTAATCCACACCTAATGACCCACCTAAGTGGTACTCAGAATATCACTCAAGAAATCACTCAAGATATCCCTCAAGTAATTAAGGAACAAAAGAAGAAAAGAACACTAGCCTGGGAACTTCCCCTCTGCCCAGAACTTTTGAGGCAATACACCACACCCCTCTACAGTATTTATAGGAACTCAAACACTGAGATCCCGCTCTGTTCCAGTAACAAGAAGCCGAAAGCACCAGCCTGAAGATGACGAGTGAGACCTCGTCGAAACGTCGCCTAGACACCCCAACTTTTACACGGGAAGACACCCGAGGACACCAAAACCTGCATATATATATATATATATATATATATATATATATGATGTCTAATATACTTAATGTAAAAGTGCATAGGTCACCTAGGGGCCACCTAAGTTTTATTCTGAAAATCTCAAATCATGGCAACTTATATGTCTTTAAATTGGGCTCCCATGTATTTGTTCAGTCAGGCAACAAACTCCCAAAATAAGCTATGCTATGCCAGTCTTATAAACATCGGAGAAGGAATTTCTGTTTCCAAGAAGGAGGTAGGTGATCAGCAGACACTGGATCGTTCATGCACTTATCCCATATAACATTTCCAGCCTGATAAACAGCTCTCTACGGTTCCTTCATGAGAAAATGGTCTTAGAACAGAGTGGACCATCTGCTTGCCATAAAAATGTTTTTAAAAGCCTAGCCTCTAGGGTTGAAACCATCTGCCTAATTACTTAGCAGTAAACCCCATTGAACCCAATGGATCTTATTTCCAATTAAATACTTGCATAGGATGAGATTGTGCATCTGTTGAATGCAGTTCTCAAGGCATAGCAGGGGGAATGGTTCACATCCAAACCTAGTATGTTATGTCATTTTACCTACAAGTCTTCAGTTTAATGCAGTATTTAAAATGATTTCAAGAGAGCATTGAAAGCTTCTTTACCAAAACCAAAAACAGTTGTATAATTCTGAATCTGAATTAGCCAAACCAAAAAATAATAATTTAGAAATAACATATATTTTTGAGAATCCATTTGAAAAACATGGTCTAGTCCTTTGTCACTCAGAGATTATTTTTTTAAAATGTATGACAGGTTGACAAAATCCGACAGTTTTCTTGTAAATATTAGATTTTTTTCTTCATTTGTAGGGAGCAAGAGGGAATTGTGTTTCATGTTTTATGCATTTTTGGCTGTAGTTTTTTTAGATATATTTAAACATATACATATTACAAAAATGATACAGTATGATCCATCCAGATTAAGCACTGTTAAGTACTATTCATAAGAGGAGTTCAGCACTGTTGATTTCTGTGAAACTTAAAAACTGCCACAGTTTCTAGTTTATTCACTTTGATGCATATTTCACATTTCAGAACCATACACTTTTCATGCTGGAACGATCAACAAAAGCCATTGGGCCACATTTCACTTCTTAAGACCCCTTTGTCTTAATCTTTTCATAACCCAAAATTTATAACATGTTCAAATTTCATTTGCAAATTTCATCCTTGCAATTTCAAGAAAGGTGTTGATTTTGATATAGTTGGTTAGCAGATCCAGATAATGGTTGTTTTTGTTTTTTTGTTTGCAACAGCTGTCTGGAAAAGAAATCTAATGAATCCACTGCTTCCACTTTCATATATTAAAAAAATCAACACGAATATATATTGTAGATGTACAGTATATGTTGAAAGCAGAGTAAGTGCATGCAGTCTGTATGACATATCTAAGTTGCCAATAATTTTCATTGGTGTTTACTGGTTTTGATTGTATGGTTTTATGTTGTAAACCACTCTCATTTTTTTCAATGAATAGTGGTATATCAATAAATTTATGTGAACTGCCCTGAGACCTTCGGGTATAGGACGGTATAGAAATTAAAAAAATAAATAAATAAAATAATTTGTTGGAGGGGCGGTCTGTCTTATTAGATTGGATCTAGAGTTCACTTCCGCCAGTGGAAAGAACCTCAGAGCGGCAGGGTGGGATCTCTGGAGCAGTGTGGGAGGTGTTGGAGGCTGCAAGGGAAATGGGGAAATTGACAGCTATCATCTACCCCTCTCCATCAGCAGCATTCTTCTGCTAGATCAAAAGCATTGTGTGAAACAGAAGAAGCATTTCTGTTTGTGGAAGATTAAATCCAGGTCTAACCAGTTAAGTTTTATGTTTATTCAAGATGATGATGATGACGACGACACTCTTACACATATTATAATTTTTAAAAATGCTCTTACACCTTTTAAACTAATCTGGGAACAACATTCTCATCTTCTGCTAATTAATAACAATTCTGAATAGACATGTTAATAACATTATTGGTATTAACTTGTTCATTCTTGCAAGAATTTTAAACAGGTGATAATAAATTGTTAAGAACAACAATGCATATAAGTCAAGGGCTTCAATCTTTCAAGGCTTTTGTAATTTAAGTGTTTGAATTGTTTTCTTACCCACTTAGTAGGAAGACTTAAGTTTACCTGAAAAGGTGGAGAAAAATGAGCATTAAAGATCAGCATGGATCAAATATTTGTAAAAATAATATTTGCAAAAAAAGACTTGTACACTTACAAATTCTCTGTTCAGGCAGGTTTTACTGTTATTCTGAAATGACAATATTATAACAATTTTATTATAACTATGATCATTTTGTAAATAGAAAATAATGGTAATCTAAAAATAATATTAAGCTGTATATACTTACAAGGCTAATTATTTTATTTCTGAACTCATTGACATTGCACTGGTTCACTATGTTCAAACAACAAAAAGCCACATAAGACAGCATTGTGGAGTTCATTCTGTTTGATGCCAGCAAAGTTGCTAGAGAGACTCCTTTAAATTTAGATTTTTTCAAAATTCCGTTTTTCACAAGAAGTGGGGGAAAGACTCGTCTCAGAACCGAAACTCAGTAGCCATTTCCACTTCTTCTAAGGTAACGGTACATTTTAGTTGTAGTAAATTTGGAAATGAGTCATCTGTGTTTGTGGTTTTCCTTCAGACAGGGAAAATTTTATTTAACTTTTAACACGGTGATAAAATTGACTATGATTGAATAATGTCACCATAGGAAGCCATCAGTGTATAATCTTGATGAAAGTAGGTGCATTTTCCATACTTAGTAGATTCTTCCAGTTGAAACGTCCACCCAATATTGAAAAACTGTTGCATGTATACAGCCTCATTCTGAAGATACAGCATTTCGCTTGATTCCAAACTGTGTCCTACAACATCATGGAATTTTCTTATGATCACAACTGAAGAACTCTTGTTCTCTTACTCTGCTTGGCAAAACTGCACCTTGAATTAATATCACAGAAGCTTGCAAGTGCTGTCTTGAAGAACTTGGATTACATATTAGGTCCCAAAACTTGATATATACCACTATGATAAGTTGTCAAGGTGCTCACTATACACAGTACCTGAGTAAGTGACGAAGCAGGTTGCTCAAAATGAGCCTATCTAATTGCAGAACAATTGGTTCGTCTTGCTTCTAAGATACTTACCTTTCCACCCTGAATTTGCTGGGCTGAATTTGCTGGGCTGTGCAAGTTGCAGAACCTGTCTTCTCTCTCCTATGGATAAGGCATTCTACGCATGTCGCATTTTTATAAATTTTGAAAATCCGTAATCCGTCAAGTTGCTAGGCTTGTGACACATGCCAAATGAAAAATAACTTGAAGACAAAACTCATCACCCTCTGCTCCTTTTGCCTTCTTCACTTTATCTTTTTATAGCATTTATCTCGTTTAAAGCTCTGTCTGACACCCATAGAGTTGTCGCAAGGAGAATACCTCCCTCTTTCTGTCCATGTCTCCCTGTTTCTATGCTTGCTTCTTGCCTACAAGACTGAGCAGATTTCCTGGGGTGGAGCAAGGAACCCGCCTTTATCCCTGAAGAAGTTCCTGTTGATGTGAGTGTGTTGTTTGTACCTTTTAAATGCATAAATCCGCAAGCAGGGCCTAGTATAATCTTAACAGGAGTAGCCAATAATGTAGTTGGGTCACTCAAACTGGTATAATATTATCTGAATTGCCTGTTTAGGGAAGCTTTTAATGTTTGATGTATTACTGTATATTAACATCTTGTTGAAAGCTGCCGAGAGTGGCTGGGGAAGCCCAGCCAGATGGGTGGGGTATAAATAATAAATTATTATTATTATTATTATTATTATTATTATTATTATTATTATTATTATTAATAATAATAATAATAATAATTTTAAAGTTACATCCCTTAACTGGAATACCTTAAATGGTGAACTTATCTGATATCTGTTGTGTCAGTGCTTCTATTGTGCGTTAAATGATTAAGGGGAAGAGAAGAAACCTCTGACTTGTTAATCCTTGTGATTTAAACTTCCAAGAATTTACCCACTGATTTTAACTGTCTCTGTTGAATAATTTGAAGGCAGGGTGATTTTAGCTATTTTGTTTTCATATTATCAGATGCATCTTTGAAGTCAATCAAAAATAAATAATTCTTCCTTGATTTTCTCACTAATTTTTTTTATAAATATATGATGTCATAATGATGCTCTGACTCTCTTCTTCAAATTTAAGGAGCGCTTCGTTTTGCAGAAAGATATGTCTGGATCAAGCCCAGATAAAAGAAATGAAACTCACAAGTGCTCTACAAATGTTTAGTTAACACAAGGAAAAATAAAGACTGGATTCTGAGAAATCCTTTTAAGGGGAGAATTAGAAAAGATTCATAAAATTAACCACATATTCCCAATAAGTTAGTCTAGGTTTTCTTTCCTTCCCAAATATATTTTGATTTAAATTTTCCCTTACCAAGGTGGCGTGGTATAGACATACTGCTGTTCTTAAATCTATCACGCAAGGTGAATTGTTTCATTGGATGACTTTTATATCCTGTGCTATATTTTATGGTGAATGTTAATGCTGCTGTTCTACTTTCCTTTCCTTGTTTATTTTATTATCTTGAGTGCCCATTCAAATGTACCTCAGAGACCCTTTCCATGTGTTACTCACAAAGAGAGAAAGTGAGCAGGGAGAGGCTGTATGGCCAAGCTTTTGGCCCTGTCCCCATGAAGCATGCCTCCTACCAGCACTGCTCCTTTGGTTGACAGCAGGGAAGCCTTTTTGTGTTGATCAAGAGGCTTCTCAGGATCCCAGTGCCTTGATTTCCCAGGGCTCCAGAATCTGTCAAAATCTCCATGTGAAGAAGGTAACGCACCTAAGCTTCCCCAACTCAGATGGCCAAACTAAAGCAAAGGCAGGCCTTGGGGATCACTGCGTGCCACTTTTCCTCTTTCTGCATGTAACGCATGAAGAGGGGATTGAGCACGGCGGCTTCCGAAGCTCTTAAAAACTGGGTAGGTTTGTGTAGAACAGGCACCCCCAAACTCGTCCCTCCAGCTGTTTTGGGACTACAACTCCCATCATCCCTAGCTAACAGGACCAGTGGTCAGGGATGATGGGAATTGTAGTCCCAAAACAGCTGGAGGGCCGCGTTTGGGGATGCCCGGTGTATAAGAAGGTGCACTTTCAGCACTCCCTAGCTTTAAAGCAACACTTTGAATTATGCCTTTCACTGTACTTGTACATGTCATGCTTGCAAGCTCTGTGAATAAAGATTGGGAAAATGTAATAAGTGAAATGGGCCATGGGTGGTGTTGGTATGAGTTCCTTTCCATTTTTTTTGTAGGTTTTTAGGAGAGGGAGGATTGTCACCCCGCCATTACTCCTTGGAAGCACCTATCTGTCTTTTACTCTGAAATGTAAGTACATAATCGCAAGAAATGTTTGTTAGATGCAATATTTTTTCTTTTTATAATTCAAACCGGAATCTATCCAAGAACAGTTACCGAAGAATGAGGAGGGAAATGAAGGAGCCGGTAGAAAACCAGAGGCAGAAAAAAATCTATCCCAAAAGATGTGATTGTGATCAAATAACAGCAAGAGCAAAAACAATGTTGCCACAATTTGATTATAAAAAAGCAAATTACAGAAACTATATTAGAAGTTCAAAGAACAAAACACTGAAAACAGGCAGCATATAACTAACAAAGTCTACAGTTTAGTGTACAGAAGTTTAAAGGTACCTCACTGCAGATAAGACCATTCTTTATTTTATGAATAAATCCAAATGGAAGGCCATCCATTAATCAATTCTGGATTACCCTTATTCATGAGAAACACAGGAGCAGTAAAAACAAAAACATACTTCTTTATTTGTAGGACAATAACAATGATCAATACATACCAAACCCTGATAATTTTCTTGCAGGGTGTGGTATAAATCTCAATTTGAAACAAAAATGAATAGCAAATTCGGCTTAGTAGATGTGACTAGCAATTGTTTGTAAGAATTGTAAAACAACATATTGATATAAGTACTGAAATTCTCCTGACAGCAGCCTTGTGCTCCAAGATTCTACTCAGAATAAACCCACTAAAATTAATACACAGAAGTTAATTTATCTATTAACTTCAATGGATCTACTCTGAGTAGGACTAGCACAAAACGCATGAGGATAAGGAGGATATATCTTACATTCTTATCTTCGGCAACTCAACACAGTAAAAGTCAACTTGAAATAATTTAAAAGATAGGGTAGGTCTATCTTCACGAATGCCTGCAGTGCTCTGAGTAACAGAGCAATCTAACCCCCACCTTGCACTTGGTGGGTGTGGGTTTGGACGGAGG
This sequence comes from Podarcis liolepis, assembly GCF_965112155.1. Taxonomy (NCBI): domain Eukaryota; kingdom Metazoa; phylum Chordata; class Lepidosauria; order Squamata; family Lacertidae; genus Podarcis; species Podarcis liolepis. The sequence continues at coordinate 59,156,996 of NC_139555.1, read as the reverse complement.
TGTCCCTCTGGCCAGCTCTCCTAGCTATATTGGCCTCCCACCACCCACAGAGTGCTGCAAGCATCACACCATCAGTGAGGGCATCACTAAATGTGTGGCGGGGTGAGAGTGTTATTGGTTTGCAGCCTGCTCTTGGAAGGCTCTGAAGTGGGGCATTCATGAGGCAGGGAGGGGAAAAGGTTGAGCCAGCCAAGCTCATTAGATCCCAAGGTGGTCACACTGTAGCTGCATGGTGGCCTGGCCACTGCATCAACGTCAGGCTGCTTCAGCGATCTTACTAATGCTCACCTTCTGCCCCGGCCATGTGCAACAGCACAGGAGATGCAGCAGTGGCGGGAGGTCTGCATTGTGGCCTAAGCAAAGGAAAGCTGACAACCCTATTGTGCTCCAACAACTTAGATACAAACCTACCCATCTGAACCAAGTTCTCTAGAACATAATTCTGCAAATTTTGCAAGTGATTTCTTAAAGGAAATTAGTAAAATTCTGCCCTTGCTTGAATGCCATGCGTGGAAGTCTAGCATGGCTCAAGTTGGAGCAAAAATCCAACTGCTAAGCTAGAGGCAAAAGAATTCACAAAGGGAAAAAGCTAATTTCCAAAATGGTAAAAACCTGTAACACAATAGTACTGGTTTTTTGCTTGTTTTTTACATTTTTGTTATTACAAAAAGTAGGTCCCTGGCATGGGACGTGGGTGGCGCTGTGGGTTAAACCACAGAGCCTAGGACTTGCCGATCAGAAGGTCAGCGGTTCGAATCCCTGCAACGGGGTGAGCTCCCGTTGCTCGGTCCCTGCTCCTGCTAACCTAGCAGTTTGAAAACACGTCAAAGTGCAAGTAGATAAATAGGTACTGCTCTGGTGGGAAGGTAAACGGCGTTTCCGTGCGCTGCTCTGGTTCACCAAAAGCGGCTTAGTCATGCTGGCCACATGACCCGGGAGCTGTACGCCGGCTCCCTCGGCCAATAAAGCGAGATGAGCACACAACTCCAGAGTCGGCCACGGCTGGACCTAACGGTCAGGGGACCCTTTACCTTTACCTTTTAGTTCCCTGGAATATTTTGGGATATATCCCAGGCACATAAGTATGCATAAATGCACCTGACAGATATTTGACTTCCACTGATCACGAAAATGGCCTCCCTCTTCCCATCATGCATCATTCCTAAAACAGCCATGATATCCTTGATTTGTAATGGACAACTTGAGGATATACCATGTTTCATGTTCCAGGCAATATGAATTCCCTCTGTGCATATATACAAGCTACAGGAGAAATTGAAAGGTAACTCCTTGCAAATGTCATTTGTTCTCCTATTTTCTTCCTTCTCCAAATGACGGATAAAAATAAACATACGAAGAGTTAAAGATTTCCCTTTTGGAAGTGTTGTATTCTGAAACTCAGTTTACACTGTCACTGACCATCAGTTGATATGTAAGCTTATAGAAGAACAGTTAACGATTGCATCTTCAGTGAACCAACACTGCTTCCAGTTTTGGATTAATGTTTACACTTTTTTCTTTGAAAAATTGACAGGCCCGTCTTGGAGAACATCAGACCTTAGGATCATTTTGAAGTCCATAAAAAGAAATCTGGCTTGCAATGCTTGTATGTGCAGGGTCCCAGCTCACCTGGAATCTCATGACAGGGTGGGAGAAAGACATTTGCCTGAATTCTACAGAAACCTATTTGCCATCTATGCACAAGGGTTGTTTATCTTATCTAACATGCTGATGAGTGGTTTTAAAGTGGGCTTAGGGGGAAATGAAATGGAAGAGGGGAGGGCTGCAGCTCATTGGTGGAACCCATGCAGATGGTCTCATGTTCAATATCTGGCATCACCAGGTAGGGCTAGGAAAAACTGAAACCCTGGAGAACTGCTGCCAGCAAGCATAGACAATACTGAGCTAGGTGGATGAATGGGTCTGAGCCACTGTAAGGCAGTTTCCTGAGATATGGACCTGTCCCTAATGACTCTAAGTACTTGCCATCTAGAAATTCAGAAGAGGAATATAAGAAGAGTCCAGCTGGATAAGCTCAAAGGCACAACTGATCCAGCTTCCTGTTCTCACAGTGTCCAACCAGATGCTTATGGGAAGCCCACGGGCATGATGTGAGTGTTGTGTGCTTCCCAGCATCTGGCATTCAGGGAATTGCTGCTTCTGATATTATACTCAAAATAGCCATTATGTCGAGTAACATTTGATATCATGAATTTGTCTAATCTCAATTTAAATTAAAAATACCATAAGTTAAACTACTTCTTCACACAATGCGTAGTTAATTTTGTATGTCCTGAGCCTTCCAACATTTGGCTTCATTCCTTGAGTTGTATCAAGCTAAATTATACTCTTGAGTCATTGAAATGAATGAACATAAGTTTATCTTGCCCATTAATTTCAGAGGGTCTAGTCTTAGTATGATTCACATTGGATACAACTCCTTTTTAATTAAAACACTTTAAAGTCTGGTTCCTAAATGTACAAAGCAGTTCACATAAAACACGAAATGCGTCCCACTAAAATTAACCACCCACTAAAATTAACCACTTTGGCAAAACCAGTCAAGCAAAGTTTTCCTCACCTCAGTAGGAAAGTGGATCAATGGGATAGGCTAGGGGGAACAGTGGTAAGTGCCCTGTTCATAGGTATCACTGTCCTAATTTGGTGCACTGATAGCATAAAGATCCATGCTAGATTTCCCAACCACAAGTGTAGCATGGGATGATGTAGGAAAACAGGATCCATCAGGTTATGTGAGTCCCAGATTAGATTTTCTTAACCAGTATGTTCATACTAAGTTACATGGTGACAGTGTTAATAATCCACAATAAGCATCCTCTGGGTCCTACTGGGCAAAAAGAACAGAGATACTGTACTGCCATTCTTGACACATAAATGGTCCAAGAGAATAGTGTGTTCCACCATAACAAAGGCTGCTGAAGCTTCCAACTACATAAACAGGGAGTTACTCCCCTTATGTAAACAAAGATCACAATTTACTGTATATTTGGGGTTCAGTGGAGTTGTTGCAGTGCTAATAGTAAAACAATTTTTATTTCAGAGTGATATTTTATCCAAAGTATTTTCCCTGGTCGTCTAGTTGCAGCAGCAGATAACATTCCAATTGTTAAAGAAAAGCACTACGTTGCCCAATTTGTCTACAGACTGTGTTCCTTAGCTATTTTGGTAAAGCAAAGGGATCATGCAAGTTTTATTTCGTCTACTCCTTTACCATCCCTTCCTGTTTGTTCAAATTCTCTAGTCTCCGAGATGCACCCATAACCTTTATCCTCTCCTATATCTTCTCATCAGATACCTGTCACAACTAAACTGATGCATTCATTTATTTCTTATATCCTGAATTGAGAAATAATGTCCGAGACTGAGGTCTGCTAATCGAGAAACTGGTTTTTACTTGGCTAAGAAGGGCTAACTAGGGGAAATTCTGAAAACAGCAGCCTAGCCTTATTCTGCATGCACTACTCCTTTGCCACCCATTTACTAAAGGAGCCAACTAGGACTCAGATACCTACAGCAATGCCAAATGGATGGCAGATATACAGTGATTCCACCTGATTTACTTGATCTTACATTTGGATTCTCATTTGGTGCAATGTACCATGCTCCATAAGATAAAATGTCAGAGAGCGCAACATCATGGGAAAGTACAAATAATTTTATCATATTTATCACATTTGGGATGGGGGAAAAGAATCACAAGTGTAAATTTGCTACATAAATGCTTAAACTCTTCATGAGGTTATTACATTCTTTCTTGTCTTACAATGGATAAAGTATCTAGTCACATGGCAACAAACAGGAAGACAGTTTGAGTACACGGGAATATATTTTCTTTGATTCTTCAAGGACCACAATTAACTACCTACTGATGGTGCTAGAAAGTGACATCTGTGGCCGTTTCCCAGCAGAACAAGTTGCACTCTTACTTCACCAATAAATGTTTTTTTATCATTGCCAGACAACCATGTGCATGTTAAAATTGCTTTTGTCTTTAGAACAAAACATTTAGAAGAGAGAGGATTTGAATGAGAATTCAGGTGATCCATCCTCGAAACTCTTCAGTCCATGTACCATATCAAAAACCACTCATCGTGAACAGAACATTCTCTGATGAAATTTCTTCACTTCATATTTCCATGTTGGTAAAATCAAGTTTCTGATCAAGGCCGTGCAGTTGATTTGGTTCAGGAAGCGAAAGCAATGGTCAAGTACAGAAGTTCCCTTAGGATCAAAAGAAACAGTCATCAGAAAAGCAATCCCACAAGCTCCCTACATACAGCAACATTTTGGAGACATTGGCATTGTACCAATTTTTGGAATTCCTGCATCATCTCTGGTTGAACTGGTTGCGAATGTTTAAGAGCTTATAAAGCTTAAACTAGTTTCTTGGAAAAGTCAAAACCAACTTCCAGAAACATGGCCAATATTCTTGCAACAGATCTACTGGATGGGCCCGTTCTGAGTAAGCTACTCCCAGACCAGAACTATGCTGTGTCAGGCTGGGTGAGACCCATCTGGAACTCTGGACAGGTGCTACCAGTCAGTGTTGACAATAGGTAGGGTAAGACCACTGTTCTGACACTATGGCTATTTGGGTTTTGCTTCCTCCACTATTTTTTATTTATTTTTACTTCTGCAAAGATTGGGATTCTCTCATGCCAGCTGATACTGCCCTCTTGTGTGTGCACAGTGCAGTTTTAGCTATATAAAGAATGGTGCTTCTGTCTGAAAATGAGGGAATGGTGGACTTAGTGGCAAAAATCAAACACAAAGGTTAAGGGGTCGAAGGATCTGTCAATTTTAATTCTCTCCATATCTCATTTTCAAATCTTAAATTACGTTCTCCACATTTTCCAGCAATCTGAGATTTTAAAAAAAGAAATCCTCACAAAAAGTCAATTTTCATGCAAATTTCTCCGAATTAAAATATTTTTATATGTAGTTTTGACCAATGTACCATTTTTTGTAAGCAATTTCCCCTACTGTAATGCATTTTTTGATGTAATTTTCACTAATATTTTCATGTTATGCATACTTTCCCCTAATATATGAATTGCTGTAAATATTGTTTGGGTGAAGAACTTCATCACAAATTTCAGAGTACTGCAAATGTGTGTCTTGGTTCATATATTGCTTCAAAAAGTGCATATTTGGTAGATTTGACTTTACATAAGTGCTAAATTGAATTTTTCCTCAATTCCTAGCCAATCTGGTTCATTTAAAGTCTAATCTTATGCACACATGCCTAGAAGTAAACTTCAATGAGTTGAATGAGACTCATTCTCAAGGCAGACCATGCAGGAATACAACTTTAATTGGTTTTACATTGATTTTAATGTGCTGGAGAGCATTCAAGTCTGTGATGGATTTTAACAATTATGTGAAAGTATTTTTAACTGGTTTAAGTGGAAATTGCCTTCAAATAAATATATGCAGCATCACTGTCTACCTTGGTGTTGCAATAATTCCCTAGCTGTATAGACAGAAAAGGCATGAAATCTCGAAACACTGCCATGCAGCTGACCTGGAATTCAAGGATTTGCTTCTGCTTGTTCTCTTAGAGCTTTGAGTGAAAGTTCATATCCAAGAAACATGGCAGCACTCATTGGGAATCCTCGCACTGCATTCACTGTAAGGCCCCTGAAAAAGACCTGTTAAGAACAAAGAAGGAAAGTTTACATCAAAAGAGCTTATCAATTTGTATTTTGGACATAACAGAATTGGGATAGGACCTAACAAATGGGAATTAGACATCAGGAGACTCTGGTTTTCTCATTAATGTTCTAAAAGGATTGTGATAACTGATAAATGACCAGGGCCAGATTTAGGTTTGATGAGGCCCTAAGCTCCTGAAGGTAATGGGGCCCTTTATATGTCTAGCTGTCCTTTGTCAACAACAAATTGTCACTGTTTTCTGTGTTGAATATATGCTATATGGTAATTTACGGACCTAATATACACAACAGAAAACACTGTTTCTGTATGTAGGTTTTATTTTATTTGTTTTTTATCTTATATTTTGGCAATGTACATCCAGTTTTCTTTTTCTTTAAGAAATCTTGGGGGCCCCAAAAGAGTGGGGCTTTAAGTTATAGCTTGTTTAGCTTATACGTAAATCCAGCACTGTAAATGACCCCCCCTCCTCTGCAGCCTCAGAGTCTGAACAGCAATCCATCTCAGACTCTTCCTACTCACTAAACCCTGTCACTTCTCCTGTTGCCTCCTCCTCCTCCCAGACTACTCCTTCTTCCTCTGACCACTCATTGCTGCTCCACCACCAATCCCCTGTCTCTGAGCCTTCCTCCCCATGTGGTTCTGTTGGGGGTTGCCTGGCTGGTGCCTTCCACAAATCTTCTGCATCCAGCCAGTCCATGACAATGGATTTCAGGAGAATATTTCCTCACATGTCTGTCCTTCTCACTGATGGTTTTCTCTTTTGTGCTTTTATGTTTCTAGGCATAGAGCCAAAAGGAATTTGAACAAGGTTGTTCCCCCCCCAAGTGATTTATTTTTTAAAAGATGATTTTTAAATATATATATATTTGAAATGGATACAAGGACTGGTCAGTGAGCAGTGTTGTGTCCAGGTTACTTTACGGAAGCTTTTAATATTTGATGAATTATTGTATTTTAACATTTTGCTGGAAGCTGCCCAGGGTGGCTGGGGATGGGTGGGGTATAAATAATAAATTATTATTTAATAAATTAAACAAATCAATATTCCACCCCTCATCATAAGTGATCACAGGGAAAGTCACAACAGTATAAAACGCAATATGAAAATTACATTTAAAAACATATCAGCACCCCCATCCGTCATATGGATCTCAGATATTCAGAAGGCCTATCCGAAAGACTGGGGAAAGGGAACTGTCTTCACCTGGCACTGGAAAATAAATAAATTAGGCTAGCAAACTTCAGAAGGAGAAGTTTCCACAATTGGGATGCCATATAGACAACAAGGAGTTGTCTGGGGTGATATTTTTCCCACTGATGATATCTGTTTATACAGCTGTGGGTGGCTGCAGGCAATATAAATTGGCAGTGGGAATATTCATGGCAGCATCCTAAGGCTGATGAGCTGAGATAAACAGGATGATGATGATTGAGGTAAGTGCTGAGATAGCAGGATTTAATCATCTATAAGCAAGTGCTGATTTATTGGTACTGACATTCCACGTGCCTGCTTCCCTCATCACAAAATGAGGATAATTCATATTGACCAGAACAACTAGCTAGCCTTGTTTAGTGGTTTCTTATCAGATATAAACAGCTCCATGATCAACAATGGTTAATGAGCAAAACTTCAAGCCGTAATTCTTTAGTTTGCATGATTTTCAAGTGGCATGAGGCAACATTTTTCACTTGGCAAAAGAATGTCTGTAAAAATTATGGTCCATGGGAATGGGCGATGTGCAGTCTGCCACCACAGCTTGGCCAGTAATATTATTAATTACCTACCCCCCCACCCCCACTCAAAGGTCCTATAGTGAGTTACAGCAAATAAAACACCATGTTAAAAACAGCTTACAATCATAGAAATAAGGTGGGCCCTGAAAATAAAAAAAATGGGTAGGCCCCATTTACTGGAGGCAGAAGATGGTTATCATGGATATTCAAGGCCATTTGGACTTGAATTCCATTTCTTCATTATGCATAACTGTGCTAGTTAAGTTGTAAATAAGGGCTGCCATGGGGACAATAGACCCACATGCAACTTGTTACCTATTTCCTGATATTTAGTATTTTGATAGTGCTTACTTTTAGACCTTCACTGTGGTAACTTTGGGAGATACAGTCAATGACTCCTCTGTATTTGTTCAAATAAACCCCGTCAGCTTGAAGGCGACTCTTGACAACATCCATAGGAGTGGCTGTTCCCCAAGATATTGCTCCTATGAAAAAGGGGAAAGTATTATATATGAATACAAAAGGTCTTCTGAGCACCTTCATCGAAGAGAATGGTAGTTGTCTTTAGGAGTCAAGCTATAAAAAATATGCTAGAATATGAAATGTAACTTAAGATTGGTAGCTAATGGTACTTGGCTTGCTTGTCTAAATACAACATGCTCATTGTTTGTTGAATGGCAGACGGGTGTACTTTTACTTAATAACAAATATATCCGCTTCTGAAGTGGCCCTAGCTTGCCATTTAAAATTACCTCATCTGCTTCAGACAAGCTTGTCAACGTTTCTTGCTACAGCAGGGAAGTGAGACACTTCAGGAAGTAGATTTTGACCTATTTTATTCAATGACTTATTCTGCCCCCCTTCTCCTAAGTGTTTCTCTGTTCAGTACTAAAAAGAGGTGACATTTAAGAACTGCAGAGTTTTGAATGTAGTATTTGTTGTGAAATGTTAATGCACTACAGTTTCATAAATATGGATTGCTTGCTATAGTTAAATCTGGGGCTTTTCACATTGGGCTAAATGTGTTTTTACAGGACAGTGACTTGAGATGGTGTCAGTGTTGTGAAATACTAGAGCAGACATAGGAAAACTCCAGATGTTTGGGACTACAATTCCCATCATCCCTAGCTAACAGGACCGGTGGTCAGGGATGGTGGGAATTGTAGTCTCATACATCTGGAGGGCCGGAGTTTGCCTATGCCTGTTCTAGAGGTCCTCTTCTTGTTAACTGGCAACTACTTTGTCTTCAAGTGAGATGGTGCTAATGTGCTGGAATTGTCACTTAGCTTACTTACTTCAGCTGGGCCTCTGTTCTTCAGTAACAGAGAGCCAACAGCGGAGTAAACTATATTTTCTAAGTAAAATGATGCTCCATCCTTCTACAGAAATTACCAGGGTGGTTTACAATGAAAAATCCATGCTCATAAAAATGCATAGGAAGGAATTCAATGCCAGCTTGCCAGATGGAGCAATCCTTGCTCTCTGCTGTTCTGGGATTTTCCCTCAAAGCTCAAGCTTCCCCCCAAAACCACTCTGGCTGATCAGAAGAACCCCCCCCCCATCTCTCATGGTGGAGAGGAGAGAAGGATTGTTCCTTCTGGCAAGCGGAAATTTTTGCACTAGCAGAATGTTGAGAAGAGCGAAATGTTGAATTCCTACCACTGTATTCCATGTAAACCACTTTTTTATTGGGTTTTATAAACAAGAATAATAATATACAAACAAGCATACCAAGTTTTCTCACGTCATTTGTATATCACATAAACAGCACAATAAATGTGGGAAAATATCTAAAACATATGTTTCATTATTAGTGATCAATGTATAAATTCTTGGTTTATGAATTGGTTCAAACAATTAGAAAAAGAAGAAAAAAATTAAGGGGGGAAGTGGGGGAGTGGGAGTGGTGAGTGGGGTGGGGTGGTTATGCTTCTATTATTCTACTTAGCGTGTGTGAGGGGTTGTGTCAGCGTTACTTGTATGGGTTCTATTACTCTCCACTTGTTGTATTTCCTTGGTGGTGAGAGAGATTGGGTGTGGCTAAGGGTTTGGGTGGTTGTCTTTGGTTGGCTGTAGTGAGAATTGTTTTTGTGTGTGAGTGGGGTGTGAGTGTGTATTTTTTAATCAGGTTAGCCAGATTGATTCGTATGCTGTCAGGGGATTCTTCTTGTTGTCTTGTTGGGCTGTGTATGTGATAAAGGGGAACCAAACCGGGGTGAAGGCGTCTTCTATTTGTCCCCATGTCAGTTTCGGGGTATTGGTTAGCTTTTCTAATAAGGCTGTTTCCCATACTATTTGATACCAATGGTCCATGTTTACTCCTGACAGGTCTCTCCAGTGTCTGGCCATGATGTTTCTGGCTGCTGAGAGTAGGTGGGTTATGAGCTCTTTATGATGTGAGTGGGCATTATTATCTTGGAAGATGTTTAGTAGGGCCAGTTCTGGGGTGACTTCTAATACTTGATTAGTTATTTCACATATTTCTTGTATGATTGATGTCCAGGTTTTGGGACATTTCCACCACATATGGCGGTATGTTCCTGTGGAGGTGCACACTCTCCAGCATTTTGGTGAGGTTCCTGGGCGTATTAGCATCAGTTTCCATGGTGTTAGGTACCATCTGTAAGTGAGTTTCAGGGTGAGTCCTTTCCTTATCGCTGATATGGATTTAAAGGGAGGTTTAGACCACATTCTAGTCCACTGGGTGGGGTTAATCTCATAGTCTATGTTGTCCTCCCATTGTTTTTTAATTACATCAAGGGGGTCTGTGGGGTTTTGGAGCAGTAGTTTGTATATTGTGGAGACCATTCCTTTGCCGTGTCCCTTTGTTGTTAGAAGGAGGTTTTCGAAGTAACCATGTAAACCACTTTGAGCTGTGGCTGATTAAGCAGTATAGAAATCCAACTAAATAATTAAAACTAAATTATTGGACTTAGGCAGGCACCAAGCAGATGAGTGAGACTGAGCTAGCTCATTCTTAAGGGGAGATGAGCTTGGCTTGACTGGTGGACTCAAGGTGTCAGTCAGATATCAGCTTCTTCTGACTGTGTGCCCTGTTTTCGTCACCTTTTCTCTTCCGTTCCACTGTGACTCTACTGTTCAAAAGGCATGTGCCACCAAGTGGAAGGAGGCAGCCAGCCAGGCACCTCATTGCCTTGTCCAACATCAGCCACAGCACACAGCTGCTAAATTATGCACACTGGCCAGTGCATTGCACAGTAATAACAGATTTTTCTGGGCCTCTCCCTGCACAGTGTGCATGTTTGTATAATAGATAAGCACATTAAAGCTTTTCAAAATACTGATGGCAATCCTAGGAGCAACTTATGTGAAAAATAAACGAAATATGTCTTCAATTTAAAACACTTCTAGGGCTACCACTAACACTGCCACCACTACAGAAAAAAGCATGTTAGGAATGAATAAATGAGCTCAAATTTAATCAAGCCTCTAGACAGCATCATTTCTGGTGAAGGAGAACAGAAATGGACATACCTGCAATGCCACCGGCCATCCACACAGAAAAGGGACTCGGAGAAAGGCATCCATCTGGAGTGATCCATCCACAAAGTAACGTGTAAGGGATGAAGTATAAGCAATATCCTGGAATATCCCTCAGAATCATGGCAGAAGAACCACGGTACAATCCCCCTAAACCCTCCTGCCGAAGGATCATGCCAACACAGTGAACTGGACCTCTGTAAGCAGTCTCTACTGAAAAGCCAGCCGCTCTGTGCTTCAGGTTTAGGTTGGCTGCTGGAGCAAGGAAAAACATGCTTAGTATCAAGTTACCTAGTATTCTTCAGAACATCGCTTTCCATGTCTGTTTCCTTTATGTTCCTTCTTTTGTTTTGACAATCTCTGTCTGACTAAAAGCTGCTATGGAAGTTTTAAAGCAGAGGTTGGCTGGCCACAAGTCATGGATTATTTAGCTGTCATTCCTACATTGCTGGGGGTTGGACTAGATTATCCTCAGGGTCACTTCCAACTCTATGATTCTTCCCAGGTGGTTCTGGGAAGGTGGGGGGGGCACCTTACCTACAAACCCAGTGCTGGCTCTGGTGCTTGGGATTGCAATTTAAGGTCCAAACAACTTTCATATTTAACAAAAGTGTTTGATCCAGCTGCTCTTGTTTTGAATAAAAAGTATCTGCACTGCAGAACCTTAATCTGGAACCTGCTCCCATTCTGGTTCTATTCCAACTTTTGCTGCCAATTATCCTTTCCTGGTCTGCCTTTTGCCCCCGAAACTGCTCTCTAAAATACAACTGGTCAGATTAAGTGCTAATCACACTAATTTAAACATGTGACTAACGCGATGCGGTTTGCCTGTAGGACAAATAGTTTTGGGAACATCCCTCTGTAATATTACACTGGGAGAAAACTGACATCAATGGCAAAAAAAGGAGGAAGGAAAATTGCCTGCAGCTTTGATGGTAATCTTTTCATTTCAACAACAGCTCACTTTTCAAAATGAGCTGTACAATACATTCAGATTTTCTTTGTCATACTCATGTTCTGGCCTTAACAGCTTATAAAAAACCTGTTGTTTTCTATTTGTTTTCTGCTTTAATAAATAAAACAATACTGTGGCGGATACTGTTTTTTGCTTGTGTAGTTCTCTGTAGCTCAAAGTTTGGAAATTAAAGAGCAAGAGAAATTCTCCACTCATATTAGAGCGTCACAATATCGCTTCTATCCACTGTATGTTTTCCATCACATAATTTGAAGTCAGGACTCTGAAGAATCTTTGCACCTTCATGCGGCGAACTATTTATCCATCTGCAATTAGAAGCATTTTAAACTTTTTTGGTCCATAAATGAGAGTTGTATTAGGTATACTTCATTCTACACATATGAGAACACATGGTAAAGTAAAAAAAAATTATATATAAGATTGAGCCATATATGTTGGTCATATCTAGTTATAACACCACTGACATATCATTATAAGTTGGGATAAAGCATAAGCTAGAAACACAGAAGATTAAAAAGAAATAAAAAAATGATTTTCTTTTACCTGCAATAAATGTTTGTGTCTGCATCTGCAGCCTTATCTTTACCAGATCAACTGGACCACCAATTCCAACTGAAACAGCCCCTGCTGCCATGCTTGCTAAAGCCAAGTCCGCAAGTGATGGAGGATGGTGAGAATTCCCATAGCGCTGTTGGCTAATGAGCCTTTGGGTATTGCTAAATACACCGAATACCACTGAGTTGTAGATAGCAATGCTAACTAGTGGGAAAGACATTCCCTTGAAGAACCCAGCCACCTGCAGATGAAAGAAAGTTGGATGTGAATAAGAATGTGTATGATTGTTCCCTTCCAGAAAGCTTTAAAATCACAGTTTTACCCAGATAAGACAAGAATGATGACTTAAAAAAAGCCACAACAACCTTCCTTCCTCTTGATACTGAGCAATACAAGAACAAGTGCAGCAATTGTACACGGTAACTCAATACATTTAAGAACAGCACAACTAAAATAATGACATCAAACAGCACCAGACCCTCCAAGTGTCCATATTTTCCAGGGACATCCCTGATATACAGAGGCTGTCCTGGTTTCTGATTTGATCCCGGAATGTCCCACTTTTCCTTAGGATGTCCCTATTTTCATTGGAGAAGTGTTGGAGGGTATGTTAGGATATCTCTATTTTTGTTGGAGAAATGTTGGAGGGTTTGGAGTTCTCCGACCCCTGAGCCGTCTGAAGGCAATCCTGTACAGGGAAGCTTTTCAAAATGTTTAATGTTTTATTGCATTTTTGTATATGTTGGAAGCTGCTCAGAGTGGCTGGGGCAACCCAGTAAGATGTGTGGGGTATAAATAGTAAAATTATCATTATGGAATGGGACGTCCCTCTTTTCATTGGAGAAATGTTGGAGGGTATGCAGCAGTGGAGCTATAACACTGTTAAGACCCAGGATGAAAAGCATATCTCCAACAAAAAATCTTTTTACCTGATATTGCAAACTTGACAGTGTGTGGGACAATCACACTTTCTCAGGGAAGGAACTGTCCAATCTGGGTGCTGCCACCAAGAAGGCCCTGTCTCAAGTCACCACAGAATGGGCCATGTTGGTTAGCAGAATCATGAGCCAGTTGCCTTACATGAAATTAAACCATTGATCCATTTAGTGTTGTATATTCCAAGGACAGTTTCAGCACCTGGTATGTCCTGCTTGGGTCAAACGCTGCTCGGCACCCTTTTTTGGCACTCTGATCACCAACACTGCTGCTTGCCACTAACACCCACCAGCAGCTATGGCTGCCACGGTGAGCAGGTGGGTAGGGGAGACACTAGCAGGATAGGATCGGAGGCTGCTATGCTGAGGGCCTCTTCAAATCTAGAGTTGTCATGGTGTATTCTGACAAAAATATATACTTACAGCTTCATTCCTGTAGACAGTGAGAACACATTTAAATGTGTTTCCATAGCCTTGTCCAGCTTGTAAGCGAGTCTGCAGAAAGAACACAATTATGAAATTAAACAGAAAGAAATGTGTTTCCAATTAATCGAGAGCACATGCTTTACAAACAATGTCTACTTTTATTTGACTATAATTCTTGCTTTGTTCCAAAGAAAAATCAGGGCAACAAATCATGCTCTCTGTCCAGTCTATGCATTACCCGAAGCAGTTCTAACCACAATGTGATATCTAAAGCCCCTATTGTCAACATATTTTGAATGTAGGAATTACCGTATTTACTACTACCACTACTTCTATAGAGCCCTTCATCTGAGGAACACAGGACAGTTTACAATATAAAAGATTTATATACTGCTACATTGTAGGATAAAATTATTTATTTTTGGCAAAAAAGAGTACAAAAATTGGGGAGGATCCTATATTATTTATGAGAATGAATCTTGTACAGATTCATCAGTATGGGAAATAGCATTTAAATTCTTTATAGAATACCAGGCTAACTACTGCCTTACCAGAAAGTAAAAGAGAGAGAGAGGGAGACAGCACATGTGGAACTTAGCACAATCTTTTACTTTTTCACTTATTTATTTTATTATTTGCTTGGTTAATTATACTATATCATTTAACAGATCTGTTACTCAAGGACTCATCAAAAACTAGTGTGCTGGGCTGCACTTAAGTGTCTCTGTCTGGCTTTAAGCGAAAGCTGAATCCCATACCTACCCATACACAGACACAAACCATAAGAGCAATCTGGTTTAGCTACATTAAAATCCAGGTCATGCTTGCTTAAGCTACCTTCCAAATTCCTTTTATTCACTGACCATCACATTAATTTCTTGTTCACTGAAATCAGCCCTCTGGCTGGCAGATCTCTCATGGGGTTTAAAGTTTTGTCAAAGTACTCCCTCTGAGCACGGCCTACATGGCTTACTTGTTAATTTGAAGAGACCTGATGTACTGGAACATAATCCACATTCAATGCACCAAGCTATTCCTCACGGCTCCCCATTCTCACCCCCCTATTCTTCAGGATGCGCCTTTGCTATGTTCATCAGTAAATACTGAATTACTCTATGACTCCACTTCTCCATTCACCATTTAAGACCTTTCCCTTCCCCCCACTGATTTGGGAATGCAACAAAGCTGCCTCGTTGCTATTCCCCTGCTGCATCCAGATCCAAGGGCAAAGAAGGTGCCAGCTTGACAGTTGTCTTTTAAGCCTTGAAAGATGCGTTGCTTGTTTCTTGGCTGTGCTCAAGCAAATGTAGGAAACGTAGCAAAAATGTTCCCACAAGACCTATTGTCGGCTCGCGGCACGCACTACCAGCAGCGACAGTATGAAACAATCCATTTGCCAGAACTGGAAGGCACATATTCCTTCGACGCTTGCTTCATGGACGGCACAACAAATTGTAAACACACAAATGCGATTAGTGCTCTGGCACAGCAACAACAGGAAGGAGGGGGCAGAGCATTCAGCCAAGCACTGTACTTTGACGCCTCTCGCTTTCAAACCCTCCAAGCATGCACAGCCACAACCCTGTTGATGGGAAGACGGCACTTGCTACACGCTGGAACAGTCTCCTGCAATATCCTGGCCCTGACAACAGGCAGCATCTTCTGCATCGTAAAATGGACAAGGCTGTAAACCAAGGTTGGAGCAGACTCCCAGTCTCAGGGCCGAGTCTCACATGGACAATCAGGGCTTCTTTGCAACCTACAGCGCCATCCGTGTGCATCCAAGGGCTCTGTGGGTTGCAGCATGGCAAATCCATGGTATAATGTTCACAGTGGCATGCTGAATCAGGAGCTGAACTCTGGTGGTGCTTTCTGCAGTCACAGTGGCTTCTCTTTAGATATCTTCAGTGCTTTTTTCTGGGGGGACGCAGGAGTACACATGCCCCTAAACATTTTGTGAATCTTTGTACTTTTGTCCATTTACTGTATTTATTTTTCCCAATTTGAACTATGAAATGGTGATTTTCTTGAGTCAAAATGAGAGTACCCCTAAACATTTTTTAAGAAAAAAAAAGCACTGGATATTTTCAAGCCACGGAAACAAACACACAAATGTAGGCCATCTGTAGAAGAATCTCCCAAATGGAGCAGCTACCAGTTTCCTATAACATGGACCTTCATTTCTGACTCACATTACAGAAACCCTTTTTGCCCTTTTTATTATGCCCTTAGAAATAATTGCATCCACCCATTGTTAAGATCGCAGAAGGGAAGGATATCTCTTGCAAAGATCTGTTTTTTGTTGTCTGATGTAGAGAGGTACATATATTTATCCTTTAGAACTTTACAGATTTGTGTAACAAAACTTAAAGGGGGAATGGGAAATGATTTATCCTGTAGAGGTCGGGTAGTAGAAATGTAAACCACTATTATTAGTAGTATTCTTGTTGTTACTAATTTTATGTGTATAGTGACTGCTCGCTAAACACAATAAATCGAACTGAACATTGAAGACAGGACAAAAAAGGCATATGGGCTCCCCCCCCCCCCGGCATAAAGCATACAGACACCTGCAACTTACTTCTTTACTGTATGATACTAAACTTCCTGCCAATTATAGCTAGGATTTGACATTTTTAAATTAGTCCTGCTTCTGTGAATTAACAGCAGGGGGGGGGGAAGCAGGTAAAATGTGGAGAAAACTTCACTGATATTTCTGTGACTTCTCTGAAGTTAAGACATAAGAGCAGAGTCAGTGAAAAGGTGGCAACCCTAAACACAACTATGGGGGTGTTTCATGCATTTGTGAAATGCTGCCCCAGGCTTTCCACATGACCCAGAAAGCCATCTGTGGACAAATGCCAGCTCTCTCAGCCTGAAGCAAGATGAACGCCACACCCCATAGTCGCCTTTGACTGGAATTAATCGTCCAGGGGTCCTTTTACACTTACACACACACACACACACACACACACACACACACACACTGTTGCACACCACCTCAATCTCTGAACGGTGTGCAAGATTCTTACTACGTATCTCACTACAAAGAGTACCCATGTTATCTGTAACATGATCTCTTTCTGTTTTGTATACAGTGGTACCTCTGGTTAAGAACTTAATTTGTTCCAGAGGTCCATTCTTAACCTGAAACTGTTCTTAACCTGAGGTACCACTTTAGCTAATGGGGCCTCCTGCTGCCGCTGTGCCGCCAGAGCACGATTTCTGTTATCATCCTGAAGCAAAGTTCTTAACCCGAGGTTAGCGGAGTCTGTAACCTGAAGCGTCTGTAACCCGAGGTATACTAAACTGATTTCAGAACGACCGCAACACTATTTACCTTTACTGTGTCCAGAGGATGTCCCACAATTACAGCAGCAGCTCCTGGAGATTAAAATAAAACAAATGAATAAAAAACAAGTCATTTTTTAAAAACGTATCTTGTTGTTTACCTCAAAGCATGGCCGGGGGGGGGGGGGGGCAGCTGCCATCTGAACAAACGACAAACCTCTCTGTTTTGTAAATTCCTAGTCAGCTCCCACCAGCATAATTATGCAAGCTGAGAAAACAATGTGAACCATAGATGGTCGCTGCATAAGCACCCCAGAGGAATTGCTTGTCAGTACAAATCCGTACTTTCTCTGGACCAGGCTGGGGTGTGGATTGGACTGGATAAAAGGGTTCCTCTGCCCATCTCTGCCAGCATCTGTCTGCAGAGTGATGCCCCATCTCTAGCACAGAGCCACCCTTCTGCCCACCAAACAGGTGGGTGAAAGTGCTGCTGGTGGGTTCCCCATTGGCAGAAGGCAACACAAAGCTCTGGAATAGATCTCAGGCCAGCCCCACTGCTGCCACATGATAGCATAGGGTCCAGTCTGGGTCCATTCCCTGTGTCATCTCCAGGCTGGTGCAGCAATCAGCCTTCCCTTCACCCTTGACACCATGCTCAGTGGGGCTGTGGATGCAGCAATGGCCCCACTACTCTGTTAAGCCTTGCCAGGATTAGAGTTGCATCCTGAGCCGTCAATTTCCAACCTGTGTGTCAGAACATAATCAGGGCTTTTTTTTTCCAGGGAGAACTCACAGGAACTCAGTTCTGGCACCTCTCAGAAGAATGAGGGAGGGATTCATGATGAGTTCTGGCACCTCTTTTTCTAGAAAAATATTCCTGAGCACAATTGTTTGGATGCCATGAAAAATACATGAATGAAATAACTACAGACCATCAGCTGAAGTTAAATATTGCCTATTTTCAGTTCACCTATCCAGGCGGTACTTTCCCTATGAGGAATTATGTAGCCCATAACCCTCCACAACTTGTGCTAAAAGTGATCTACAGAATGTATTTGGAAAGATTCTCTGAAGCTTTCTTTCACAAGTCAGGATGTGTTGAAAACTTTACCCTTAACATTGATTTTTACATCCAATTGATTGTTCACCCGATTTGAGATCAAGATGACTCAAAATTGCCAGGAGACACTGAGAATACAGACAAATAATTAAACATACTATGGATAAGACGTGCATAACATGCATACATAAATTAAGTTTTCAGATTTCTCTCATGGAGAAAATAAATGACAGTTTTGTGTAGATTTTTTGTTTTTTTTACTTACTTGGGAGCATTTCTGAGAGTTTTTCAATAAGACAGTAGTTGTGCAAGAGGAGGAGGCTGCCAAATCTGAGCTAACACTCTCAACTCTTACCCACCTGTTTCTCATTCAGCAGGAAAATATCTAATGCATCATCATCGTCATCTGTGAAGTAAGGTGCCAGGAGAGGATTTTGCTCCTGGGGAGGTTTTTAAGTACAATATTGACGAGGATCCCAATTGTTACCATGCTATTTGGTTCGGTTAACATTGAAACCAATGTAATTGCTAAACCAATGTAAATAAATGGGGCAGGAATTTGCCTACCAATTTGAAACCAATTAGTTTGATCAGCTTTATTGGCAACTATTATTGGAAACCATCTGGAAACCGTTTCCTGTTTTAGGGTGGTATTCAACTAAGTTTTACTCAGAGTAAACCCACTGAAATGAATGAACATCACAAATTTAGCCCATTAATTTCAGTATTCTGAGTAAAATTTAGTTCCACCCTTTGTCTCTTTCTTTTCAGGTTTTTTGTCATATGTGATGAATTATCTTAATTGTTACTTTCAGTCAGAGAAAGCTACCTATACTTTCCTGCACCAAAGGTGTGTTTCTTTTAGCACATACCAAGGTGGAGTCAAATATACTGTTAACTTTTCTGAGCGAGTGCTATGACAAAACTTATTTAAGTATACAGATGAGGAAATGAACATTCTTGTCTTTGGTCATTAGCCAGGTAAGTCACAGATGATGTACTGACAACCAATCTATAGGACAAGTTTGAACCCATCAGTATTTGCGGTTGTTATTCTCAAGCTGAGATATCTGGCAACTACAGCTTAGCTGTTAGATGAAAAGCCAAGCAATTAGCACCTTGGCATTTTGGCTTGCTTTCCACCAAGGATCTAAATATTGCCAATGTTTCGAAACTGTTAGGCCTGTATCCAATATAGCGCTGCATAACCATCCTGTCAGCACAAGGATTTCCACTTGCGCAATGGTGCTTTCCCTTTTTTCCTCCCCCTATATGCCCCCTAAATCTGTTCTGGGATTTCCCCCCAATGCTCCAGAGCAGATTTTGGGGGGAGGGCACAGGGCATACACAGGAGGTGTGGGAAGAGAGAGGGGAAAAAAATCCTTGCACCAATGGGACAATGCAGAGGGCTGGACTGGATGACTCCAACTCTATGATTCTATGACAGCTACCCAGAGGTGTAGGAAGGTCAGGTGGTACCCGGTGGGGAAATTTTTTTGTCATGCCCCCCCACATTGATTGGGGTTTTTTTGCCTGCAAAAATGGTTTTACGTTATTTCATATTTTCTTACAAAGGAATGTGGATTCTGAGCCTCTGATAACAAGTATGCAACTATAGACAGATACTTAAAGCTACAGAATGGATTGTGTTTTGGCTTGTGTTATTGTATTTATATTTATTGTTTATTTATTTAATAAAATTTATTTTAAAAAACCTGCAAAGTGGTTTACCAAAACAAAAAACAAAAAAATACCACAGCAATAAAATCAAGAAAAATGAACAATCCTACTTTAAAACATACAAAGGCTGAAATATTAAGATTAAAATTACTTCAACTTCCTAAGCATCTAGGTATGCTTGCCTAAAGAAGAATGCTTTTAGCAGGTGCCCGAAAAGAGTCTAGCAAAGGCACGTGCTTTGTTGAAATTTCAGCCTTCATGACATAGGAAAAAGGCTGAGTAAACAGCTATTTTTGTGGAGGAGGGTCAAGATATTAACTGATATGCATGAAATTTCATATGTCGCTATATAATCTCTAGTGCAGTGAGATAAGACCTTTGGAGCAGGCATTTTAAAAAGAAAAGTTTTTTTATGAACCGCCCTAGTAGGGCAGTAATTATTCCTTGATAATTTGTCACCCCTCTTCATGATGGCCCCCACCCCCCTTTCCTACGGCCCTGCAGCTACCTAGCACTACATGGGATACAAGCCTTAGGTTCCAAACTTAATCAATAGTTGCTCTCTCTATGCAAGAATTGTGTTCTGTTTATCTATTAGAAACATAGGGAAGTTGCCTTATAATGAATCTAACCCATGGCCCATCTAGCTCAAGATTGTCTATTCTGACTGGCAATGGCATTCCAAGGTGTCAGGCACAAGCCTTTTCCATCCCTACATAGAGACACCAGGGATTGGACCTGGTGTTTCCTGCGTCCAGGACAGATGCTCTACCACTGAGATCTTGGGTTGTATCACAAGGTGTTAATAAGATCAGTTCTTGGAATTCTATTATAAGATCACTAGATCTGATCAGGCCGGGCTATCTGCCCCTCATTTCCCTCTACAGCACTTGCAGAAATCACCTTATTGACCATTGGTCATAAGCAGTCTCGCCTGCTTATAAAACTATACTTTTATCATTCGCCCAAATTTGAACAGTTACTGTTCCTTGTTATATTGTTTAAGCATAGTCTGAGAACATGAGTAGTTCTGTACATGAAGTAACAATCTTCTTCCACCCTTTTTCTTTTAAAAAATTAATGTAAAATTGTAGGTGGAATAGAAGAGAGAATTTTGGATTCAGAATTGATCTTCCATTCTTGGAGAGCCTTTGATCCAGCAGAGACTCTCACTGATGGAGGTGATTTATTTTATTTTTTGGCCAAATTTCCCACCTTTCTGCTTCAAGCTTCTATACCACCTTCCATGAAGGATTGAAGGATCCCCCAATTATCCAGAGTAGATTTTCAGGGACTGAAAGTGTTTATAAAGTACCCAGTGAATAGGCACTAATGAGTGGAGATATAAATATATATACTGTAGTGCCATTCAATGGAAATTGCCTCTCCATGCATCTATAAGAGGGAGCATTGCAAGAGTGGAACTCCATTCACAGAATTTCATGATCCAACCCATTTGTCATTTAAAAATAAAAATAAAAACTTGTTTTTATTATTGCTTGTTAGCCGCCCTGAGCCCAGCCTTGGCTGGGGAGGGCGGGGTATTATTATTATTATTAATAATAAGTATTAATATTAATTAATAAGTATTAATAAGTATTATTAATAAGTATTATTAATAAGTATTAATAATAATAATAATAATAATTTATGTCTCTTTATTGTCATACAAGTTTATCTAATTTTCAGAATCTCTGTAAATGATCTTGTATGATTTTATGATGTTTTAAACAGATAAATTGGACAGAGAATGTTTACATTTTCTTCCGCATAGAGGACAGAAGCTAAATTACATCAGCCATCAACTCAGTGGTCCTAAGAGCTTCCTCATACGTTATCTTTTTAGCATGGTAAACATGTTGTGCATTTACTAGAAAGATAGCATGCAAGGCAGACCATCCCTCTTTAACATGTGTACACACAGTGCAACTGGTGTTTATTTTTAGTAATGTGAGTAAACAACATTTGCCGCTAGTAAATCTTCATTAGAACTGATCCTGTGTCTACTGTAAAGGTGACAGGTCATTTACATTTTCCTTACCATTAATTACCTTGTCATTTTACAGCTTTACAGTATAAACAACCACTACAGTGTCTGGGACTGCCACCGGACAGAATCAGCTGGAAAGGCTGGTGGCCATGAAATGTGCTCCCTTGGGAGGTAATAGCAAGACGGCAGGCTGTGCTATTTGCCAAATGAACATTTGCCCATTGAAAAACAGAAGAGGATGTTGCATGAGCATGGCACTATACACACACACATACACACAGTCATACCTTCGGATAAATATGCTTCAGGATAAGTATTTTCGGGTTGCGCTCCACGGTGACCGTTTGCACATGCACAGACAGTCAAAATGACGTCACACGCATGCGCAGAAGCAGACACGTCTTACGTTCCGTTCAGGATGCGAATAGGGCTCTGGAAAGGATCCTGTTCGCATCCCAAGGTACCACTGTGTGTGTGTACACACACACACACACACACACACACACACACACACACACTATTAGGCTATAATTTGAAGACTTCCCCCTTCCTTAACTCTTTCATCAAGTGAAATATAAGAATTTTACACGTGTTACAAAAGCTATGCATCTTAGGGTAAGAAGCAATGAGAAAAATAGCCTTATTTCTCTTACTCCAAGGATTTTGCAAAGTAACTAACAGTCTTTCTTATAAGAGTTAATTAGCAAAACAAGAGACCTGGGATAGCTGGCTTTTCTATTTGCCATATGTATGTATGTATGTATGTATGTATGTATGTATGTATGTATTTACATATTTACATGCTTTAGCTGAGATTCCTGCATTGCAGGGGGTTGGACTAGATGACCAGCTCTCCAATTCTATGATTTATATATACCACATTTTCTCCCAAGGAGCTCAAGATGGTGCACATGATTCTCCTGCTTAAGAAACTCAACAGGGTTACCAGGAACACCCCCAGTCCATCTTCCACCCCAACCTCCTTCTATGCTCACTTCTGGTAAACTAAAGGACATTGTTGCAGCCTCTTCAGAAGATCTCATACATTTTCCTGGGACACCTGCATGCCTGAACTCTTACTCTGCAAATAACAGTAGTAGATAGGTAGCCGTGT
This sequence comes from Podarcis liolepis, assembly GCF_965112155.1. Lineage (NCBI taxonomy): Eukaryota > Metazoa > Chordata > Lepidosauria > Squamata > Lacertidae > Podarcis > Podarcis liolepis. The sequence goes on along the minus strand of NC_139555.1, from coordinate 59,134,037 downwards.
TGGTCTGCCATAGTCAAAATAAAAAATTCCTTCCAGTAGCACCTTAAAGACCAACTAAGTTAGTTCTTGGTATGAGCTTTCGTGTGCATGCACACTTCTTCAGATAGACCAATTCTTCAGTTGGTCTTTAAGGTGCTACTGGAAGGAATTTTTTATTCTGCAAATAACAGTAAGAGGCTGTCACCTCAGGTTCTCCTGAAAGGGGTAGGATTACAATTCGGTACTATACATCTTCGCACCTCTTAAAAGCAGGAAGGCACGAACAGGCAATATCAAGAGAGCACAAGCATTCACATCATTATGAGGAACAAGCCCTGGAATTGGGTATGAGAGAGCGGGGAAGCCCATGGAGAAGCTGTTGGACCTGAGATCTAAGGCTGTCTCCAAGGCCCGAGAAGGAGGGCCAAACACTGAATGTGGCAACCCAATCTAATGAGTAGGGAAATTCCTCAAAAGAAGAAAACAAGGAAGACTGTACTCCTGTTCTTCTCTATAACTCATCTCTTCAGTGACTTAGAATCTTATGACTTGGTGGAGAGCGCCAAAGGAAGCACAAGCCACTCACACTTCCTGTTCTCTGCTTCATTGTAATCTGTGAAGCAGAATCCTTTCATCACCCACCACCAATATGACCCTTGGGCTCCCTTCCAGCTCGACAATTCTAAGATTCAATGATCTTCCTAATGAACATATGAGGGCCTGATGAAGAGAGGAAGCTCTCACATTGCACAGGGGGAAAATATGTGCATATTCTGCCTCAGACAGTACAAAGAATCATGGGATAAGACAGACCAACCCCCTTTTTGGCTCAAAGGAGGATCAGGAACAATGAAACTTTGCAAAGCTATCACAGACATTTCATATTTCCTTTCTGGAGAAAGCCACAAATCCCTGATACATTCCAGGAGGGTCTTACTTTGTGTCAAACTTAGAAAATACAGTAAACACAAGAACAAAGGTTCAGAAATACATTAAAGGGACCCCTGACCATTAGGTCCAGTCGTGACCAACTCTGGGGTTGCGGCGTTCATCTTGCTTTATTGGCCGAGGGAGCCGGCATCCAGCTTCTGGGTCATGTGGCCAGGATGACTAAGCCACTTCTGGCGAACCAGAGCAGTGCATGGGAAAGCCGTTTACCTTTCCACTGGAGCGGTACCTATTTATCTACTTGCACTTTGATGTGCTTTCGAACTGCTAGGTTGGCAGGAGCAGGGACCGAGCAATGGGAGCTCACCCCGTCACGGGGATTCGAACTGCCAACCTTCTGATCGGCAATTCCTAGGCTCTGTGGTTTAACCCACAGCGCCACCCGCGTCCCTTTCTTGGGAATACATTAGTCGTATCTCATTATGCTGCTTGCTACGGGGAGGCTCTTTAATCCATCAGAGGCTCCTGTCAATGGAACAAGGAGGGGAATATCGATCCCAATTTGCCCTCCCCTCTTCACCCCCCATGCCACCTCTCACATGGTTGAAAGAGTCCCCCAATTCACCAGGCTGATTTGGAGGGGTGGGTGGTAGATAATGCAGGGAGAAGAGGGAATATGCAAAAATTGCTTTCCTCACTTCATTCTGCTTACATAAGCCTTCACTGAATCAACTGTCCATTACTGGAGGGACAAAAGCCCATCCTACCCAATATGACCTTTCTACTAAAAACACACACCGGTATTTCCGATTCCTCTTAGGAACATAAGCTGCTGGTTTGTCTAGCTCAGTGTTGTCTACTGGCAGCAGCTCCCTTGGGTCTCAGGCAGGGGACATTCCCAGCCCAAACTGGAGATGGCAGGGATTGAACCTAGAAGCTACTGCATGCAAAGCAGATGCTCTGCTAGCACTGAGCTATGACTGTTCCTTTCTTCAGCTTCATCTCAAGGGCTGCAATGCATTAAGAGCTCATTAAATTGAAGCAACTTTTTGCATGACTATTCCTCCAGTGAGAAAAGCACAGAAAGTAATTTTTCCTGTCCAGAATGTTTCCTTTCGACAGTTTTACGGGGGGGGGGGGATCTGGCAAATTGTCTATCTGCACTCTCAGTAGCCGTGGATGTATGGCAAATGTCACCATCGTAAACCACAAGGTGATCTCCTGGGGTGCATGTGGCTCCTGTGGTCCACGTTTTTAGAAAACAGATGAGATTTTCCCAAATGCTTGCTCAAAGAGCTAGTAAATTCTGAGAAAAAAGGGAGCTGATGAGAGATTTTACCCATCAATGTACAGTGCCGTGCATGTCACCACAAGATCCACTTTTGAATGCTTCGTGTATGTGTGGATTTACTCATGGACTGTTAGTAGCCCATTGTGGCAAGCACTGCCGTTCGATTCCCAATAGGAATCCGGAAAAACAACTGGCGTGAAGCCAGCAGAGCCCACCCATTTGCAAAAGGGGTTCTTCCATCCTGGAAGGGCTCAATCTCTTTGCAGATCTGCCTTCAGTCCAGCAGAAGCTCTCTCAGTTAGAGGAGGGAAAGGTGGTTTTCACTTAGTTTCCCCTATTCATGCCCTAGGGATGCGGGTGGTGCTGTGGTCTAAACCACTGAGCCTCTTGGGCTCGCCGATCAGAAGGTCGGGGGTTCGAATTACCCGCGTTACCTCACATGGTGTTCTTGGGGGAAGGGAGTCTTCTGAGCCTCTGATGCAATTTTTGTGGAGAAGGCTGCTGGCAGATAAATTTGGGGAATTCGCTTCCCTCTTTCTATCAACTGAAACATTCAACGAGCAGAAATCCGCTGGATCTATGAATCCAGCCCATTGGTATTTATGTTTCCCCCACATCTCCAGGGCAAATTTTGATGGAGGATAGGGAGCTACATGGGAAGAGGAAATCCAAGGAAATGATCTCTTTTTTGTAGGGCCTTACAGTACCTCTGGTTCCAACTGAACAAGAAGAGTGAGGGGAGGCAATCAGCCTTTTTGTCCACACACAGAAAACAGGCAGCAAAGTGGACTGGAAATGCTGGCAATTATCCATATTTTCTTATCAGGATTTCTAGAAAGAACTGGAGTTCATGAAGGGCAAGGGAGTGGATGAATGGTGCATTTTGACTGGCCAACATAATGTCCCAGCTGTCCAAACATCGGGCTCTGTCTCCATAGCTAATTGACTCAGGATATGCTAATAATGGTATTTCACTCAGAAGTATACTTTTTTAAAAAAATCTGAACCATACATTACCTGTGGGTGTGAGTATGCTACCTTTGACACACACAAACACAAAAACACACTCATAGGTCTTTATATCCATAACAAGTAGATAAAACTTCGCGAGGCACAAGGAATACTGCTTAATTCAGAACTTTTCTTCCAAAATTGGACATATTAACATACATGGAACACTTACACAGAATGTCATGTGTACCATCAGCCAAGCTCAGAGTTAACTAGTATTCAGCGAAATATGTGCCCCTCTGCTGATCCTTTTTCACAGCACCCCACAAGGGTCACTTACCTCCTACCCATCCAGCTACAAAATCATCCAACTGAAGGCTGCCCATAATATTATTATTATTATTTTTAAAAAAGCAGTCCTGTTCAGTTTTATTCTTGGGCAGTTTGCAGTTCACATTCAGCTCCTTCAGCACCAAGCAAGCAACAGAAGAGAATCTGAATCTGCCTCCTTCAGCCTGTTTTTTTCCACATCCCACAGTGTCCCAGAGTGACTGCAGCAGTTTGTTTCTTTGACAACTTTCAGCAGCCACAGAACTGAAACAACTCTGATTCCAACCCCTCACACTGTGTCTCTCCCAAAGTGCCTTCAAAGCCCACAGTGACATCACACTCACCCAGTTTAAAGGGACAGTGCCACAAGAGTCAAAGGCTACAGAAACAGTCTGGATATGTTACCAATTAAATGCAAATAACTAAGTTGCTTTGTTCACATATATGTTTTTTGCTTTTGAAAAAGGGAAGTTCTCTCTCTCTCTCTCTCTCTCTCTCTCTCTCTCTCTCTCTCTGTGTGTGTGTGTGTGTTGGTTTTCAACCCAAAAGTACAATTGTATGGGTGGATATCAGGGCCAGATTTAGGCTTGATGAGGCCCTAAGCTACTGAAGGTAATGGGGCCCTTTATATGTCCAGCTGTCCATTGTCAACAAGCAATTTATCACTGTTTTTTGTGTTGAATATATGCTATATGGTAATTTATGGACCTAATTGTTATCTAAAGCCATTTGCACATAACAAATGTGCAAATAACAATTGTGGGGCCCATTACTTACATCATAGGAGCCTACACAACACAAAACACTGTTGCTGTATGTAGGTTTTATTTTATTTGTTTTTAATCTTATATTTTGGAAATGTACATCCAGGTTTCCCCCCCTTTTAAATCCCCCCTCCCAAGAGAGTGGGGCCCTAAGCTATAGCTTGTTTAGTTTATACGTAAATCCGGCACTGGTGGGCATATAGCTGGAATTACACAACCTGACAGAGTATAAGAAACCCAAAGTGGCCGGCGATATTTGCGGGGATGAAATGAAAGTCATCTCACCTCCTCATCCATAGGGTGAACATTACTAAGCAGTTACAGAAACATGAGAGCACCCTGCTTCTCAAAGATCTTGACAATCTTTAACTTAAATATCCTCCTGAAAACAGAAGAACTCAAGAAGATCATCATGAATTCTCTGGATGAATAGGAAGGAAAATTTAGCCAAAAGAGAATTTAGGCTAAATAGCATTAGTTTTAACACAGATGAGTTGCTACTGCTTCATTTTGAGCTATAAAGCAATCCTGGTGGGGGCCTGGGGAGGGTCTGGCACCCACCACTTCAGCTGCAGCTCTGCCAACTCCTGCTGGCCAAGGCAGAAAGTGCGAGTGGGGGACACTTCCCACCCACCCCACATTTTTTGCTGCACTAGCTCTAGGCTGGCCCAGCTGAGGAGTCTGAGGATCAGGGCTGTGGAGGGATTACAAGGATTTGGATCCAGCAGATGCAAAGCTGCCAGTGCTGTGAAACACCCTGGGTTGCTGCTAGTGGTACATTCCCACTTGGCCGGTGAAGCTTGCTTAGTGAGCCCCCTACTCCCCAGCAGCAGTGCTCTTCTCTACTGGCAGAGGCTGGTGAAGAGGCAAGTAGGCTAGGGTGGGGCATACTTGCTCCTCTGTTAATACCCACCCATCCCCAGCCATCAACACTAGGAGGATTGTTGTTGATAGTCAGAAATCTTACTTATGCTCTTAATTGTTTTTCCAGCAAAATGTAACGATGGACAGGAAGGTATTTCCAATAGATACTTGGATGTGGAAGTTTGTGCCATAATCAATTCACCTTTATGTTGTCTCTTTTCTCCTTTTGCTGCAACGAAACAACCTACGTATTTCTAGAAGGAGTGCTCAGCTAATTATTTAATATTCTTTTTTTCCTATATATTGTTATTATTATTTAATATTGTCTGTTTTAGATAGCAATCCCTTTGGGATATGGACTTATCATACTTGCTGCATCCTCTGTTTGTTCGCCCACATGCCTGGACAGATCTTGCACCCATTCATCTGGTATGTGCTTTGGGTCAGTACACATGTCCTGCAACCCTTGCTTGCATCAGTGATCCCCGAATCACATGTAGACTCCTTTCTTAGGTTCAAGTGAACATATGAAAGCCAGTGGTTGGACCAGCAGGTGCAATACAATTTTTCCACCCTCACATGTTTATTCCATATGGGGCTTTTGTTTCTGCTGAATTTCTTCCTGTGTACATTTCACTATACGCACACACTGCTTAGATCTGCAGGCTTGCTTTTCACATTATTGGGACAGTGGTGCAAATGTCATGCAAAGAAAGAGACTGGACCAGCAACAAGCAAATTAATGGGTTGAATTCTTTGGAAACAGATTGCTAAACTGAGGCATATTTTAGGAGCAACATCACCTGCTGCCAGGTTACTAAGATCTAGAAAAACGGGTTTCCTAATCTCAGAATTATGAAATACAAAGTAACTGTCCAGAGTGGACAATGTATCACAGAGGTTGCAAAACAGCTAAGCCAGCATACACACAGAGTTATGTGTACTGTGCTGTTCCTTCACTGTATACACTGTGTATCCAAAGAAATTGGATATTGTATTCTGCACATTCATCGGGGGGGGGGGGTATTTGCCCCTCTTTGTAAGAAAATGTCTATGTACCCAGTTCAATCATGGCTAGGCATACATTTGAATCTGAGCCTCCCACTCCCAAACTCAGCACTGCATCCCCTACCCTGGCCTGGGCATTTAAGAAAATTTCCATGATGGAAATGACATTTTGCTACTCAGAATCCACAGAGCCCAGTGCTAATACTTTGAATGAGGGTTGGGATTCACTAGCACAGTAGTAACCAAACTCTCAGGATTTTTACTCTTGACCTACAGTTATACATTACCAGATAAAACCAGTGGCACATTAACTAAGATCAAGTAATTTCATAATGTGATGACCTCAGTTCTTTACTTTTTACCCTAAAGGTAAAAGATTTCCAACTGTGAATTGTGCAGACCCAGAATGAACTCTTATTTCCTCACGTCTGTGACTATTGTTAAGAAAACAACCGCTTATCATTTAAGTGCCTTCATTTTTAAGTTAAGCTTTTAGAGAAATAATCTCTAGAGGTGTAAAGAAGCAGGCCAGTCAATCATGAAAGCAAATGATCTCACTGAGATTTTCTAAAACAATACAGTTTGGACATGAACAAGTTGCTAAAACAAAGTCAACTATGGAAAATGTGTGAGAGACCACTGTGTGACATCTTCTGAATGTCATTATCATGATCCTGATTGTATAAAAGTACAGTACCAGTGAAGGAAGATATATTTATATAATGTATGTGTAAAAAGATGAAGAAAAGATAATTTAAAAAATGAAGAAAAAAGATTACCTTTTCCATTAATACTGTCATATACATGGCCATATAGACTAAGAATAAGCATGCATTTGATAATAATCATAGATCACACCTAACAAAGTACAGTGGTACCTCGGTTTACGAACTTAATCCATTCCAGAAGTCCGTTCTTAAACTGAAACCATTCTTAAACTGAGGTGCGCTTTCCCTAATGAGGCCTCCTGCTGCTGGTGCCCATCCACCATTTGGATTCCGTTCTTAGATCGAGGTAAAGTTTGCAAACCGGGACACAACTTCCAGTTTTGCGGAGTTCATAAACCGAATCGTTCGTAAGCAGGGCTGTTCTTAAACCGAGGTACCACCGTATGTGTGAGTTGCATTTGATTGTGCCTTAGTCATCCGATGTATTATGAACATACTTCATTCTTCTACAAAGCATTCTAAAACTGCCTTCCCCCTCTTGCCCTATCAGATTGGTCACTTTTACCATATTCACTATACCCCATACTTTGGTTAACCAATCTTCTGAATTTCTGTTTGAGAGACTTCCACTGTGACAGTCTGAGTTCTTACCCAATCCAAACTCCTGTTGTGCCCACTCTTCAAGTCATGCCAGAATGAATTTGGTGACTATTCTTAGCTCTTCTGCAACATGAAGTTGAATTACATACAGTGAAAGAAAACAGTAACTGGAAATATAGTACAGTACAGGTCTAAAATTAAATGAAGGGGTTTGGTTTTTGCTGTCCAACAGCAGCTCAGAGGAAAGATGACCTGTCAGAAATGTCTGTGAGAGAAAAAGTGCCAAGGCATAATACTCTGCAGTGGGCTTACTTTATTACATCAGCAGATTAACAGCTTCTCTAATATCTTCTCAGCCGTCTCAAGAATGATTGACATAGCAAGTCTAATAAGGCTTGCCTTTCCAGCTCTTTAGACATATTGCCAGTCACAAATACCGGAAGGTAAGACTGGTTGAATTCTGTCATCTCTTAGTTCTGAGCAGACAGGGAAGAGAAATTCAATTCAGTTCTCATTTAAAGGCAAACCTAACTATTTCACATTTTTTGAGACATTGTGCAAACTGAAAGACAGCCATCCTGTGAAATTCAGGCTTCTCCAAACATTGCAATGCAGTTCTCCAGACAGGAAATGTGTGCAAAAAGTCACACACTAGGAGAAAAGGTATATTATAAAAGCATATATCTGTGAAAAGTAAAAAAAAAATGCTTTGTAAAAATGAGCCTAGTAGGTAAAATTGCATACAAATATTATATTAGGAGAAAATTGCACTGAAATACTGTTGATTTTGCATGAGGAGTTAAAAAATTCGCAAACTGATGTGCTAATGTAAAGAACGGAGCATAAGATTGGACAAATGAGAAACCGAGGGAAACCAAAATCACTGCACATCATTGCTCAAAAATATGTGTTAAATTACTTTAAGGTTCCTTAAGCTGCCTAGATAAAACTTTCAAAACACCTATGTGCCATATTTTTGCAACTTTCCCCAAAACTAATTCACTTTCGCTGTACTTCGTTTAATAAGATAATCACAACACACACACTCCACCTTGAAATACTGCTTTTCCCAGGAAAGGGGTACATGTGCAACTGTTTGTATGTGCCTGTAAACTTAGCTCAAAGTTCACCTAAAAAAAGAGAAATCCTGGCTCTGATGACCCCACAAACCTCAAGCTCTAACTACATGTGATATTAAATGGGTCACTGCCCATCCACATCAGTGGCTTTTGTTTATTTAATAGTGAACACCCACTTTTTATCAAGACTATGATGCAAGGGTGATTTCACATCTCCAAATCCCCGCTGTGACATCCATGAAAACCCCTCCCCTGCCCTGCTATTGGTAGTGATGCATTTAGTGTCATTGTAGTTAGGCTCCAAGTCATGGCTTGCGAGGAATTCGTTTGCCTTTTGCTTTGGGGCCATCAGCGACAAGCCACAAACTGCTTCTGACTCAAGCAGCAGGTGAAATTAAAAAGAAACAAAGAAAGGAAAACTGTTAGCACACTGCCATCTGCTGTCAGCAAGAGCTGATTTTCCCCGGGCCTCTATTATCCCATTTAGTGAACACCAATTCTGTCCAATACAACCGAGGGCTGGTAAATAAGACACAATGAGGAATTAAATATGTGACTGGAACTCTGAAATTATGTAAAGAAACAAAACAAGGCAGGTGTGGGGTGGACTCCCCACTTCCCCCAAACTACACAATTCCACAGGGGGTAGAATACAGGTAGAATACTGTATCTTCATCTTTCACCCCTGCTGTGGAAATAACAGCAGGTGAAGAAGGACAATTTAATTAGGAGGCCAATTTAATCAGGAAACTGGTGTCGATAAAAGAATTAAGCATCTTTACCAGCTCTGCTTTTGCAGCCAAACCCAGAGGGCCCGGTGTGTGCTGTAAAGTTAAAAAAGGGAGATCAGATCACAGATCTCCTTCTGTTGTCATATCTGTCTCAGCCCTGAAGTGCTAAATTTTCTAAAAAAAGACAAATGAGACGCATGAGAATATTCAGCAGAAGATATTTTCATCAATGTGTCAGTTAATGCCAGAGCCTAGCTATTACTCTGGTACTGACTTGCTCAAATGTCTTGAAGCAAAGGAAAGATATAACAACACTTCGTTTGCAGCCCCTCCTCTTTTTTGCCTTCAGTACTTTAATACATGCTGGGTATGGACTCTTGAAGAACTTGCCTTAATATAGGAGTTTGGACGAGCGTGAGAGCTTGAACTAGTACAGGATATTTGGACTTTTGGCAGACAGGCTCTCTCCCCAGTTGTCCAGTTCCACTCTTCTCCTGCCTTCACTTGCATTGCCAACAACTTGTGCTAATGGAGATGTTTTAAGCTCTCAATCCAATTGGCTGCTGAGGATATGAAACTCTCTGGGTGGGGAAAGAAAGCCACCTGCATGCCATCAAGGCCTTTAGGTCCTTTATCCGCAGTTATAATTCATGTCTCTGCACCTGCTTTGCTGCAACACATTCTACTCCCATATTCATAACATTCATCAGTTAAAGTCCTGGATTTCTTTCATGTTCCAGCCTCTGGGCAGAGTTCCCTTCTCTGTTTATATTGACTTCATACACAGAGGGAAAATATTCCTTTGTCCCAAGTGGAAGTCAAAGTCATCTTTTCTTTCTAATAAGAAGCCTGGAGATTACCAAAGAGATACGGGATTAGTATATCCTCATCGCTGAGTCTTGAAGATGAACTGGAGCACACAGTACTGTAATATAGCCAGAAGTGGAGCAACCGGAAGCTCTCCATTCCAAACTTGGTGCAAAATTCTGCGCTTTTATGCCCAGAGATGTTGTGTTTTGTTCTGAATCCCAAATTCTTTCCATAAAAAAGTGTAGCTGTCAAGCAGGCTTTTGTTTATTGTGCACAGACTTCACAGAGCTACAGTCTGATCAAGAGATTTAAGTCTAACATAATTTGCACATACAAAGTGGAGCTGTCTCCTGTGTGTGCTGCAATTCCTTCTGCAGCTGTGTCTAAAAGTAAGCTTTCTTGAGCCAAAGCCTCTAAGCCTGGGATCCATCATGAAGGATAACTTGAGAGGGGTAGAAATAAAACAGCTAGGTTTTGGCTGCAGGCATGAGTTCATGTACGTCCACTCTCAGGTATCTCTTACCTCTGTATGAGTGGAGAGAGAAAACTTTAAAGCAGAAGAACTGGAAACTCCTCTCTTGACCGCAACCTTTTGCTTATCCTTATTCAGGTTGTTGCCGGCCTGGTTCTTTGACATCATTCAGTTTTCATGGGGGAGATTGGTGTTTGTTGTTGGGAGCAAACCAGAAGGATCCCAATCACTTCCTGCCTAACTGGAAGTATTATACCACTTATTTGCTGTTGAGGCAGGACTAAGGACAGTTACAAACAGCGCTTTGTTTGCACACAAATAATCCCTACATAGAGCTCACGGTGACAGTAAAGATGTTGATATGAAATGCTCACGTCTAGGGACAGTCAAACCTGTCAATTTCTCATTTTTCCAATATTAAATCCAGTTCTCCACATTTCCACAGAATTTTCCAATTTATTTATTTTTAATCCGCATGAAAATTCATGTGTGAATTTCTCCTGAAAATCACATTTCTGTATGTAGCTTTGACTAATATGCACATTTTGTTTTGCAAGCCCCTTTCTTTACCCAATAAACGGCTCAGGACTGCAATACCTCAAGGACCACTTCTGCCCATATGAACCAACCCAGACCATGCACTCATCAGCTGAGGCCCTTCTATGTCTGCCCACTCCACAAAAGGGCCAGAGGGCAGCAACATAGGAATGGGCCTTTCCTGCAGTGACTCCCTATTTATAGACTGCTCTCTCCTGGGCGGCCTGCCTGGCACCATCATTACATATCTTTAGTGCCCGGCAAAAACTTTCCTCTATAACCAGGCCTTTGGCCTTTAGCTATCTTTGGCTTTTTAGAAGTGGGTGGGATGTTTTTAGTGTACCGTATTTTTCGCCCTATAGGACGCACTTTTCCCCCTCCAAAAATGAAGGGGAAATGTGTGTGCATCCTATGAGGCAAATGCAGGCTTCAGGAGAGCCCCAGCGCCAGCCCCACAAGGTCGGGGGACAGAGGGAGGCGGAACGCTGCCATCCCGCTGTCTCCCGAAGTGGTTTGGAGGCTGACAGCGGGGAGACCCCGCCACCAGCCCCGCAAGCTCCGGGGACAGTGGGGAGGCGCAGCGCGTCTTCCCGCTGTCCCCGTACCTGATCTAAAGGTGGGCGGCGGGGAGAAGAGCGCTTCTCCCCGCTGCCTGCCCCGCAAGCTCCGGAGACACCTGGGAGGCGCAGCGCGTCTTCCCGCTGTCTCCGGACCTGGTCTGAAGGCGGGCTGCGGGGAGAAGAGCGCTTCTCCCCGCTGCCGGCCCCACAAGCGCCTGGGGGGGAAATATTTTTTTTCCTTTATTTCCCCCCAAAAAAACTTGGTGCGTCCTATGGGCCGGTGCGTCCTATGGGGCGAAAAATACGGTATTTCTCTTTCCTCTTGGTTTTAATGTATCTATGAGGTGTTCATTGTCCATCTGTCTGTCCGTCTGTCTGTCTATAAGTTTCTTTGGTTTGCCCTGGTCAAGATAAAGCAACTAACAAATTGAAATAATAATAATAATAATAATAATAATAATAATAATAATAATAATAATATAATGCCTATTTGCATGTTACTTTCACTAACATATTTACTTGCTAGCTAAGTAGCTTGATATGCACAGCTTTGGGGAGAAGGGCTTTCAAATGCCAAAGCAAATCCAATTTTTAAGTTGTTGAAATATTTAATTCAGGAAAAGTATAAGTTTGTGGGAATTTGTCGAAGCTAAATATAGCTCCATCCATGTTTGCCTCTCCAAGCGTTCTTCCCCCTTTCTCACTCCGTTGTTTGCTTTCCATGGATGGGATTGTGTTGGTGCCAACATGGGGCTCAATGGCAGCCTGAGGTCATCGTTTAGGAAGGAGAAGCTGGCTTGTCTTGAAGGCAAATGTTTCTGTTTACCCACAGACGTATTGGCAAACAATAATGGGGGCAAATACAGTGCTACAGTGAAATCACAAGGCGGTTTTTTAAAAGGAGAGTTCCTAGAGACTTATGAAAAGCCCTGAATAGCACTGAGAATTTTTATGGAAGAAAGGAAATACCAGAATAGACGGAAAATGGCCATTTCTGTTTAGAAGAAAACACACATTCTCTGATTTCTATTTAGTCTCAGACGTGACTCTGTCCCTATATCCAACGTCCATTTCAGCCCTACAAATTCCCTGGTTTCTTACAGAGTTACATTTCTCTCCCCCCCCCACCATTGTTGCTCTTTATTTGAGGAATGAAGGGAAGGTTACAAGATCCCCAAGGCAGATAAATGCAAGCAAAATTATCTTTAAAACTGTTTAAACTGTCTGCTTTCAATTCCTAAACATGCCTGCTCCAAAATAAGTTAATTTGGACTTGCTCCTAGGTAAGTGTGCTTTGGAGTGTAGCCTCAAAGCAAATGGCCATTGCTGTGTGTATAGGATTATGAGAATGGTTCACATCGGCATGGAGAAACATTTGTACAGATTCAGGGAGGGAATTAACAGGATCAAGAGCAACCATTTGCTAGTGAGGAATAGCAGTTGAGATTTAAAAAGGGCAGCGTAATGGATGCAACTCTTACTTTTGCGAAGTAGGCTGCATTTCAGTTATGCAAAGGTCAGTACTTTTTTAAAAAATACTCCCCCTTTTTATATACACTTCCATCCATCCAGCCAAGCTAGAGGCACTATCACAATTCAAGGAAATAATCCAGGCAGGTGGGGTGTGTGGAGCAGGACTGTTACGCCATGCTGACTGGGGAGGGAACTGCCGCACCAGCGCCGGAGGAGGAAAAAACTTAAACATGTAGCAGAGTTTCAAAAAAAATAGACCACAGGTAGATAAACAGGTACCGCTCTGACGGGAAGGTAAACGGCGTCTCCGTGCGCTGCTCTGGTTTGCCAGAAGCAACTTAGTCATGCTGGCCGCATGACCCAGAAGCTGGATGCCGGCTCCCTCGGCCAATAAAGCGAGATGAGCGCCGCAACCCCAGAGTCGGCCACGACTGGACCTAATTGTCAGGGGTCCCTATACCTTTACTTCATCCAGCAGAGCTTTACTTTCTACTGAAGGCAAATGAACATAAAGGGTCACAAACCCAATATATCAAGATTGGCACAGTCCATAAAAAAATCCAATTGCAGCACTTAAAACAAAACCTATATTTAAAAGAACTTATAATGAGACTTAAACCTTAATAATAAACATACAGAACAGAACATCAGAACAAAGAGACAGAAAGAGAGAGAGAGTGAGAGCCAGGCTCCTCCTGGCCTGGCTATTATAGTATGACCTTGACAGAAATATAACAGAACCGGTTTAAACCAGCTGTACACAGCTTCCTGTAAGGGATGCGGGTGGTGCTGTGGGTTAAACCACAGAGCCTAGGACTTGCTGATCAGAAGGCCGGCGGGTCGAATCCCCGTGACGGGGTGAGCTCCCGTTGCTCGGTCCCAGCTCCTGCCAACCTAGCAGTTCGAAAGCACGTCAAAGTGCAAGTAGATAAATAGTTACCGCTCCGGCGGGAAGGTAAATGGCGTTTCCGTGCGCTGCTCTGGTTCACCGGAAGCGGCTTAGTCATGCTGGCCACATGACCCAGATGCTGTACGCTGGCTCCCTCAGCCAATAAAGTGAGATGAGCGCCGCAAACCCAGAGTCAGTCACGACTGGACCTAATGGTCAGGGGTCCCTTTACCTTTACCTTACACAGCTTCCCAGAGAAATAACCAAAACATCAGAAACCTTCTTTCCATTTCTCTCACATAGAAATAAACCTTCTAGAATCTTCCTGGACTAATCAGAATAGGAAAGCTCTCTACACATCAGATCAATACTTTCTGTAGTAAGAAATGAAAACTGACAGGAACATGGCCCAGGAGAGTCCTGAGTCAAGATAGAAAGTTCTGAAGTCTGCATTTGTCCCCACAGGTCTGAGTGTAACTGCCCCTGGTTTACACAGACTGGCAGAGGCTCTCCAGGGTTTCAGAGTGGGGTCTCCCCCACCCCTACCTAGGATTGAACCCGGGGCCATGTGCATGCAAAGGAGGTGCTGTGTCACTAAGCACAAACCTTCCCTCCTGTGGTGTCTCCTCTTATCTTGCAACTCAAGCATGCATCTTTTCACTTGCTGCGATTTGGAATTCAGAGCAAGGGTGTTAGGACCTGAGATTTGATGTACTGGAGTGTTTATTTTTTAATAGGTGGGGCAAAGGGAGTAGCCAACTTTTTAACGAGGTTTCTGATATTTGCTCATTATTACTTCCACAAATTAACCTATCCTTAACAAAAAGCTGGAAGAGAAATGGAAAGATCTTCTTGCAAAAGGCCAACTCCACAACAGTCCAAAAGTTCAGTTCTGCAAAGAATTCAGTGTCTCGCTACAAATCTGTTTCTGTTCATATGTTCCTCTCATTTCAGCTGCTGTTCCCAAAATTTCCCTTTAGCCACAGTTGTATAATCATAAAATGTGTGCTACCTAAACCCACGGAAACATATTGTTACCACAAATAATCACACACCTTCCCTGTTGCCACAGTAACAATGTTACCTCAATGTTATTTTTTTAACACTTGATGTTTTATGTTTTTAGATATGCTGTAAGCCACCCAGAGTGGCTGGGGAAACCTAGCCAGATGGGCGGGGTATAAATAATATTGATTATAAACTATAAACACCTGCTATTTTTTATTATTGGATGTTATGTATTACTGTAACACAGAGTACATTTCCTTTGCCTGTTGTGGTATAAAGGCAGGAGTCTATCTATCCCATTAATAACTTTTTGTTGTTTAATTCTAACAGAGAATATTCCTGGCAAATGCTGTGTGTATCTTTGAAAAACGAAAGATAATTTTCCACAGAAAAGCACAACATGTGCACAGAGGATTATTGCAGGCTGAAATACAAAGCATTTGGAGAGCATGTACTGCAAATTAAGTGAAAAGCAAGGATAGGAGTCAGATGTATTTATGTACTTTTAAAAGTGCAGTAGTACTTTAACTATAGTCCATTTTACTCTGGAAATCAGGAATTCTGTAGGGATGGTGCTATTACCGGTATATAATTTAGCCACTAGGTAGCACTGGACTTGGTTGTATCTGAGTAGTGTCAGATGTTTTCTGGTTTTGCTCTGCTCTTGACTGAGAGCGACAATAAAGTACTTGTCAGGTTTCCTGACTGGTGCATCCTCTAAGCCAGGAATGGGGAACCTTCAGACCTCCAGAAGTAGGTAAACTACAAATCCCCTGAGCCATAGCAAGCATGGCAAATGACATGGGATGGTGGGAACTGTAGTTCAACATCATGTGGAGGTCGGAAGGCACCCCACACCTGCTCCAAGCCTTCCATTGCACCTACCAAATGCAGACCAAAGTGGATCATATCACACATACAAAGGATCAGAAACAAATAATTGATTATGAATCTGCAGAAATAGCTATTTACAGATCCCAGAATATTAGGAGCACATGCTTTGCCATTAAAAATGCGGCACTTGCCCACAGAGGGTGTCCATGTGGCCATATATTTTTCTCTCTCTCCACATCTGTGCATGTCAGGTATTTTATAGGAAACTGAAGATTCATGGATATGATGCAGATTTTGAGTAAGAAAAGGGGCAACTATAGAAAACAGGGCACAGCTCCTGTGAGGAAAGGTTATGATGTTTTATAACCTAATGACTGACTGACTGACTGAATAAATAAATAAATATTTATACCCCACCCATCTGGCCGGGTCTCCCCAGCCACTCTGGGTGGCTCCCAACAGAATATTAAAAACACAGTAAAACATAAAACATTAAAAAAACTTCCCTAAACAAGGCTGCCTTCAGGTGTCTTCTAAAAGTCAGATAGTTGCTTATTTCCTTGACATCTGATGGGAGGGTGTTCCACAGGGCGGACGCCACTACTGAGAAGGCCCTCTGTCTGGTTCCCTGGTTTTTAGTTTATAAAAGTTTTATACAGTGGATAGGAATATAAAAATAGCCCTGAAAGATCACAGAAAAGTCAGATGGGTGGGGTACTACTGTTGTTGGTGGTGGTGGTGCTGCTGCTGCTGCTGCTGCTGTTGCTGTTATTATAGCATCCTGTTCTGGCAGTGGCCAATCAGCTGCCTACAGGGAGAATTCTTTCCTCCTCTCTTAATACTAGAACCTGGAGTCAACCAATTAATCTGAATGGCAAGAACAGACAAGAGGAAGTACCTCTTTACATGGTTAAAACGATGCCGTTTAAGACACAGTTAGAGGGTTTAAAAAGGGGATTAGACAAATTCATTGAGAATGCCCCAGCATCTCCTGAGGTGGTTTGGAGACACATTGCACTCTACTGATCCTTCATAAGAAGCCCTCCATGTTTGCTGCAGTGACGCTGAACAGGGTGGGATTCTGCCCAATCCCAAGCATGTTACTAGCAGGACTAGCTTGAGAGAATAAAGGCTACAGATCAAGCTCACAGGGAATCATGCTGGAAATATTAATTTTCTGTATTTCACAGCATTGTTGACAAAGCATTGCCTAAAATCATTGTTTCTCGAAGTTTTGATGGGTTTTGGGGTGTTGTTTTTTTAAAAAATTGTAACTGAAACATAAGTTGAACACACCGGTGGACCTTTTAAAATTCAAGGCTATTTGCTTAGATTGGTGATGTATATTTGCAAATATCATACAATATATTCAGAGCACCAGTACTTCCCCCTGCTTTGCTTTGAGTCATTCCTCAGATATCCTTTAGGCAGCAGTGTGTGCTTATAATTTGATCGTTTTTTAAAATAAATAAATAAACAAACAAGCCCCAGCACCTGTTCACCTGCTTTCTTCAGCCGATTATAACAAATAAAAAGCAAAGACAGGAGCAAACTGATTCAAGAGGACTTTGTGCTATTCAAGTTCTGATTACAACAAATAGAATAAAACTGTTCTTCCCCCATGACAAAAAAAACAACAACACAATTTTGTAGTGACATAGAGAGTGAGCTCCTACATGTGAATATGCAACCACCACCATGTGGATTGATTCATTTCTATTTATTCCATTTCTACGCTGCCTTTCTCCCATAATGGAGCTTTGTCAACTGGAGCTCGCCTTGCACTCATGGAGTCGGGCTCTTCCCCATGTGTTCCTTACTTATATACTACTGCCTAGCTTCCCTCAAATTCTGCTACAGCCAGTTACCGTAAATTTGGAGACCCTGTTTGCTTGTTTTTCCCTTTCATTTTTTTAAGGGGCACATGAATCAATAGCTGAGCTTCACCAGACTCCAGTGGGTGGAAATTTAGAGAGCAAGATTTAGGTCAGCTGTATAGGATGGGTTTTAATGGGTAGGGGAGGATATCTTAATTCCCTTTTATGCCTCCAGGCATCCACATGTATGAGTTAAGCAGAGTTTTAAAATCCCCTTCTTGACAGCCAACTGAAAGCATAGGAATTAGGCTGCAAAGCCTTCTTTTGAGAAAGTCCAGCTAACAAAGTAAACTGGCTGCCCCTTTTCTTACCCTGTTTAACAAAGAAATAGGTTGTTCTCATATGCCTTCAGCTTGACGGTGTGTACATCCATTCAATGAGTGATGGGAGTCTGTTCAACCGGACATGTCTCAGTGCAAAGAAACATGTGTGGCAGGTCCTTATCTGAGACATATTGTCTGTAGATGACACAGCCTTGACCACACACTCCAATGAAGCTCTGCAGAGACTCATCGGCCATTTTGCGTAAGCCAGCAGGGGGTTTGGCTTTATCATCAGCCTGACAAAGACCAGCATCCTAAGTCAGGGCATCGCCAGCACTCCACACATCAGCATTGGTGACCACATACTTGTGGTGGTAGACAATTTTGTCTGCCTGGGTTTCACCATAACCAGTAATCTCTCCGCTGAGCTGGACAAACGTGTTGGCAAGACAGCTACGGCAATGGCTCACCTCTCCAAAAACGTATGGGAGAATGTGATGCTAATGTCCAATACCAAGATGAAGGTATACCAGCCTTGCGTGCTGAGCATGCTACTTTATATAGCAGTGCGTCATGGGCAATTTACAACCATCAGGAGCGACGCCTCAAGGCCTTCCACATGTGCTGCATCAGGAAGATTTTGGGCATTACATGGCAGGACAGAGTCTCAAACAAAGATGTGCTATCCTAAGTCCACATATCTAGCATGTTCACACTCTTGTCTCGGTGACGTCTACACTGGCTTGGTCATGTCCACAGAATAAAAGATGGTCGTATCCCCAAGGACGTGCTCTATGGACGTGCTCTATGGGAGGAGCGCAGAGAGTAGAAACGCCATGGTGCATATGCAGCAGCACAACCAGATTCCTTCATCTGCCCCAGCTGCAACAAAACATGTCTCTCCTGTATCAGTCTCTACACCACAGCAGGCGCTGTAACTCTCCAACAGGTTGACTTCATCATTGTTTCCTGAGATAGACGGATGCCAACCAGGACTGCAGTTCTATCCCACTACCTTGGAAATTAGTGGCCACAAACTCAGTGAGGTTTACTTCTTAGTAAACATGGATAGGATTATGTTGCAACTACGGGGGAGGGGGGAGAGGTGTTTTTCACCCTTCACATTCCATGGCTTGACACATCTTGACACGATAGCATAGAAAATTTATTCCCATCATCAAATGACTGGGTCTCAGAGGTTTGAGTAGAAATAAATTCTGCCAATAAGAAACAAGACAGAAACTATTTGCCATTTTGTCTGGAGGATCACGCTTTTCAAAGCACCATATGTTTTTTCAAATTAATTTCTGATTAATTTATGAGACAGTCATTTAAATCACCTATGAACAGGCATTAACTCAGTTAACAGGAGATCTCCACATCTTAAGCAGATGATGCAAAAGAGCAGCTAAGCTTCTCTTAATGCAAGCTTCTCACACACACACCCAAACAAATTGGAGCAATATTTCCATAAGTAGAAAAGCTGTCATCTTTAAAGATTCTTTAAATTATATTCTGTGGCTTTGACTGTGTGTGGTGATGTAACTAGCTCTAAATAGCTTATTTAAGCATTTAATGTCAATTTTTTAGTTCTCACTCTTTATATATTTTTATTTCATTGTTCATTGTATGTGAACGAAACATTTTTGTCTAACAGTGTCATAAAAATGATGTAAAGATACAATTGCACATAACATGTGGTGCTTTTGAAAAGCATCCTCCAGGTTGCTGCGTAATATTTCAGCTGTGCGTTGATGACTAAGACCTAATAGTTGAAGCAGTCCGGTGGGGATACATCTGCCAGATATAAATATTTATGAAAGGAAAACGGGGAAGAAAGAATAAGGACCATTAATCATCTCTCATCATAAACCATTAGATGCTAGCGAGGCTCATTTGGAACCAGACACTGTCACACAACCCCACAACCAACAGTGTCATCTTATGCATGTCTACTCCAAACTAAGTCCACTGAGTTCAATGAGGCTTACTCCCAGGGAAGCAGAACTAGGACTGGTCTAAAAATAAAAAAGAGTAAGAAAATATTGTCCTCCAAGGACTAAGTTACAGTGTAATCCCATCCAATGCTATTGAATATCTGCCTCAAATAAGCATGAGGTAAATCACTTTAAAAATTCCTATTTTTCTTTGCTAGCTGAGCTCTGGGATGAAAAGGAAGCATCTATGTAATACACAATTAAGTAAACCCTTAACACATAATAATAAAAGCTTGGATACTATACCTCATGCTTATTACTGTTAAAAACGAATAATACTCAGAGCCATTTGAAGAAGAGACAAATGATTAATTAAGGCTATATTCATATGTCACAATAAGCTATGATTTAGCATGATAGAAATGAGATTTGGTGAGCCTCAGGCCACACTGCCTGCCCACATCCTCCTCTGGTAGTGCCATGTGGAGGCATCTGAAATCATTTGCATCTGTTTTTGAATAACCACAGTTTGTTGTGTCATCTGAACTGTGGCTAATCTTAACTATGGTTTCTTTGAAAGAAGCCAACTTTAAACCATAGTTTATGAAGCTGGCTTGTTTCAAGAAACCATAGTTCAAATTAACCATAGTTTAGGGTTCGGACAAAATGTTTAACTGTGGTTAATCAAACACAGAAAAGGCTGTTTATAGTTGCTCTCACAGTACGTACCTAGGGAAACATTTCTCTCAGTTGCAGTGAGAGCTAAGGTCCTTCACAGCAATGCAGTATTGACAGCACCGCTCATTAAAACAAGTGTTTCTTTGGTGAAGACGGATGATCATGCGCGTGATATGTTAGGCCAAGTTGGTATTAGGCAAATGAGATACCGCCTAAAGGGTGCTCATGTGTTTGTTTTTAAAGCCATCTCCTCTTCACAAAAATCTTCAGCATTAGCTTTCCTTTCCGTGTGTGTGTGTGTGTGTGTGTGTGTGTGTGAGAGAGAGAGAGAGAGAGAGAGAGAAAGATCTCTGTCAGCTTCTGCTGAGGACTTTTCTCCCCTCAGCTGGGGATGCTGCTGCTCTGCCAGACACAACACAATATCTTCCAAAATTCCCGATAATGTGAGGCCCTTCTCCTGCCCACAATTACGTGCAGTTATCCTGCAGCCCACACTCTCTCTGGCATACAAGCTTGAGGATAAATACTATTTGTGTTGCAAACCTGGAAAGCAGGAGGCCCACTAGTTATCAGGACATCTTCACATCATTGGGAACAGCTTGTATTGCATGTGGCACCATAGATGTGGAGAAAAGAGAGCTTATGGGAATCATATTATTGTGTACAGAATGGTACAGGAGGGATAAGGATCATGGCTGGCTGGGCTGCCTCATTTTGTGTGCTTCTATTCTTCTCCTTTTAAACCTGAGATAATAATGTTATATGACCAGGCACCATAAATACTGCATAGGATAAAAATTAGCTCTACGTCTCCCAGATGTTTCTACTCCTAGTTGCCCAACAAGTGTCCACTTACAATTATCTTTTTTAAAAAGTATTTTAAAAAGCACAAAACACCAAATTTAGGGCAACTCTTTTATTTGGACTGAGCTTTAAAGGCAGAATATATAAAAGGATTCTGAACCAATATGATCAAGAGGAGAACATGATGCAGAAGCTACCCCTCTTTTGACTCTGACTGCAATTTTCATCATCTGCAGATCTGGTGCAAGTCAAAGGATTCCAGGTGGTGAGGGAATTCCGGGAGCTGTTAATCAGAGGTCTCAGCAATGCCTTTAGAGACTGCTATATTTATGGAGGGAGATTCATTCCAGTCATCCTGTATTTTTATATTCTCCTGGTTTTTCAACTCTGACTCACTGTGAGCTGTGAATTAGGAAGTCCTTTGCTCAAACCTCTCTTTTATTATAAAGTCACTAGGTGACTTTCAGCAAGCCACTTGCTTTCCCTTTGAAGCAGAAAGCGGGGCAAAAGTGAAAAAGAATAAGGGCGAAGATCTCGTATCTTGCCAAACTTGTCATAAAAGCAGAGAGAGATGTGGGAGAAGCTGATTCAGTTCAAATGGCCTGCTGCATGCCTGTCACATATGGGGTTGTATCCAGGGTTAGCACGGCTTGGAGTAGACCCATTCAAATTAATGAGCATGACTTACTTAAATTCATTAATTGCAGTGGACAGGGGGAGACTTAAAGGTAAAGGGACCCCTGACCATTAGGACCAGTCGTGAACAACTCTGGGGTTGTGGTGCTCATCTCGCTTTATTGGCCGAGGGAGCCGGCGTACAGCTTCCAGGTCATGTGGCCAGCATGACTAAGCCGCTTCTGGCGAACCAGAGCAGCGCACGGAAACGCTGTTTACCTTCCCGCCGGAGCAGTACCTATTTATCTACTTGCACTTTGACATGCTTTCGAACTGCTAGGTTGGCAGGAGCAGGGACCGAGCAACGGGAGCTCACCCCGTCGCGGGGATTCGAACCGCCGACCTTCTGATCAGCAAGTCCTAGGCTCTGTGGTTTAACCCACAGCACCACCCGCATCCCAGGGGGAGACTTACCGGTACCCAATTTGAAACTCCATTCAGCTTGGTCATGTGACTAACTCAGCAAAAGATATGCCGACAAAAAGGGTGGTACAAGTATACCCCAATTTTAAAGGCTTATTTTCCCTCTGCCAGGCTTGGGTTGGCCTGCTGCTGAACTGAGTTTGGAATAGGGG